>NC_090446.1:438924070-439625760 GCF_031143425.1 Pleurodeles waltl | reverse complement strand
AAGAGGAAAAAGTGTTTTTTTGGTCAAATTTTGAGGTTTGCAAAGGACTCTGGGTAACAGAACCTGGTCAGAGCTCCACAAGTCACCCCATCTTGGATTCCCCTAGGTGTCTAGTTTTAAAAAATGCGCTGGTTTGGTAGTTTTCCCCAGTTGCCGGCTGAGCTAGAGTTCAAAATCCACAGGTAGGCACTTTGTAAAAAACAGCTCTGTTTTCAGTGAAAAAATGTGATGTGTCCATGTTGTGTTTTGGGCCATTTCCTTTCTTGGGCGCTAGGCCTACCCGCACAAGTGAGGTACCATTTTTATCGGGAGACTAGGGGGAACGCTGGGCGGAAGGAAATTTGTGGCTCCTCTCAGATTCCAGAACTTTCTGTCACCGAAATGAGAGGAAAAAGTGTTTTATTGGTGACATTTTGAGGTTTGCAAAGGATTCTGGGTAACAGAACCTGGTCAGAGCCCCACAAGTCACCCCATCTTGGATTCCCCTAGGTGTCTAGTTTTAGAAAATGCGCTGGTTTGCTAGGTTTCCCCAGGTGCCGGCTGAGCTAGAGGCCAAAATCCACAGGTAGGCACTTTTTAAAAAATACCTCTGTTTTCTGTTAAAAAATGTGATGTGTCCACGTTGTGTTTTGGGCAATTCCTTTCTTGGGCGCTAGGCCTACCCACACAGGTGAGGTACCATTTTTATCGGGAGACTTGGGGGAACGCTGGGCGGAAGGAAATTTGTGGCTCCTCTCAGATTCCAGAACTTTCTGTCACCGAAATGAGAGGAAAAAGTGTTTTTTGGTCAAATTTTGAGGTTTGCAAAGGATTCTGGGTAACAGAACCTGGTCAGAGCTCCACAAGTCACCCCATCTTGGATTCCCTAGGTGTCTAGTTTTCAAAAATGCGCTGGTTTGCTAGGTTTCCCCTTGTGCCGGCTAAGCTAGAGGTCAAAATCCACAGGTAGGCACTTTGTAAAAAACACCTCTGTTTTCTGTGAAAAAATGTGATGTGTCCACGTCGAGTTTTGGGCCATTTCCTTTCATGGGCGCTATGCCTACCCACACAAGTGAGGTACCATTTTTATCGGGAGACTAGGGGGAACGCTGGGCGGAAGGAAATTTGTGGCTCCTCTCAGATTCCAGAACTTTCTGTCACCGAAATGAGAAGAAAAAGTGTTTTTTGGTCAAATTATAAGGTTTGCAAAGGATTCTGAGTAACAGAACCTGGTCAAAGCTCCACAAGTCACCCCATCTTGGATTCCCCTAGATGTCTTGTTTTAAAAAATGCGCTGGTTTGGTAGGTTTCCCAGGTGCCGGCTGAGCAAGAGGTCAAAATCCACAGGTAGGCACTTTGTAAAAATCACCTCTGTTTTCTGTGAAAAAGTTTGATCTGTCCACGTTGTGTTTTGGGCCAATTCCTTTCTTGGGCGCTAGGCCTACCCACACAGGTGAGGTACCATTTTTATCGGGAGACTTGGGGGAACGCTGGGCGGAAGGAAATTTGTGGCTCCTCTCAGATTCCAGAACTTTCTGTCACCGAAATGAGAGGAAAAAGTGTTTTTCTGGTCACATTTTGAGGTTTGCAAAGGATTCTGGGTAACAGAATCTGGTCAGATTCCCACAAGTCACCCCATCTTGGATTCCCCTAGGTTTCTAGTTTTCAAAAATGCACTGGTTTGCTAGGTTTCCCCAGGTGCCGGCTGAGCTAGAGGCCAAAATCCACAGGCAGGCACTGTTTTCTGTGAAAAAATTTGATGTTTCCACGTTGTGTTTTGGGCCATTTACTTTGGTGGGCGCTAGGCCTACCCATACAAGTGAGGTACCATTTCTATCACGAGACTTGAGGGAACGCTGGGTGGAAGGAAATTTGTGGCTCTTCTCAGATTCCAGAACTTTCTGTCACCGAAATGAGAGGAAAAAGTGTTTTTTTGGTGAACTTTTGAGGTTTGCAAAGGATTCTGGGTAACAGAACCTGGTCAGAGCCCACAAGTCACCCCATCTTGGATTCCCCTAGGTGTTCAGCTTTCAAAAATGCGCTGCTTTGCTAGGTTTCCCTAGGTGCCGGCTGAGCTAGAGGCCATAATTCACAGGTAGGCACTTTGTAAAAAACACCTCTGTTTTCTGTGAAAAAATGTGATGTGTCCACGTCGTGTTTTGGGCCATTTCCTTTCATGGGCGCTATGCCTACCCACACAAGTGAGGTACCATTTTTATCGGGAGACTAGGGGGAACGCTGGGCGGAAGGACATTTGTGGCTCCTCTCAGATTCCAGAACTTTCTGTCACCGAAATGAGAAGAAAAGGTGTTTTTTGGTCAAATTTTGAGGTTTGCAAAGGATTCTGAGTAACAGAACCTGGTCAAAGCTCCACAAGTCACCCCATCTTGGATTCCCCTAGATGTCTTGTTTTAAAAAATGCGCTGGTTTGCTAGGTTTCCCCAGGTGCCGGCTGAGCAAGAGGTCAAAATCCACAGGAAGGCACTTTGTAAAAAACACCTCTGTTTTCTGTGAAAAAATGTGATGTGTCCACGTTGTGTTTTGGGCCATTTCCTTTCTTGGGCGCTAGGCCTACCTGCACAAGTGAGGTACCATTTTTATCGGGAGACTAGGGGGAACGCTGGGCGGAAGGAAATTTGTGGCTCCTCTCAGATTCCAGAACTTTCTGTCACCGAAATAAGAGGAAAAAGTGTTTTTTGGTCAAATTTTGAGGTTTGCAAAGGATTCTGGGTAACAGAACCTGGTCAAAGCTCCACAAGTCATCCCATCTTGGATTCCCCTAGGTGTCTAGTTTTCAAAAATGCACTGGTTTGCTAGGTTTCCCCAGGTGCCGGCTGAGCCAGAGGCCAAAATCGACATGTAGGCACTTTGTAAAAAACAGCTCTGTTTTCTGTGAAAAAAATGTGATATGTCCACGTTGTGTTTTGGGCCATTTCCTTTCATGGGCGCTAGGCCACCCACACAAGTGAGGTACCATTTTTATCGGGAGACTTGGGGGAACGCTGGGTGGAAGGAAATCTGTGGCTCCTCTCAGATTCTAGAAATTTCTGTCACCGAAATGAGAGGAAAAAGTGTTTTATTGGTTTAATTTTGAGGTTTGCAAAGGATTCTGGGTAACAAAACCTGGTCAGAGCCCCACAAGTCACCCCATCTTGGATTCCCCTAGGTGTCTAGTTTTAAAAAATGCGCTAGTTTGCTAGGTTTCCCCAGGTGCCGGCTGAGCTAGAGGCCAAAATCCACAGGTAGGCACTTTGTAAAAAACACCTCTGTTTTCTGTGAAAAAGTTTGATCTGTCCACGTTGTGTTTTGGGCCAATTCCTTTCTTGGGCGCTAGGCCTACCCACACAGGTGAGGTACCATTTTTATCGGGAGACTTGGGGGAACGCTGGGCGGAAGGAAATTTGTGGCTCCAAATTTGTGGCTCCTCTCAGATTCCAGAACTTTCTGTCACCGAAATGAGAGGAAAAACTGTTTTTCTGGTCACATTTTGAGGTTTGCAAAGGATTCTGGGTACAGAATCTGGTCAGATTCCCCACAAGTCACCCATCATGGATTCCCCTAGGTTTCTAGTTTTCAAAAATGCACTGGTTTGCTAGGTTTCCCAAGGTGGCGGCTGAGCTAGAGGTCAAAATCCACAGGCAGGCACTGTTTTCTGTGAAAAAATGTGATGTGTCCACGTTGTGTTTTGGGCCATTTACTTTTGTGGGCGCTAGGCCTACCCATACAAGTGAGGTACCATTTCTATCACGAGACTTGAGGGAACGCTGGGTGGAAGGAAATTTGTGGCTCTTCTCAGATTCCAGAACTTTCTGTCACCGAAAGAGAGGAAAAAGTGTTTTTTTGGTGAACTTTTGAGGTTTGCAAGGATTCTGGGTAACAGAACCTGGTCAGAGCCCCACAAGTCACCCCATCTTGGATTCCCCTAGGTGTCCAGCTGTCAAAAATGCGCTGCTTTGCTAGGTTTCCCTACGTGCCGGCTGAGCTAGAGGCCTAATTCACTGGTAGGCACTTTGTAAAAGTCACCTCTGTTTTCTGTGAAAAAATGTGATGTGTCCACGTTGTGTTTTGGGCCATTCCTTCTTAGGCGCTAGGCCTACCCACACAAGTGAGGTACCATTTTATCCGGAGACTTGGGGGAACGCTGTGCGGAAGGAATTTGTGGCTCCTCCCAGATTCCAGAACTTTCTCTCACCGAAATGAGAGGAAAAAGGTGTTTTTTGGTCAAATTTTGAGGTTGCAAAGGATTCTGGGTAACAGAACCTGGTCAGAGCTCCACAAGTCACCCCATCTTGGATCCCTAGATGTCTAGTTTTCAAAAATGCGCTGGTTTGCTAGGTTTCCCCTGTGCCGGCGACGCTAGAGGTCAAATTCCACAGGCAGGCACTTTGTAAAAAACACCTCTGTTTTCTGTGAAAAAATGTGATGTGTCCACGTCGTGTTTGGGCCATTTCCTTTCATGGGCGCTATGCCTACCCACACAAGTGAGGTACCATTTTTATCGGGAGACTAGGTGAAGGCTGGGCGGAAGGAAATTTGTGGCTCCACTCAGATTCAAGAACTTTCTGTCCACCGAAATGAGAAGAAAAAGTGTTTTTTGGTCAAATTTTGAGGTTTGCAAAGGATTCTGGGTAACAGAACCTGGTCAAAGCTCCACAAGTCACCCCATCTTGGATTCCCCTAGATGTCTTGTTTTAAAAAATGCTCTGGTTTGCTAGGTTTCCCCAGGTTCCAACTGACCTAGAGACCAAAATCCACAGGTAGGCACTTTGTAAAAAACACCACTGTTTTCTGTGAAAAAATGTAATGTGTCCCACGTTGTGTTTTGGCCATTCCTTTCATGGGCGCTAGGCCTACCCACACAAGTGAGGTACCATTTTTATCGGGAGACTTTGGGGAATGCTGGGTGTAAGGAAATTTGTGGCTCATCTCAGATTCCAGAACTTTCTGTCACCGAAATAAGAGGAAAAAGTGTTTTTTTGGTCAAATTTTGAGGTTTGCAAGGACTCGGGTAACAGAACCTGGTCAGAGCTCACAAGTCACCCCATCTTGGATTCCCCTAGGTGTCTAGTTTTAAAAATGCGCTGGTTTGGTAGTTTTCCCCAGGTGCCGGCTGAGCTAGAGGTCAAAATCCACAGGTAGGCACTTTGTAAAAAACAGCTCTGTTTTCAGTGAAAAAATGTGATGTGTCCCATGTTGTGTTTTGGGCCATTTCCTTTCTTGGGCGCTAGGCCTACCCGCACAAGTGAGGTACCAATTTTATCGGGAGACTAGGGGGAACGCTGGCGGAAGGAAATTTGTGGCTCCTCTCAGATTCCAGAACTTTCTGTCACCGAAATGAGAGGAAAAAGTGTTTTATTGGTGAAATTTTGAGGTTTGCAAAGGATTCTGGGTAACAGAACCCTGGTCAGAGCCCCACAAGTCACCCCATCTGGATTCCCCTAGGTGTCTAGTTTTCAAAAATGCGCTGGTTTGCTAGGTTTCCCTTGTGCCGGCTAAGCTAGAGGTCAAAATCCACAGGTAGGCACTTTGTAAAAAACACCTCTGTTTTCTGTGAAAAAATGTGATGTGTCCACGTCGTGTTTGGGCCATTTCCTTTCATGGGGCCTATGCCTACCCACACAAGTGAGGTACCATTTTTATCGGGAGACCTAGGGGGAACGCTGGGCGGAAGGAAATTTGTGGCTTCTCTCAGATTCCAGAACTTTCTGTCACCGAAATGAGAAGAAAAAGTGTTTTTTGGTCAAATTTTAAGGTTTGCAAAGGATTCTGAGTACAAAGCCTGGTCAAAGCTCCACAAGTCACCCCATCTTGGATTCCCCTAGATGTCTTGTTTGTAAAAAATGCGCTGGTTTGCTAGGTTTCCCCAGGTGCCAGCTGAGCAAGAGGTCAAAATCCACAGGTAGGCACTTTGTAAAAAACACCACTGTTTTCTGTGAAAAAATTTAATGTGTCCACGTTGTGTTTTGGGCCATTTCCTTTCATGGGCGCTAGGCCTACCCACACAAGTGAGGTACCATTTTATCGGGAGACTTTGGGGAATGCAGGGTGTAAGGAAATTTATGGCTCATCTCAGATTCCAGAACTTTCTGTCACCGAAATAAGAGGAAAAAGTGTTGTTTTTGGTCAAATTTTGAGGTTTGCAAAGGGACTCTGGGTAACAGAACCTGGTCAGAGCTCACAAGTCACCCCATCTTGGATTCCCCTAGGTGTCTAGGTTTCAAAAATGCGCTGGTTTGGTAGGTTTCCCAGGTGCCAGCTGAGCAAGAGGTCAATATCCACAGGTAGGCACGTTGTAAAAAACACCTCTGTTTTCTGTGAAAAAATGTGATGTGTCCACGTTGTGTTTTGGGCCATTTCCTTTCTTGGGCGCTAGGCCTACCCGCACAAGTGAGGTACCATTTTTATCGGGAGACTAGGGGGAACGCTGGGCGGAAGGAAATTTGTGGCTCCTCTCAGATTCCAGAACTTTCTGTCACCGAAATGAGAGGAAAAAGTGTTTTTTGGTCAAATTTTGAGGTTTGCAAAGGATTCTGGGTAACAGAACCTGGTCAAAGCTCCACAAGTCATCCCATCTTGGATTCCCCTAGGTGTCTAGTTTTCAAAAATGCACTGGTTTGCTAGGTTTCCCCCAGGTGCGCGCTGAGCTAGAGGCCAAAATCGACATGTAGGCACTTTGTAAAAAACAGCTCTGTTTTCTGTGAAAAAAAATGTGATGTGTCCACGTTGTGTTTTGGGCCATTTCCTTTCATGTGCGCTAGGCCTACCCACACAAGTGAGGTACCATTTTTATCGGGAGACTTGGGGGAACGCTGGGTGAAGGAAATAGTGGCTCCTCTCAGATTCTAGAAATTTCTGTCACCGAAATGAGAGGAAAAAGTGTTTTATTGGTGAAATTTTGAGGTTTGCAAAGGATTCTGGGTAACAAAACCTGGTCAGAGCCCACAAGTCACCCCATCTTGGATTCCCCTAGGTGTCTAGTTTTAAAAAAATGCGCTGGTTTGCTAGGTTTCCCCAGGTGCCCGGCTGAGCTAGAGGCCAAAATCCACAGGTAGGCACTTTGTAAAAAACACCTCTGTTTTCTGTGAAAAAGTTTGATCTGTCCACGTTGTGTTTTGGGCCAATTCCTTTCTTGGGCGCTAGGCCTACCCACACAGGTGAGGTACCATTTTTATCGGAGACTTGGGGGAACGCTGGCGGAAGGAAATTTGTGGCTCCTCTCAGATTCCAGAACTTTCTGTCACCGAAATGAGAGGAAAAAGTGTTTTTCTGGTCACATTTTGAGGTTTGCAAGAGATTCTGGGTACAGAATCTGGTCAGATTCCCACAAGTCACCCCATCTTGGATTCCCCTAGGTTCTAGTTGTTCAAAAATGCACTGGTTTGCTAGGTTTCCCCAGGTGCCGGCTGAGCTAGAGGCCAAAATCCACAGGCAGGCACTGTTTTCTGTGAAAAAATTTGATGTGTCCACAGTTGTGTTTTGGGCCATTTACTTTTGTGGGCGCTAGCCTACCCATACAAGTGAGGTACCATTCTATCACGAGACTTGAGGGAACGCTGGGTGGAAGGAAATTTGTGGGTCTTCTCAGATTCCAGAACTTTCTGTCACCGAAATGAGAGGAAAAAGTGTTTTTTTGGTGAACTTTTGAGGTTTGCAAAGGATTCTGGGTAACAGAACCTGGTCAGAGCCCCACAAGTCACCCCATCTTGGATTCCCCTAGGTGTCCAGCTTTCAAAAATGCGCTGCTTTGCTAGGTTTCCCTAGGTGCCGGCTGAGCTAGAGGCCATAATTCACAGGTAGGCACTTTGTAAAAATCACCTCTGTTTTCTGTGAAAAAATGTGATGTGTCCACGTTGTGTTTTGGGCCAATTCCTTTCTTGGGCGCTAGGCCTACCCACACAGGTGAGGTACCATTTTTATCGGGAGACTTGGGGGAACGCTGGGCGGAAGGAAATTTGTGGCTCCTCTCTGATTCCAGAACTTTCTGTCACCGAAATGAGAGGAAAAAGTGTTTTTTGGTCAAATTGTGAGGTTTGCAAAGGATTCTGGGTAACAGAACCTGGTCAGAGCTCCACAAGTCACCCCATCTTGGATTCCCTAGGTGTCTAGTTTTCAAAAATGCGCTGGTTTGCTAGGTTTCCCCTTGTGCCGGCTAAGCTAGAGGTCAAAATCCACAGGTAGGCACTTTGTAAAAAACACCTCTGTTTTCTGTGAAAAAATGTGATGTGTCCACGTCGTGTTTTGGGCCATTTCCTTTCATGGGCGCTATGCCTACCCACACAAGTGAGGTACCATTTTTATCGGGAGACTAGGGGGAACGCTGGGCGGAAGGAAATTTGTGGCTCCTCTCAGATTCCAGAACTTTCTGTCACCGAAATGAGAAGAAAAAGTGTTTTTTGGTCAAATTTTGAGGTTTGCAAAGGATTCTGAGTAACAGAACCTGGTCAAAGCTCCACAAGTCACCCCATCTTGGATTCCCCTAGATGTCTTGTTTTAAAAAATGCGCTGGTTTGCTAGGTTTCCCCAGGTGCCGACTGACCTAGAGGCCAAAATCCACAGGTAGGCACTTTGTAAAAAACACCACTGTTTTCTGTGAAAAAATTTAATGTGTCCACGTTGTGTTTTGGGCCATTTCCTTTCATGGGCGCTAGGCCTACCCACACAAGTGAGGTACCATTTTTATCGGGAGACTTTGGGGAATGCAGGGTGTAAGGAAATTTATGGCTCATCTCAGATTCCAGAACTTTCTGTCACCGAAATAAGAGGAAAAAGTGTTTTTTTGGTCAAATTTTGAGGTTTGCAAAGGACTCTGGGTAACAGAACCTGGTCAGAGCTCCACAAGTCACCCCATCTTGGATTCCCCTAGGTGTCTAGGTTTCAAAAATGCGCTGGTTTGGTAGGTTTCCCCAGGTGCCGGCTGAGCAAGAGGTCAAAATCCACAGGTAGGCACTTTGTAAAAAACACCTCTGTTTTCTGTGAAAAAATGTGATGTGTCCACGTTGTGTTTTGGGCCATTTCCTTTCTTGGGTGCTAGGCCTACCCGCACAAGTGAGGTACCATTTTTATCGGGAGACTAGGGGAAACGCTGGGCGGAAGGAAATTTGTGGCTCCTCTCAGATTCCAGAACTTTCTGTCACCGAAATGAGAGGAAAAAGTGTTTTTTGGTCAAATTTTGAGGTTTGCAAAGGATTCTGGGTAACAGAACCTGGTCAAAGCTCCACAAGTCATCCCATCTTGGATTCCCCTAGGTGTCTAGTTTTCAAAAATGCACTGGTTTGCTA
This sequence comes from Pleurodeles waltl, assembly GCF_031143425.1. Lineage (NCBI taxonomy): Eukaryota > Metazoa > Chordata > Amphibia > Caudata > Salamandridae > Pleurodeles > Pleurodeles waltl. The sequence continues at coordinate 439,616,503 of NC_090446.1, read as the reverse complement.
GGTTTCCCCAGGTGCCGGCTGAGCTAGAGGCCAAAATCGACATGTAGGCACTTTGTAAAAAACACCTCTGTTTTCTGTGAAAAAGTTTGATCTGTCCACGTTGTGTTTTGGGCCAATTCCTTTCTTGGGCGCTAGGCCTACCCACATAGGTGAGGTACCATTTTTATCGGGAGACTTGGGGGAACGCTGGGCGGAAGGAAATTTGTGGCTCCTCTCAGATTCCAGAACTTTCTGTCACCGAAATGAGAGGAAAAAGTGTTTTTCTGGTCACATTTTGAGGTTTGCAAAGGATTCTGGGTAACAGAATCTGGTCAGATTCCCACAAGTCACCCCATCTTGGATTCCCCTAGGTTTCTAGTTTTCAAAAATGCACTGGTTTGCTAGGTTTCCCCAGGTGCCGGCTGAGCTAGAGGCCAAAATCCACAGGCAGGCACTGTTTTCTGTGAAAAAATTTGATGTGTCCACGTTGTGTTTTGGGCCATTTACTTTTGTGGGCGCTAGGCCTACCCATACAAGTGAGGTACCATTTCTATCACGAGACTTCAGGGAACGCTGGGTGGAAGGAAATTTGTGGCTCTTCTCAGATTCCAGAACTTTCTGTCACCGAAATGAGAGGAAAAAGTGTTTTTTTGGTGAACTTTTGAGGTTTGCAAAGGATTCTGGGTAACAGAACCTGGTCAGAGCCCCACAAGTCACCCCATCTTGGATTCCCCTAGGTGTCCAGCTTTAAAAATGCGCTGCTTTGCTAGGTTTCCCTAGGTGCCGGCTGAGCTAGAGGCCATAATTCACAGGTAGGCACTTTGTAAAAATCACCTCTGTTTTCTGTGAAAAAATGTGATGTGTCCACGTTGTGTTTTGGGCCATTTCCTTTCTTAGGCGCTAGGCCTACCCACACAAGTGAGGTACCATTTTTATCCGGAGACTTGGGGGAACGCTGGGCGGAAGGAAATTTGTGGCTCCTCTCAGATTCCAGAACTTTCTGTCACCGAAATGAGAGGAAAAAGTGTTTTTTGGTCAAATTTTGAGGTTTGCAAAGGATTCGGGGTAACAGAACCTGGTCAAAGCTCCACAAGTCATCCCATCTTGGATTCCCCTAGGTGTCTAGTTTTCAAAAATGCACTGGTTTGCTAGGTTTCCCCAGGTGCCGGCTGAGCTAGAGGCCAAAATCGACATGTAGGCACTTTGTAAAAAACACCTCTGTTTTCTGTGAAAAAGTTTGATCTGTCCACGTTGTGTTTTGGGCCAATTCCTTTCTTGGGCGCTATGCCTACCCACACAAGTGAGGTACCATTTTTATCGGGAGACTAGGTGGAAGGCTGGGCGGAAGGAAATTTGTGGCTCCTCTCAGATTCAAGAACTTTCTGTCACCGAAATGAGAAGAAAAAGTGTTTTTTGGTCAAATTTTGAGGTTTGCAAAGGATTCTGGGTAACAGAACCTGGTCAGAGCTCCACAAGTCACCCCATCTTGGATTCCCTAGATGTCTAGTTTTCAAAAATGCGCTGGTTTGCTAGGTTTCCCCTTGTGCCGGCTAAGCTAGAGGTCAAAATCCACAGGTAGGCACTTTGTAAAAAACACCTCTGTTTTCTGTGAAAAAATGTGATGTGTCCACGTCGTGTTTTGGGCCATTTCCTTTCATGGGCGCTATGCCTACCCACACAAGTGAGGTACCATTTTTATCGGGAGACTAGGTGGAAGGCTGGGCGGAAGGAAATTTGTGGCTCCTCTCAGATTCAAGAACTTTCTGTCACCGAAATGAGAAGAAAAAGTGTTTTTTGGTCAAATTTTGAGGTTTGCAAAGGATTCTGGGTAACAGAACCTGGTCAAAGCTCCACAAGTCACCCCATCTTGGATTCCCCTAGATGTCTTGTTTTAAAAAATGCTCTGGTTTGCTAGGTTTCCCCAGGTTCCGACTGACCTAGAGACCAAAATCCACAGGTAGGCACTTTGTAAAAAACACCACTGTTTTCTGTGAAAAAATGTAATGTGTCCACGTTGTGTTTTGGGCCATTTCCTTTCATGGGCGCTAGGCCTACCCACACAAGTGAGGTACCATTTTTATCGGGAGACTTTGGGGAATGCTGGGTGTAAGGAAATTTGTGGCTCATCTCAGATTCCAGAACTTTCTGTCACCGAAATAAGAGGAAAAAGTGTTTTTTTGGTCAAATTTTGAGGTTTGCAAAGGACTCTGGGTAACAGAACCTGGTCAGAGCTCCACAAGTCACCCCATCTTGGATTCCCCTAGGTGTCTAGTTTTAAAAAATGCGCTGGTTTGGTAGTTTTCCCCAGTTGCCGGCTGAGCTAGAGGTCAAAATCCACAGGTAGGCACTTTGTAAAAAACAGCTCTGTTTTCAGTGAAAAAATGTGATGTGTCCATGTTGTGTTTTGGGCCATTTCCTTTCTTGGGCGCTGGGCCTACCCGCACAAGTGAGGTACCATTTTTATCGGGAGACTAGGGGGAACGCTGGGCGGAAGGAAATTTGTGGCTCCTCTCAGATTCCAGAACTTTCTGTCACCGAAATGAGAGGAAAAAGTGTTTTATTGGTGACATTTTGAGGTTTGAAAAGGATTCTGGGTAACAGAACCTGGTCAGAGCCCCACAAGTCACCCCATCTTGGATTCCCCTAGGTGTCTAGTTTTAGAAAATGCGCTGGTTTGCTAGGTTTCCCCAGGTGCCGGCTGAGCTAGAGGCCAAAATCCACAGGTAGGCACTTTTTAAAAAATACCTCTGTTTTCTGTTAAAAAATGTGATGTGTCCACGTTGTGTTTTGGGCCAATTCCTTTCTTGGGCGCTAGGCCTACCCACACAGGTGAGGTACCATTTTTATCGGGAGACTTGGGGGAACGCTGGGCGGAAGGAAATTTGTGGCTCCTCTCAGATTCCAGAACTTTCTGTCACCGAAATGAGAGGAAAAAGTGTTTTTTGGTCAAATTTTGAGGTTTGCAAAGGATTCTGGGTAACAGAATCTGGTCAGAGCTCCACAAGTCACCCCATCTTGGATTCCCTAGGTGTCTAGTTTTCAAAAATGCGCTGGTTTGCTAGGTTTCCCCTTGTGCCGGCTAAGCTAGAGGTCAAAATCCACAGGTAGGCACTTTGTAAAAAACACCTCTGTTTTCTGTGAAAAAATGTGATGTGTCCACGTCGAGTTTTGGGCCATTTCCTTTCATGGGCGCTATGCCTACCCACACAAGTGAGGTACCATTTTTATCGGGAGACTAGGGGGAACGCTGGGCGGAAGGAAATTTGTGGCTCCTCTCAGATTCCAGAACTTTCTGTCACCGAAATGAGAAGAAAAAGTGTTTTTTGGTCAAATTATAAGGTTTGCAAAGGATTCTGAGTAACAGAACCTGGTCAAAGCTCCACAAGTCACCCCATCTTGGATTCCCCTAGATGTCTTGTTTTAAAAAATGCGCTGGTTTGCTAGGTTTCCCCAGGTGCCGACTGACCTAGAGGCCAAAATCCACAGGTAGGCACTTTGTAAAAAACACCACTGTTTTCTGTGAAAAAATTTAATGTGTCCACGTTGTGTTTTGGGCCATTTCCTTTCATGGGCGCTAGGCCTACCCACACAAGTGAGGTACCATTTTTATCGGAAGACTTTGGGGAATGCAGGGTGTAAGGAAATTTATGGCTCATCTCAGATTCCAGAACTTTCTGTCACCGAAATAAGAGGAAAAAGTGTTTTTTCGGTCAAATTTTGAGGTTTGCAAAGGACTCTGGGTAACAGAACCTGGTCAGAGCTCCACAAGTCACCCCATCTTGGATTCCCCTAGGTGTCTAGGTTTCAAAAATGCGCTGGTTTGGTAGGTTTCCCAGGTGCCGGCTGAGCAAGAGGTCAAAATCCACAGGTAGGCACTTTGTAAAAAACACCTCTGTTTTCTGTGAAAAAATGTGATGTGTCCACGTTGTGTTTTGGGCCATTTCCTTTCTTGGGCGCTAGGCCTACCCGCACAAGTGAGGTACCATTTTTATCCGGAGACTTGGGGGAACGCTGGGCGGAAGGAAATTTGTGGCTCCTCCCAGATTCCAGAACTTTCTCTCACCGAAATGAGAGGAAAAAGTGTTTTTTGGTCAAATTTTGAGGTTTGCAAAGGATTCTGGGTAACAGAACCTGGTCAGAGCTCCACAAGTCACCCCATCTTGGATTCCCTAGATGTCTAGTTTTCAAAAATGCGCTGGTTTGCTAGGTTTCCCCTTGTGCCGGCTAAGCTAGAGGTCAAAATCCACAGGTAGGCACTTTGTAAAAAACACCACTGTTTTCTGTGAAAAAATGTAATGTGTCCACGTTGTGTTTTGGGCCATTTCCTTTCATGGGCGCTAGGCCTACCCACACAAGTGAGGTACCATTTTTATCGGGAGACTTTGGGGAATGCTGGGTGTAAGGAAATTTGTGGCTCATCTCAGATTCCAGAACTTTCTGTCACCGAAATAAGAGGAAAAAGTGTTTTTTTGGTCAAATTTTGAGGTTTGCAAAGGACTCTGGGTAACAGAACCTGGTCAGAGCTCCACAAGTCACCCCATCTTGGATTCCCCTAGGTGTCTAGTTTTAAAAAATGCGCTGGTTTGGTAGTTTTCCCCAGGTGCCGGCTGAGCTAGAGGTCAAAATCCACAGGTAGACACTTTGTAAAAAACAGCTCTGTTTTTGTGAAAAAATGTGATGTGTCCATGTTGTGTTTTGGGCCATTTCCTTTCTTGGGCGCTAGGCCTACCCGCACAAGTGAGGTACCATTTTTATCGGGAGACTAGGGGAAACGCTGGGCAGAAGGAAATTTGTGGCTCCTCTCAGATTCCAGAACTTTCTGTCACCGAAATGAGAGGAAAAAGTGTTTTATTGGTGAAATTTTGAGGTTTGCAAAGGATTCTGGGTAACAGAACCTGGTCAGAGCCCCACAAGTCACCCCATCTTGGATTCCCCTAGGTGTCTAGTTTTAGAAAATGCGCTGGTTTGCTAGGTTTCCCCAGGTGCCGGCTGAGCTAGAGGCCAAAATCCACAGGTAGGCACTTTTTAAAAAATACCTCTGTTTTCTGTTAAAAAATGTGATGTGTCCACGTTGTGTTTTGGGCCAATTCCTTTCTTGGGCGCTAGGCCTACCCACACAGGTGAGGTACCATTTTTATCGGGAGACTTGGGGGAACGCTGGGCGGAAGGAAATTTGTGGCTCCTCTCAGATTCCAGAACTTTCTGTCACCGAAATGAGAGGAAAAAGTGTTTTTCTGGTCACATTTTGAGGTTTGCAAAGGATTCTGGGTAACAGAATCTGGTCAGATCCCCACAAGTCACCCCATGTTGGATTCCCCTAGGTTTCTAGTTTTCAAAAATGCACTGGTTTGCTAGGTTTCCCCAGGTGCCGGCTGAGCTAGAGGCCAAAATCCACAGACAGGCACTGTTTTCTGTTAAAAAATGTGATGTGTCCACGTTGTGTTTTGGGCCATTTCCTTTTGTGGGCGCTAGGCCTACCCACACAAGTGAGGTACCATTTCTATCGCAAGACTTGGGGGAACGCTGGGTGGAATGAAATTTGTGGCTCCTCTCAGATTCCAGAACTTTCTGTCACCGAAATGAGAGGAAAAAGTGTGTTTTTGGTGAAATTTTGAGGTTTGCAAAGGACTCTGGATAACAGAACCTGGTCAGAGCCCCACAAGTCACCCCATCTTGGATTCCCCTAGGTGTCTAGCTTTCAAAAATGCGCTGGTTTGCTAGGTTTCCCTAGGTGCTGGCTGAGCTAGAGGCCAAAATTCACAGGTAGGCACTTTGTAAAAATCACCTGTTTTCTGTGAAAAAATTTGATGTGTCCACGTTGTGTTTTGGGCCATTTCCTTTCTTAGGCGCTAGGCCTACCCACACAAGCGAGGTACCATTTTTATCGGGAGACTTGGGGGAACGCTGGGCGGAAGGACATTTGTGGCTCATCTCAGATTCCAGAACTTTCTCTCACCGAAATGAGAAGAAAAAGTGTTTTTTGGTCAAATTTTGAGGTTTGCAAAGGATTCTGTGTAACAGAACCTGCTCAAAGCTCCACATGTCACCCCATCTTGGATTCCCCTAGGTGACTAGTTTTCAAAAATGCGCTGGTTTGCTAGGTTTCCCCAAGTGCCGGCTGTGCTAGAGGTCAAAATCCATAGGTAGGCACTTTGTAAAAAAACACCTCTGTTTTCTGTGAAAAAATGTGATGTATCCATGTTGTGTTTTGGGCCATTTCCTTTCTTAGGCGCTAGGCCTACCCACACAAGTGAGGTACCATTTTTATCGGGAGACTTGGGGGAACGCTGGGCGGAAGGAAATTTGTGGCTCCACTCAGATTCCAGAACTTTCTCTCACCGAAATGAGAGGAAAAAGTGTTTTTCTGGTCAAATTTTGAGGTTTGCAAAGGATTCTGGGTAACAGAACCTGGTCAGAGCCCCACAAGTCACCCCATCTTGGATTCCCCTAGGTTTCTAGTTTTCAAAAATGTGCTGGTTTGCTAGGCTTCCCCACAGTGCCGGCTGAGCTAGAGGTCAAAATCCACAGGTAGGTACTTTGTAAAAAACACCTCTGTTTTCTGTGAAAAAATGTGATGTGTACACGTCGGGTTTTGGGCCATTTCCTTTCATGGGCGCTAGGCCTACCCACACAAGTGAGGTACCATTTTTACCGGGAGACTTTGTGGAATGCTGGGTGTAAGGAAATTTGTGGCTCATCTCAGATTCCAGAACTTTCTGTCACCGAAATGAGAAGAAAAAGTATTTTTTGGGTCAAATTTTGAGGTTTGCAAAGGATTCTGGGTAACAGAACCTGGTCAGAGCCCCACAAGTCACCCCATCTTGGATTCCCCTAGGTTTCTAGTTTTCAAAAATATGCTGGTTTGCTAGGCTTCCCCAGGTGCCGGCTGAGCTAGAGGCCAAAATCCACAGGCAGGCACTGTTTTCTGTGAAAAAATGTGATGTGTACACATTTTGGGGCATTTCCTTTCGTGGGCGCTAGGCCTACCCACACAAGTGAGGTACCATTTTTATCGGGAGACTTGGGGGAACGCTGGGTGGAAGGAAATTTGTGGCTCATCTCAGATTCCAGAACTTTCTGTCACCGAAATGAGAGGAAAAGGTGTTTTTTTGGTCAAATTTTTAGGTTTGCAAAGGATTCAGGGTAAGAGAACCTGATCAGAGCCCCACAAGTCACCCCATCTTGGATTCCCCTAGGTGTCTAGTTTTCAAAAATGCGCGAGTTTGCTGGGTTTCCCCAGGTGCCGGCTGAGCTAGAGGCCAAAATCCACAGGTAGGCACTTTGTAAATAAAACACCTCTGTTTTCTGTGAAAACATGTGATGTGTTCACGTTGTGTTTTGGGCCATTTCCTTTCGTGGGCGCTAGGCCTACCCACACAAGTGAGGTACCATTTTTATCGGGAGACTTTGGGGAATGCTGGGTGGAAGGAAATTTATGGCTCATCTCAGATTCCAGAACTTTCTGTCACCGAAATGAGAGGAAAAAGTGTTTTTTTAGTGAAATTTTGAGGTTTGCAAAGGATTCTGGGTAACAAAACCTGGTCAGAGCCCCACAAGTCATCCCCATCTTAGATTCCCCTAGGTGTCTAGTTTTAAAAAATGCGCTGGTTTCCTAGGTTTCCCTAGGTGCTGGATGAGCTAGAGGCCAAAATCCACAGGCAGGCACTTTGTAAAAAACACCTCTGTTTTCTGTGAAAAAATGTGATCTGTCCACGTTGTGTTTTGGGCCATTTCCTTTCTTGGGCGCTAGGCCTACCCACACAGGTGAGGTACCATTTTTATCGGGAGACTTGGGGGAACGCTCGGCGGAAGGAAATTTGTGGCTCATCTCAGATTCCAGAACTTTCTGTCACCGAAATGAGAGGAAAAGGTGTTTTTTTGGTCAAATTTTTAGGTTTGCAAAGGATTCAGGGTAAGAGAACCTGATCAGAGCCCCACAAGTCACCCCATCTTGGATTCCCCTAGGTGTCTAGTTTTCAAAAATGCGCGAGTTTGCTGGGTTTCCCCAGGTGCCGGCTGAGCTAGAGGCCAAAATCCACAGGTAGGCACTTTGTAAATAAAACACCTCTGTTTTCTGTGAAAACATGTGATGTGTTCACGTTGTGTTTTGGGCCATTTCCTTTCGTGGGCGCTAGGCCTACCCACACAAGTGAGGTACCATTTTTATCGGGAGACTTTGGGGAATGCTGGGTGGAAGGAAATTTATGGCTCATCTCAGATTCCAGAACTTTCTGTCACCGAAATGAGAGGAAAAAGTGTTTTTTTAGTGAAATTTTGAGGTTTGCAAAGGATTCTGGGTAACAGAACCTGGTCAGAGCCCCACAAGTCACCCCATCTTGGATTCCCCTAGGTGTCTAGCTTTCAAAAATGCGCTGGTTTGCTAGGTTTCCCTAGGTGCCGGCTGAGCTAGAGGCCAAAATCCACATGTAGGCACTTTGTAAAAAACAGCTCTGTTTTCTGTGAAAAAAATGTGATGTGTCCACGTTGTGTTTTGGGCCATTTCCTTTCATGGGCGCTAGGCCTACCCACACAAGTGAGGTACCATTTTTATCGGGAGACTTGGGGGAACGCTGGGTGGAAGGAAATCTGTGGCTCCTCTCAGATTCTAGAAATTTCTGTCACCGAAATGTGAGGAAAACGTGTTTTTTTGGTGAAATTTTGAGGTTTGCAAAGGATTCTGGGTAACAAAACCTGGTCAGAGCCCCACAAGTCATCCCCATCTTGGATTCCCCTAGGTGTCTAGTTTTAAAAAATGCGCTGGTTTGCTAGGTTTCCCTAGGTGCCGGCTGAGCTAGAGGCCAAAATCCACAGGCAGGCACTTTGTAAAAAACACCTCTGTTTTCTGTGAAAAAATGTGATCTGTCCACGTTGTGTTTTGGGCCATTTCCTTTCTTGGGCACTAGGCCTACCCACACAGGTGAGGTACCATTTTTATCGGGAGACTTGGGGGAACGCTCGGCGGAAGGAAATTTGTGGCTCCTCTCAGATCCCAGAACTTTCTGTCACCGAAATGAGAGGAAAAAGTGTTTTTCTGGTCACATTTTGAGGTTTGCAAAGGATTCTGGGTAACAGAATCTGGTCAGATCCCCACAAGTCACCCCATCTTGGATTCCCCTAGGTTTCTAGTTTTCAAAAATGCGCTGGTTTGCTAGGTTTCCCCAGGTGCCGGCTGAGCTAGAGGCCAAAATCCACAGGCAGGCACTGTTTTCTGTGAAAAAATGTGATGTGTCCACGTTGTGTTTTGGGCCATTTCCTTTCGTGGGCGCTAGGCCTACCCACACAAGTGAGGTACCATTTCTATCACGAGACTTGGGGGAACGCTGGGTGGAAGGAAATCTGTGGCTCCTCTCAGATTCTAGAAATTTCTGTCACCGAAATGTGAGGAAAAAGTGTTTTTTTGGTGAAATTTTGAGGTTTGCAAAGGATTCTGGGTAACAGAACCTGGTCAGAGCCCCACAAGTCATCCCATCTTGGATTCCCCTAGGTGTCTAGCTTTCAAAAATGCGCTGGTTTGCTAGGTTTCCCTAGGTGCCAGCTGAGCTAGAGGCCAAAATCCACATGTAGGCACTTTGTAAAAAACAGCTCTGTTTTCTGTGAAAAAAATGTGATGTGTCCACGTTGTGTTTTGGGCCATTTCCTTTCATGGGCGCCAGGCCTACCCACACAAGTGAGGTACCATTTTTATCGGGAGACTTGGGGGAACGCTGGGTGGAAGGAAATCTGTGGCTCCTCTCAGATTCTAGAAATTTCTGTCACAGAAATGTGAGGAAAAAGTGTTTTTTTGGTGAAATTTTGAGGTTTGCAAAGGATTCTGGGTAACTAAACCTGGTCAGAGACCCACAAGTCACCCCATCTTGGATTCCCCTAGGTGTCTAGTTTTAAAAAATGCTCTGGTTTGCTAGGTTTCCCTAGGTGCCGGCTGAGTTAGAGGCCAAAATCCACAGGTAGGCACTTTGTAAAAAACACCTCTGTTTTCTGTGAAAAAATGTGATCTGTCCACGTTGTGTTTTGGGCCATTTCCTTTCTTGGGCGCTAGGCCTACCCACACAGGTGAGGTACCATTTTTATCGGGAGACTTGGGGGAACGCTGGGCGGAAGGAAATTTGTGGCTCCTCTCAGATTCCAGAACTTTCTGTCACCGAAATGAGAGGAAAAAGTGTTTTTCTGGTCACATTTTGAGGTTTGCAAAGGATTCTGGGTAACAGAATCTGGTCAGATCCCTACAAGTCACCCCCTCTTGGATTCCCCTAGGTTTCTAGTTTTCAAAAATGCGCTGGTTTGCTAGGTTTCCCCAGGTGCCGGCTGAGCTAGAGGCCAAAATCCACAGGCAGGCACTGTTTTCTGTGAAAAAATGTGATGTGTCCATGTTGTGTTTTGGGCCATTTCCTTTCGTGGGCGCTAGGCCTACCCACACAAGTGAGGTACCATTTCTATCACGACACTTGGGGGAACGCTGGGTGATAGAAATTTGTGGCTCCTCTCAAATTCCAGAACTTTCTGTCACCAAAATGAGAGGAAAAAGTGTTTTTTTTGTGAAATTTTGAAGTTTGCAAAGGATTCTGGGTAACAGAACCTGGTCAGAGCTCCACAAGTCTCCCCATCTTGGATTCCCCTAGGTGTCTAGTTTTCAAAAATGCGCTGGTTTGCTAGGTTTCCACAGGTGCCGGCTGAGCTAGTGGTCAAAATCCACAGGTAGGCACTTTGTAAAAAACACCTCTGTTTTCTGTGAAAAAATGTGATGTGTCCACGTCGTGTTTTGGGCCATTTCCTTTCATGGGCGCTAGGCCTACCCACACAAGTGAGGTACCATTTTTATCGGGAGACTTGGGGGAACGCTGGGCGGAAGGAAATTTGTGGCTCCTCTCAGATTCCAGAACTTTCTGTCACCGAAATGAGAGGAAAAAGTGTTTTTCTGGTCCCATTTTGAGGTTTGCAAAGGATTCTGGGTAACAGAATCTGGTCAGATCCCTACAAGTCACCCCCTCTTGGATTCCCCTAGGTTTCTAGTTTTCAAAAATGCGCTGGTTTGCTAGGTTTCCCCAGGTGCCGGCTGAGCTAGAGGCCAAAATCCACAGGCAGGCACTGTTTTCTGTGAAAAAATGTGATGTGTCCATGTTGTGTTTTGGGCCATTTCCTTTCGTGGGCGCTAGGCCTACCCACACAAGTGAGGTACCATTTCTATCACGACAAGTGGGGGAACGCTGGGTGGAAGAAATTTGTGGCTCCTCTCAAATTCCAGAACTTTCTGTCACCGAAATGAGAGGAAAAAGTGTTTTTTTTGTGAAATTTTGAAGTTTGCAAAGGATTCTGGGTAACAAAACCTGGTCAGAGCTCCACAAGTCACCCCATCTTGGATTCCCCTAGGTGTCTAGTTTTCAAAAATGCGCTGGTTTGCTAGGTTTCCACAGGTGCCGGCCGAGCTAGTGGTCAAAATCCACAGGTAGGCACTTTGTAAAAAACACCTCTGTTTTCTGTGAAAAAATGTGATGTGTCCACGTCGTGTTTTGGGCCATTTCCTTTCATGGGCGCTAGGCCTACCCACACAAGTGAGGTACCATTTTTATCGGGAGACTTTGGCAAATGCTGGGTGGAAGGAAATTTGTGGCTCCTCTCAGATTCCAGAACTTTCTGTCACCGAAATGAGAGGAAAAAGTGTTTTTCTGGTCACATTTTGAGGTTTGCAAAGGATTCTGGGTAACAGATTCTGGTCAGATCCCCACAAGTCACCCCCTCTTGGATTCCCCTAGGTTTCTAGTTTTCAAAAATGCACTGGTTTGCTAGGTTTCCTCAGGTGCCGGCTGAGCTAGAGGTCAAAAACCACAGACAGGCACTGTTTTCTGTGAAAAAATGTGATGTGTCCACGTTGTGTTTTGGGCCATTTCCTTTCGTGGGCGCTAGGCCTACCCACACAAGTGAGGTACCATTTCTATCGCAAGACTTGGGGGAACGATGGGTGGAAGGAAATTTGTGGCTCCTCTCAGATTCCAGAACTTTCTGTCACCGAAATGAGAGGAAAAAGTGTTTTTTGGGTGACATTTTGAGGTTTGCAAAGGATTCTGGGTAACAGAACCTGGTCAGAGCCCCACAAGTAACCCCATCTTGGATTCCCCTAGGTGTCTAGCTTTCAGAAATGCACTAGTTTGCTACGTTTCCCTAGGTGCTGGCTGAGCTAGAGGCCAAAATTCACAGGTAGGCACTTTGTAAAAATCACCTCTGTTTTCTGTGAAAACATTTGATGTTTCCACGTTGTGTTTTGGGCCATTTCCTTTCTTAGGCGCTAGGCCTACCCACACAAGTGAGGTACCATTTCTATCGGGAGACTTGGGGGAACGCTATGTGGAAGGAGATTTGTGGCTCCTCTCAGATTCCAGAACTTTCTGTCACCGAAATGAGAGGAAAAAGTGTTTTTTGGTCACATTTTGAGGTTTGCAAAGGATTCTGGGTAACAGAACCTGGTCAGAACCCCAGAAGTCACCCCATCTTAGGTTCCCCTAGGTGTCTAGTTTTCAAAAATGCGCTGGTTTGCTAGGTTTCCACAGGTGCCGGCTGAGCTAGAGGTCAAAATCCACAGGTAGGCACTTTGTAAAAAACACCTCTGTTTTCTGTGAAAAAATGTGATGTGTCCACTTCGTGTTTTGGGCCATTTCCTTTCATGGGCGCTAGGCCTACCCACACAAGTGAGGTACCATTTTTATCGGGAGACTTTGGGGAATGCTGGGTGGAAGGACATTTGTGGCTCCTCTCAGAGTCCAGAACTTTCTGTCACCGAAATGAGAGGAAAAAGTGTTTTTCTGGTCACATTTTGAGGTTTGCAAAGGATTCTGGGTAACAGAATCTGGTCAGATCCCCACAAGTCACCCCATCTTGGATTCCCCTAGGTTTCTAGTTTTTATAAATGCACTGGTTTGCTAGGCTTCCCCAGGTGCCGGCTGAGCTAGAGGCCAAAATCCACAGGCACGCACTGTTTTCTGTGAAAAAATGTGATGTGTACACGTTGTGTTTTGGCCCATTTCCTTTCGTAGGCGCTAGGCCTACCCACACAAGTGAGGTACCATTTCTATCGGGAGACTTGGGGGAACGCTGGGCGGAAGGAAATTTGTGGCTCCTCTCAGATTCCAGAACTTTCTGTCTCCGAAATGAGAGGAAAAAGTGTTTTTCTGGTCACATTTTGAGGTTTGCAAAGGATTCTGGGTAACAGAATCTGGTCAGATTCCCACAAGTCACCCCATCTTGGATTCACCTAGGTTTCTAGTTTTCAAACATGCACTGGTTTGCTAGGGTTCCCCAGGTGCCGGCTGAGCTAGAGGCCAAAATCCACAGGCAGGCACTGTTTTCTGTGAAAAAATTTGATGTGTCCACGTTGTGTTTTGGGCCATTTACTTTTGTGGGCGCTAGGCCTACCCATACAAGTGAGGTACCATTTCTTTCACGAGACTTGAGGGAACGCTGGGTGGAAGGAAATTTGTGGCTCTTCTCAGATTCCAGAACTTTCTGTCACCGAAATGAGAGGAAAAAGTGTTTTTTTGGTGAACTTTTGAGGTTTGCAAAGGATTCTGGGTAACAGAACCTGGTCAGAGCCCCACAAGTCACCCCATCTTGGATTCCCCTAGGTGTCCAGCTTTCAAAAATGCGCTGGTTTGCTAGGTTTCCCGAGGTGCCGGCTGAGATAGAGGCCAAAATTCACAGGTAGGCACTTTGTAAAAATCACCTCTGTTTTCTGTGAAAAAATGTGATGTGTCCACGTTGTGTTTTGGGCCATTTCCTTTCTTAGGCGCTAGGCCTACCCACACAAGTGAGGTACCATTTTTATCCGGAGACTTGGGGGAATGCTGGGCGGAAGGAAATTTGTGGCTCCTCCCAGATTCCAGAACTTTCTCTCACCGAAATGAGAGTAAAAAGTGTTTTTTGGTCAAATTTTGAGGTTTGCAAAGGATTCTGGGTAACAGAATGTGGTCAGAGTTCCACAAGTCACCCCATCTTGGATTCCCTAGATGTCTAGTTTTCAAAAATGCGCTGGTTTGCTAGGTTTCCCCTTGTGCCGGCTAAGCTAGAGGTCAAAATCCACAGGTAGGCACTTTGTAAAAAACACCTCTGTTTTCTGTGAAAAAATGTGATGTGTCCACGTCGTGTTTTGGGCCATTTCCTTTCATGGGCTCTATGCCTACCCACACAAGTGAGGTACCATTTTTATCGGGAGACTAGGTGGAAGGCTGGGCGGAAGGAAATTTGTGGCTCCTCTCAGATTCAAGAACTTTCTGTCACCGAAATGAGAAGAAAAAGTGTTTTTTGGTCAAATTTTGAGGTTTGCAAAGGATTCTGGGTAACAGAACCTGGTCAAAGCTCCACAAGTCACCCCATCTTGGATTCCCCTAGATGTCTTGTTTTAAAAAATGCTCTGGTTTGCTAGGTTTCCCCAGGTTCCGACTGACCTAGAGGCCAAAATCCACAGGTAGGCACTTTGTAAAAAACACCACTGTTTTCTGTGAAAAAATGTAATGTGTCCACGTTGTGTTTTGGGCCATTTCCTTTCATGGGCGCTAGGCCTACCCACACAAGTGAGGTACCATTTTTATGGGGAGACTTTGGGGAATGCTGGGTGTAAGGAAATTTGTGGCTCCTCTCAGATTCCAGAACTTTCTGTCACCGAAATGAGAGGAAAAAGTGTTTTTTGGTCACATTTTGAGGTTTGCAAAGGATTCTGGGTAACAGAACCTGGTCAGAACCCCGGAAGTCACCCCATTTTGGATTCCCCTAGGTGTCTAGTTTTAAAAAATGCGCTGGTTTGCTGAGTTTCCCCAGGTGCCGGCTGAGCTAGAGGCCAAAATCCACAGGTAGGCACTTTGTAAAAAAACACCTCTGTTTTCTGTGAAAAAATGTGATGTGTCCACGTTGTGTTTTGGGCCATTTCCTTTCGTGGGCGCTAGGCCTACCCACACAAGTCAGGTACCATTTTTATCGGGAGACTTTGGGGAATGCTGGGTGTAAGGAAATTTGTGGCTCATCTCAGATTCCAGAACATTCGGTCACCGAAATAAGAGGAAAAAGTGTTTTTTTGGTCTAATTTTGAGGTTTGCAAAGTATTCTGGGTAACAGAACCTGGTCAGAGCCTCACAAGTCACCCCATCTTGGATTCCCCTAGGTTTCTAGTTTTCAAAAATGCACTGGTTTGCTAGGTTTCCCCAGGTGCCGGCTGAGCTAGAGGCCAAAATCCACAGGCTGGCACTGTTTTCTGTGAAAAAATGTGATGTGTACACGTTGTGTTTTGGGCCATTTCCTTTCGTGGGCGCTAGGCCTACCCACACAAGTGAGGTACCATTTTTATCGGGAGACTTGGGGGAACGCTGGGTGGAAGGAAATTTGTGTCTCATCTCAGATTCCAGAACTTTCTGTCACTGAAATGAGAGGAAAAAGTGTTTCTTTGGTCAAATTTTAAGGTTTGCAATGGATTCTGGGTAACAGAACCTGGTCAGAGCCCCACAAGTCACCCCATCTTGGATTCCCCTAGGTGTCTAGTTTTCAATAATGCGCTGGTTTGCTGGGTTTCCCCAGGTGCCGGCTGAGCTAGAGGCCAAAATCCACAGGTAGGCACTTTGTAAAAAAAATACCTCTGTTTTCTGTGAAAAAATGTGATATGTCCACGTTGTGTTTTGGGCATTTCCTTTCTTGGGCGCTAGGCCTACCCACACAAGTGAGGTACCATTTTTATCGGGAAACTTGGGGGAACGCTGGGCGGAAGGAAATTTGTGGCTCCTCTCAGATTCCAGAACTTTCTGTCACCAAAAGGAGAGGGAAAAGTGTTTTTTGGTCAAGTTTTGAGGTTTGCAAAGGACTCTGGGTAACAGAACCTGGTCAGAGCTCCACAAGTCACCCCATCTTGGATTCCCCTAGGTGTCTAGTTTTCAAAAATGCACTGGTTTGCTAGGTTTCCCCAGGTGCCGGCTGAGCTAGAGGTCAAAATTTACAGGTAGGCACTTTGTAAAAAACACCTCTGTTTTCTGTGAAAAAATGTGATGTGTCCACGTTGTGTTTTGGGCCATTTCCTTTCTTGGGCGCTAGGCCTACCCGCACAAGTGAGGTACCATTTTTATCGGGAGACTAGTGGGAACGCTGGGTGGATGGAAATTTGTGTCTCCTCTCAGATTCCAGAACTTTCTGTCACCGAAATGAGAGGAAAAAGTGTTTTTTGGTCAAATTGTGAGGTTTGCAAAGGATTCTGGGTAACAGAAACTGGTCAAAGCTCCACAAGTCACCCCATCTTGGATTCCCCTAGGTGTCTAGTTTTCAAAAATGCGCTGGTTTGCTAGGTTTCCCCAGGTGCCGGCTGAGCTAGAGGCCAAAATCCAGAGGTAGGCACTTTGTAAAAAACACCACTGTTTTCTGTGAAAAAATGTGATGTGTCCACGTTGTGTTTTGGGCCATTTCCTTTTGTGGGCGCTAGGCCTACCCACACAAGTGAGGTACCATTTTTATCGGGAGACTTTGGGGAATGCTGGGTGGAAGGAAATTTGTGGCTCATCTCAGATTCCAGAACTTTCTGTCACCGAAATGAGAGTAAAAAGTGTTTTTTGGTCAAATTTTGAGGTTTGCAAAGGATTCTGGGTAACAGAATGTGGTCAGAGTTCCACAAGTCACCCCATCTTGGATTCCCTAGATGTCTAGTTTTCAAAAATGCGCTGGTTTGCTAGGTTTCCCCTTGTGCCGGCTAAGCTAGAGGTCAAAATCCACAGGTAGGCACTTTGTAAAAAACACCTCTGTTTTCTGTGAAAAAATGTGATGTGTCCACGTCGTGTTTTGGGCCATTTCCTTTCATGGGCTCTATGCCTACCCACACAAGTGAGGTACCATTTTTATCGGGAGACTAGGTGGAAGGCTGGGCGGAAGGAAATTTGTGGCTCCTCTCAGATTCAAGAACTTTCTGTCACCGAAATGAGAAGAAAAAGTGTTTTTTGGTCAAATTTTGAGGTTTGCAAAGGATTCTGGGTAACAGAACCTGGTCAAAGCTCCACAAGTCACCCCATCTTGGATTCCCTAGATGTCTAGTTTTCAAAAATGCGCTGGTTTGCTAGGTTTCCCCTTGTGCCGGCTAAGCTAGAGGTCAAAATCCACAGGTAGGCACTTTGTAAAAAACACCTCTGTTTTCTGTGAAAAAATGTGATGTGTCCACGTTGTGTTTTGGGCCATTTCCTTTCGTGGGCGCTAGGCCTACCCACACAAGTGAGGTACCATTTTTATCGGGAGACTTTGGGGAATGCTGGGTGGAAGGAAATTTATGGCTCATCTCAGATTCCAGAACTTTCTGTCACCGAAATGAGAGGAAAAAGTGTTTTTTTAGTGAAATTTTGAGGTTTGCAAAGGATTCTGGGTAACAGAACCTGGTCAGAGCCCCACAAGTCACCCCATCTTGGATTCCCCTAGGTGTCTAGCTTTCAAAAATGCGCTGGTTTGCTAGGTTTCCCTAGGTGCCGGCTGAGCTAGAGGCCAAAATCCACATGTAGGCACTTTGTAAAAAACAGCTCTGTTTTCTGTGAAAAAAATGTGATGTGTCCACGTTGTGTTTTGGGCCATTTCCTTTCATGGGCGCTAGGCCTACCCACACAAGTGAGGTACCATTTTTATCGGGAGACTTGGGGGAACGCTGGGTGGAAGGAAATCTGTGGCTCCTCTCAGATTCTAGAAATTTCTGTCACCGAAATGTGAGGAAAACGTGTTTTTTTGGTGAAATTTTGAGGTTTGCAAAGGATTCTGGGTAACAAAACCTGGTCAGAGCCCCACAAGTCATCCCCATCTTGGATTCCCCTAGGTGTCTAGTTTTAAAAAATGCGCTGGTTTGCTAGGTTTCCCTAGGTGCCGGCTGAGCTAGAGGCCAAAATCCACAGGCAGGCACTTTGTAAAAAACACCTCTGTTTTCTGTGAAAAAATGTGATCTGTCCACGTTGTGTTTTGGGCCATTTCCTTTCTTGGGCACTAGGCCTACCCACACAGGTGAGGTACCATTTTTATCGGGAGACTTGGGGGAACGCTCGGCGGAAGGAAATTTGTGGCTCCTCTCAGATCCCAGAACTTTCTGTCACCGAAATGAGAGGAAAAAGTGTTTTTCTGGTCACATTTTGAGGTTTGCAAAGGATTCTGGGTAACAGAATCTGGTCAGATCCCCACAAGTCACCCCATCTTGGATTCCCCTAGGTTTCTAGTTTTCAAAAATGCGCTGGTTTGCTAGGTTTCCCCAGGTGCCGGCTGAGCTAGAGGCCAAAATCCACAGGCAGGCACTGTTTTCTGTGAAAAAATGTGATGTGTCCACGTTGTGTTTTGGGCCATTTCCTTTCATGGGCGCTAGGCCTACCCACACAAGTGAGGTACCATTTCTATCACAAGACTTGGGGGAACGCTGGGTGGAAGGAAATCTGTGGCTCCTCTCAGATTCTAGAAATTTCTGTCACCGAAATGTGAGGAAAAAGTGTTTTTTTGGTGAAATTTTGAGGTTTGCAAAGGATTCTGGGTAACAGAACCTGGTCAGAGCCCCACAAGTCATCCCATCTTGGATTCCCCTAGGTGTCTAGCTTTCAAAAATGCGCTGGTTTGCTAGGTTTCCCTAGGTGCCAGCTGAGCTAGAGGCCAAAATCCACATGTAGGCACTTTGTAAAAAACAGCTCTGTTTTCTGTGAAAAAAATGTGATGTGTCCACGTTGTGTTTTGGGCCATTTCCTTTCATGGGCGCCAGGCCTACCCACACAAGTGAGGTACCATTTTTATCGGGAGACTTGGGGGAACGCTGGGTGGAAGGAAATCTGTGGCTCCTCTCAGATTCTAGAAATTTCTGTCACAGAAATGTGAGGAAAAAGTGTTTTTTTGGTGAAATTTTGAGGTTTGCAAAGGATTCTGGGTAACTAAACCTGGTCAGAGACCCACAAGTCACCCCATCTTGGATTCCCCTAGGTGTCTAGTTTTAAAAAATGCTCTGGTTTGCTAGGTTTCCCTAGGTGCCGGCTGAGTTAGAGGCCAAAATCCACAGGTAGGCACTTTGTAAAAAACACCTCTGTTTTCTGTGAAAAAATGTGATCTGTCCACGTTGTGTTTTGGGCCATTTCCTTTCTTGGGCGCTAGGCCTACCCACACAGGTGAGGTACCATTTTTATCGGGAGACTTGGGGGAACGCTGGGCGGAAGGAAATTTGTGGCTCCTCTCAGATTCCAGAACTTTCTGTCACCGAAATGAGAGGAAAAAGTGTTTTTCTGGTCACATTTTGAGGTTTGCAAAGGATTCTGGGTAACAGAATCTGGTCAGATCCCTACAAGTCACCCCCTCTTGGATTCCCCTAGGTTTCTAGTTTTCAAAAATGCGCTGGTTTGCTAGGTTTCCCCAGGTGCCGGCTGAGCTAGAGGCCAAAATCCACAGGCAGGCACTGTTTTCTGTGAAAAAATGTGATGTGTCCATGTTGTGTTTTGGGCCATTTCCTTTCGTGGGCGCTAGGCCTACCCACACAAGTGAGGTACCATTTCTATCACGACACTTGGGGGAACGCTGGGTGATAGAAATTTGTGGCTCCTCTCAAATTCCAGAACTTTCTGTCACCAAAATGAGAGGAAAAAGTGTTTTTTTTTGTGAAATTTTGAAGTTTGCAAAGGATTCTGGGTAACAGAACCTGGTCAGAGCTCCACAAGTCTCCCCATCTTGGATTCCCCTAGGTGTCTAGTTTTCAAAAATGCGCTGGTTTGCTAGGTTTCCACAGGTGCCGGCTGAGCTAGTGGTCAAAATCCACAGGTAGGCACTTTGTAAAAAACACCTCTGTTTTCTGTGAAAAAATGTGATGTGTCCACGTCGTGTTTTGGGCCATTTCCTTTCATGGGCGCTAGGCCTACCCACACAAGTGAGGTACCATTTTTATCGGGAGACTTGGGGGAACGCTGGGCGGAAGGAAATTTGTGGCTCCTCTCAGATTCCAGAACTTTCTGTCACCGAAATGAGAGGAAAAAGTGTTTTTCTGGTCCCATTTTGAGGTTTGCAAAGGATTCTGGGTAACAGAATCTGGTCAAATCCCTACAAGTCACCCCCTCTTGGATTCCCCTAGGTTTCTAGTTTTCAAAAATGCGCTGGTTTGCTAGGTTTCCCCAGGTGCCGGCTGAGCTAGAGGCCAAAATCCACAGGCAGGCACTGTTTTCTGTGAAAAAATGTGATGTGTCCATGTTGTGTTTTGGGCCATTTCCTTTCGTGGGCGCTAGGCCTACCCACACAAGTGAGGTACCATTTCTATCACGACAAGTGGGGGAACGCTGGGTGGAAGAAATTTGTGGCTCCTCTCAAATTCCAGAACTTTCTGTCACCGAAATGAGAGGAAAAAGTGTTTTTTTTGTGAAATTTTGAAGTTTGCAAAGGATTCTGGGTAACAAAACCTGGTCAGAGCTCCACAAGTCACCCCATCTTGGATTCCCCTAGGTGTCTAGTTTTCAAAAATGCGCTGGTTTGCTAGGTTTCCACAGGTGCCGGCTGAGCTAGTGGTCAAAATCCACAGGTAGGCACTTTGTAAAAAACACCTCTGTTTTCTGTGAAAAAATGTGATGTGTCCACGTCGTGTTTTGGGCCATTTCCTTTCATGGGCGCTAGGCCTACCCACACAAGTGAGGTACCATTTTTATCGGGAGACTTTGGCAAATGCTGGGTGGAAGGAAATTTGTGGCTCCTCTCAGATTCCAGAACTTTCTGTCACCGAAATGAGAGGAAAAAGTGTTTTTCTGGTCACATTTTGAGGTTTGCAAAGGATTCTGGGTAACAGATTCTGGTCAGATCCCCACAAGTCACCCCCTCTTGGATTCCCCTAGGTTTCTAGTTTTCAAAAATGCACTGGTTTGCTAGGTTTCCTCAGGTGCCGGCTGAGCTAGAGGTCAAAAACCACAGACAGGCACTGTTTTCTGTGAAAAAATGTGATGTGTCCACGTTGTGTTTTGGGCCATTTCCTTTCGTGGGTGCTAGGCCTACCCACACAAGTGAGGTACCATTTCTATCGCAAGACTTGGGGGAACGATGGGTGGAAGGAAATTTGTGGCTCCTCTCAGATTCCAGAACTTTCTGTCACCGAAATGAGAGGAAAAAGTGTTTTTTGGGTGACATTTTGAGGTTTGCAAAGGATTCTGGGTAACAGAACCTGGTCAGAGCCCCACAAGTAACCCCATCTTGGATTCCCCTAGGTGTCTAGCTTTCAGAAATGCACTAGTTTGCTACGTTTCCCTAGGTGCTGGCTGAGCTAGAGGCCAAAATTCACAGGTAGGCACTGTTTTCTGTGAAAAAATTTGATGTGTCCACGTTGTGTTTTGGGCCATTTACTTTTGTGGGCGCTAGGCCTACCCATACAAGTGAGGTACCATTTCTTTCACGAGACTTGAGGGAACGCTGGGTGGAAGGAAATTTGTGGCTCTTCTCAGATTCCAGAACTTTCTGTCACCGAAATGAGAGGAAAAAGTGTTTTTTTGGTGAACTTTTGAGGTTTGCAAAGGATTCTGGGTAACAGAACCTGGTCAGAGCCCCACAAGTCACCCCATCTTGGATTCCCCTAGGTGTCCAGCTTTCAAAAATGCGCTGGTTTGCTAGGTTTCCCGAGGTGCCGGCTGAGATAGAGGCCAAAATTCACAGGTAGGCACTTTGTAAAAATCACCTCTGTTTTCTGTGAAAAAATGTGATGTGTCCACGTTGTGTTTTGGGCCATTTCCTTTCTTAGGCGCTAGGCCTACCCACACAAGTGAGGTACCATTTTTATCCGGAGACTTGGGGGAATGCTGGGCGGAAGGAAATTTGTGGCTCCTCCCAGATTCCAGAACTTTCTCTCACCGAAATGAGAGTAAAAAGTGTTTTTTGGTCAAATTTTGAGGTTTGCAAAGGATTCTGGGTAACAGAATGTGGTCAGAGTTCCACAAGTCACCCCATCTTGGATTCCCTAGATGTCTAGTTTTCAAAAATGCGCTGGTTTGCTAGGTTTCCCCTTGTGCCGGCTAAGCTAGAGGTCAAAATCCACAGGTAGGCACTTTGTAAAAAACACCTCTGTTTTCTGTGAAAAAATGTGATGTGTCCACGTCGTGTTTTGGGCCATTTCCTTTCATGGGCTCTATGCCTACCCACACAAGTGAGGTACCATTTTTATCGGGAGACTAGGTGGAAGGCTGGGCGGAAGGAAATTTGTGGCTCCTCTCAGATTCAAGAACTTTCTGTCACCGAAATGAGAAGAAAAAGTGTTTTTTGGTCAAATTTTGAGGTTTGCAAAGGATTCTGGGTAACAGAACCTGGTCAAAGCTCCACAAGTCACCCCATCTTGGATTCCCCTAGATGTCTTGTTTTAAAAAATGCTCTGGTTTGCTAGGTTTCCCCAGGTTCCGACTGACCTAGAGGCCAAAATCCACAGGTAGGCACTTTGTAAAAAAACACCACTGTTTTCTGTGAAAAAATGTAATGTGTCCACGTTGTGTTTTGGGCCATTTCCTTTCATGGGCGCTAGGCCTACCCACACAAGTGAGGTACCATTTTTATGGGGAGACTTTGGGGAATGCTGGGTGTAAGGAAATTTGTGGCTCCTCTCAGATTCCAGAACTTTCTGTCACCGAAATGAGAGGAAAAAGTGTTTTTTGGTCACATTTTGAGGTTTGCAAAGGATTCTGGGTAACAGAACCTGGTCAGAACCCCGGAAGTCACCCCATTTTGGATTCCCCTAGGTGTCTAGTTTTAAAAAATGCGCTGGTTTGCTGAGTTTCCCCAGGTGCCGGCTGAGCTAGAGGCCAAAATCCACAGGTAGGCACTTTGTAAAAAAACACCTCTGTTTTCTGTGAAAAAATGTGATGTGTCCACGTTGTGTTTTGGGCCATTTCCTTTCGTGGGCGCTAGGCCTACCCACACAAGTCAGGTACCATTTTTATCGGGAGACTTTGGGGAATGCTGGGTGTAAGGAAATTTGTGGCTCATCTCAGATTCCAGAACATTCGGTCACCGAAATAAGAGGAAAAAGTGTTTTTTTGGTCTAATTTTGAGGTTTGCAAAGTATTCTGGGTAACAGAACCTGGTCAGAGCCTCACAAGTCACCCCATCTTGGATTCCCCTAGGTTTCTAGTTTTCAAAAATGCACTGGTTTGCTAGGTTTCCCCAGGTGCCGGCTGAGCTAGAGGCCAAAATCCACAGGCTGGCACTGTTTTCTGTGAAAAAATGTGATGTGTACACGTTGTGTTTTGGGCCATTTCCTTTCGTGGGCGCTAGGCCTACCCACACAAGTGAGGTACCATTTTTATCGGGAGACTTGGGGGAACGCTGGGTGGAAGGAAATTTGTGTCTCATCTCAGATTCCAGAACTTTCTGTCACTGAAATGAGAGGAAAAAGTGTTTCTTTGGTCAAATTTTAAGGTTTGCAATGGATTCTGGGTAACAGAACCTGGTCAGAGCCCCACAAGTCACCCCATCTTGGATTCCCCTAGGTGTCTAGTTTTCAATAATGTGCTGGTTTGCTGGGTTTCCCCAGGTGCCGGCTGAGCTAGAGGCCAAAATCCACAGGTAGGCACTTTGTAAAAAAAATACCTCTGTTTTCTGTGAAAAAATGTGATATGTCCACGTTGTGTTTTGGGCATTTCCTTTCTTGGGCGCTAGGCCTACCCACACAAGTGAGGTACCATTTTTATCGGGAAACTTGGGGGAACGCTGGGCGGAAGGAAATTTGTGGCTCCTCTCAGATTCCAGAACTTTCTGTCACCAAAAGGAGAGGGAAAAGTGTTTTTTGGTCAAGTTTTGAGGTTTGCAAAGGACTCTGGGTAACAGAACCTGGTCAGAGCTCCACAAGTCACCCCATCTTGGATTCCCCTAGGTGTCTAGTTTTCAAAAATGCACTGGTTTGCTTGGTTTCCCCAGGTGCCGGCTGAGCTAGAGGTCAAAATTTACAGGTAGGCACTTTGTAAAAAACACCTCTGTTTTCTGTGAAAAAATGTGATGTGTCCACGTTGTGTTTTGGGCCATTTCCTTTCTTGGGCGCTAGGCCTACCCGCACAAGTGAGGTACCATTTTTATCGGGAGACTAGTGGGAACGCTGGGTGGATGGAAATTTGTGTCTCCTCTCAGATTCCAGAACTTTCTGTCACCGAAATGAGAGGAAAAAGTGTTTTTTGGTCAAATTGTGAGGTTTGCAAAGGATTCTGGGTAACAGAAACTGGTCAAAGCTCCACAAGTCACCCCATCTTGGATTCCCCTAGGTGTCTAGTTTTCAAAAATGCGCTGGTTTGCTAGGTTTCCCCAGGTGCCGGCTGAGCTAGAGGCCAAAATCCAGAGGTAGGCACTTTGTAAAAAACACCACTGTTTTCTGTGAAAAAATGTGATGTGTCCACGTTGTGTTTTGGGCCATTTCCTTTTGTGGGCGCTAGGCCTACCCACACAAGTGAGGTACCATTTTTATCGGGAGACTTTGGGGAATGCTGGGTGGAAGGAAATTTGTGGCTCATCTCAGATTCCAGAACTTTCTGTCACCGAAATGAGAGTAAAAAGTGTTTTTTGGTCAAATTTTGAGGTTTGCAAAGGATTCTGGGTAACAGAATGTGGTCAGAGTTCCACAAGTCACCCCATCTTGGATTCCCTAGATGTCTAGTTTTCAAAAATGCGCTGGTTTGCTAGGTTTCCCCTTGTGCCGGCTAAGCTAGAGGTCAAAATCCACAGGTAGGCACTTTGTAAAAAACACCTCTGTTTTCTGTGAAAAAATGTGATGTGTCCACGTCGTGTTTTGGGCCATTTCCTTTCATGGGCTCTATGCCTACCCACACAAGTGAGGTACCATTTTTATCGGGAGACTAGGTGGAAGGCTGGGCGGAAGGAAATTTGTGGCTCCTCTCAGATTCAAGAACTTTCTGTCACCGAAATGAGAGGAAAAAGTGTTTTTTGGTCAAATTTTGAGGCTTGCAAAGGATTCTGGGTAACAGAACCTGGTCAAAGCTCCACAAGTCATCCCATCTTGGATTCCCCTAGGTGTCTAGTTTTCAAAAATGCACTGGTTTGCTAGGTTTCCCCAGGTTCCGACTGACCTAGAGGCCAAAATCGACATGTAGGCACTTTGTAAAAAACAGCTCTGTTTTCTGTGAAAAAAATGTGATGTGTCCACGTTGTGTTTTGGGCCATTTCCTTTCATGGGCGCTAGGCCTACCCACACAAGTGAGGTACCATTTTTATCGGGAGACTTGGGGGAACGCTGGGTGGAAGGAAATCTGTGGCTCCTCTCAGATTCTAGAAATTTCTGTCACCGAAATGAGAGGAAAAAGTGTTTATTGGTGAAAATTTGAGGTTTGCAAAGGATTCTGGGTAACAAAACCTGGTCAGAGCCCCACAAGTCACCCCATCTTGGATTCCCCTAGGTGTCTAGTTTTAAAAAATGCGCTGGTTTGCTAGGTTTCCCCAGGTGCCGGCTGAGCTAGAGGCCAAAATCCACAGGTAGGCACTTTGTAAAAAACACCTCTGTTTTCTGTGAAAAAGTTTGATCTGTCCACGTTGTGTTTTGGGCCAATTCCTTTCTTGGGCGCTAGGCCTACCCACACAGGTGAGGTACCATTTTTATCGGGAGACTTGGGGGAACGCTGGGCGGAAGGAAATTTGTGGCTCCTCTCAGATTCCAGAACTTTCTGTCACTGAAATGAGAGGAAAAAGTGTTTTTCTGGTCACATTTTGAAGTTTGCAAAGGATTCTGGGTAACAGAATCTGGTCAGATTCCCACAAGTCACCCCATCTTGGATTCCCCTAGGTTTCTAGTTTTCAAAAATTCACTGGTTTGCTAGGTTTCCCCAGGTGCCGGCTGAGCTAGAGGCCAAAATCCACAGGCAGGCACTGTTTTCTGTGAAAAAATTTGATGTGTCCACGTTGTGTTTTGGGCCATTTACTTTTGTGGGCGCTAGGCCTACCCATACAAGTGAGGTACCATTTCTATCACGAGACTTGAGGGAACGCTGGGTGGAAGGAAATTTGTGGCTCTTCTCAGATTCCAGAACTTTCTGTCACCGAAATGAGAGGAAAAAGTGTTTTTTGTTGAACTTTTGAGGTTTGCAAAGGATTCTGGGTAACAGAACCTGGTCAGAGCCCCACAAGTCACCCCATCTTGGATTCCCCTAGGTGTCCAGCTTTCAAAAATGCGCTGGTTTGCTAGGTTTCCCTAGGTGCCGGCTGAGATAGAGGCCAAAATTCACAGGTAGGCACTTTGTAAAAATCACCTCTGTTTTCTGTGAAAAAATGTGATGTGTCCACGTTGTGTTTTGGGCCATTTCCTTTCTTAGGCGCTAGGCCTCCCCACACAAGTGAGGTACCATTTTTATCCGGAGACTTGGGGGAACGCTGGGCGGAAGGAAATTTGTGGCTCCTCCCAGATTCCAGAACTTTCTCTCACCGAAATGAGAGTAAAAAGTGTTTTTTGGTCAAATTTTGAGGTTTGCAAAGGATTCTGGGTAACAGAACCTGGTCAGAGCTCCACAAGTCACCCCATCTTGGATTCCCTAGATGTCTAGTTTTCAAAAATGCGCTGGTTTGCTAGGTTTCCCCTTGTGCCGGCTAAGCTAGAGGTCAAAATCCACAGGTAGGCACTTTATAAAAAACACCTTGGTTTTCTGTGAAAAAATGTGATGTGTCCACGTCGTGTTTTGGGCCATTTCCTTTCATGGGCGCTATGCCTACCCACACAAGTGAGGTACCATTTTTATCGGGAGACTAGGTGGAAGGCTGGGCGGAAGGAAATTTGTGGCTCCTCTCAGATTCAAGAACTTTCTGTCACCGAAATGAGAAGAAAAAGTGTTTTTTGGTCAAATTTTGAGGTTTGCAAAGGATTCTGGGTAACAGAACCTGGTCAAAGCTCCACAAGTCACCCCATCTTGGATTCCCCTAGATGTCTTGTTTTAAAAAATGCTCTGGTTTCCTAGGTTTCCCCTTGTGCCGGCTAAGCTAGAGGTCAAAATCCATAGGTAGGCACTTTGTAAAAAACACCTCTGTTTTCTGTGAAAAAATGTGATGTGTCCACGTCGTGTTTTGGGCCATTTCCTTTCATGGGCGCTATGCCTACCCACACAAGTGATGTACCATTTTTATCGGGAGACTAGGTGGAATGCTGGGTGTAAGGAAATTTGTGGCTCCTCTCAGATTCCAGAACTTTCTGTCACCGAAATGAGAGGAAAAAGTGTTTTTTGGTCACATTTTGAGGTTTGCAAAGGATTCTGGGTAACAGAACCTGGTCAGAACCCCGGAAGTCACCCCATTTTGGATTCCCCTAGGTGTCTAGTTTTAAAAAATGCGCTGGTTTGCTGAGTTTCCCCAGGTGCCGGCTGAGCTAGAGGCCAAAATCCACAGGTAGGCACTTTGTAAAAAAACACCTCTGTTTTCTGTGAAAAAATGTGATGTGTCCACGTTGTGTTTTGGGCCATTTCCTTTCGTGGGCGCTAGGCCTACCCACACAAGTCAGGTACCATTTTTATCGGGAGACTTTGGGGAATGCTGGGTGTAAGGAAATTTGTGGCTCATCTCAGATTCCAGAACATTCGGTCACCGAAATAAGAGGAAAAAGTGTTTTTTTGGTCTAATTTTGAGGTTTGCAAAGTATTCTGGGTAACAGAACCTGGTCAGAGCCTCACAAGTCACCCCATCTTGGATTCCCCTAGGTTTGTAGTTTTAAAAAATGCACTGGTTTGCTAGGTTTCCCCAGGTGCCGGCTGAGCTAGAGGCCAAAATCCACAGGCTGGCACTGTTTTCTGTGAAAAAATGTGATGTGTACACGTTGTGTTTTGGGCCATTTCCTTACGTGGGCGCTAGGCCTACCCACACAAGTGAGGTACCATTTTTATCGAGAGACTAGGGGGAACGCTGGGTGGAAGGAAATTTGTGTCTCATCTCAGATTCCAGAACTTTCTGTCACTGAAATGAGAGGAAAAAGTGTTTCTTTGGTCAAATTTTAAGGTTTGCAAAGGATTCTGGGTAACAGAACCTGGTCAGGGCCCCACAAGTCACCCCATCTTGGATTCCCCTAGGTGTCTAGTTTTCATTAATGCGCTGGTTTGCTGGGTTTCCCCAGGTGCCGGCTGAGCTAGAGGCCAAAATCCATAGGTAGGCACTTTGTAAAAAACACCTCTGTTTTCTGTGAAAAAATGTGATGTGTCCACGTTGTGTTTTGGGCCATTTCCTTTCTTGGGCGCTAGGCCTACCCGCACAAGTGAAGTACCATTTTTATCGGGAGACTAGTGGGAACGCTGGGTGGACGGAAATTTGTGTCTCCTCTCAGATTCCAGAACTTTCTGTTACCGAAATGAGAGAAAAAAGTGTTTTTT
The DNA here is from genome assembly GCF_031143425.1 of Pleurodeles waltl. NCBI lineage: Eukaryota > Metazoa > Chordata > Amphibia > Caudata > Salamandridae > Pleurodeles > Pleurodeles waltl. Next base: position 439,588,232 of record NC_090446.1, on the reverse strand, counting down.
GGTCAAATTGTGAGGTTTGCAAAGGATTCTGGGTAACAGAAACTGGTCAAAGCTCCACAAGTCACCCCATCTTGGATTCCCCTAGGTGTCTAGTTTTCAAAAATGCGCTGGTTTGCTAGGTTTCCCCAGGTGCCGGCTGAGCTAGAGGCCAAAATCCAGAGGTAGGCACTTTGTAAAAAACACCACTGTTTTCTGTGAAAAAATGTGATGTGTCCACGTTGTGTTTTGGGCCATTTCCTTTTGTGGGCGCTAGGCCTACCCACACAAGTGAGGTACCATTTTTATCGGGAGACTTTGGGGAATGCTGGGTGGAAGGAAATTTGTGGCTCATCTCAGATTCCAGAACTTTCTGTCACCGAAATGAGAGGAAAAAGTGTTTTTTTGGTGAAATTTTGAGGTTTGCAAAGGATTCTGGGTAACAGAACTTGGTCAGAGCTTCACAAGTCACCCCATCTTGGATTCCCCTAGGTTTCTAGATTTCAAAAATGCACTGGTTTGCTAGGTTTCCCCAGGTGCCGACTGAGCTAGAGGCCAAAATCCACATGTTGGCACTTTGTAAAAAACAGCTCTGTTTTCTGTGAAAAAAATGTGATGTGTCTACGTTGTGTTTTGGGCCATTTCCTTACATGGGCGCTATGCCTACCCACACAAGTGAGGTACCATTTGCATCGGGAGACTCGGGGGAACGCTGGGCGGAAGGAAATTTGTGGCTCCTCTCAGATTCCAGAACTTTCTGTCACCGAAATGAGAAGAAAAAGTGTTTTTTTGGTCAAATTTTGAGGTTTGCAAAGGATTCTGGGTAACAGAACCTGGTCAAAGCTCCACAAGTCACCCCATCTTGGATTCCCCTAGATGTCTTGTTTTAAAAAATGCGCTGGTTTCCTAGGTTTCCCCAGGTGCCGACTGACCTAGAGGCCAAAATCCACAGGTAGGCACTTTGTAAAACACACCACTGTTTTCTGTGAAAAAATGTAATGTGTCCACGTTGTGTTTTGGGCCATTTCCTTTCATGGGCGCTAGGCCTACCCACACAAGTGAGGTACCATTTTTATCGGGAGACTTTGGGGAATGCAGGGTGTAAGGAAATTTGTGGCTCATCTCAGATTCCAGAACTTTCTGTCACCGAAACAAGAGGGAAAGGTGTTTTTTTGGTCAAATTTTGAGGTTTGCAAAGGACTCTGGGTAACAGAACCTGGTCAGAGCTCCACAAGTCACCCCATCTTGGATTCCCCTAGGTGTCTAGTTTTGAAAAATGCGCTGGTTTGGTAGGTTTCCCCAGGTGCCGGCTGAGCAAGAGGTCAAAATCCACAGGTAGGCACTTTGTAAAAAACACCTCTGTTTTCTGTGAAAAAATGTGATGTGTCCACGTTGTGTTTTGGGCCATTTCCTTTCTTGGGCGCTAGGCCTACCCGCACAAGTGAGGTACCATTTTTATCGGGAGACTAGGGGGAACGCTGGGCGGAAGGAAATTTGTGGCTCCTCTCAGATTCCAGAACTTTCTGTCACCGAAATGAGAGGAAAAAGTGTTTTTTGGTCAAATTTTGAGGTTTGCAAAGGATTCTGGGTAACAGAACCTGGTCAAAGCTCCACAAGTCATCCCATCTTGGATTCCCCTAGGTGTCTAGTTTTCAAAAATGCACTGGTTTGCTAGGTTTCCCCAGGTGCCGGCTGAGCTAGAGGCCAAAATCGACATGTAGGCACTTTGTAAAAAACAGCTCTGTTTTCTGTGAAACAAATGTGATGTGTCCACGTTGTGTTTTGGGCCATTTCCTTTCATGGGCGCTAGGCGTACCCACACAAGTGAGGTACCATTTTTATCGGGAGACTTGGGGGAACGCTGGGCGGATGGAAATTTGTGGCTCCTCTCAGATTCCAGAACTTTCTGTAACCGAAATGAGAGGAAAAAGTGTTTTTCTGGTCACATTTTGAGGTTTGCAAAGGATTCTGGGTAACAGAATCTGGTCAGATTCCCACAAGTCACCCCATCTTGGATTCCCCTAGGTTTCTAGTTTTCAAAAATGCACTGGTTTGCTAGGTTTCCCCAGGTGCCGGCTGAGCTAGAGGCCAAAATCCACAGGCAGGCACTGTTTCCTGTGAAAAAATTTGATGTGTCCACGTTGTGTTTTGGGCCATTTACTTTTGTGGGCGCTAGGCCTACCCATACAAGTGTGGTACCATTTCTATCACGAGACTTGAGGGAACGCTGGGTGGAAGGAAATTTGTGGCTCTTCTCAGATTCCAGAACTTTCTGTCACCGAAATGAGAGGAAAAAGTGTTTTTTTGGTGAAATTTTGAGGTTTGCAAAGGATTCTGGGTAACAGAACTTGGTCAGAGCTTCACAAGTCACCCCATCTTGGATTCCCCTAGGTTTCTAGATTTCAAAAATGCACTGGTTTGCTAGGTTTCCCCAGGTGCCGACTGAGCTAGAGGCCAAAATCCACATGTTGGCACTTTGTAAAAAACAGCTCTGTTTTCTGTGAAAAAAATGTGATGTGTCTACGTTGTGTTTTGGGCCATTTCCTTTCATGGGCGCTATGCCTACCCACACAAGTGAGGTACCATTTGTATGGGGAGACTCGGGGGAACGCTGGGCGGAAGGAAATTTGTGGCTCCTCTCAGATTCCAGAACTTTCTGTCACCGAAATGAGAAGAAAAAGTGTTTTTTGGTCAAATTTTGAGGTTTGCAAAGGATTCTGGGTAACAGAACCTGGTCAAGGCTCCACAATTCACCCCATCTTGGATTCCCCTAGATGTCTTGTTTTAAAAAATGCGCTGGTTTGCTAGGTTTCCCCAGGTGCCGACTGACCTAGAGGCCAAAATCCACAGGTAGGCACTTTGTAAAACACACCACTGTTTTCTGTGAAAAAATGTAATGTGTCCACGTTGTGTTTTGGGCCATTTCCATTCATGGGCGCTAGGCCTACCCACACAAGTGAGGTACCATTTTTATCGGGAGACTTTGGGGAATGCAGGGTGTAAGGAAATTTGTGGCTCATCTCAGATTCCAGAACTTTCTGTCACCGAAACAAGAGGGAAAAGTGTTTTTTTGGTCAAATTTTGAGGTTTGCAAAGGACTCTGGGTAACAGAACCTGGTCAGAGCTCCACAAGTCACCCCATCTTGGATTCCCCTAGGTGTCTAGTTTTAAAAAATGCGCTGGTTTGGTAGGTTTCCCCAGGTGCCGGCTGAGCAAGAGGTCAAAATCCACAGGTAGGCACTTTGTAAAAAACACCTCTGTTTTCTGTGAAAAAATGTGATGTGTCCACGTTGTGTTTTGGGCCATTTCCTTTCTTGGGCGCTAGGCCTACCCGCACAAGTGAGGTACCATTTTTATCGGGAGACTAGTGGGAACGCTGGGTGGACGGAAATTTGTGTCTCCTCTCAGATTCCAGAACTTTCTGTTACCGAAATGAGAAGAAAAAGTGTTTTTTGGTCAAATTGTGAGGTTTGCAAAGGATTCTGGGTAACAGAAACTGGTCAAAGCTCCACAAGTCACCCCATCTTGGATTCCCCTAGGTGTCTAGTTTTCAAAAATGCGCTGGTTTGCTAGGTTTCCCCAGGTGCCGGCTGAGCTAGAGGCCAAAATCCAGAGGTAGGCACTTTGTAAAAAACACCACTGTTTTCTGTGAAAAAATGTGATGTGTCCACGTTGTGTTTTGGTCCATTTCCTTTTGTGGGCGCTAGGCCTACCCACACAAGTGAGGTACCATTTTTATCGGGAGACTTTGGGGAATGCTGGGTGGAAGGAAATTTGTGGCTCATCTCAGATTCCAGAACTTTCTGTCACCGAAATGAGAGGAAAAAGTGTTTTTTTGGTGACATTTTGAGGTTTGCAAAGGATTCTGGGTAACAGAACTTGGTCAGAGCTTCACAAGTCACCCCATCTTGGATTCCCCTAGGTTTCTCGATTTCAAAAATGCACTGGTTTGCTAGGTTTCCCCAGGTGCCGACTGAGCTAGAGGCCAAAATCCACATGTTGGCACTTTGTAAAAAACAGCTCTGTTTTCTGTGAAAAAAATGTGATGTGTCTACGTTGTGTTTTGGGCCATTTCCTTTCATGGGCGCTATGCCTACCCACACAAGTGAGGTACCATTTGTATCGGGAGACTCGGGGGAACGCTGGGCGGAAGGAAATTTGTGGCTCCTCTCAGATTCCAGAACTTTCTGTCACCGAAATGAGAAGAAAAAGTGTTTTTTGGTCAAATTTTGAGGTTTGCAAAGGATTCTGGGTAACAGAACCTGGTCAGAGCTCCACAAGTCACCCCATCTTGGATTCCCCTAGGTGTCTAGTTTTGAAAAATGCGCTGGTTTGGTAGGTTTCCCCAGGTGCCGGCTGAGCAAGAGGTCAAAATCCACAGGTAGGCACTTTGTAAAAAACACCTCTGTTTTCTGTGAAAAAATGTGATGTGTCCACGTTGTGTTTTGGGCCATTTCCTTTCTTGGGCGCTAGGCCTACCCGCACAAGTGAGGTACCATTTTTATCGGGAGACTAGGGGGAACGCTGGGCGGAAGGAAATTTGTGGCTCCTCTCAGATTCCAGAACTTTCTGTCACCGAAATGAGAGGAAAAAGTGTTTTTTGGTCAAATTTTGAGGTTTGCAAAGGATTCTGGGTAACAGAATCTGGTCAAAGCTCCACAAGTCATCCCATCTTGGATTCCCCTAGGTGTCTAGTTTTCAAAAATGCACTGGTTTGCTAGGTTTCCCCAGGTGCCGGCTGAGCTAGAGGCCAAAATCGACATGTAGGCACTTTGTAAAAAACAGCTCTGTTTTCTGTGAAAAAAATGTGATGTGTCCACGTTGTGTTTTGGGCCATTTCCTTTCATGGGCGCTAGGCGTACCCACACAAGTGAGGTACCATTTTTATCGGGAGACTTGGGGGAACGCTGGGTGGAAGGAAATCTGTGGCTCCTCTCAGATTCTAGAAATTTCTGTCACCGAAATGAGAGGAAAAAGTGTTTTATTGGTGAAATTTTGAGGTTTGCAAAGGATTCTGGGTAACAAAACCTGGTCAGAGCCCCACAAGTCACCCAATCTTGGATTCCCCTAGGTGTCTAGTTTTAAAAAATGCGCTGGTTTGCTAGGTTTCCCAAGGTGCCGGCTGAGCTAGAGGCCAAAATCCACAGGTAGGCACTTTGTAAAAAACACCTCTGTTTTCTGTGAAAAAGTTTGATCTGTCCACGTTGTGTTTTGGGCCAATTCCTTTCTTGGGCGCTAGGCCTACCCACACAGGTGAGGTACCACTTTTATCGGGAGACTTGGGGGAACGCTGGGCGGAAGGAAATTTGTGGCTCCTCTCAGATTCCAGAACTTTCTGTCACCGAAATGAGAGGAAAAAGTGTTTTTCTGGTCACATTTTGAGGTTTGCAAAGGATTCTGGGTAACAGAATCTGGTCAGATTCCCACAAGTCACCCCATCTTGGATTCCCCTAGGTTTTTAGTTTTCAAAAATGCACTGGTTTGCTAGGTTTCCCCAGGTGCCGGCTGAGCTAGAGGCCAAAATCCACAGGCAGGCACTGTTTCCTGTGAAAAAATTTGATGTGTCCACGTTGTGTTTTGGGCCATTTACTTTTGTGGGCGCTAGGCCTACCCATACAAGTGAGGTACCATTTCTATCACGAGACTTGAGGGAACGCTGGGTGGAAGGAAATTTGTGGCTCTTCTCAGATTCCAGAACTTTCTGTCACCGAAATGAGAGGAAAAAGTGTTTTTTTGGTGAACTTTTGAGGTTTGCAAAGGATTCTGGGTAACAGAACCTGGTCAGAGCCCCACAAGTCACCCCATCTTGGATTCCCCTAGGTGTCCAGCTTTCAAAAATGCGCTGGTTTGCTAGGTTTCCCTAGGTGCCGGCTGAGCTAGAGGCCAAAATTCACAGGTAGGCACTTTGTAAAAATCACCTCTGTTTTCTGTGAAAAAATGTGATGTGTCCACGTTGTGTTTTGGGCCATTTCCTTTCTTAGGCGCTAGGCCTACCCACACAAGTGAGGTACCATTTTTATCCGGAGACTTGGGGGAACGCTGGGCGGAAGGAAATTTGTGGCTCCTCCCAGATTCCAGAACTTTCTCTCACCGAAATGAGAGGAAAAAGTGTTTTTTGGTCAAATTTTGAGGTTTGCAAAGGATTCTGGGTAACAGAACCTGGTCAGAGCTCCACAAGTCACCCCATCTTGGATTCCCTAGATGTCTAGTTTTCAAAAATGCGCTGGTTTGCTAGGTTTCCCCTTGTGCCGGCTAAGCTAGAGGTCAAAATCCACAGGTAGGCACTTTGTAAAAAACACCTCTGTTTTCTGTGAAAAAATGTGATGTGTCCACGTCGTGTTTTGGGCCATTTCCTTTCATGGGCGCTATGCCTACCCACACAAGTGAGGTACCATTTTTATCGGGAGACTAGGTGGAAGGCTGGGCGGAAGGAAATTTGTGGCTCCTCTCAGATTCAAGAACATTCTGTCACCGAAATGAGAAGAAAAAGTGTTTTTTGGTCAAATTTTGAGGTTTGCAAAGGATTCTGGGTAACAGAACCTGGTCAAAGCTCCACAAGTCACCCCATCTTGGATTCCCCTAGATGTCTTGTTTTAAAAAATGCTCTGGTTTGCTAGGTTTCCCCAGGTGCCGGCTGAGCTAGAGGCCAAAATCCAGAGGTAGGCACTTTGTAAAAAACACCACTGTTTTCTGTGAAAAAATGTGATGTGTCCACGTTGTGTTTTGGGCCATTTCCTTTTGTGGGCGCTAGGCCTACCCACACAAGTGAGGTACCATTTTTATCGGGAGACTTTGGGGAATGCTGGGTGGAAGGAAATTTGTGGCTCATCTCAGATTCCAGAACTTTCTGTCACCGAAATGAGAGGAAAAAGTGTTTTTTTGGTGACATTTTGAGGTTTGCAAAGGATTCTGGGTAACAGAACTTGGTCAGAGCTTCACAAGTCACCCCATCTTGGATTCCCCTAGGTTTCTAGATTTCAAAAATGCACTGGTTTGCTAGGTTTCCCCAGGTGCCGACTGAGCTAGAGGCCAAAATCCACATGTTGGCACTTTGTAAAAAACAGCTCTGTTTTCTGTGAAAAAAATGTGATGTGTCTACTTTGTGTTTTGGGCCATTTCCTTTCATGGGCGCTATGCCTACCCACACAAGTGAGGTACCATTTGTATCGGGAGACTCGGGGGAACGCTGGGCGGAAGGAAATTTGTGGCTCCTCTCAGATTCCAGAACTTTCTGTCACCGAAATGAGAAGAAAAAGTGTTTTTTGGTCAAATTTTGAGGTTTGCAAAGGATTCTGGGTAACAGAACCTGGTCAGAGCTCCACAAGTCACCCCATCTTGGATTCCCCTAGGTGTCTAGTTTTGAAAAATGCACTGGTTTGGTAGGTTTCCCCAGGTGCCGGCTGAGCAAGAGGTCAAAATCCACAGGTAGGCACTTTGTAAAAAACACCTCTGTTTTCTGTGAAAAAATGTGATGTGTCCACGTTGTGTTTTGGGCCATTTCCTTTCTTGGGCGCTAGGCCTACCCGCACAAGTGAGGTACCATTTTTATCGGGAGACTAGGGGGAACGCTGGGCGGAAGGAAATTTGTGGCTCCTCTCAGATTCCAGAACTTTCTGTCACCGAAATGAGAGGAAAAAGTGTTTTTTGGTCAAATTTTGAGGTTTGCAAAGGATTCTGGGTAACAGAATCTGGTCAAAGCTCCACAAGTCATCCCATCTTGGATTCCCCTAGGTGTCTAGTTTTCAAAAATGCACTGGTTTGCTAGGTTTCCCCAGGTGCCGGCTGAGCTAGAGGCCAAAATCGACATGCAGGCACTTTGTAAAAAACAGCTCTGTTTTCTGTGAAAAAAATGTGATGTGTCCACGTTGTGTTTTGGGCCATTTCCTTTCATGGGCGCTAGGCGTACCCACACAAGTGAGGTACCATTTTTATCGGGAGACTTGGGGGAACGCTGGGTGGAAGGAAATCTGTGGCTCCTCTCAGATTCTAGAAATTTCTGTCACCGAAATGAGAGGAAAAAGTGTTTTATTGGTGAAATTTTGAGGTTTGCAAAGGATTCTGGGTAACAAAACCTGGTCAGAGCCCCACAAGTCACCCCATCTTGGATTCCCCTAGGTGTCTAGTTTTAAAAAATGCGCTGGTTTGCTAGGTTTCCCAAGGTGCCGGCTGAGCTAGAGGCCAAAATCCACAGGTAGGCACTTTGTAAAAAACACCTCTGTTTTCTGTGAAAAAGTTTGATCTGTCCACGTTGTGTTTTGGGCCAATTCCTTTCTTGGGCGCTAGGCCTACCCACACAGGTGAGGTACCACTTTTATCGGGAGACTTGGGGGAACGCTGGGCGGAAGGAAATTTGTGGCTCCTCTCAGATTCCAGAACTTTCTGTCACCGAAATGAGAGGAAAAAGTGTTTTTCTGGTCACATTTTGAGGTTTGCAAAGGATTCTGGGTAACAGAATCTGGTCAGATTCCCACAAGTCACCCCATCTTGGATTCCCCTAGGTTTCTAGTTTTCAAAAATGCACTGGTTTGCTAGGTTTCCCCAGGTGCCGGCTGAGCTAGAGGCCAAAATCCACAGGCAGGCACTGTTTCCTGTGAAAAAATTTGATGTGTCCACGTTGTGTTTTGGGCCATTTACTTTTGTGGGCGCTAGGCCTACCCATACAAGTGAGGTACCATTTCTATCACGAGACTTGAGGGAACGCTGGGTGGAAGGAAATTTGTGGCTCTTCTCAGATTCCAGAACTTTCTGTCACCGAAATGAGAGGAAAAAGTGTTTTTTTGGTGAACTTTTGAGGTTTGCAAAGGATTCTGGGTAACAGAACCTGGTCAGAGCCCCACAAGTCACCCCATCTTGGATTCCCCTAGGTGTCCAGCTTTCAAAAATGCGCTGGTTTGCTAGGTTTCCCTAGGTGCCGGCTGAGCTAGAGGCCAAAATTCACAGGTAGGCACTTTGTAAAAATCACCTCTGTTTTCTGTGAAAAAATGTGATGTGTCCACGTTGTGTTTTGGGCCATTTCCTTTCTTAGGCGCTAGGCCTACCCACACAAGTGAGGTACCATTTTTATCCGGAGACTTGGGGGAACGCTGGGTGGAAGGAAATTTATGGCTCCTCCCAGATTCCAGAACTTTCTCTCACCGAAATGAGAGGAAAAAGTGTTTTTTGGTCAAATTTTGAGGTTTGCAAAGGATTCTGGGTAACAGAACCTGGTCAGAGCTCCACAAGTCACCCCATCTTGGATTCCCTAGATGTCTAGTTTTCAAAAATGCGCTGGTTTGCTAGGTTTCCCCTTGTGCCGGCTAAGCTAGAGGTCAAAATCCACAGGTAGGCACTTTGTAAAAAACACCTCTGTTTTCTGTGAAAAAATGTGATGTGTCCACGTCGTGTTTTGGGCCATTTCCTTTCATGGGCGCTATGCCTACCCACACAAGTGAGGTACCATTTTTATCGGGAGACTAGGTGGAAGGCTGGGCGGAAGGAAATTTGTGGCTCCTCTCAGATTCAAGAACATTCTGTCACCAAAATGAGAAGAAAAAGTGTTTTTTGGTCAAATTTTGAGGTTTGCAAAGGATTCTGGGTAACAGAACCTGGTCAAAGCTCCACAAGTCACCCCATCTTGGATTCCCCTAGATGTCTTGTTTTAAAAAATGCTCTGGTTTGCTAGGTTTCCCCAGGTTCCGACTGACCTAGAGGCCAAAATCCACAGGTAGGCACTTTGTAAAAAACACCACTGTTTTCTGTGAAAAAATGTAATGTGTCCACGTTGTGTTTTGGGCCATTTCCTTTTATGGGCGCTAGGCCTACCCACACAAGTGAGGTACCATTTTTATCGGGAGACTTTGGGGAATGCTGGGTGTAAGGAAATTTGTGGCTCATCTCAGATTCCAGAACTTTCTGTCACCGAAATAAGAAGAAAAAGTGTTTTTTTGGTCAAATTTTGAGGTTTGCAAAAGACTCTTGTTAACAGAACCTGGTCAGAGCTCCACAAGTCACCCCATCTTGGATTCCCCTAGGTGTCTAGTTTTAAAAAATGCGCTGGTTTGGTAGTTTTCCCCAGGTGCCGGCTGAGCTAGAGGTCAAAATCCACAGGTAGGCACTTTGTAAAAAACAGCTCTGTTTTCTGTGAAAAAATGTGATGTGTCCATGTTGTGTTTTGGGCCATTTCCTTTCTTGGGCGCTAGGCCTACCCGCACAAGTGAGGTACCATTTTTATCGGGAGACTAGGGGGAACGCTGGGCGGAAGGAAATTTGTGGCTCCTCTCACATTCCAGAACTTTCTGTCACCGAAATGAGAGGAAAAAGTGTTTTTTGGTCAAATTTTGAGGTTTGCAAAGGATTCTAGGTAACAGAACCTGGTCAAAGCTCCTCAAGTCATCCCATCTTGGATTCCCCTAGGTGTCTAGTTTTCGAAAATACGCTGGTTTGCTAGGTTTCCACAGGTGCCGGCTGAGCTAGAGGCCAAAATCCACAGGTAGGCACTTTGTAAAAAATACTTCTGTTTTCTGTTAAAAAATGTGATGTGTCCACGTTGTGTTTTGGGCCATTTCCTTTCATGGGCGCTAGGCCTACCCACACAGGTGAGGTACCATTTTTATCGGGAGACTTGGGGGAACGCTGGGTGGAAGGAAATTTGTGGATCCTCTCAGATTCTAGAAATTGCTGTCACCGAAATGAGAGGAAAAAGTGTTTTATTGGTGAAATTTTGAGGTTTGCAAAGGATTCTGGGTAACATAATCTGGTCAGATCCCCACAAGTCACCCCATGTTGGATTCCCCTAGGTTTCTAGTTTTCAAAAATGCACTGGTTTGCTAGGTTTCCCCAGGTGCCGGCTGAGCTAGAGGCCAAAATCCACAGACAGGCAATGTTTTCTGTTAAAAAATGTAATGTGTCCACGTTGTGTTTTGGGCCATTTCCTTTTGTGGGCGCTAGGCCTACCCACACAAGTGAGGTACCATTTCTATCGCAAGACTTGGGGGAACGCTGGGTGGAATGAAATTTGTGGCTCCTCTCAGATTCCAGAACTTTCTGTCTCCGAAATGAGAGGAAAAAGTGTGTTTTTGGTGAAATTTTGAGGTTTGCAAAGGATTCTGGGTAACAGAACCTGCTCAAAGCTCCACATGTCACCCCATCTTGGATTCCCCTAGGTGTCTAGTTTTAAAAAATGCGCTGGTTTGCTAGGTTTCCCCAGGTGCCGGCTGTGCTAGAGGACAAAATGCATAGGTAGGCACTTTGTAAAAAACACCTCTGTTTTCTGTGAAAAAATGTGATGTGTCCACATTGTGTTTTGGGCCATTTCCTTTCTTAGGCGCTAGGCCTACCCACACAAGTGAGGTACCATTTTTATCGGGAGACTTGGGGGAACGCTGGGCGGAAGGAAATTTGTGTCTCCTCTCAGATTCCAGAACTTTCTCTCACCGAAATGAGAGGAAAAAGTGTTTTTTGGTCAAATTTTGACGTTTGCAAAGGATTCTGGGTAACAGAACCTGGTCAGAGCTCCACAAGTCACCCCATCTTGGATTCCCCTAGGTGTCTAGTTTTCAAAAATGCGATGGTTTGCTAGGTTTCCCCAGGTGCCGGCTGAGCTAGAGGTCAAAATCCACAGTAGGCACTTTGTAAAAAACACCTCTGTTTTCTGTGAAAAAATGTGATGTGTCCACATCGTCTTTTGGGCCATTTCCTTTCATGGGCGCTAGGCCTACCCACACAAGTGAGGTACCATTTTTATCGGGAGACTTTGGGGAATGCTGGGTGTACGGAAATTTGTGGCTCATCTCAGAGTCGTCCAGAACTTTCTGTCACCGAATTGAGAGGAAAAAGTGTTTTTTTGGTCAAATTTTGAGGTTTGCAAAGGATTCTGGGTAACAGAACCTGGTCAGAGCCCCAGACGTCACCCCATCTTGGATTCCCCTAGGTGTCTAGTTTTAAAAAATGCGCTGGTTTGCTGCGTTTCCCCAGGTGCCGGCTGAGCTAGAGGCCACAATCCACAGGTAGGCACTTTGTAAAAAAACACCTGTTTTCTGTGAAAAAATTTGATGTGTCCACGTTGTGTTTTGGGCCATTTCCTTTTATGGGCACTAGGCCTACCCGCACAAGTGAGGTACCATTTTTATCGGGAGACTAGGGGGAACGCTGGGTGGAAGGAAATTTGTGGTTCCTCTCAGATTCCAGAACTTTCTGTCACCGAAATGAGAAGAAAAAGTGGTTTTTGGTCAAATTTTGAGGTTTGCAAAGGATTCTGGGTAACAGAACCTGCTCAAAGCTCCACATGTCACCCCATCTTGGATTCCCCTAGGTGTCTAGTTTTCAAAAATGCGCTGGTTTGCTAGGTTTCCCCAGGTGCCGGCTGAGCTAGAGGCCAAAATCCACAGGTAGGCACTTTGTAAAAAACACCTCTGTTTTCTGTGAAAAAATGTGATTTGTCCACGTTGTGTTTTGGGCCATTTCCTTTCTTGGGCGCTAGGCCTACCCACACAGGTGAGGTACCCTTTTTATCGGGAGACTTGGGGGATGCTGGGCGGAAGGAAATTTGTGGCTCCTCTCAGATTACAGAACTTTCTCTCACCGAAATGAGAGGAAAAAGTGTTTTTTGGTGAAATTTTGAGGTTTGCAAAGGACTCTGGATAACAGAACCTGATCAGAGCCCCACAAGTCACCCCATCTTGGATTCCCCTAGGTGTCTAGCTTAAAAAAATGCGCTGGTTTGCTAGGTTTCCCTAGGTGCTGGCTGAGCTAGAGGCCAAAATTCACAGGTAGGCACTTTGTAAAAATCACCTCTGTTTTCTGTGAAAAAATTTGATATGTCCACGTTGTGTTTTGGGCCATTTCCTTTCTTAGGCGCTAGGCCTACCCACACAAGCGAGGTACCATTTTTATCGGGAGACTTGGGGGAACGCTGGGCGGAAGGACATTTGTGGCTCCTCTCAGATTCCAGAACTTTCTCTCACCGAAATGAGAAGAAAAAGTGTTTTTTGGTCAAATTTTGAGGTTTGCAAAGGATTCTGCGTAACAGAACCTGCTCAAAGCTCCACATGTCACCCCATCTTGGATTCCCCTAGGTGTCTAGTTTTCAAAAATGCGCTGGTTTGCTAGGTTTCCCCAGGTGCCGGCTGTGCTAGAGGTCAAAATCCATAGGTAGGCACTTTGTAAAAAACACCTCTGTTTTCTGTGAAAAAATGTGATGTGTCCACGTTGTGTTTTGGGCCATTTCCTTTCATGGGCGCTATGCCTACCCACACAAGTGAGGTACCATTTTTATCGGGAGACTTAGGGGAACGCTGGGCGGAAGGAAATTTGTGGCTCCTCTCAGATTCCAGAACTTTCTCTCACCGAAATGAGAGGAAAAAGTGTTTTTTGGTCAAATTTTGAGGTTTACAAAGGATTCTGGGTAACAGAACCTGGTCAGAGCTCCACAAGTCACCCCATCTTGGATTCCCTAGGTGTCTAGTTTTCAAAAATGCGCTGGTTTGCTAGGTTTCCCCTTGTGCAGGCTAAGCTAGAGGTCAAAATCCACAGGTAGGCACTTTGTAAAAAACACCTCTGTTTTCTGTGAAAAAATGTGATGTGTCCACGTCGTGTTTTGGGCCATTTCCTTTCATGGGCGCTATGCCTACCCACACAAGTGAGGTACCATTTTTATCGGGAGACTAGGGGGAACGCTGGGCGGAAGGAAATTTGTGGCTCCTCTCAGATTCCAGAACTTTCTGTCACCGAAATGAGAAGAAAAAGTGTTTTTTGGTCAAATTTTGAGGTTTGCAAAGGATTCTGGGTAACAGAACCTGGTCAAAGCTCCACAAGTCACCCCATCTTGGATTCCACTAGATGTCTAGTTTTCAAAAATGCGCTGGTTTGGTAGGTTTCCCCAGGTGCCGGCTGAGCTAGAGGCCAAAATCCACAGGTAGGCACTTTGTAAAAAACACCTCTGTTTTCTGTGAAAAAATTTGATCTGTCCACGTTGTGTTTTGGGCCAATTCCTTTCTTTGGCGCTAGGCCTACCCACACAGGTGAGGTAGCATTTTTATCGGGAGACTTGGGGGAACGCTGGGCGGAAGGAAATTTGTGGCTCCTCTCAGATTCCAGAACTTTCTGTCACCGAAATGAGAGGAAAAAGTGTTTTTCTGGTCACATTTTGAGGTTTGCAAAGGATTCTGGGTAAAAGAATCTGGTCAGATTCCCACAAGTCACCCCATCTTCGATTCCCCTAGGTTTCTAGTTTTCAAAAATGCACTGGTTTGCTAGGTTTCCCCAGGTGCCGGCTGAGCTAGAGCCCAAAATCCACAGGCAGGCACTGTTGTCTGTGAAAAAATGTGATGTGTCCACGTTGTGTTTTGGGCCATTTACTTTTGTGGGCGCTAGGCCTACCCACACAAGTGAGGTACCATTTCTATTACGAGACTTGAGGGAACGCTGGGTGGAAGGAAATTTGTGGCTCTTCTCAGATTCCAGAACTTTCTGTCACCGAAATCAGAGGAAAAAGTGTTTTTTTGGTGAACTTTTGAGGTTTGCAAAGAATCCCGGGTAACAGAACTTGGTCAGAGCCCCACAAGTCACCCCATCTTGGATTCCCCTAGGTGTCTAGCTTTCAAAAATGCGCTGGTTTGCTAGGTTTCCCTAGGTGCCGGCTGAGCTAGAGGCCAAAATTCACAGGTAGGCACTTTGTAAAAATCACCTCTGTTTTCTGTGAAAAAATGTGATGTGTCCACGTTGTGTTTTGGGCCATTTCCTTTCTTAGGCGCTAGGCCTACCCACACAAGTGATGTACCATTTTTATCCAGAGACTTGGGGGAACGCTGGGCGGAAGGAAATTTGTGGCTCCTCCCAGATTCCAGAACTTTCTCTCACCGAAATGAGAGGAAAAAGTGTTTTTTGGTGAAATTTTGAGGTTTGCAAAGGACTCTGGATAACAGAACCTGGTCAGAGCCCCACAAGTCACCCCATCTTGGATTCCCCTAGGTGTCTAGCTTTCAAAAATGCGCTGGTTTGCTAGGTTTCCCCTTGTGCCGGCTAAGCTAGAGGTCAAAATCCACAGGTAGGCACTTTGTAAAAAACACCATCTGTTTTCTGTGAAAAAATGTGATGTGTCCACGTCGTCTTTTGGGCCATTTCCTTTCATGGGCGCTATGCCTACCCACACAAGTGAGGTACCATTTTTATCGGGAGACTAGGGGGAACGCTGGGCGGAAGGAAATTTGTGTCTCCTCTCAGATTCCAGAACTTTCTGTCACCGAAATGAGAAGAAAAAGTGTTTTTTGGTCAAATTTTGAGGTTTGCAAAGGATTCTGGGTAACAGAACCTGGTCAAAGCTCCACAAGTCACCCCATCTTGGATTCCCCTAGATGTCTTGTTTTAAAAAATGCGCTGGTTTGCTAGGTTTCCCCAGGTGCCGACTGACCTAGAGGCCAAAATCCACAGGTAGGCACTTTGTAAAAAACACCACTGTTTTCTGTGAAAAAATGTAATGTGTCCAAGTTGTGTTTTGGGCCATTACCTTTCATGGGCGCTAGGCCTACCCACACAAGTGAGGTACCATTTTTATCGGGAGACTTTGGGGAATGCTGGGTGTAAGGAAATTTGTGGCTCATCTCAGATTCCAGAACTTTCTGTCACCGAAATAAGAGGAAAAAGTGTTTTTTTGGTCAAATTTTGAGGTTTGCAAAGGATTCTGGGTAACAGAACCTGGTCAAAGCTCCACAAGTCATCCCATCTTGGATTCCCCTAGGTGTCTAGTTTTAAAAAATTGCGCTGGTTTGCTAGGTTTCCACAGGTGCCGGCTGAGCTAGAGGCCAAAATCTACATGTAGGCACTTTGTAAAAAACAGCTCTGTTTTCTGTGAAAAAAATGTGATGTGTCCACGTTGTGTTTTGGGCCATTTCCTTTCATGGGCGCTAGGCCTACCCACACAAGTGAGGTACCATTTTTATCGGGCGACTTGGGGGAACGCTGGGTGGAAGGAAATCTGTGGCTCCTCTCAGATTCTAGAAATTGCTGTCACCGAAATGAGAGGAAAAAGTGTTTTATTGGTGAAATTTTGAGGTTTGCAAAGGATTCTGGGTAACCAAACCTGGTCAGAGCCCCACAAGTCACCCCATCTTGGATTCCTCTAGGTGTCTAGTTTTAAAAAATGTGCTGGTTTGCTAGGTTTCCCCAGGTGCCGGCTGACCTAGAGGCCAAAATCCACAGGTAGGCACTTTGTAAAAAACACCTCTGTTTTCTGTGAAAAAATTTGATCTGTCCACGTTGTGTTTTGGGCCAATTCCTTTCTTGGGCGCTAGGCCTACCCACACAGGTGAGGTACCATTTTTATCAGGAGACTTGGGGGAACGCTGGGCGGAAGGAAATTTGTGGCTCCTCTCAGATTCCAGAACTTTCTGTCACCGAAATGAGAAGAAAAAGTGTTTTTTGGTCAAATTTTGAGGTTTGCAAAGGATTCTGGGTAACAGAACCTGTTCAGAGCCCCACAAGTCACCCCATCTTGGATTCCCCTAGGTGTCTAGTTTTAGAAAATGCGCTGGTTTGCTAGGTTTCCCAAGGTGCCGGCTGAGCTAGAGGCCAAAATCCACAGGTAGGCACTTTGTAAAAAATTTGATGTGTCCACGTTGTGTTTTGGGCCAATTCCTTTCTTGGGCGCTAGGCCTACCCACACAGGTGAGGTACCATTTTTATTGGGAGACTTGGGGGAACGCTGGACGGAAGGAAATTTGTGGCTCCTCTCAGATTCCAGAACTTTCTGTCACCGAAATGAGAGGAAAAAGTGTTTTTCTGGTCACATTTTGAGGTTTTCAAAGGATTCTGGGTAACAGAATCTGGTCAGATCCCCACAAGTCACCCCATGTTGGATTCCCCTAGGTTTCTAGTTTTCAAAAATGCACTGGTTTGCTAGGTTTCACCAGGTGCCGGCTGAGCTAGAGGCCAAAATCCACAGACAGGCACTGTTTTCTGTTAAAAAATGTGATGTGTCCACGTTGTGTTTTGGGCCATTTCCTTTTGTGGGCGCTAGGCCTACCCACACAAGTGAGGTACCATTTCTATCGCAAGACTTGGGGGAACGCTGGGTGGAAGGAAATTTGTGGCTCCTCTCAGATTCCAGAACTTTCTGTCACCGAAATGAGAGGGAAAAGTGTGTTTTTGGTGATATTTTGAGGTTTGCAAAGGACTCTGGATAACAGAACCTGGTCAGAGCCCCACAAGTCACCCCATCTTGGATTCCCCTAGGTGTCTAGCTTTCAAAAATGCCCTGGTTTGCTAGGTTTCCCTAGGTGCTGGCTGAGCTAGAGGCCAAAATTCACAGGTAGGCACTTTGTAAAAATCACCTGTTTTCTGTGAAAAAATTTGATGTGTCCACGTTGTGTTTTGGGCCATTTCCTTTCTTAGGCGCTAGGCCTACCCACACAAGCGAGGTACCATTTTTATCAGGAGACTTGGGGGAACGCTGGGCGGAAGGACATTTGTGGCTCCTCTCAGATTCCAGAACTTTCTCTCACCGAAATGAGAAGAAAAAGTGTTTTTTGGTCAAATTTTGAGGTTTGCAAAGGATTCTGGGTAACAGAACCTGCTCAAAGCTCCACATGTCACCCCATCTTGGATTCCCCTAGGTGTCTAGTTTTCAAAAATGTGCTGGTTTGCTAGGTTTCCCCAGGTGCCGGCTGTGCTAGAGGTCAAAATCCATAGGTAGGCACTTTGTAAAAAACACCTCTGTTTTCTGTGAAAAAATGTGATGTGTCCACGTTGTGTTTTGGGCCATTTCCTTTCTTAGGCGCTAGGCCTACCCACACAAGTGAGGTACCATTTTTATCGGGAGACTTGGGGGAACGCTGGGCAGAAGGAAATTCGTGGCTCCTCTCAGATTCCAGAACTTTCTCTCACCGAAATGAGAGGAAAAAGTGTTTTTTGGTCAAATTTTGAGCTTTGCAAAGGATTCTGGGTAACAGAACCTGGTCAGAGCTCCACAAGTCACCCCATCTTGGATTCCCCTAGGTGTCTAGTTTTCAAAAATGCGATGGTTTGCTAGGTTTCCACAGGTGCCGGCTGAGCTAGAGGTCAAAATCCACAGGTAGGCACTTTGTAAAAAACACCTCTGTTTTCTGTGAAAAAATGTGATGTGTCCACATCGTCTTTTGGGCCATTTCCTTTCATGGGCGCTAGGCCTACCCACACAAGTGAGGTACCATTTTTATCGGGAGACTTTGGGGAATGCTGGGTGTACGGAAATTTGTGGCTCATCTTAGAGTCGTCCAGAACTTTCTGTCACCGAAATGAGAGGAAAAAGTGTTTTTTTGGTCAAATTTTGAGGTTTGCAAAGGATTCTGGGTAACAGAACCTGGTCAGAGCCCCACAAGTCACCCCATCTTGGATTCCCCTAGGTTTCTAGTTTTCAAAAATGTGCTGGTTTGCTAGGCTTCCCCAGGTGCCGGCTGAGCTAGAGGCCAAAATCCACAGGCAGGCACTGTTTTCTGTGAAAAAATGTGATGTGTCAACGTTGTGTTTTGGCCCATTTCCTTTCGTGGGTGCTAGGCCTACCCACACAAGTGAGGTACCATTTCTATCGGGAGACTTGGGGGAACGCTGGGTGGAAGGAAATTTGTGGCTCCTCTCAGATTCCAGAACATTCTGTTACCGAAATGAGAGGAAAAAGTGTTTTTTGGTCAAATTTTGAGGTTTGCAAAGGATTCTGGGTAACAGAACCTGGTCAGAGCCCCAGATGTCACCCCATCTTGGATTCCCCTAGGTGTCTAGTTTTCAAAAATGCACTGGTTTGCTGCGTTTCCCCAGGTGCCGGCTGAGCTAGAGGCCAAAATCCACAGGTAGGCACTTTGTAAAAAAACACCTCTGTTTTCTGTGAAAAAATGTGATGTGTCCACGTTGTGTTTTGGGCCATTTCCTTTCATTGGCACTAGGCCTACCCGCACAAGTGAGGTACCATTTTTATCGGGAGACTAGGGGGAACGCTGGGCGGAAGGAAATTTGTGGCTTCTCTCAGATTCCAGAACTTTCTCTCACCGAAATGAGAGGAAAAAGTGTTTTTTGGTCAAATTTTGAGGTTTGCAAAGGATTCTGGGTAACAGAACCTGGTCAGAGCTCCACAAGTCACCCCATCTTGGATTCCCCTAGGTGTCTAGTTTTCAAAAATGCGATGGTTTGCTAGGTTTCCCCAGGTGCCGGCTGAGCTAGAGGTCAAAATCCACAGTAGGCACTTTGTAAAAAACACCTCTGTTTTCTGTGAAAAAATGTGATGTGTCCACATCGTCTTTTGGGCCATTTCCTTTCATGGGCGCTAGGCCTACCCACACAAGTGAGGTACCCTTTTTATCGGGAGACTTTGGGGAATGCTGGGTGTACGGAAATTTGTGGCTCATCTCAGAGTCGTCCAGAACTTTCTGTCACCGAATTGAGAGGAAAAAGTGTTTTTTTGGTCAAATTTTGAGGTTTGCAAAGGATTCTGGGTAACAGAACCTGGTGAGAGCACCACAAGTCACCCCATTTTGGATTCCCCTAGGTTTCTAGTTTTCAAAAATGTGCTGGTTTGCTAGGCTTCCCCAGGTGCCGGCTGAGCTAGAGGCCAAAATCCACAGGTAGGCACTTTGTAAAAAAACACCACTGTTTTCTGTGAAAAAATGTAATGTGTCCAAGTTGTGTTTTGGGCCATTACCTTTCATGGGCGCTAGGCCTACCCACACAAGTGAGGTACCATTTTTATCGGGAGACTTTGGGGAATGCTGGGTGTAAGGAAATTTGTGGCTCATCTCAGATTCCATAACTTTCTGTCACCGAAATAAGAGGAAAAAGTGTTTTTTTGTCAAATTTTGAGGTTTGCAAAGGACTCTGGGTAACAGAACCTGGTCAGAGCTCCACAAGTCACCCCATCTTGGATTCCCCTAGGTGTCTAGTTTTCAAAAATGCGCTGGTTTGGTAGGTTTCCCCAGGTGCCGGCTGAGCTAGAGGTCAAAATCCACAGGTAGGCACTTTGTAAAAAACACCTCTGTTTTCTGTGAAAAAATGTGATGTGTCCACGTTGTGTTTTGGGCCATTTCCTTTCTTGGGCGCTAGGCCTACCCGCACAAGTGAGGTACCATTTTTATCGGGAGACTAGGGGGAACGCTGGGCGGAAGGAAATTTGTGGCTCCTCTCAGATTCCAGAACTTTATGTTACCAAAATGAGAGGAAAAAGTGTTTTTTGGTCAAATTTTGAGGTTTGCAAAGGATTCTGGGTAACAGAACCTGGTCAAAGCTCCACAAGTCATCCCATCTTGGATTCCCCTAGGTGTCTAGTTTTCAAAAATGCGCTGGTTTGCTAGGTTTCCACAGGTGCCGGCGGAGCTAGAGGCCAAAATCTACATGTAGGCACTTTGTAAAAAAACAGCTCTGTTTTCTGTGAAAAAAATGTGATGTGTCCACGTTGTGTTTTGGGCCATTTCCTTTCATGGGCGCTAGGCCTACCCACAAAAGTGAGGTACCATTTTTATCGGGAGACTTAGGGGAACGCTGGGTGGAAGGAAATCTGTGGCTCCTCTCAGATTCTAGAAATTGCTGTCACCGAAATGAGAGGAAAAAGTGTTTTATTGGTGAAATTTTGAGGTTTGCAAAGGATTCTGGTTAACCAAACCTGGTCAGAGCCCCACAAGTCACCCCATCTTGGATTCCCCTAGGTGTCTAGTTTTAAAAAATGCGCTGGTTTGCTAGGTTTCCCCAGGTGCCGGCTGAGCTAGAGGCCAAAATCCACTGGTAGGCACTTTGTAAAAAACACCTCTGTTTTCTGTGAAAAAATTTGATCTGTCCACGTTGTGTTTTGGGCCAATTCCTTTCTTGGGCGCTAGGCCTACCCACACAGGTGAGGTACCATTTTTATCGGGAGACTTGGGGGAACGCTGGGCGGAAGGAAATTTGTGGCTCCTCTCAGATTCCAGAACTTTCTGTCACCGAAATGAGAAGAAAAAGTGTTTTTTGGTCAAATTTTGAGGTTTGCAAAGGATTCTGGGTAACAGAACCTGTTCAGAGCCCCACAAGTCACCCCATCTTGGATTCCCCTAGGTGTCTAGTTTTAGAAAATGCGCTGGTTTGCTAGGTTTCCCCAGGTGCCGGCTGAGCTAGAGGCCAAAATCCACAGGTAGGCACTTTGTAAAAAATACCTCTGTTTTCTGTTAAAAAATGTGATGTGTCCACGTTGTGTTTTGGGCCAATTCCTTTCTTGGGCGCTAGGCCTACCCACACAGGTGAGGTACCATTTTTATTGGGAGACTTGGGGGAACGCTGGGCGGAAGGAAATTTGTGGCTCCTCTCAGATTCCAGAACTTTCTGTCACCGAAATGAGAGGAAAAGGTGTTTTTCTGGTCACATTTTGAGGTTTTCAAAGGATTCTGGGTAACAGAACCTGGTCAGAGCTCCACAAGTCACCCCATCTTGGATTCCCTAGGTGTCTAGTTTTCAAAAATGCGCTGGTTTGCTAGGTTTCCCCTTGTGCCGGCTAAGCTAGAGGTCAAAATCCACAGGTAGGCACTTTGTAAAAAACACCTCTGTTTTCTGTGAAAAAATGTGATGTGTCCACGTCGTGTTTTGGGCCATTTCCTTTCATGGGCGCTATGCCTACCCACACAAGTGAGGTACCATTTTTATCGGGAGACTGGGGGGAACGCTGGGCGGAAGGAAATTTGTGGCTCCTCTCAGATTCCAGAACTTTCTGTCACCGAAATGAGAAGAAAAAGTGTTTTTTGGTCAAATTTTGAGGTTTGCAAAGGATTCTGGGTAACAGAACCTGGTCAGAGCTCCACAAGTCACCCCATCTTGGATTCCCCTAGGTGTCTAGTTTTCAAAAATGCGCTGGTTTGGTAGGTTTCCCCAGGTGCCGGCTGAGCTAGAGGTCAAAATCCACAGGTAGGCACTTTGTAAAAAACACCTCTGTTTTCTGTGAAAAAATGTGATGTGTCCACGTTGGTTTTTGGGCCATTTCCTTTCTTGGGCGCTAGGCCTACCCGCACAAGTGAGGTACCATTTTTATCGGGATACTACGGGGAACGCTGGGCGGAAGGAAATTTGTGGCTCCTCTCAGATTCCAGAACTTTATGTCACCAAAATCAGAGGAAAAAGTGTTTTTTGGTCAAATTTTGAGGTTTGCAAAGGATTCTGGGTAACAGAACCTGGTCAAAGCTCCACAAGTCATCCCATCTTGGATTCCCCTAGGTGTCAAGTTTTCAAAAATGCGCTGGTTTGCTAGGTTTCCACAGGTGCCGGCGGAGCTAGAGGCCAAAATCTACATGTAGGCACTTTGTAAAAAACAGCTCTGTTTTCTGTGAAAAAAATGTGATGTGTCCACGTTGTGTTTTGGGCCATTTCCTTTCATGGGCGCTAGGCCTACCCACACAAGTGAGGTACCATTTTTATTGGGAGACTTGGGGGAACGCTGGGTGGATGGAAATTTGTGGCTCCTCTCAGATTCCAGAACTTTCTGTCACCGAAATGAGAGGAAAAAGTGTTTTTCTGGTCACATTTTGAGGTTTTCAAAGGATTCTGGGTAACAGAATCTGGTCAGATCCCCACAAGTCACCCCATGTTGGATTCCCCTAGGTTTCTAGTTTTCAAAAATCCACTGGTTTGCTAGGTTTCCCCAGGTGCCGGCTGAGCTAGAGGCCAAAATCCACAGACAGGCACTGTTTTCTGTTAAAAAATGTGATGTGTCCACGTTGTGTTTTGGGCCATTTCCTTTTGTGGGCGCTAGGCCTACCCACACAAGTGCGGTACCATTTCTATCGCAAGACTTGGGGGAACGCTGGGTGGAAGGAAATTTGTGGCTCCTCTCAGATTCCAGAACTTTCTGTCACCGAAATGAGAGGGAAAAGTGTTTTTTTGGTGATATTTTGAGGTTTGCAAAGGACTCTGGATAACAGAACCTGGTCAGAGCCCCACAAGTCACCCCATCTTGGATTCCCCTAGGTGTCTAGCTTTCAAAAATGCCCTGGTTTGCTAGGTTTCTCTAGGTGCTGGCTGAGCTAGAGGCCAAAATTCACAGGTAGGCACTTTGTAAAACTCACCTCTGTTTTCTGTGAAAAAATTTGATGTGTCCACGTTGTGTTTTGGGCCATTTCCTTTCTTAGGCGCTAGGCCTACCCACACAAGCGAGGTACCATTTTTATCGGGAGACTTGGGGGAACGCCGGGCGGAAGGACATTTGTGGCTCCTCTCAGATTCCAGAACTTTCTCTCACCGAAATGAGAAGAAAAAGTGTTTTTTGGTCAAATTTTGAGGTTTGCAAAGGATTCTGGGTAACAGAACCTGCTCAAAGCTCCACATGTCACCCCATCTTGGATTCCCCTAGGTGTCTAGTTTTCAAAAATGCGCTGGTTTGCTAGGTTTACCCAGGTGCCGGCTGTGCTAGAGGTCAAAATCCATAGGTAGGCACTTTGTAAAAAACACCTCTGTTTTCTGTGAAAAAATGTGATGTGTCCACGTTGTGTTTTGGGCCATTTCCTTTCTTAGGCGCTAGGCCTACCCACACAAGTGAGGTACCATTTTTATCGGGAGACTTGGGGGAACGCTGGGCAGAAGGAAATTCGTGGCTCCTCTCAGATTCCAGAACTTTCTCTCACCGAAATGAGAGGAAAAAGTGTTTTTTGGTCAAATTTTGAGCTTTGCAAAGGATTCTGGGTAACAGAACCTGGTCAGAGCTCCACAAGTCACCCCAAATCCATAGGTAGGCACTTTGTAAAAAAACACCTCTGTTTTCTGTGAAAAAATGTGATGTGTCCACGTTGTGTTTTGGGCCATTTCCTTTCTTAGGCGCTAGGCCTACCCACACAAGTGAGGTACCATTTTTATCGGGAGACTTGGGGGAACGCTGGGCGGAAGGAAATGTGTGGCTCCTCTCAGATTCCAGAACTTTCTCTCACCGAAATGAGAGGAAAAAGTGTTTTTTGGTCAAATTTTGAGGTTTGCAAAGGATTCTGGGTAACAGAACCTGGTCAGAGCTCCACAAGTCACCCCATCTTGGATTCCCCTAGGTGTCTAGTTTTCAAAAATGCGATGGTTTGCTAGGTTTCCCCAGGTGCCGGCTGAGCTAGAGGTCAAAATCCACAGTAGGCACTTTGTAAAAAACACCTCTGTTTTCTGTGAAAAAATGTGATGTGTCCACATCGTCTTTTGGGCCATTTCCTTTCATGGGCGCTAGGCCTACCCACACAAGTGAGGTACCCTTTTTATCGGGAGACTTTGGGGAATGCTGGGTGTACGGAAATTTGTGGCTCATCTCAGAGTCGTCCAGAACTTTCTGTCAGCGAATTGAGAGGAAAAAGTGTTTTTTTGGTCAAATTTTGAGGTTTGCAAAGGATTCTGGGTAACAGAACCTGGTCAGAGCACCACAAGTCTCCCCATTTTGGATTCCCCTAGGTTTCTAGTTTTCAAAAATGTGCTGGTTTGCTAGGCTTCCCCAGGTGCCGGCTGAGCTAGAGGCCAAAATCCAGAGGTAGGCACTTTGTAAAAAACACCACTGTTTTCTGTGAAAAAATGTAATGTGTCCAAGTTGTGTTTTGGGCCATTACCTTTCATGGGCGCTAGGCCTACCCACACAAGTGAGGTACCATTTTTATCGGGAGACTTTGGGGAATGCTGGGTGTAAGGAAATTTGTGGCTCATCTCAGATTCCAGAACTTTCTGTCACCGAAATAAGAGGAAAAAGTGTTTTTTTGGTCAAATTTTGTGGTTTGCAAAGGACTCTGGGTAACAGAACCTGGTCAGAGCTCCACAAGTCACCCCATCTAGGATTCCCCTAGGTGTCTAGTTTTCAAAAATGCGCTGGTTTGGTAGGTTTCCCCAGGTGCCGGCTGAGCTAGAGGTCAAAATCCACAGGTAGGCACTTTGTAAAAAACACCTCTGTTTTCTGTGAAAAAATGTGATGTGTCCACGTTGTGTTTTGGGCCATTTCCTTTCATTGGCACTAGGCCTACCCGCACAAGTGAGGTACCATTTTTATCGGGAGACTAGGGGGAACGCTGGGTGGAAGGAAATTTGTGGCTCCTCTCAGATTCCAGAACTTTCTGTCACCGAAATGAGAAGAAAAAGTGGTTTTTGGTCAAATTTTGAGGTTTGCAAAGGATTCTGTGTAACAGAACCTGCTCAAAGCTCCACATGTCACCCCATCTTGGATTCCCCTAGGTGTCTAGTTTTCAAAAATGCGCTGGTTTGCTGCGTTTCCCCAGGTGCCGGCTGAGCTAGAGGCCAAAATCCACAGGTAGGCACTTTGTAAAAAACACCTCTGTTTTCTGTGAAAAAATGTGATCTGTCCACGTTGTGTTTTGGGCCATTTCCTTTCTTGGGCGCTAGGCCTACCCACACAGGTGAGGTACCCTTTTTATCGGGAGACTTGGGGGATGCTGGGCGGAAGGAAATTTGTGGCTCCTCTCAGATTACAGAACTTTCTGTCACCGAAATGAGAGGAAAAAGTGTTTTTTGGTCAAATTTTGAGGTTTGCAAAGGATTCTGGGTAACAGAACCTGGTCAAAGCTCCACAAGTCATCCTATCTTGGATTCCCCTAGGTGTCTAGTTTTAAAAAATGCACTGGTTTGCTAGGTTTCCCCAGGTGCCGGCTGAGCTAGAGGCCAAAATCGACATGTAGGCACTTTGTAAAAAACAGCTCTGTTTTCTGTGAAAAAAATGTGATGTGTCCACGTTGTGTTTTGGGCCATTTCCTTTCTTGGGCGCTAGGCCTACTCGCACAAGTGAGGTACCATTTTTATCGGGAGACTAGGGGGAACGCTGGGCGGAAGGACATTTGTGGCTCCTCTCAGATTCCAGAACTTTATGTCAGCAAAATGAGAGGAAAAAGTGTTTTTTGGTCAAATTTTGAGGTTTGCAAAGGATTCTGGGTAACAGAACCTGGTCAAAGCTCCACAAGTCATCCCATCTTGGATTCCCCTAGGTGTCTAGTTTTCAAAAATGCGCTGGTTTGCTAGGTTTCCACAGGTGCCGGCTGAGCTAGAGGCCAAAATCTACATGTAGGCACTTTGTAAAAAACAGCTCTGTTTTCTGTGAAAAAAATGTGATGTGTCCACGTTGTGTTTTGGGCCATTTCCTTTCATGGGCGCTAGGCCTACCCACACAAGTGAGGTACCATTTTTATCGGGAGACTTGGGGGAACGCTGGGTGGAAGGAAATCTGTGGCTCCTCTCAGATTCTAGAAATTGCTGTCACCGAAATGAGAGGAAAAAGTGTTTTATTGGTGAAATGTTGAGGTTTGCAAAGGATTCTGGGTAACCAAACCTGGTCAGAGCCCCACAAGTCACCCCATCTTGGATTCCCCTAGGTGTCTAGTTTTAAAAAATGTGCTGGTTTGCTAGGTTTTCCCAGGTGCCGGCTGAGCTAGAGGCCAAAATCCACAGGTAGGCACTTTGTAAAAAACACCTCTGTTTTCTGTGAAAACATTTGATCTGTCCACGTTGTGTTTTGGGCCAATTCCTTTCTTGGGCGCTAGGCCTACCCACACAGGTGAGGAACCATTTTTATCGGTAGACTTGGGAGAACGCTGGGCGGAAGGAAATTTGTGGCTCCTCTCAGATTCCAGAACTTTCTGTCACCGAAATGAGAAGAAAAAGTGTTTTTTGGTCAAATTTTGAGGTTTGCAAAGGATTCTGGGTAACAGAACCTGTTCAGAGCCCCACAAGTCACCCCATCTTGGATTCCCCTAGGTGTCTAGTTTTAGAATATGCGCTGGTTTGCTAGGTTTCCCCAGGTGCCGGCTGAGCTAGAGGCCAAAATCCACAGGTAGGCACTTTGTAAAAAATACCTCTGTTTTCTGTTAAAAAATGTGATGTGTCCACGTTGTGTTTTGGGCCAATTCCTTTCTTGGGCGCTAGGCCTACCCACACAGGTGAGGTACCATTTTTATTGGGAGACTTTGGGGAACGCTGGGCGGAAGGAAATTTGTGGCTCCTCTCAGATTCCAGAACTTTCTGTCACCGAATCGAGAGGAAAAAGTGTTTTTCTGGTCACATTTTGAGGTTTTCAAAGGATTCTGGGTAACAGAATCTGGTCAGATCCCCACAAGTCACCCCATGTTGGATTCCCCTAGGTTTCTAGTTTAAAAAAATGCACTGGTTTGCTAGGTTTCCCCAGGTGCCGGCTGAGCTAGAGGCCAAAATCCACAGACAGGCACTGTTTTCTGTTAAAAAATGTGATGTGTCCACGTTGTGTTTTGGGCCATTTCCTTTTGTGGGCGCTAGGCCTACCCACTCAAGTGAGGTACCATTTCTATCGCAAGACTTGGGGGAACGCTGGGTGGAAGGAAATTTGTGGCTCCTCTCAGATTCCAGAACTTTCTGTCACCGAAATGGGAGGGAAAAGTGTGTTTTTGGTGATAATTTGAGGTTTGCAAAGGACTCTGGATAACAGAACCTGGTCAGAGCCCCACAAGTCACCCCATCTTGGATTCCCCTAGGTGTCTAGCTTTCAAAAATGCGCTGGTTTGCTAGGTTTCCCTAGGTGCTGGCTGAGCTAGAGGCCAAAATTCACAGGTAGGCACTTTGTAAAAACCACCTCTGTTTTCTGTGAAAAAATTTGATGTGTCCACGTTGTGTTTTGGGCCATTTCCTTTCTTAGGCGCTAGGCCTACCCACACAAGCGAGGTACCATTTTTATCGGGAGACTTGGGGGAACGCTGGGCGGAAGGACATTTGTGGCTCCTCTCAGATTCCAGAACTTTCTCTCACCGAAATGAGAAGAAAAAGTGTTTTTTGGTAAAATTTTGAGGTTTGCAAAGGATTCTGGGTAACAGAACCTGCTCAAAGCTCCACATGTCACCCCATCTTGGATTCCCCTAGGTGTCTAGTTTTCAAAAATGCTCTGGCTTGCTAGGTTTACCCAGGTGCCGGCTGTGCTAGAGGTCAAAATCCATAGGTAGGCACCTTGTAAAAAACACCTCTGTTTTCTGTGAAAAAATGTGATGTGTCCACGTTGTGTTTTGGGCCATTTCCTATCTTAGGCGCTAGGCCTACCCACACAAGTGAGGTACCATTTTTATCGGGAGACTTGGGGGAACGCTGGGCAGAAGGAAATTCGTGGCTCCTCTCAGATTCCAGAACTTTCTCTCACCGAAATGAGAGGAAAAAGTGTTTTTTGGTCAAATTTTGAGCTTTGCAAAGGATTCTGGGTAACAGAACCTAGTCAGAGCTCCACAAGTCACCTCATCTTGGATTCCCCTAGGTGTCTAGTTTTCAAAAATGCGATGGTTTGCTAAGTTTCCCCAGGTGCCGGCTGAGCTAGAGGTCAAAATCCACAGGTAGGCACTTTGTAAAAAACACCTCTGTTTTCTGTGAAAAAATGTGATGTGTCCACATCGTCTTTTGGGCCATTTCCTTTCATGGGCGCTAGGCCTACCCACACAAGTGAGGTACCATTTTTATCGGGAGACTTTGGGGAATGCTGGGTGTACGGAAATTTGTGGCTCATCTCAGAGTCGTCCAGAACTTTCTGTCACCGAAATGAGAGGAAAAAGTGTTTTTTTGGTCAAATTTTGAGGTTTGCAAAGGATTCTGGGTAACAGAACCTGGTCAGAGCCCCACAAGTCACCCCATCTTGGATTCCCCTAGGTTTCTAGTTTTCAAAAATGTGCTGGTTTGCTAGGCTTCCCCAGGTGCCGGCTGAGCTAGAGGCCAAAATCCACAGGCAGGCACTGTTTTCTGTGAAAAAATGTGATGTGTCAACGTTGTGTTTTGGCCCATTTCCTTTCGTGGGTGCTAGGCCTACCCGCACAAGTGAGGTACCATTTCTATCGGGACACTTGGGGGAACGCTGGGTGGAAGGAAATTTGTGGCTCCTCTCAGATTCCAGAACTTTCTGTTACCGAAATGAGAGGAAAAAGTGGTTTTTGGTCAAATTTTGAGGTTTGCAAAGGATTCTGGGTAACAGAACCTGCTCAAAGCTCCACATGTCACCCCATCTTGGATTCCCCTAGGTGTCTAGTTTTCAAAAATGCACTGGTTTGCTGCGTTTCCCCAGGTGCCGGCTGAGCTAGAGGCCAAAATCCACAGGTAGGCACTTTGTAAAAAACACCTCTGTTTTCTGTGAAAAAATGTGATCTGTCCACGTTGTGTTTTGGGCCATTTCCTTTCTTGGGCGCTAGGCCTACCCACACAGGTGAGGTACCCTTTTTATCGGGAGACTTGGGGGATGCTGGGCGGAAGGAAATTTGTGGCTCCTCTCAGATTACAGAACTTTCTGTCACCGAAATGAGAGGAAAAAGTGTTTTTTGGTCAAATTTTGAGGTTTGCAAAGGATTCTGGGTAACAGAACCTGGTCAAAGCTCCACAAGTCATCCCATCTTGGATTCCCCTAGGTGTCTAGTTTTCAAAAATGCACTGGTTTGCTATGTTTCCCCAGGTGCCGGCTGAGCTAGAGGCCAAAATCGACATGTAGGCACTTTGTAAAAAACAGCTCTGTTTTCTGTGAAAAAAATGTGATGTGTCCACGTTGTGTTTTGGGCCATTTCCTTTCATGGGCGCAAGGCCTACCCACACAAGTGAGGTACCATTTTTATCGGGAGACTTGGGGGAACGCTGGGTGAAAGGAAATCTGTGGCTTCTCTCAGATTCTAGAAATTTCTGTCACCGAAATGAGAGGAAAAAGTGTTTTATTGGTGAAATTTTGAGGTTTGCAAAGGATTCTGGGTAACAAAACCTGGTCAGAGCCCCACAAGTCACCCCATCTTGGATTCCCCTAGGTGTCTAGTTTTAAAAAATGCCCTGGTTTGCTAGGTTTCCCCAGGTGCCGGCTGAGCTAGAGGCCAAAATCCACAGGTAGGCACTTTGTAAAAAACACCTCTGTTTTCTGTGAAAAAATTTGATCTGTCCACGTTGTGTTTTGGGCCAATTCCTTTCTTGGGCGCTAGGCCTACCCACACAGGTGAGGTACCATTTTTATCGGGAGACTTGGGGAAACGCTGGGCGGAAGGAAATTTGTGGCTCCTCTCAGATTCCAGAACTTTCTGTCACCGAAATGAGAGGAAAAAGTGTTTTTCTGGTCACATTTTGAGGTTTGCAAAGGATTCTGGGTAACAGAATCTGGTCAGATTCCCACAAGTCACCCCATCTTGGATTCCCCTAAGTTTCTAGTTTTCAAAAATGCACTGGTTTGCTAGGTTTCCCCAGGTGCCGGCTGAGCTAGAGGCCAAAATCCACAGGCAGGCACTGTTTTCTGTGAAAAAATGTGATGTGTCCACGTTGTGTTTTGGGCCATTTCCTTTTGTGGGCGCTAGGCCTACCCACACAAGTGCGGTACCATTTCTATCGCAAGACTTGGGGGAACGCTGGGTGGAAGGAAATTTGTGGCTCCTCTCAGATTCCAGAACTTTCTGTCACCGAAATGAGAGGGAAAAGTGTTTTTTTGGTGATATTTTGAGGTTTGCAAAGGACTCTGGATAACAGAACCTGGTCAGAGCCCCACAAGTCACCCCATCTTGGATTCCCCTAGGTGTCTAGCTTTCAAAAATGCCCTGGTTTGCTAGGTTTCTCTAGGTGCTGGCTGAGCTAGAGGCCAAAATTCACAGGTAGGCACTTTGTAAAACTCACCTCTGTTTTCTGTGAAAAAATTTGATGTGTCCACGTTGTGTTTTGGGCCATTTCCTTTCTTAGGCGCTAGGCCTACCCACACAAGCGAGGTACCATTTTTATCGGGAGACTTGGGGGAACGCTGGGCGGAAGGACGTTTGTGGCTCCTCTCAGATTCCAGAACTTTCTCTCACCGAAATGAGAAGAAAAAGTGTTTTTTGGTCAAATTTTGAGGTTTGCAAAGGATTCTGGGTAACAGAACCTGCTCAAAGCTCCACATGTCACCCCATCTTGGATTCCCCTAGGTGTCTAGTTTTCAAAAATGCGCTGGTTTGCTAGGTTTACCCAGGTGCCGGCTGTGCTAGAGGTCAAAATCCATAGGTAGGCACTTTGTAAAAAACACCTCTGTTTTCTGTGAAAAAATGTGATGTGTCCACGTTGTGTTTTGGGCCATTTCCTTTCTTAGGCGCTAGGCCTACCCACACAAGTGAGGTACCATTTTTATCGGGAGACTTGGGGGAACGCTGGGCAGAAGGAAATTCGTGGCTCCTCTCAGATTCCAGAACTTTCTCTCACCGAAATGAGAGGAAAAAGTGTTTTTTGGTCAAATTTTGAGCTTTGCAAAGGATTCTGGGTAACAGAACCTGGTCAGAGCTCCACAAGTCACCCCAAATCCATAGGTAGGCACTTTGTAAAAAAACACCTCTGTTTTCTGTGAAAAAATGTGATGTGTCCACGTTGTGTTTTGGGCCATTTCCTTTCTTAGGCGCTAGGCCTACCCACACAAGTGAGGTACCATTTTTATCGGGAGACTTGGGGGAACGCTGGGCGGAAGGAAATGTGTGGCTCCTCTCAGATTCCAGAACTTTCTCTCACCGAAATGAGAGGAAAAAGTGTTTTTTGGTCAAATTTTGAGGTTTGCAAAGGATTCTGGGTAACAGAACCTGGTCAGAGCTCCACAAGTCACCCCATCTTGGATTCCCCTAGGTGTCTAGTTTTCAAAAATGCGATGGTTTGCTAGGTTTCCCCAGGTGCCGGCTGAGCTAGAGGTCAAAATCCACAGTAGGCACTTTGTAAAAAACACCTCTGTTTTCTGTGAAAAAATGTGATGTGTCCACATCGTCTTTTGGGCCATTTCCTTTCATGGGCGCTAGGCCTACCCACACAAGTGAGGTACCCTTTTTATCGGGAGACTTTGGGGAATGCTGGGTGTACGGAAATTTGTGGCTCATCTCAGAGTCGTCCAGAACTTTCTGTCAGCGAATTGAGAGGAAAAAGTGTTTTTTTGGTCACATTTTGAGGTTTGCAAAGGATTCTGGGTAACAGAACCTGGTCAGAGCACCACAAGTCTCCCCATTTTGGATTCCCCTAGGTTTCTAGTTTTCAAAAATGTGCTGGTTTGCTAGGCTTCCCCAGGTGCCGGCTGAGCTAGAGGCCAAAATCCACAGGTAGGCACTTTGTAAAAAACACCACTGTTTTCTGTGAAAAAATGTAATGTGTCCAAGTTGTGTTTTGGGCCATTACCTTTCATGGGCGCTAGGCCTACCCACACAAGTGAGGTACCATTTTTATCGGGAGACTTTGGGGAATGCTGGGTGTAAGGAAATTTGTGGCTCATCTCAGATTCCAGAACTTTCTGTCACCGAAATAAGAGGAAAAAGTGTTTTTTTGGTCAAATTTTGTGGTTTGCAAAGGACTCTGGGTAACAGAACCTGGTCAAAGCTCCACAAGTCACCCCATCTAGGATTCCCCTAGGTGTCTAGTTTTCAAAAATGCGCTGGTTTGGTAGGTTTCCCCAGGTGCCGGCTGAGCTAGAGGTCAAAATCCACAGGTAGGCACTTTGTAAAAAACACCTCTGTTTTCTGTGAAAAAATGTGATGTGTCCACGTTGTGTTTTGGGCCATTTCCTTTCATTGGCACTAGGCCTACCCGCACAAGTGAGGTACCATTTTTATCGGGAGACTAGGGGGAACGCTGGGTGGAAGGAAATTTGTGGCTCCTCTCAGATTCCAGAACTTTCTGTCACCGAAATGAGAAGAAAAAGTGGTTTTTGGTCAAATTTTGAGGTTTGCAAAGGATTCTGTGTAACAGAACCTGCTCAAAGCTCCACATGTCACCCCATCTTGGATTCCCCTAGGTGTCTAGTTTTCAAAAATGCGCTGGTTTGCTGCGTTTCCCCAGGTGCCGGCTGAGCTAGAGGCCAAAATCCACAGGTAGGCACTTTGTAAAAAACACCTCTGTTTTCTGTGAAAAAATGTGATCTGTCCACGTTGTGTTTTGGGCCATTTCCTTTCTTGGGCGCTAGGCCTACCCACACAGGTGAGGTACCCTTTTTATCGGGAGACTTGGGGGATGCTGGGCGGAAGGAAATTTGTGGCTCCTCTCAGATTACAGAACTTTCTGTCACCGAAATGAGAGGAAAAAGTGTTTTTTGGTCAAATTTTGAGGTTTGCAAAGGATTCTGGGTAACAGAACCTGGTCAAAGCTCCACAAGTCATCCCATCTTGGATTCCCCTAGGTGTCTAGTTTTAAAAAATGCACTGGTTTGCTAGGTTTCCCCAGGTGCCGGCTGAGCTAGAGGCCAAAATCGACATGTAGGCACTTTGTAAAAAACAGCTCTGTTTTCTGTGAAAAAAATGTGATGTGTCCACGTTGTGTTTTGGGCCATTTCCTTTCTTGGGCGCTAGGCCTACTCGCACAAGTGAGGTACCATTTTTATCGGGAGACTAGGGGGAACGCTGGGCGGAAGGACATTTGTGGCTCCTCTCAGATTCCAGAACTTTATGTCAGCAAAATGAGAGGAAAAAGTGTTTTTTGGTCAAATTTTGAGGTTTGCAAAGGATTCTGGGTAACAGAACCTGCTCAAAGCTCCACATGTCACCCCATCTTGGATTCCCCTAGGTGTCTAGTTTTCAAAAATGCGCTGGTTTGCTAGGTTTACCCAGGTGCCGGCTGTGCTAGAGGTCAAAATCCATAGGTAGGCACTTTGTAAAAAACACCTCTGTTTTCTGTGAAAAAATGTGATGTGTCCACGTTGTGTTTTGGGCCATTTCCTTTCTTAGGCGCTAGGCCTACCCACACAAGTGAGGTACCATTTTTATCGGGAGACTTGGGGGAACGCTGGGCAGAAGGAAATTCGTGGCTCCTCTCAGATTCCAGAACTTTCTCTCACCGAAATGAGAGGAAAAAGTGTTTTTTGGTCAAATTTTGAGCTTTGCAAAGGATTCTGGGTAACAGAACCTGGTCAGAGCTCCACAAGTCACCCCAAATCCATAGGTAGGCACTTTGTAAAAAAACACCTCTGTTTTCTGTGAAAAAATGTGATGTGTCCACGTTGTGTTTTGGGCCATTTCCTTTCTTAGGCGCTAGGCCTACCCACACAAGTGAGGTACCATTTTTATCGGGAGACTTGGGGGAACGCTGGGCGGAAGGAAATGTGTGGCTCCTCTCAGATTCCAGAACTTTCTCTCACCGAAATGAGAGGAAAAAGTGTTTTTTTGGTCAAATTTTGAGGTTTGCAAAGGATTCTGGGTAACAGAACCTGGTCAGAGCTCCACAAGTCACCCCATCTTGGATTCCCCTAGGTGTCTAGTTTTCAAAAATGCGATGGTTTGCTAGGTTTCCCCAGGTGCCGGCTGAGCTAGAGGTCAAAATCCACAGTAGGCACTTTGTAAAAAACACCTCTGTTTTCTGTGAAAAAATGTGATGTGTCCACATCGTCTTTTGGGCCATTTCCTTTCATGGGCGCTAGGCCTACCCACACAAGTGAGGTACCCTTTTTATCGGGAGACTTTGGGGAATGCTGGGTGTACGGAAATTTGTGGCTCATCTCAGAGTCGTCCAGAACTTTCTGTCAGCGAATTGAGAGGAAAAAGTGTTTTTTTGGTCAAATTTTGAGGTTTGCAAAGGATTCTGGGTAACAGAACCTGGTCAGAGCACCACAAGTCTCCCCATTTTGGATTCCCCTAGGTTTCTAGTTTTCAAAAATGTGCTGGTTTGCTAGGCTTCCCCAGGTGCCGGCTGAGCTAGAGGCCAAAATCCAGAGGTAGGCACTTTGTAAAAAACACCACTGTTTTCTGTGAAAAAATGTAATGTGTCCAAGTTGTGTTTTGGGCCATTACTTTTCATGGGCGCTAGGCCTACCCACACAAGTGAGGTACCATTTTTATCGG
Source organism: Pleurodeles waltl (assembly GCF_031143425.1). Taxonomy (NCBI): domain Eukaryota; kingdom Metazoa; phylum Chordata; class Amphibia; order Caudata; family Salamandridae; genus Pleurodeles; species Pleurodeles waltl. Next base: position 439,553,571 of record NC_090446.1, on the reverse strand, counting down.
GAGACTTTGGGGAATGCTGGGTGTAAGGAAATTTGTGGCTCATCTCAGATTCCAGAACTTTCTGTCACCGAAATAAGAGGAAAAAGTGTTTTTTTGGTCAAATTTTGTGGTTTGCAAAGGACTCTGGGTAACAGAACCTGGTCAGAGCTCCACAAGTCACCCCATCTAGGATTCCCCTAGGTGTCTAGTTTTCAAAAATGCGCTGGTTTGGTAGGTTTCCCCAGGTGCCGGCTGAGCTAGAGGTCAAAATCCACAGGTAGGCACTTTGTAAAAAACACCTCTGTTTTCTGTGAAAAAATGTGATGTGTCCACGTTGTGTTTTGGGCCATTTCCTTTCATTGGCACTAGGCCTACCCGCACAAGTGAGGTACCATTTTTATCGGGAGACTAGGGGGAACGCTGGGTGGAAGGAAATTTGTGGCTCCTCTCAGATTCCAGAACTTTCTGTCACCGAAATGAGAAGAAAAAGTGGTTTTTGGTCAAATTTTGAGGTTTGCAAAGGATTCTGTGTAACAGAACCTGCTCAAAGCTCCACATGTCACCCCATCTTGGATTCCCCTAGGTGTCTAGTTTTCAAAAATGCGCTGGTTTGCTGCGTTTCCCCAGGTGCCGGCTGAGCTAGAGGCCAAAATCCACAGGTAGGCACTTTGTAAAAAACACCTCTGTTTTCTGTGAAAAAATGTGATCTGTCCACGTTGTGTTTTGGGCCATTTCCTTTCTTGGGCGCTAGGCCTACCCACACAGGTGAGGTACCCTTTTTATCGGGAGACTTGGGGGATGCTGGGCGGAAGGAAATTTGTGGCTCCTCTCAGATTACAGAACTTTCTGTCACCGAAATGAGAGGAAAAAGTGTTTTTTGGTCAAATTTTGAGGTTTGCAAAGGATTCTGGGTAACAGAACCTGGTCAAAGCTCCACAAGTCATCCTATCTTGGATTCCCCTAGGTGTCTAGTTTTAAAAAATGCACTGGTTTGCTAGGTTTCCCCAGGTGCCGGCTGAGCTAGAGGCCAAAATCGACATGTAGGCACTTTGTAAAAAACAGCTCTGTTTTCTGTGAAAAAAATGTGATGTGTCCACGTTGTGTTTTGGGCCATTTCCTTTCTTGGGCGCTAGGCCTACTCGCACAAGTGAGGTACCATTTTTATCGGGAGACTAGGGGGAACGCTGGGCGGAAGGACATTTGTGGCTCCTCTCAGATTCCAGAACTTTATGTCAGCAAAATGAGAGGAAAAAGTGTTTTTTGGTCAAATTTTGAGGTTTGCAAAGGATTCTGGGTAACAGAACCTGGTCAAAGCTCCACAAGTCATCCCATCTTGGATTCCCCTAGGTGTCTAGTTTTCAAAAATGCGCTGGTTTGCTAGGTTTCCACAGGTGCCGGCTGAGCTAGAGGCCAAAATCTACATGTAGGCACTTTGTAAAAAACAGCTCTGTTTTCTGTGAAAAAAATGTGATGTGTCCACGTTGTGTTTTGGGCCATTTCCTTTCATGGGCGCTAGGCCTACCCACACAAGTGAGGTACCATTTTTATCGGGAGACTTGGGGGAACGCTGGGTGGAAGGAAATCTGTGGCTCCTCTCAGATTCTAGAAATTGCTGTCACCGAAATGAGAGGAAAAAGTGTTTTATTGGTGAAATGTTGAGGTTTGCAAAGGATTCTGGGTAACCAAACCTGGTCAGAGCCCCACAAGTCACCCCATCTTGGATTCCCCTACGTGTCTAGTTTTAAAAAATGTGCTGGTTTGCTAGGTTTTCCCAGGTGCCGGCTGAGCTAGAGGCCAAAATCCACAGGTAGGCACTTTGTAAAAAACACCTCTGTTTTCTGTGAAAACATTTGATCTGTCCACGTTGTGTTTTGGGCCAATTCCTTTCTTGGGCGCTAGGCCTACCCACACAGGTGAGGAACCATTTTTATCGGTAGACTTGGGAGAACGCTGGGCGGAAGGAAATTTGTGGCTCCTCTCAGATTCCAGAACTTTCTGTCACCGAAATGAGAAGAAAAAGTGTTTTTTGGTCAAATTTTGAGGTTTGCAAAGGATTCTGGGTAACAGAACCTGTTCAGAGCCCCACAAGTCACCCCATCTTGGATTCCCCTAGGTGTCTAGTTTTAGAATATGCGCTGGTTTGCTAGGTTTCCCCAGGTGCCGGCTGAGCTAGAGGCCAAAATCCACAGGTAGGCACTTTGTAAAAAATACCTCTGTTTTCTGTTAAAAAATGTGATGTGTCCACGTTGTGTTTTGGGCCAATTCCTTTCTTGGGCGCTAGGCCTACCCACACAGGTGAGGTACCATTTTTATTGGGAGACTTTGGGGAACGCTGGGCGGAAGGAAATTTGTGGCTCCTCTCAGATTCCAGAACTTTCTGTCACCGAATCGAGAGGAAAAAGTGTTTTTCTGGTCACATTTTGAGGTTTTCAAAGGATTCTGGGTAACAGAATCTGGTCAGATCCCCACAAGTCACCCCATGTTGGATTCCCCTAGGTTTCTAGTTTAAAAAAATGCACTGGTTTGCTAGGTTTCCCCAGGTGCCGGCTGAGCTAGAGGCCAAAATCCACAGACAGGCACTGTTTTCTGTTAAAAAATGTGATGTGTCCACGTTGTGTTTTGGGCCATTTCCTTTTGTGGGCGCTAGGCCTACCCACTCAAGTGAGGTACCATTTCTATCGCAAGACTTGGGGGAACGCTGGGTGGAAGGAAATTTGTGGCTCCTCTCAGATTCCAGAACTTTCTGTCACCGAAATGGGAGGGAAAAGTGTGTTTTTGGTGATAATTTGAGGTTTGCAAAGGACTCTGGATAACAGAACCTGGTCAGAGCCCCACAAGTCACCCCATCTTGGATTCCCCTAGGTGTCTAGCTTTCAAAAATGCGCTGGTTTGCTAGGTTTCCCTAGGTGCTGGCTGAGCTAGAGGCCAAAATTCACAGGTAGGCACTTTGTAAAAACCACCTCTGTTTTCTGTGAAAAAATTTGATGTGTCCACGTTGTGTTTTGGGCCATTTCCTTTCTTAGGCGCTAGGCCTACCCACACAAGCGAGGTACCATTTTTATCGGGAGACTTGGGGGAACGCTGGGCGGAAGGACATTTGTGGCTCCTCTCAGATTCCAGAACTTTCTCTCACCGAAATGAGAAGAAAAAGTGTTTTTTGGTAAAATTTTGAGGTTTGCAAAGGATTCTGGGTAACAGAACCTGCTCAAAGCTCCACATGTCACCCCATCTTGGATTCCCCTAGGTGTCTAGTTTTCAAAAATGCTCTGGCTTGCTAGGTTTACCCAGGTGCCGGCTGTGCTAGAGGTCAAAATCCATAGGTAGGCACCTTGTAAAAAACACCTCTGTTTTCTGTGAAAAAATGTGATGTGTCCACGTTGTGTTTTGGGCCATTTCCTATCTTAGGCGCTAGGCCTACCCACACAAGTGAGGTACCATTTTTATCGGGAGACTTGGGGGAACGCTGGGCAGAAGGAAATTCGTGGCTCCTCTCAGATTCCAGAACTTTCTCTCACCGAAATGAGAGGAAAAAGTGTTTTTTGGTCAAATTTTGAGCTTTGCAAAGGATTCTGGGTAACAGAACCTAGTCAGAGCTCCACAAGTCACCTCATCTTGGATTCCCCTAGGTGTCTAGTTTTCAAAAATGCGATGGTTTGCTAAGTTTCCCCAGGTGCCGGCTGAGCTAGAGGTCAAAATCCACAGGTAGGCACTTTGTAAAAAACACCTCTGTTTTCTGTGAAAAAATGTGATGTGTCCACATCGTCTTTTGGGCCATTTCCTTTCATGGGCGCTAGGCCTACCCACACAAGTGAGGTACCATTTTTATCGGGAGACTTTGGGGAATGCTGGGTGTACGGAAATTTGTGGCTCATCTCAGAGTCGTCCAGAACTTTCTGTCACCGAAATGAGAGGAAAAAGTGTTTTTTTTGGTCAAATTTTGAGGTTTGCAAAGGATTCTGGGTAACAGAACCTGGTCAGAGCCCCACAAGTCACCCCATCTTGGATTCCCCTAGGTTTCTAGTTTTCAAAAATGTGCTGGTTTGCTAGGCTTCCCCAGGTGCCGGCTGAGCTAGAGGCCAAAATCCACAGGCAGGCACTGTTTTCTGTGAAAAAATGTGATGTGTCAACGTTGTGTTTTGGCCCATTTCCTTTCGTGGGTGCTAGGCCTACCCGCACAAGTGAGGTACCATTTCTATCGGGACACTTGGGGGAACGCTGGGTGGAAGGAAATTTGTGGCTCCTCTCAGATTCCAGAACTTTCTGTTACCGAAATGAGAGGAAAAAGTGGTTTTTGGTCAAATTTTGAGGTTTGCAAAGGATTCTGGGTAACAGAACCTGCTCAAAGCTCCACATGTCACCCCATCTTGGATTCCCCTAGGTGTCTAGTTTTCAAAAATGCACTGGTTTGCTGCGTTTCCCCAGGTGCCGGCTGAGCTAGAGGCCAAAATCCACAGGTAGGCACTTTGTAAAAAACACCTCTGTTTTCTGTGAAAAAATGTGATCTGTCCACGTTGTGTTTTGGGCCATTTCCTTTCTTGGGCGCTAGGCCTACCCACACAGGTGAGGTACCCTTTTTATCGGGAGACTTGGGGGATGCTGGGCGGAAGGAAATTTGTGGCTCCTCTCAGATTACAGAACTTTCTGTCACCGAAATGAGAGGAAAAAGTGTTTTTTGGTCAAATTTTGAGGTTTGCAAAGGATTCTGGGTAACAGAACCTGGTCAAAGCTCCACAAGTCATCCCATCTTGGATTCCCCTAGGTGTCTAGTTTTCAAAAATGCACTGGTTTGCTATGTTTCCCCAGGTGCCGGCTGAGCTAGAGGCCAAAATCGACATGTAGGCACTTTGTAAAAAACAGCTCTGTTTTCTGTGAAAAAAATGTGATGTGTCCACGTTGTGTTTTGGGCCATTTCCTTTCATGGGCGCAAGGCCTACCCACACAAGTGAGGTACCATTTTTATCGGGAGACTTGGGGGAACGCTGGGTGAAAGGAAATCTGTGGCTTCTCTCAGATTCTAGAAATTTCTGTCACCGAAATGAGAGGAAAAAGTGTTTTATTGGTGAAATTTTGAGGTTTGCAAAGGATTCTGGGTAACAAAACCTGGTCAGAGCCCCACAAGTCACCCCATCTTGGATTCCCCTAGGTGTCTAGTTTTAAAAAATGCCCTGGTTTGCTAGGTTTCCCCAGGTGCCGGCTGAGCTAGAGGCCAAAATCCACAGGTAGGCACTTTGTAAAAAACACCTCTGTTTTCTGTGAAAAAATTTGATCTGTCCACGTTGTGTTTTGGGCCAATTCCTTTCTTGGGCGCTAGGCCTACCCACACAGGTGAGGTACCATTTTTATCGGGAGACTTGGGGAAACGCTGGGCGGAAGGAAATTTGTGGCTCCTCTCAGATTCCAGAACTTTCTGTCACCGAAATGAGAGGAAAAAGTGTTTTTCTGGTCACATTTTGAGGTTTGCAAAGGATTCTGGGTAACAGAATCTGGTCAGATTCCCACAAGTCACCCCATCTTGGATTCCCCTAAGTTTCTAGTTTTCAAAAATGCACTGGTTTGCTAGGTTTCCCCAGGTGCCGGCTGAGCTAGAGGCCAAAATCCACAGGCAGGCACTGTTTTCTGTGAAAAAATGTGATGTGTCCACGTTGTGTTTTGGGCCATTTCCTTTTGTGGGCGCTAGGCCTACCCACACAAGTGCGGTACCATTTCTATCGCAAGACTTGGGGGAACGCTGGGTGGAAGGAAATTTGTGGCTCCTCTCAGATTCCAGAACTTTCTGTCACCGAAATGAGAGGGAAAAGTGTTTTTTTTGGTGATATTTTGAGGTTTGCAAAGGACTCTGGATAACAGAACCTGGTCAGAGCCCCACAAGTCACCCCATCTTGGATTCCCCTAGGTGTCTAGCTTTCAAAAATGCCCTGGTTTGCTAGGTTTCTCTAGGTGCTGGCTGAGCTAGAGGCCAAAATTCACAGGTAGGCACTTTGTAAAACTCACCTCTGTTTTCTGTGAAAAAATTTGATGTGTCCACGTTGTGTTTTGGGCCATTTCCTTTCTTAGGCGCTAGGCCTACCCACACAAGCGAGGTACCATTTTTATCGGGAGACTTGGGGGAACGCTGGGCGGAAGGACGTTTGTGGCTCCTCTCAGATTCCAGAACTTTCTCTCACCGAAATGAGAAGAAAAAGTGTTTTTTGGTCAAATTTTGAGGTTTGCAAAGGATTCTGGGTAACAGAACCTGCTCAAAGCTCCACATGTCACCCCATCTTGGATTCCCCTAGGTGTCTAGTTTTCAAAAATGCGCTGGTTTGCTAGGTTTACCCAGGTGCCGGCTGTGCTAGAGGTCAAAATCCATAGGTAGGCACTTTGTAAAAAACACCTCTGTTTTCTGTGAAAAAATGTGATGTGTCCACGTTGTGTTTTGGGCCATTTCCTTTCTTAGGCGCTAGGCCTACCCACACAAGTGAGGTACCATTTTTATCGGGAGACTTGGGGGAACGCTGGGCAGAAGGAAATTCGTGGCTCCTCTCAGATTCCAGAACTTTCTCTCACCGAAATGAGAGGAAAAAGTGTTTTTTGGTCAAATTTTGAGCTTTGCAAAGGATTCTGGGTAACAGAACCTGGTCAGAGCTCCACAAGTCACCCCAAATCCATAGGTAGGCACTTTGTAAAAAAACACCTCTGTTTTCTGTGAAAAAATGTGATGTGTCCACGTTGTGTTTTGGGCCATTTCCTTTCTTAGGCGCTAGGCCTACCCACACAAGTGAGGTACCATTTTTATCGGGAGACTTGGGGGAACGCTGGGCGGAAGGAAATGTGTGGCTCCTCTCAGATTCCAGAACTTTCTCTCACCGAAATGAGAGGAAAAAGTGTTTTTTGGTCAAATTTTGAGGTTTGCAAAGGATTCTGGGTAACAGAACCTGGTCAGAGCTCCACAAGTCACCCCATCTTGGATTCCCCTAGGTGTCTAGTTTTCAAAAATGCGATGGTTTGCTAGGTTTCCCCAGGTGCCGGCTGAGCTAGAGGTCAAAATCCACAGTAGGCACTTTGTAAAAAACACCTCTGTTTTCTGTGAAAAAATGTGATGTGTCCACATCGTCTTTTGGGCCATTTCCTTTCATGGGCGCTAGGCCTACCCACACAAGTGAGGTACCCTTTTTATCGGGAGACTTTGGGGAATGCTGGGTGTACGGAAATTTGTGGCTCATCTCAGAGTCGTCCAGAACTTTCTGTCAGCGAATTGAGAGGAAAAAGTGTTTTTTTGGTCAAATTTTGAGGTTTGCAAAGGATTCTGGGTAACAGAACCTGGTCAGAGCACCACAAGTCTCCCCATTTTGGATTCCCCTAGGTTTCTAGTTTTCAAAAATGTGCTGGTTTGCTAGGCTTCCCCAGGTGCCGGCTGAGCTAGAGGCCAAAATCCACAGGTAGGCACTTTGTAAAAAACACCACTGTTTTCTGTGAAAAAATGTAATGTGTCCAAGTTGTGTTTTGGGCCATTACCTTTCATGGGCGCTAGGCCTACCCACACAAGTGAGGTACCATTTTTATCGGGAGACTTTGGGGAATGCTGGGTGTAAGGAAATTTGTGGCTCATCTCAGATTCCAGAACTTTCTGTCACCGAAATAAGAGGAAAAAGTGTTTTTTTGGTCAAATTTTGTGGTTTGCAAAGGACTCTGGGTAACAGAACCTGGTCAGAGCTCCACAAGTCACCCCATCTAGGATTCCCCTAGGTGTCTAGTTTTCAAAAATGCGCTGGTTTGGTAGGTTTCCCCAGGTGCCGGCTGAGCTAGAGGTCAAAATCCACAGGTAGGCACTTTGTAAAAAACACCTCTGTTTTCTGTGAAAAAATGTGATGTGTCCACGTTGTGTTTTGGGCCATTTCCTTTCATTGGCACTAGGCCTACCCGCACAAGTGAGGTACCATTTTTATCGGGAGACTAGGGGGAACGCTGGGTGGAAGGAAATTTGTGGCTCCTCTCAGATTCCAGAACTTTCTGTCACCGAAATGAGAAGAAAAAGTGGTTTTTGGTCAAATTTTGAGGTTTGCAAAGGATTCTGTGTAACAGAACCTGCTCAAAGCTCCACATGTCACCCCATCTTGGATTCCCCTAGGTGTCTAGTTTTCAAAAATGCGCTGGTTTGCTGCGTTTCCCCAGGTGCCGGCTGAGCTAGAGGCCAAAATCCACAGGTAGGCACTTTGTAAAAAACACCTCTGTTTTCTGTGAAAAAATGTGATCTGTCCACGTTGTGTTTTGGGCCATTTCCTTTCTTGGGCGCTAGGCCTACCCACACAGGTGAGGTACCCTTTTTATCGGGAGACTTGGGGGATGCTGGGCGGAAGGAAATTTGTGGCTCCTCTCAGATTACAGAACTTTCTGTCACCGAAATGAGAGGAAAAAGTGTTTTTTGGTCAAATTTTGAGGTTTGCAAAGGATTCTGGGTAACAGAACCTGGTCAAAGCTCCACAAGTCATCCCATCTTGGATTCCCCTAGGTGTCTAGTTTTAAAAAATGCACTGGTTTGCTAGGTTTCCCCAGGTGCCGGCTGAGCTAGAGGCCAAAATCGACATGTAGGCACTTTGTAAAAAACAGCTCTGTTTTCTGTGAAAAAAATGTGATGTGTCCACGTTGTGTTTTGGGCCATTTCCTTTCTTGGGCGCTAGGCCTACTCGCACAAGTGAGGTACCATTTTTATCGGGAGACTAGGGGGAACGCTGGGCGGAAGGACATTTGTGGCTCCTCTCAGATTCCAGAACTTTATGTCAGCAAAATGAGAGGAAAAAGTGTTTTTTGGTCAAATTTTGAGGTTTGCAAAGGATTCTGGGTAACAGAACCTGGTCAAAGCTCCACAAGTCATCCCATCTTGGATTCCCCTAGGTGTCTAGTTTTCAAAAATGCGCTGGTTTGCTAGGTTTCCACAGGTGCCGGCTGAGCTAGAGGTCAAAATCCACAGGTAGGCACTTTGTAAAAAACACCTCTGTTTTCTGTGAAAAAATGTGATGTGTCCACATCGTCTTTTGGGCCATTTCCTTTCATGGGCGCTAGGCCTACCCACACAAGTGAGGTACCATTTTTATCGGGAGACTTTGGGGAATGCTGGGTGTACGGAAATTTGTGGCTCATCTCAGAGTCGTCCAGAACTTTCTGTCACCGAAATGAGAGGAAAAAGTGTTTTTTTGGTCAAATTTTGAGGTTTGCAAAGGATTCTGGGTAACAGAACCTGGTCAGAGCCCCACAAGTCACCCCATCTTGGATTCCCCTAGGTTTCTAGTTTTCAAAAATGTGCTGGTTTGCTAGGCTTCCCCAGGTGCCGGCTGAGCTAGAGGCCAAAATCCACAGGCAGGCACTGTTTTCTGTGAAAAAATGTGATGTGTCAACGTTGTGTTTTGGCCCATTTCCTTTCGTGGGTGCTAGGCCTACCCGCACAAGTGAGGTACCATTTCTATCGGGACACTTGGGGGAACGCTGGGTGGAAGGAAATTTGTGGCTCCTCTCAGATTCCAGAACTTTCTGTTACCGAAATGAGAGGAAAAAGTGGTTTTTGGTCAAATTTTGAGGTTTGCAAAGGATTCTGGGTAACAGAACCTGCTCAAAGCTCCACATGTCACCCCATCTTGGATTCCCCTAGGTGTCTAGTTTTCAAAAATGCACTGGTTTGCTGCGTTTCCCCAGGTGCCGGCTGAGCTAGAGGCCAAAATCCACAGGTAGGCACTTTGTAAAAAACACCTCTGTTTTCTGTGAAAAAATGTGATCTGTCCACGTTGTGTTTTGGGCCATTTCCTTTCTTGGGCGCTAGGCCTACCCACACAGGTGAGGTACCCTTTTTATCGGGAGACTTGGGGGATGCTGGGCGGAAGGAAATTTGTGGCTCCTCTCAGATTACAGAACTTTCTGTCACCGAAATGAGAGGAAAAAGTGTTTTTTGGTCAAATTTTGAGGTTTGCAAAGGATTCTGGGTAACAGAACCTGGTCAAAGCTCCACAAGTCATCCCATCTTGGATTCCCCTAGGTGTCTAGTTTTCAAAAATGCACTGGTTTGCTATGTTTCCCCAGGTGCCGGCTGAGCTAGAGGCCAAAATCGACATGTAGGCACTTTGTAAAAAACAGCTCTGTTTTCTGTGAAAAAAATGTGATGTGTCCACGTTGTGTTTTGGGCCATTTCCTTTCATGGGCGCAAGGCCTACCCACACAAGTGAGGTACCATTTTTATCGGGAGACTTGGGGGAACGCTGGGTGAAAGGAAATCTGTGGCTTCTCTCAGATTCTAGAAATTTCTGTCACCGAAATGAGAGGAAAAAGTGTTTTATTGGTGAAATTTTGAGGTTTGCAAAGGATTCTGGGTAACAAAACCTGGTCAGAGCCCCACAAGTCACCCCATCTTGGATTCCCCTAGGTGTCTAGTTTTAAAAAATGCCCTGGTTTGCTAGGTTTCCCCAGGTGCCGGCTGAGCTAGAGGCCAAAATCCACAGGTAGGCACTTTGTAAAAAACACCTCTGTTTTCTGTGAAAAAATTTGATCTGTCCACGTTGTGTTTTGGGCCAATTCCTTTCTTGGGCGCTAGGCCTACCCACACAGGTGAGGTACCATTTTTATCGGGAGACTTGGGGAAACGCTGGGCGGAAGGAAATTTGTGGCTCCTCTCAGATTCCAGAACTTTCTGTCACCGAAATGAGAGGAAAAAGTGTTTTTCTGGTCACATTTTGAGGTTTGCAAAGGATTCTGGGTAACAGAATCTGGTCAGATTCCCACAAGTCACCCCATCTTGGATTCCCCTAAGTTTCTAGTTTTCAAAAATGCACTGGTTTGCTAGGTTTCCCCAGGTGCCGGCTGAGCTAGAGGCCAAAATCCACAGGCAGGCACTGTTTTCTGTGAAAAAATGTGATGTGTCCACGTTGTGTTTTGGGCCATTTCCTTTTGTGGGCGCTAGGCCTACCCACACAAGTGCGGTACCATTTCTATCGCAAGACTTGGGGGAACGCTGGGTGGAAGGAAATTTGTGGCTCCTCTCAGATTCCAGAACTTTCTGTCACCGAAATGAGAGGGAAAAGTGTTTTTTTGGTGATATTTTGAGGTTTGCAAAGGACTCTGGATAACAGAACCTGGTCAGAGCCCCACAAGTCACCCCATCTTGGATTCCCCTAGGTGTCTAGCTTTCAAAAATGCCCTGGTTTGCTAGGTTTCTCTAGGTGCTGGCTGAGCTAGAGGCCAAAATTCACAGGTAGGCACTTTGTAAAACTCACCTCTGTTTTCTGTGAAAAAATTTGATGTGTCCACGTTGTGTTTTGGGCCATTTCCTTTCTTAGGCGCTAGGCCTACCCACACAAGCGAGGTACCATTTTTATCGGGAGACTTGGGGGAACGCTGGGCGGAAGGACGTTTGTGGCTCCTCTCAGATTCCAGAACTTTCTCTCACCGAAATGAGAAGAAAAAGTGTTTTTTGGTCAAATTTTGAGGTTTGCAAAGGATTCTGGGTAACAGAACCTGCTCAAAGCTCCACATGTCACCCCATCTTGGATTCCCCTAGGTGTCTAGTTTTCAAAAATGCGCTGGTTTGCTAGGTTTACCCAGGTGCCGGCTGTGCTAGAGGTCAAAATCCATAGGTAGGCACTTTGTAAAAAACACCTCTGTTTTCTGTGAAAAAATGTGATGTGTCCACGTTGTGTTTTGGGCCATTTCCTTTCTTAGGCGCTAGGCCTACCCACACAAGTGAGGTACCATTTTTATCGGGAGACTTGGGGGAACGCTGGGCAGAAGGAAATTCGTGGCTCCTCTCAGATTCCAGAACTTTCTCTCACCGAAATGAGAGGAAAAAGTGTTTTTTGGTCAAATTTTGAGCTTTGCAAAGGATTCTGGGTAACAGAACCTGGTCAGAGCTCCACAAGTCACCCCAAATCCATAGGTAGGCACTTTGTAAAAAAACACCTCTGTTTTCTGTGAAAAAATGTGATGTGTCCACGTTGTGTTTTGGGCCATTTCCTTTCTTAGGCGCTAGGCCTACCCACACAAGTGAGGTACCATTTTTATCGGGAGACTTGGGGGAACGCTGGGCGGAAGGAAATGTGTGGCTCCTCTCAGATTCCAGAACTTTCTCTCACCGAAATGAGAGGAAAAAGTGTTTTTTGGTCAAATTTTGAGGTTTGCAAAGGATTCTGGGTAACAGAACCTGGTCAGAGCTCCACAAGTCACCCCATCTTGGATTCCCCTAGGTGTCTAGTTTTCAAAAATGCGATGGTTTGCTAGGTTTCCCCAGGTGCCGGCTGAGCTAGAGGTCAAAATCCACAGTAGGCACTTTGTAAAAAACACCTCTGTTTTCTGTGAAAAAATGTGATGTGTCCACATCGTCTTTTGGGCCATTTCCTTTCATGGGCGCTAGGCCTACCCACACAAGTGAGGTACCCTTTTTATCGGGAGACTTTGGGGAATGCTGGGTGTACGGAAATTTGTGGCTCATCTCAGAGTCGTCCAGAACTTTCTGTCAGCGAATTGAGAGGAAAAAGTGTTTTTTTGGTCAAATTTTGAGGTTTGCAAAGGATTCTGGGTAACAGAACCTGGTCAGAGCACCACAAGTCTCCCCATTTTGGATTCCCCTAGGTTTCTAGTTTTCAAAAATGTGCTGGTTTGCTAGGCTTCCCCAGGTGCCGGCTGAGCTAGAGGCCAAAATCCACAGGTAGGCACTTTGTAAAAAACACCACTGTTTTCTGTGAAAAAATGTAATGTGTCCAAGTTGTGTTTTGGGCCATTACCTTTCATGGGCGCTAGGCCTACCCACACAAGTGAGGTACCATTTTTATCGGGAGACTTTGGGGAATGCTGGGTGTAAGGAAATTTGTGGCTCATCTCAGATTCCAGAACTTTCTGTCACCGAAATAAGAGGAAAAAGTGTTTTTTTGGTCAAATTTTGTGGTTTGCAAAGGACTCTGGGTAACAGAACCTGGTCAGAGCTCCACAAGTCACCCCATCTAGGATTCCCCTAGGTGTCTAGTTTTCAAAAATGCGCTGGTTTGGTAGGTTTCCCCAGGTGCCGGCTGAGCTAGAGGTCAAAATCCACAGGTAGGCACTTTGTAAAAAACACCTCTGTTTTCTGTGAAAAAATGTGATGTGTCCACGTTGTGTTTTGGGCCATTTCCTTTCATTGGCACTAGGCCTACCCGCACAAGTGAGGTACCATTTTTATCGGGAGACTAGGGGGAACGCTGGGTGGAAGGAAATTTGTGGCTCCTCTCAGATTCCAGAACTTTCTGTCACCGAAATGAGAAGAAAAAGTGGTTTTTGGTCAAATTTTGAGGTTTGCAAAGGATTCTGTGTAACAGAACCTGCTCAAAGCTCCACATGTCACCCCATCTTGGATTCCCCTAGGTGTCTAGTTTTCAAAAATGCGCTGGTTTGCTGCGTTTCCCCAGGTGCCGGCTGAGCTAGAGGCCAAAATCCACAGGTAGGCACTTTGTAAAAAACACCTCTGTTTTCTGTGAAAAAATGTGATCTGTCCACGTTGTGTTTTGGGCCATTTCCTTTCTTGGGCGCTAGGCCTACCCACACAGGTGAGGTACCCTTTTTATCGGGAGACTTGGGGGATGCTGGGCGGAAGGAAATTTGTGGCTCCTCTCAGATTACAGAACTTTCTGTCACCGAAATGAGAGGAAAAAGTGTTTTTTGGTCAAATTTTGAGGTTTGCAAAGGATTCTGGGTAACAGAACCTGGTCAAAGCTCCACTAGTCATCCCATCTTGGATTCCCCTAGGTGTCTAGTTTTAAAAAATGCACTGGTTTGCTAGGTTTCCCCAGGTGCCGGCTGAGCTAGAGGCCAAAATCGACATGTAGGCACTTTGTAAAAAACAGCTCTGTTTTCTGTGAAAAAAATGTGATGTGTCCACGTTGTGTTTTGGGCCATTTCCTTTCTTGGGCGCTAGGCCTACTCGCACAAGTGAGGTACCATTTTTATCGGGAGACTAGGGGGAACGCTGGGCGGAAGGACATTTGTGGCTCCTCTCAGATTCCAGAACTTTATGTCAGCAAAATGAGAGGAAAAAGTGTTTTTTGGTCAAATTTTGAGGTTTGCAAAGGATTCTGGGTAACAGAACCTGGTCAAAGCTCCACAAGTCATCCCATCTTGGATTCCCCTAGGTGTCTAGTTTTCAAAAATGCGCTGGTTTGCTAGGTTTCCACAGGTGCCGGCTGAGCTAGAGGCCAAAATCTACATGTAGGCACTTTGTAAAAAACAGCTCTGTTTTCTGTGAAAAAAATGTGATGTGTCCACGTTGTGTTTTGGGCCATTTCCTTTCATGGGCGCTAGGCCTACCCACACAAGTGAGGTACCATTTTTATCGGGAGACTTGGGGGAACGCTGGGTGGAAGGAAATCTGTGGCTCCTCTCAGATTCTAGAAATTGCTGTCACCGAAATGAGAGGAAAAAGTGTTTTATTGGTGAAATGTTGAGGTTTGCAAAGGATTCTGGGTAACCAAACCTGGTCAGAGCCCCACAAGTCACCCCATCTTGGATTCCCCTAGGTGTCTAGTTTTAAAAAATGTGCTGGTTTGCTAGGTTTTCCCAGGTGCCGGCTGAGCTAGAGGCCAAAATCCACAGGTAGGCACTTTGTAAAAAACACCTCTGTTTTCTGTGAAAACATTTGATCTGTCCACGTTGTGTTTTGGGCCAATTCCTTTCTTGGGCGCTAGGCCTACCCACACAGGTGAGGAACCATTTTTATCGGTAGACTTGGGAGAACGCTGGGCGGAAGGAAATTTGTGGCTCCTCTCAGATTCCAGAACTTTCTGTCACCGAAATGAGAAGAAAAAGTGTTTTTTGGTCAAATTTTGAGGTTTGCAAAGGATTCTGGGTAACAGAACCTGTTCAGAGCCCCACAAGTCACCCCATCTTGGATTCCCCTAGGTGTCTAGTTTTAGAATATGCGCTGGTTTGCTAGGTTTCCCCAGGTGCCGGCTGAGCTAGAGGCCAAAATCCACAGGTAGGCACTTTGTAAAAAATACCTCTGTTTTCTGTTAAAAAATGTGATGTGTCCACGTTGTGTTTTGGGCCAATTCCTTTCTTGGGCGCTAGGCCTACCCACACAGGTGAGGTACCATTTTTATTGGGAGACTTTGGGGAACGCTGGGCGGAAGGAAATTTGTGGCTCCTCTCAGATTCCAGAACTTTCTGTCACCGAATCGAGAGGAAAAAGTGTTTTTCTGGTCACATTTTGAGGTTTTCAAAGGATTCTGGGTAACAGAATCTGGTCAGATCCCCACAAGTCACCCCATGTTGGATTCCCCTAGGTTTCTAGTTTAAAAAAATGCACTGGTTTGCTAGGTTTCCCCAGGTGCCGGCTGAGCTAGAGGCCAAAATCCACAGACAGGCACTGTTTTCTGTTAAAAAATGTGATGTGTCCACGTTGTGTTTTGGGCCATTTCCTTTTGTGGGCGCTAGGCCTACCCACTCAAGTGAGGTACCATTTCTATCGCACGACTTGGGGGAACGCTGGGTGGAAGGAAATTTGTGGCTCCTCTCAGATTCCAGAACTTTCTGTCACCGAAATGGGAGGGAAAAGTGTGTTTTTGGTGATAATTTGAGGTTTGCAAAGGACTCTGGATAACAGAACCTGGTCAGAGCCCCACAAGTCACCCCATCTTGGATTCCCCTAGGTGTCTAGCTTTCAAAAATGCGCTGGTTTGCTAGGTTTCCCTAGGTGCTGGCTGAGCTAGAGGCCAAAATTCACAGGTAGGCACTTTGTAAAAACCACCTCTGTTTTCTGTGAAAAAATTTGATGTGTCCACGTTGTGTTTTGGGCCATTTCCTTTCTTAGGCGCTAGGCCTACCCACACAAGCGAGGTACCATTTTTATCGGGAGACTTGGGGGAACGCTGGGCGGAAGGACATTTGTGGCTCCTCTCAGATTCCAGAACTTTCTCTCACCGAAATGAGAAGAAAAAGTGTTTTTTGGTAAAATTTTGAGGTTTGCAAAGGATTCTGGGTAACAGAACCTGCTCAAAGCTCCACATGTCACCCCATCTTGGATTCCCCTAGGTGTCTAGTTTTCAAAAATGCTCTGGCTTGCTAGGTTTACCCAGGTGCCGGCTGTGCTAGAGGTCAAAATCCATAGGTAGGCACCTTGTAAAAAACACCTCTGTTTTCTGTGAAAAAATGTGATGTGTCCACGTTGTGTTTTGGGCCATTTCCTATCTTAGGCGCTAGGCCTACCCACACAAGTGAGGTACCATTTTTATCGGGAGACTTGGGGGAACGCTGGGCAGAAGGAAATTCGTGGCTCCTCTCAGATTCCAGAACTTTCTCTCACCGAAATGAGAGGAAAAAGTGTTTTTTGGTCAAATTTTGAGCTTTGCAAAGGATTCTGGGTAACAGAACCTAGTCAGAGCTCCACAAGTCACCTCATCTTGGATTCCCCTAGGTGTCTAGTTTTCAAAAATGCGATGGTTTGCTAAGTTTCCCCAGGTGCCGGCTGAGCTAGAGGTCAAAATCCACAGGTAGGCACTTTGTAAAAAACACCTCTGTTTTCTGTGAAAAAATGTGATGTGTCCACATCGTCTTTTGGGCCATTTCCTTTCATGGGCGCTAGGCCTACCCACACAAGTGAGGTACCATTTTTATCGGGAGACTTTGGGGAATGCTGGGTGTACGGAAATTTGTGGCTCATCTCAGAGTCGTCCAGAACTTTCTGTCACCGAAATGAGAGGAAAAAGTGTTTTTTTGGTCAAATTTTGAGGTTTGCAAAGGATTCTGGGTAACAGAACCTGGTCAGAGCCCCACAAGTCACCCCATCTTGGATTCCCCTAGGTTTCTAGTTTTCAAAAATGTGCTGGTTTGCTAGGCTTCCCCAGGTGCCGGCTGAGCTAGAGGCCAAAATCCACAGGCAGGCACTGTTTTCTGTGAAAAAATGTGATGTGTCAACGTTGTGTTTTGGCCCATTTCCTTTCGTGGGTGCTAGGCCTACCCGCACAAGTGAGGTACCATTTCTATCGGGACACTTGGGGGAACGCTGGGTGGAAGGAAATTTGTGGCTCCTCTCAGATTCCAGAACTTTCTGTTACCGAAATGAGAGGAAAAAGTGGTTTTTGGTCAAATTTTGAGGTTTGCAAAGGATTCTGGGTAACAGAACCTGCTCAAAGCTCCACATGTCACCCCATCTTGGATTCCCCTAGGTGTCTAGTTTTCAAAAATGCACTGGTTTGCTGCGTTTCCCCAGGTGCCGGCTGAGCTAGAGGCCAAAATCCACAGGTAGGCACTTTGTAAAAAACACCTCTGTTTTCTGTGAAAAAATGTGATCTGTCCACGTTGTGTTTTGGGCCATTTCCTTTCTTGGGCGCTAGGCCTACCCACACAGGTGAGGTACCCTTTTTATCGGGAGACTTGGGGGATGCTGGGCGGAAGGAAATTTGTGGCTCCTCTCAGATTACAGAACTTTCTGTCACCGAAATGAGAGGAAAAAGTGTTTTTTGGTCAAATTTTGAGGTTTGCAAAGGATTCTGGGTAACAGAACCTGGTCAAAGCTCCACAAGTCATCCCATCTTGGATTCCCCTAGGTGTCTAGTTTTCAAAAATGCACTGGTTTGCTATGTTTCCCCAGGTGCCGGCTGAGCTAGAGGCCAAAATCGACATGTAGGCACTTTGTAAAAAACAGCTCTGTTTTCTGTGAAAAAAATGTGATGTGTCCACGTTGTGTTTTGGGCCATTTCCTTTCATGGGCGCAAGGCCTTACCACACAAGTGAGGTACCATTTTTATCGGGAGACTTGGGGGAACGCTGGGTGAAAGGAAATCTGTGGCTTCTCTCAGATTCTAGAAATTTCTGTCACCGAAATGAGAGGAAAAAGTGTTTTATTGGTGAAATTTTGAGGTTTGCAAAGGATTCTGGGTAACAAAACCTGGTCAGAGCCCCACAAGTCACCCCATCTTGGATTCCCCTAGGTGTCTAGTTTTAAAAAATGCCCTGGTTTGCTAGGTTTCCCCAGGTGCCGGCTGAGCTAGAGGCCAAAATCCACAGGTAGGCACTTTGTAAAAAACACCTCTGTTTTCTGTGAAAAAATTTGATCTGTCCACGTTGTGTTTTGGGCCAATTCCTTTCTTGGGCGCTAGGCCTACCCACACAGGTGAGGTACCATTTTTATCGGGAGACTTGGGGAAACGCTGGGCGGAAGGAAATTTGTGGCTCCTCTCAGATTCCAGAACTTTCTGTCACCGAAATGAGAGGAAAAAGTGTTTTTCTGGTCACATTTTGAGGTTTGCAAAGGATTCTGGGTAACAGAATCTGGTCAGATTCCCACAAGTCACCCCATCTTGGATTCCCCTAAGTTTCTAGTTTTCAAAAATGCACTGGTTTGCTAGGTTTCCCCAGGTGCCGGCTGAGCTAGAGGCCAAAATCCACAGGCAGGCACTGTTTTCTGTGAAAAAATGTGATGTGTCCACGTTGTGTTTTGGGCCATTTACTTTTGTGGGCGCTAGGCCTACCCACACAAGTGAGGTACCATTTCTATCACGATACTTGAGGGAACGCTGGGTGGAAGGAAATTTGTGGCTCTTCTCAGGTTCCAGAACTTTTTGTCACCGAAATGAGAGGAAAAAGTGTTTTTTTGGTGAACTTTTGGGGTTTGCAAAGGATTCTGGGTAACAGAACCTGGTCAGAGACCCACAAGTCACCCCATCTTGGATTCCCCTAGGTGTTTAGCTTTAAAAAATGCGCTGGTTTGCTAGGTTTCCCTAGGTGCCGGCTGAGCTAGAGGCCAAAATTCACAGGTAGGCACTTTGTAAAAATCACCTCTGTTTTCTGTGAAAAAATGTGATGTGTCCACGTTGTGTTTTGGCCCATTTCCTTTCTTAGGCGCTAGGCCTACCCACACAAGTGAGGTACCATTTTTATCCGGAGACTTGGGGGAACGCTGGGCGGAAAGAAATTTGTGGCTCCTCCCAGATTCCAGAACTTTCTCTCACCGAAATGAGAGGAAAAAGTGTTTTTTGGTCAAATTTTGAGGTTTGCAAAGGATTCTGGGTAACAGAACCTGGTCAGAGCTCCACAAGTCACCCCATCTTGGATTCCCATAGATGTCTTGTTTTAAAAAATGTGCTGGTTTGCTAGGTTTCCCCAGGTGCCGACTGACCTAGAGGCCAAAATCCACAGGTAGGCACTTTGTAAAAAACACCACTGTTTTCTGTGAAAAAATGTAATGTGTCCACGTTGTGTTTTGGGCCATTTCCTTTCATGGGCGCTAGGCCTACCCACTCAAGTGAGGTACCATTTTTATCGGGAGACTTTGGGGAATGCTGGGTGTAAGGAAATTTGTGGCTCATCTCAGATTCCAGAACTTTCTGTCACCGAAATAAGAGGAAAAGGTGTTTTTTTGGTCAAATTTTGAGGTTTGCAAAGGACTCTGGGTAACAGAACCTGGTCAGAGCTCCACAAGTCACCCCATCTTGGATTCCCCTAGGTGTCTAGTTTTCAAAAATGCACTGGTTTGGTAGGTTTCCCCAGGTGCCGGCTGAGCTAGAGGTCAAAATCCACAGGTAGGCACTTTGAAAAAAACACCTCTGTTTTCTGTGAAAAAATGTGATGTGTCCACGTTGTGTTTTGGGCCATTTCCTTTCTTGGGCGCTAGGCCTACCCGCACAAGTGAGGTACCATTTTTATCGGGAGACTAGGGGGAACGCTGGGCGGAAGGAAATTTGTGGCTCCTCTCAGATTCCAGAACTTTCTGTCACCGAAATGAGAGGAAAAAGTGTTTTTTGGTCAAATTTTGAGGTTTGCAAAGGATTCTGGGTAACAGAACCTGGTCAAAGCTCCACAAGTCATCCCATCTTGGATTCCCCTAGGTGTCTAGTTTTCAAAAATGCTCTGGTTTGCTAGGTTTCCACAGGTGCCGGCTGAGCTAGAGGCCAAAATCCACATGTAGGCACTTTGTAAAAAACAGCTCTGTTTTCTGTGAAAAAAATGTGATGTGTCCACGTTATGTTTTGGGCCAATTCCTTTCATGGGCGCTAGGCCTACCCACACAAGTGAGGTACCATTTTTATCGGGAGACTTTGGGGAACGCTGGGTGGAAGGAAATCTGTGGCTCCTCTCAGATTCTAGAAATTGCTGTCACCGAAATGAGAGGAAAAAGTGTTTTATTGGTGAAATTTTGAGGTTTGCAAAGGATTCTGGGTAACCAAACCTGGTCAGAGCCCCACAGGTCACCCCATCTTGGATTCCCCTAGGTGTCTAGTTTTCAAAAATGCACTGGTTTGGTAGGTTTCCCCAGGTGCCGGCTGAGCTAGAGGTCAAAATCCACAGGTAGGCACTTTGAAAAAAACACCTCTGTTTTCTGTGAAAAAATGTGATGTGTCCACGTTGTGTTTTGGGCCATTTCCTTTGTTGGGCGCTAGGCCTACCCGCACAAGTGAGGTACCATTTTTATCGGGAGACTAGGTGGAACGCTGGGCGGAAGGAAATTTGTGGCTCCTCTCAGATTCCAGAATTTTCTGTCACCGAAATGATAGGAAAAAGTGTTTTTTGGTCAAATTTTGAGGTTTGCAAAGGATTCTGGGTAACAGAACCTGGTCAAAGCTCCACAAGTCATCCCATCTTGGATTCCCCTAGGTGTCTAGTTTTCAAAAATGCGCTGGTTTGCTAGGTTTCCACAGGTGCCGGCTGAGCTAGAGGCCAAAATCCACATGTAGGCACTTTGTAAAAAACAGCTCTGTTTTCTGTGAAAAAAATGTGATGTGTCCACGTTATGTTTTGGGCCATTTCCTTTTGTGGGCGCTAGGCCTACCCACACAAGTGAGGTACCATTTCTATCGCAAGACTTGGGGGAACGCTGGGTGGAAGGAAATTTGTGGCTCCTCTCAGATTCCAGAACTTTCTCTCACCGAAATGAGAGGAAAAAGTGTTTTTTGGTCAAATTTTGAGGTTTGCAAAGGATTCTGGGTAACAGAACCTGCTCAAAGCTCCACATGTCACCCCATCTTGGATTCCCCTAGGTGTCTAGTTTTCAAAAATGCGCTGGTTTGCTAGGTTTCCCCAGGTGCCGGCTGAGCTAGAGGTCAAAATCCACAGGTAGGCACTTTGTAAAAAACACCTCTGTTTTCTGTGAAAAAATGTGATGTGTCCACGTTGTGTTTTGGGCCATTTCCTTTCTTAGGCGCTAGGCCTACCCACACAAGTGAGGTACCATTTTTATCGGGAGACTTAGGGGAACGCTGGGCGGAAGGAAATTTGTGGCTCCTCTCAGATTCCAGAACTTTCTCTCACCGAAATGAGAGGAAAAAGTGTTTTTTGGTCAAATTTTGAGGTTTGCAAAGGATTCTGGGTAACAGAACCTGGTCAGAGCTCCACAAGTCACCCCATCTTGGATTCCCCTAGGTGTCTAGTTTTCAAAAATGCGATGGTTTGCTAGGTTTCCCCAGGTGCCGGCTGAGCTAGAGGTCAAAATCCACAGGTAGGCACTTTGTAAAAAACACGTCTGTTTTCTGTGAAAAAATGTGATGTGTCCACATCGTGTTTTGGGCCATTTCCTTTCATGGGCGCTAGGCCTACCCACACAAGTGAGGTACCATTTCTATCGCAAGACTTGGGGGAACGCTGGGTGGAAGGAAATTTGTGGCTACTCTCAGATTCCAGAACTTTCTCTCACCGAAATGAGAGGAAAAAGTGTTTTTTGGTCAAATTTTGAGGTTTGCAAAGGATTCTGGGTAACAGAACCTGCTCAAAGCTCCACATGTCACCCCATCTTGGATTCCCCTAGGTGTCTAGTTTTCAAAAATGCGCTGGTTTGCTAGGTTTCCCCAGGTGCCGGTGTGCTAGAGGTCAAAATCCATAGGTAGGCACTTTGTAAAAAACACCTCTGTTTTCTGTGAAAAAATGTGATGTGTCCACGTTGTGTTTTGGGCCATTTCCTTTCTTAGGCGCTAGGGCTACCCACACAAGTGAGGTACCATTTTTATCGGGAGACTTGGGGGAACGCTTGGCGGAAGGAAATTTGTGGCTCCTCTCAGATTCCAGAACTTTCTCTCACCGAAATGAGAGGAAAAAGTGTTTTTTGGTCAAATTTTGAGGTTTGCAAAGGATTCTGGGTAACAGAACCTGGTCAGAGCTCCACAAGTCACCCCATCTTGGATTCCCCTAGGTGTCTAGTTTTCAAAAATGCGATGGTTTGCTAGGTTTCCCCAGGTGGCGGCTGAGCTAGAGGTCAAAATCCACAGGTAGGCACTTTGTAAAAAACACCTCTGTTTTCTGTGAAAAAATATGATGTGTCCACATCGTGTTTTGGGCCATTTCCTTTCATGGGCGCTAGGCCTACCCACACAAGTGAGGTACCATTTCTATCGCAAGACTTGGGGGTACCATTTTTATCGGGAGACTTTGGGGAATGCTGGGTGTACGGAAATTTGTGGCTCATCTCAGAGTCGTCCAGAACTTTCTGTCACCGAAATGAGAGGAAAAAATGTTTTGGTGGTCAAATTTTGAGGTTTGCAAAGGATTCTGGGTAACAGAACCTGGTCAGAGCCCCACAAGTCACCCCATCTTGGATTCCCCTAGGTTTCTAGTTTTCAAAAATGTGCTGGTTTGCTAGGCTTCCCCAGGTGCCGGCTGAGGTAGAGGCCAAAATCCACAGGCAGGCACTGTTTTCTGTGAAAAAATGTGATGTGTTAACGTTGTGTTTTGGCCCATTTCCTTTTGTGGGTGCTAGGCCTACCCACACAAGTGAGGTACCATTTCTATCGGGAGACTTGGGGGAACGCTGGGTGGAAGGAAATTTTTGGCTCCTCTCAGATTCCAGAACTTTCTGTTACCGAAATGAGAGGAAAAAGTTTTTGGGTCAAATTTTGAGGTTTGCAAAGGATTCTGGGTAACAGAACCTGCTCAAAGCTCCACATGTCACCCCATCTTGGATTCCCCTAGGTGTCTAGTTTTCAAAAATGCGCTGGTTTGCTAGGTTTCCAAAGGTGCCGGCTGAGCTAGAGGCCAAAATCCACAGGTAGGCACTTTGTAAAAAACACCTCTGTTTTCTGTGAAAAAATGTGATCTGTCCTCGTTGTGTTTTGGGCCATTTCCTTTCTTGGGCGCTAGGCCTACCCACACAGGTGAGGTACCCTTTTTATCGGGAGACTTGGGGGATGCTGGGCGGAAGGAAATTTGTGGCTCCTCTCAGATTACAGAACTTTCTGTCACTGAAATGAGAGGAAAAAGTGTTTTTTGGTCAAATTTTGAGGTTTGCAAAGGATTCTGGGTAACAGAACCTGGTCAAAGCTCCACAAGTCATCCCATCTTGGATTCCACTAGGTGTCTAGTTTTCAAAAATGCACTGGTTTGCTAGGTTTCCCCAGGTGCCGGCTGAGCTAGAGGCCAAAATCGACATGTAGGCACTGTTTTCTGTGAAAAAAATGTGATGTGTCCACGTTGTGTTTTGGGCCATTTCCTTTCATGGGCGCTAGGCCTACCCACACAAGTGAGGTACCATTTCTATCGGGAGACTTGGGGGAACGCTGGGTGGAAGGAAATCTGTGGCTCCTCTCAGATTCTAGAAATTTCTGTCACCGAAATGAGAGGAAAAAGTGTTTTATTGGTGAAATTTTGAGGTTTGCAAAGGATTCTGGGTAACAAAACCTGGTCATAGCCCCACAAGTCACCCCATCTTGGATTCCCCTAGGTGTCTAGTTTTCAAAAATGCGCTGGTTTGCTAGGTTTCCCCAGGTGCCGGCTGTGCTGGAGGTCAAAATCCATAGGTAGGCACTTTGTAAAAAACACCTCTGTTTTCTGTGAAAAAATGTGATGTGTCCACGTTGTGTTTTGGGCCATTTCCTTTCTTAGGCTCTAGACCTACCCACACAAGTGAGGTACCATTTTTATCGGGAGACTTGGGGGAACGCTGGGCGGAAGGAAATCTATGGCTCCTCTCAGATTTCAGAACTTTCTCTCACCGAAATGAGAGGAAAAAGTGTTTTTTGGTCAAATTTTGAGGTTTGCAAAGGATTCTGGGTACCAGAACCTGGTCAGAGCTCCACAAGTCACCCCATCTTGGATTCCCCTAGGTGTCTAGTTTTCAAAAATGCGATGGTTTGCTAGGTTTCCCCAGGTGCCGGCTGAGCTAGAGGTCAAAATCCACAGGTAGGCACTTTGTAAAAAACACCTCTGTTTTCTGTGAAAAAATGTGATGTGTCCACATCGTGTTTTGGGCCATTTCCTTTCATGGGCGCTAGGCCTACCCACACAAGTGAGGTACCATTTTTATCGGGAGACTTTGGGGAACGCTGGGTGGAAGGAAATCTGTGGCTCCTCTCAGATTCTAGAAATTGCTGTCACCGAAATGAGAGGAAAAAGTGTTTTATTGGTGAAATTTTGAGGTTTGCAAAGGATTCTGGGTAACCAAACCTGGTCAGAGCCCCACAGGTCACCCCATCTTGGATTCCCCTAGGTGTCTAGTTTTCAAAAATGCACTGGTTTGGTAGGTTTCCCCAGGTGCCGGCTGAGCTAGAGGTCAAAATCCACAGGTAGGCACTTTGTAAAAAACACCTCTGTTTTCTGTGAAAAAATGTGATGTGTCCACGTTGTGTTTTGGGCCATTTCCTTTGTTGGGCGCTAGGCCTACCCGCACAAGTGAGGTACCATTTTTATCGGGAGACTAGGTGGAACGCTGGGCGGAAGGAAATTTGTTTCTCCTCTCAGATTCCAGAACTTTCTGTCACCGAAATGATAGGAAAAAGTGTTTTTTGGTCAAATTTTGAGGTTTGCAAAGGATTCTGGGTAACAGAACCTGGTCAAAGCTCCACAAGTCATCCCATCTTGGATTCCCCTAGGTGTCTAGTTTTCAAAAATGCGCTGGTTTGCTAGGTTTCCACAGGTGCCGGCTGAGCTAGAGGCCAAAATCCACATGTAGGCACTTTGTAAAAAACAGCTCTGTTTTCTGTGAAAAAAATGTGATGTGTCCACGTTATGTTTTGGGCCATTTCCTTTTGTGGGCGCTAGGCCTACCCACACAAGTGAGGTACCATTTCTATCGCAAGACTTGGGGGAACGCTGGGTGGAAGGAAATTTGTGGCTCCTCTCAGATTCCAGAACTTTCTCTCACCGAAATGAGAGGAAAAAGTGTTTTTTGGTCAAATTTTGAGGTTTGCAAAGGATTCTGGGTAACAGAACCTGCTCAAAGCTCCACATGTCACCCCATCTTGGATTCCCCTAGGTGTCTAGTTTTCAAAAATGCGCTGGTTTGCTAGGTTTCCCCAGGTGCCGGCTGAGCTAGAGGTCAAAATCCACAGGTAGGCACTTTGTAAAAAACACCTCTGTTTTCTGTGAAAAAATGTGATGTGTCCACGTTGTGTTTTGGGCCATTTCCTTTCTTAGGCGCTAGGCCTACCCACACAAGTGAGGTACCATTTTTATCGGGAGACTTGGGGGAACGCTGGGCGGAAGGAAATTTGTGGCTCCTCTCAGATTCCAGAACTTTCTCTCACCGAAATGAGAGGAAAAAGTGTTTTTTGGTCAAATTTTGAGGTTTGCAAAGGATTCTGGGTAACAGAACCTGGTCAGAGCTCCACAAGTCACCCCATCTTGGATTCCCCTAGGTGTCTAGTTTTCAAAAATGCGATGGTTTGCTAGGTTTCCCCAGGTGCCGGTTGAGCTAGAGGTCAAAATCCACAGGTAGGCACTTTGTAAGAAACACGTCTGTTTTCTGTGAAAAAATGTGATGTGTCCACATCGTGTTTTGGGCCATTTCCTTTCATGGGCGCTAGGCCTACCCACACAAGTGAGGTACCATTTCTATCGCAAGACTTGGGGGAACGCTGGGCGGAAGGAAATTTGTGGCTCCTCTCAGATTCCAGAACTTTCTCTCACCGAAATGAGAGGAAAAAGTGTTTTTTGGTCAAATTTTGAGGTTTGCAAAGGATTCTGGGTAACAGAACCTGCTCAAAGCTCCACATGTCACCCCATCTTGGATTCCCCTAGGTGTCTAGTTTTCAAAAATGCGCTGGTTTGCTAGGTTTCCCCAGGTGCCGGTGTGCTAGAGGTCAAAATCCATAGGTAGGCAGTTTGTAAAAAACACCTCTGTTTTCTGTGAAAAAATGTGATGTGTCCACGTTGTGTTTTGGGCCATTTCCTTTCTTAGGCGCTAGGGCTACCCACACAAGTGAGGTACCATTTTTATCGGGAGACTTGGGGGAACGCTGGGCGGAAGGAAATTTGTGGCTCCTCTCAGATTCCAGAACTTTCTCTCACCGAAATGAGAGGAAAAAGTGTTTTTTGGTCAAATTTTGAGGTTTGCAACGGATTCTGGGTAACAGAACCTGATCAGAGCTCCACAAGTCACCCCATCTTGGATTCCCCTAGGTGTCTAGTTTTCAAAAATGCGATGGTTTGCTAGGTTTCCCCAGGTGGCGGCTGAGCTAGAGGTCAAAATCCACAGGTAGGCACTTTGTAAAAAACACCTCTGTTTTCTGTGAAAAAATGTGATGTGTCCACATCGTGTTTTGGGCCATTTCCTTTCATGGGCGCTAGGCCTACCCACACAAGTGAGGTACCATTTTTATCGGGAGACTTTGGGGAATGCTGGGTGTACGGAAATTTGTGGCTCATCTCAGAGTCGTCCAGAACTTTCTGTCACCGAAATGAGAGGAAAAAATGTTTTGTTGGTCAAATTTTGAGGTTTGCAAAGGATTCTGGGTAACAGAACCTGGTCAGAGCCCCACAAGTCACCCCATCTTGGATTCCCCTAGGTTTCTAGTTTTCAAAAATGTGCTGGTTTGCTAGGCTTCCCCAGGTGCCGGCTGAGGTAGAGGCCAAAATCCACAGGCAGGCACTGTTTTCTGTGAAAAAATGTGATGTGTCAACGTTGTGTTTTGGCCCATTTCCTTTCGTGGGTGCTAGGCCTACCCACACAAGTGAGGTACCATTTCTATCGGGAGACTTGGGGGAACGCTGGGTGGAAGGAAATTTGTGGCTCCTCTCAGATTCCAGAACTTTCTGTTACCGAAATGAGAGGAAAAAGTTTTTGGGTCAAATTTTGAGGTTTGCAAAGGATTCTGGGTAACAGAACCTGCTCAAAGCTCCACATGTCACCCCATCTTGGATTCCCCTAGGTGTCTAGTTTTCAAAAATGCGCTAGTTTGCTAGGTTTCCCCAGGTGCCGGCTGAGCTAGAGGCCAAAATCCACAGGTAGGCACTTTGTAAAAAACACCTCTGTTTTCTGTGAAAAAATGTGATGTGTCCACGTTGTGTTTTGGGCCATTTCCTTTGTTGGGCGCTAGGCCTACCCGCACAAGTGAGGTACCATTTTTATCGGGAGACTAGGTGGAACGCTGGGCGGAAGGAAATTTGTGGCTCCTCTCAGATTCCAGAACTTTCTGTCACCGAAATGATAGGAAAAAGTGTTTTTTGGTCAAATTTTGAGGTTTGCAAAGGATTCTGGGTAACAGAACCTGGTCAAAGCTCCACAAGTCATCCCATCTTGGATTCCCCTAGGTGTCTAGTTTTCAAAAATGCGCTGGTTTGCTAGGTTTCCACAGGTGCCGGCTGAGCTAGAGGCCAAAATCCACATGTAGGCACTTTGTAAAAAACAGCTCTGTTTTCTGTGAAAAAAATGTGATGTGTCCACGTTATGTTTTGGGCCATTTCCTTTTGTGGGCGCTAGGCCTACCCACACAAGTGAGGTACCATTTCTATCGCAAGACTTGGGGGAACGCTGGGTGGAAGGAAATTTGTGGCTCCTCTCAGATTCCAGAACTTTCTCTCACCGAAATGAGAGGAAAAAGTGTTTTTGGGTCAAATTTTGAGGTTTGCAAAGGATTCTGGGTAACAGAACCTGCTCAAAGCTCCACATATCACCCCATCTTGGATTCCCCTAGGTGTCTAGTTTTCAAAAATGCGCTGGTTTGCTAGGTTTCCCCAGGTGCCGGCTGAGCTAGAGGTCAAAATCCACAGGTAGGCACTTTGTAAAAAACACCTCTGTTTTCTGTGAAAAAATGTGATGTGTCCACGTTGTGTTTTGGGCCATTTCCTTTCATGGGCGCTAGGCCTACCCACACAAGTGAGGTACCATTTCTATCGCAAGACTTGGGGGAACGCTGGGTGGAAGGAAATTTGTGGCTCCTCTCAGATTCCAGAACTTTCTCTCACCGAAATGAGAGGAAAAAGTGTTTTTTGGTCAAATTTTGAGGTTTGCAACGGATTCTGGGTAACAGAACCTGGTCAGAGCTCCACAAGTCACCCCATCTTGGATTCCCCTAGGTGTCTAGTTTTCAAAAATGCGATGGTTTGCTAGGTTTCCCCAGGTGGCGGCTGAGCTAGAGGTCAAAATCCACAGGTAGGCACTTTGTAAAAAACACCTCTGTTTTCTGTGAAAAAATGTGATGTGTCCACATCGTGTTTTGGGCCATTTCCTTTCATGGGCGCTAGGCCTACCCACACAAGTGAGGTACCATTTTTATCGGGAGACTTTGGGGAATGCTGGGTGTACGGAAATTTGTGGCTCATCTCAGAGTCGTCCAGAACTTTCTGTCACCGAAATGAGAGGAAAAAATGTTTTGTTGGTCAAATTTTGAGGTTTGCAAAGGATTCTGGGTAACAGAACCTGGTCAGAGCCCCACAAGTCACCCCATCTTGGATTCCCCTAGGTTTCTAGTTTTCAAAAATGTGCTGGTTTGCTAGGCTTCCCCAGGTGCCGGCTGAGGTAGAGGCCAAAATCCACAGGCAGGCACTGTTTTCTGTGAAAAAATGTGATGTGTCAACGTTGTGTTTTGGCCCATTTCCTTTCGTGGGTGCTAGGCCTACCCACACAAGTGAGGTACCATTTCTATCGGGAGACTTGGGGGAACGCTGGGTGGAAGGAAATTTGTGGCTCCTCTCAGATTCCAGAACTTTCTGTTACCGAAATGAGAGGAAAAAGTTTTTGGGTCAAATTTTGAGGTTTGCAAAGGATTCTGGGTAACAGAACCTGCTCAAAGCTCCACATGTCACCCCATCTTGAATTCCCCTAGGTGTCTAGTTTTCAAAAATGTGCTGGTTTGCTAGGTTTCCCCAGGTGCCGGCTGAGCTAGAGGCCAAAATCCACAGGTAGGCACTTTGTAAAAAACACCTCTGTTTTCTGTGAAAAAATGTGATCTGTCCTCGTTGTGTTTTGGGCCATTTCCTTTCTTGGGCGCTAGGCCTACCCACACAGGTGAGGTACCCTTTTTATCGGGAGACTTGGGGGATGCTGGGCGGAAGGAAATTTGTGGCTCCTTCCAGATTACAGAACTTTCTCTCACTGAAATGAGAGGAAAAAGTGTTTTTTGGTCAAATTTTGAGGTTTGCAAAGGATTCTGGGTAACAGAACCTGGTCAAAGCTCCACAAGTCATCCCATCTTGGATTCCACTAGATGTCTAGTTTTCAAAAATGCACTGGTTTGCTAGGTTTCCCCAGGTGCCGGCTGAGCTAGAGGCCAAAATCGACATGTAGGCACTGTTTTCTGTGAAAAAAATGTGATGTGTCCACGTTGTGTTTTGGGCCATTTCCTTTCATGGGCGCTAGGCCTACCCACACAAGTGAGGTACCATTTCTATCGGGAGACTTGGGGGAACGCTGGGTGGAAGGAAATCTGTGGCTCCTCTCAGATTCTAGAAATTTCTGTCACCGAAATGAGAGGAAAAAGTGTTTTATTGGTGAAATTTTGAGGTTTGCAAAGGATTCTGGGTAACAAAACCTGGTCATAGCCCCACAAGTCACCCCATCTTGGATTCCCCTAGGTGTCTAGTTTTCAAAAATGCGCTGGTTTGCTAGGTTTCCCCAGGTGCCGGCTGTGCTGGAGGTCAAAATCCATAGGTAGGCACTTTGTAAAAATCACCTCTGTTTTCTGTGAAAAAATGTGATGTGTCCACGTTGTGTTTTGGGCCATTTCCTTTCTTAGGCTCTAGACCTACCCACACAAGTGAGGTACCATTTTTATCGGGAGACTTGGGGGAACGCTGGGCGGAAGGAAATTTATGGCTCCTCTCAGATTCCAGAACTTTCTCTCACCGAAATGAGAGGAAAAAGTGTTTTTTGGTCAAATTTTGAGGTTTGCAAAGGATTCTGGGTAACAGAACCTGGTCAGAGCTCCACAAGTCACCCCATCTTGGATTCCCCTAGGTGTCTAGTTTTCAAAAATGCGATGGTTTGCTAGGTTTCCCCAGGTGCCGGCTGAGCTAGAGGTCAAAATCCACAGGTAGGCACTTTGTAAAAAACACCTCTGTTTTTTGTGAAAAAATGTGATGTGTCCACATCGTGTTTTGGGCCATTTCCTTTCATGGGCGCTAGGCCTACCCACACAAGTGAGGTACCATTTTTATCGGGAGACTTTGGGGAATGCTGGGTATACGGAAATTTGTGGCTCATCTCAGAGTCGTCCAGAACTTTCTGTCACCGAAATGAGAGGAAAAAGTGTTTTTTTGGCCAAATTTTGAGGTTTGCAAAGGATTCTGGGTAACAGAACCTGGTCAGAGCCCCACAAGTCACCCCATCTTGGATTCCCCTAGGTTTCTAGTTTTCAAAAATGTGCTGATTTGCTAGGCTTCCCCAGGTGCCGGCTGAGGTAGAGGCCAAAATCCACAGGCAAGCACTGTTTTCTGTGAAAAAATGTGATGTGTCAACGTTGTGTTTTGGCCCATTTCCTTTCGTGGGTGCTAGGCCTACCCACACAAGTGAGGTACCATTTCTATCGGGAGACTTGGGGGAACGCTGGGTGGAAGGAAATTTGTGGCTCCTCTCAGATTCCAGAACTTTCTGTTACCGAAATGAGAGGAAAACGTTTTTTGGTCAAATTTTGAGGTTTGCAAAGGATTCTGGGTAACAGAACCTGCTCAAAGATCCACATGTCACCCCATCTTAGATTCCCCTAGGTGTCTAGTTTTCAAAAATGCGCTGGTTTGCAAGGTTTCCCCAGGTGCCGGCTGAGCTAGAGGCCAAAATCCACAGGTAGGCACTTTGTAAAAAACACCTCTGTTTTCTGTGAAAAAATGTGATGTGTCCACGTTGTGTTTTGGGCCATTTCCTTTCTTGGGCGCTAGGCCTACCCGCACAAGTGAGGTACCATTTTTATCGGGAGACTAGGGGGAACGCTGGGCGGACGGAAATTTGTGGCTCCTCTCAGATTCCAGAACTTTCTGTCACCGAAATGAGAGGAAAAAGTGTTTTTTGGTCAAATTTTGAGGTTTGCAAAGGATTCTGGGTAACAGAACCTGGTCAAAGCTCCACAAGTCATCCCATCTTGGATTACCCTAGGTGTCTAGTTTTCAAAAATGCGCTGGTTTGCTAGGTTTCCACAGGTGCCGGCTGAGCTAGAGGCCAAAATCCACATGTAGGCACTTTGTAAAAAACAGCTCTGTTTTCTGTGAAAAAAATGTGATGTGTCCGCGTTGTGTTTTGGGCCATTTCCTTTCATGGGCGCTAGGCCTACCCACACAAGTGAGGTACCATTTTTATCGGGAGACTTGGGGGAACGCTGGGTGGAAGGAAACCTGTGGCTCCTCTCAGATTCTAGAAATTGCTATCACCGAAATGAGAGGAAAAAGTGTTTTATTGGTGAAATTTTGAGGTTTGCAAAGGATTCTGGGTAACCAAACCTGGTCAGAGCCCCACAGGTCACCCCATCTTGGATTCCCCTAGGTGTCTAGTTTTAAAAAATGCGCTGGTTTGCTAGGTTTCCCCAGGTGCCGGCTGAGCTAGAGGCCAAAATCCACAGGCAGGCACTGTTTTCTGTGAAAAAATGTGATGTGTCAACGTTGTGTTTTGGCCCATTTCCTTTCGTGGGTGCTAGGCCTACCCGCACAAGTGAGGTACCATTTCTATCGGGACACTTGGGGGAACGCTGGGTGGAAGGAAATTTGTGGCTCCTCTCAGATTCCAGAACTTTCCGTTACCGAAATGAGAGGAAAAAGTGGTTTTTGGTCAAATTTTGAGGTTTGCAAAGGATTCTGGGTAACAGAACCTGCTCAAACCTCCACATGTCACCCCATCTTGGATTCCCCTAGGTGTCTAGTTTTCAAAAATGCACTGGTTTGCTGCGTTTCCCCAGGTGCCGGCTGAGCTAGAGGCCAAAATCCACAGGTAGGCACTTTGTAAAAAACACCTCTGTTTTCTGTGAAAAAATGTGATCTGTCCACGTTGTGTTTTGGGCCATTTCCTTTCTTGGGCGCTAGGCCTACCCACACAGGTGAGGTACCCTTTTTATCGGGAGACTTGGGGGATGCTGGGCGGAAGGAAATTTGTGGCTCCTCTCAGATTACAGAACTTTCTGTCACCGAAATGAGAGGAAAAAGTGTTTTTTGGTCAAATTTTGAGGTTTGCAAAGGATTCTGGGTAACAGAACCTGGTCAAAGCTCCACAAGTCATCGCATCTTGGATTCCCCTAGGTGTCTAGTTTTAAAAAATGCACTGGTTTGCTAGGTTTCCCCAGGTGCCGGCTGAGCTAGAGGCCAAAATCGACATGTAGGCACTGTTTTCTGTGAAAAAAATGTGATGTGTCCACGTTGTGTTTTGGGCCATTTCCTTTCATGGGCACTAGGCCTACCCACACAAGTGAGGTATCATTTTTATCGGGAGACTTGGCTGGGTGGAAGGAAATCTGTGGCTCCTCTCAGATTCTAGAAATTTCTGTCACCGAAATGAGAGGAAAAAGTGTTTTATTGGTGAAATTTTGATGTTTGCAAAGGATTCTGGGTAACAAAACCTGGTCAGAGCCCCACAAGTCACCCCATCTTGGATTCCCCTAGGTGTCTAGTTTTAAAAAATGCGCTGGTTTGCTAGGTTTCCCCAGGTACCGGCTGAGCTAGAGGCCAAAATCCACAGGTAGGCACTTTGTAAAAAACACCTCTGTTTTCTGTGAAAAAATTTGATCTGTCCACGTTGTGTTTTGGGCCAATTCCTTTCTTGGGCGCTAGGCCTACCCACACAGGTGAGGTACCATTTTTATCGGGAGACTTGGGAGAACGCTGGGCGGAAGGAAATTTGTGGATCCTCTCAGATTCCAGAACTTTCTGTCACCGAAATGAGAGGAAAAAGTGTTTTTCTGGTCACATTTTGAGGTTTGCAAAGGATTCTGGGTAACAGAATCTGGTCAGATTCCCACAAGTCACCCCATCTTGGATTCCCCTAGGTTTCTAGTTTTCAAAAATGCACTGGTTTGCTAGGTTTCCCCAGGTACCGGCTGAGCTAGAGGCCAAAATCCACAGGCAGGCACTGTTTTCTGTGAAAAAATGTGATGTGTCCACGTTGTGTTTTGGGCCATTTACTTTTGTGGGCGCTAGGCCTACCCACACAAGTGAGGTACCATTTCTATCACGAGACTTGAGGGAACGCTGGGTGGAAGGAAATTTGTGGCTCTTCTCAGATTCCAGAACTTTCTGTCACCGAAATGAGAGGAAAAAGTGTTTTTTTTGGTGAACGTTTGAGGTTTGCAAAGGATTCTGGGTAACAGAACCTGGTCAGAGCCCCACACGTCACCCCATCTTGGATTCCCCTAGGTGTCTAGCTTTCAAAAATGCGCTGGTTTGCTAGGTTTCCCTAGGTGCCGGCTGAGCTAGAGGCCAAAATTCACAGGTAGGCACTTTGTAAAAATCACCTCTGTTTTCTGTGAAAAAATGTGATGTGTCCACGTTGTGTTTTGGGCCATTTCCTTTCTTGGGCGCTAGGCCTACCCGCACAAGTGAGGTACCATTTTTATCGGGAGACTAGGGGGAACGCTGGGCGGACGGAAATTTGTGGCTCCTCTCAGATTCCAGAACTTTCTGTCACCGAAATGAGAGGAAAAAGTGTTTTTTGGTCAAATTTTGAGGTTTGCAAAGGATTCTGGGTAACAGAACCTGGTCAAAGCTCCACAAGTCATCCCATCTTGGATTACCCTAGGTGTCTAGTTTTCAAAAATGCGCTGGTTTGCTAGGTTTCCACAGGTGCCGGCTGAGCTAGAGGCCAAAATCCACATGTAGGCACTTTGTAAAAAACAGCTCTGTTTTCTGTGAAAAAAATGTGATGTGTCCGCGTTGTGTTTTGGGCCATTTCCTTTCATGGGCGCTAGGCCTACCCACACAAGTGAGGTACCATTTTTATCGGGAGACTTGGGGGAACGCTGGGTGGAAGGAAACCTGTGGCTCCTCTCAGATTCTAGAAATTGCTATCACCGAAATGAGAGGAAAAAGTGTTTTATTGGTGAAATTTTGAGGTTTGCAAAGGATTCTGGGTAACCAAACCTGGTCAGAGCCCCACAGGTCACCCCATCTTGGATTCCCCTAGGTGTCTAGTTTTAAAAAATGCGCTGGTTTGCTAGGTTTCCCCAGGTGCCGGCTGAGCTAGAGGCCAAAATCCACAGGTAGGCACTTTGTAAAAAACACCTCTGTTTTCTGTGAAAAAATTTGATCTGTCCACGTTGTGTTTTGGGCCAATTCCTTTCTTGGGCGCTAGGCCTACCCACACAGGTGAGGTACCATTTTTATCGGGAGACTTGGGGGAACGCTGGGCGGAAGGAAATTTGTGGCTCCTCTCAGATTCCAGAACTTTCTGTCTCCGAAATGAGAAGAAAAAGTGTTTTTTGGTCAAATTTTGAGGTTTGCAAAGGATTCTGGGTAACAGAACCTGGGCAGAGCCCCACAAGTCACCCCTTCTCGGATTCCCCTAGGTGTCTAGTTTTAGAAAATGCGCTGGTTTGCTAGGTTTCCCCAGGTGCCGGCTGAGCAAGAGGCCAAAATCCACAGGTAGGCACTTTGTAAAAAACACCTCTGTTTTCTGTGAAAAAATGTGATCTGTCCACGTTGTGTTTTGGGCCAATTCCTTTCTTGGGCGCTAGGCCTACCCACACAGGTGAGGTACCATTTTTATCGGGAGACTTGGGGGAACGCTGGGCGGAAGGACATTTGTGGCTCCTCTCAGATTCCAGAACTTTCTGTCACCGAAATGAGAGGAAAAAGTGTTTTTCTGGTCACATTTTGAGGTTTGCAAAGGATTCTGGGTAACAGAATCTGGTCAGATCCCCACAAGTCACCCCATGTTGGATTCCCCTAGGTTTCTAGTTTTCAGAAATGCACTGGTTTGCTAGGTTTCCCCAGGTGCCGGCTGAGCTAGAGGCCAAAATCCACAAACAGGCACTGTTTTCTGTTAAAAAATGTGATGTGTCCACGTTGTATTTTGGGCCATTTCCTTTTGTGGGTGCTAGGCCTACCCACACAAGTGAGGTACCATTTCTATCGCAAGACTTGGGGGAACGCTGGGTGGAAGGAAATTTGTGGCTCCTCTCAGATTCCAGAACTTTCTGTCACCGAAATGAGAGGGAAAAGTGTGTTTTTGGTGAAATTTTGAGGTTTGCAAAGGACTCTGGATAACAGAACCTGGTCAGAGCCCCACAAGTCACCCCATCTTGGATTCCCCTAGGTGTCTAGCTTTCAAAAATGCGCTGGTTTGCTAGGTTTCCCTAGGTGCTGGCTGAGCTAGAGGCCAAAATTCACAGGTAGGCACTTTGTAAAAATCACCTCTGTTTTCTGTGAAAAAATTTGATGTGTCCACGTTGTGTTTTGGGCCATTTCCTTTCTTAGGCGCTAGGCCTACCCACACAAGCGAGGTACCATTTTTATCGGGAGACTTGGGGAAACGCTGGGCGGAAGGACATTTGTGGCTCCTCTCAGATTCCAGAACTTTCTCTCACCGAAATGAGAAGAAAAAGTGTTTTTTGGTCAAATTTTGAGGTTTGCAAAGGATTCTGCGTAACAGAACCTGCTCAAAGCTCCACATGTCACCCCATCTTGGATTCCCCTAGGTGTCTAGTTTTCAAAAATGCGCTGGTTTGCTAGGTTTCCTCAGGTGCCGGCTGTGCTAGAGGTCAAAATCCATAGGTAGGCACTTTGTAAAAAACACCTCTGTTTTCTGTGAAAAAATGTGATGTGTCCACGTTGTGTTTTGGGCCATTTCCTTTCTTAGGCGCTAGGCCTACCCACACAAGTGAGGTACCATTTTTATCGGGAGACTTGTGGGAACGCTGGGCGGAAGGAAATTTGTGGCTCCTCTCAGATTCCAGAACTTTCTCTCACCGAAATGAGAGGAAAAAGTGTTTTTTGGTCAAATTTTGAGGTTTGCAAAGGATTCTGGGTAACAGAACCTGGTCAGAGCTCCACAAGTCACCCCATCTTGGATTCCCCTAGGTGTCTAGTTTTCAAAAATGCGATGGTTTGCTAGGTTTCCCAAGGTGCCGGCTGAGCTAGAGGTCAAAATCCACAGGTAGGCACTTTGTAAAAAACACCTCTGTTTTCTGTGAAAAAATTTGATGTGTCCACGTTGTGTTTTGGGCCAATTCCTTTCTTGGGCGCTAGGCCTACCCACACAGGTGAGGTACCATTTTTATCGGGAGACTTGGGGGAACGCTGGGCGGAAGGAAATTTGTGGCTCCTCTCAGATTCCAGAACTTTCTGTCACCGAAATGAGAGGAAAAAGTGTTTTTCTGGTCACATTTTGAGGTTTGCAAAGGATTCTGGGTAACAGAATCTGGTCAGATTCCCACAAGTCACCCCATCTTGGATTCCCCTATGTTTCTAGTTTTCAAAAATGCACTGGTTTGCTAGGTTTCCCCAGGTGCCGGCTGAGCTAGAGGCCAAAATCCACAGGCAGGCACTGTTTTCTATGAAAAAATGTGATGTGTCCACGTTGTGTTTTGGGCCATTTACTTTTGTGGGCGCTAGGCCTACCCACACAAGTGAGGTACCATTTCTATCACGAGACTTGAGGGAACGCTGGGTGGAAGGAAATTTGTGGCTCTTCTCAGATTCCAGAACTTTCTGTCACCGAAATGAGAGGAAAAAGTGTTTTTTTGGTGAACTTTTGAGGTTTGCAAAGGATTCTGGGTAACAGAACCTGGTCAGAGCTCCACAAGTCACCCCATCTTGGATTCCCTAGGTGTCTAGCTTTCAAAAATGCGCTGGTTTGCTAGGTTTCCCTAGGTGCCGGCTGAGCTAGAGGCCAAAATTCACAGGTAGGCACTTTGTAAAAATCACCTCTGTTTTCTGTGAAAAAATGTGATGTGTCCACGTTGTGTTTTGGGCCATTTCCTTTCTTAGCCGCTAGGCCTACCCACACAAGTGAGGTACCATTTTTATCCGGAGACTTGGGGGAACGCTGGGCGGAAGGAAATTTGTTGCTCCTCCCAGATTCCAGAACTTTCTCTCACCGAAATGAGAGGAAAAAGTGTTTTTTGGTCAAATTTTGAGGTTTGCAAAGGATTCTGGGTAACAGAACCTGGTCAGAGCTCCACAAGTCACCCCATCTTGGATTCCCTAGGTGTCTAGTTTTCAAAAATGCACTGGTTTGCTAGGTTTCCACTTGTGCCGGCTAAGCTAGAGGTCAAAATCCACAGGTAGGCACTTTGTAAAAAACACCTCTGTTTTCTGTGAAAAAATG
Source organism: Pleurodeles waltl (assembly GCF_031143425.1). NCBI lineage: Eukaryota > Metazoa > Chordata > Amphibia > Caudata > Salamandridae > Pleurodeles > Pleurodeles waltl. Next base: position 439,516,238 of record NC_090446.1, on the reverse strand, counting down.
TGATGTGTCCACGTCGTGTTTTGGGCCATTTCCTTTCATGGGCGCTATGCCTACCCATACAAGTGAGGTACCATTTTTATCGGGAGACTAGGGGGAACGCTGGGCGAAAGGAAATTTGGGGCTCCTCTCAGATTCCAGAACTTTCTGTCACCGAAATGAGAAGAAAAAGTGTTTTTTGGTCAAATTTTGAGGTTTCCAAAGGATTCTGGGTAACAGAACCTGGTCAAAGCTCCACAAGTCACCCCATCTTGGATTCCCCTAGATGTCTTGTTTTAAAAAATGTGCTGGTTTGCTAGGTTTCCCCAGGTGCCGACTGACCTAGAGGCCAAAATCCACAGGTAGGCACTTTGTAAAAAACACCACTGTTTTCGGTGAAAAAATGTAATGTGTCCACGTTGTGTTTTGGGCCATTTCCTTTCATGGGCGCTAGGCCTACCCACACAAGTGAGGTACCATTTTTATCGGGAGACTTTGGGGAATGCTGGGTGTAAGGAAGTTTGTGGCTCATCTCAGATTCCTGAACTTTCTGTCACCGAAATAAGAGGAAAAAGTGTTTTTTTGGTCAAATTTTGAGGTTTGCAAAGGACTCTGGGTAACAGAACCTGGTCAGAGCTCCACCAGTCACCCCATCTTGGATTCCCCTAGGTGTCTAGTTTTCAAAAATGCGCTGGTTTGGTAGGTTTCCCCAGGTGCCGGCTGAGCTAGAGGTCAAAATCCACAGGTAGGCACTAAGTAAAAAACACCTCTGTTTTCTGTGAAAAAATGTGATGTGTCCACGTTGTGTTTTGGGCCATTTCCTTTCTTGGGCGCTAGGCCTACCCGCACAAGTGAGGTACCATTTTTATCGGGAGACTAGGGGGAACGCTGGGTGGAAGGAAATTTGTGGCTCCTCTCAGATTCCAGAACTTTCTGTCACCGAAATGAGAGGAAAAAGTGTTTTTTGGTCAAATTTTGAGGTTTGCAAAGGATTCTGGGTAACAGAACCTGGTCAAAGCTCCACAAGTCATCCCATCTTGGATTCCCCTAGGTGTCTAGTTTTCAAAAATGCGCTGGTTTGCTAGGTTTCCACAGGTGCCGGCTGAGCTAGAGGCCAAAATCCACATGTAGGCACTTAGTAAAAAACACCTCTGTTTTCGGTGAAAAAATTTGATGTGTTCACGTTGTGTTTTGGGCCAATTCCTTTCTATGGCGCTAGGCCTACCCACACAGGTGAGGTACCATTTTTATCGGGAGACTTGGGGGAGCGCTGGGCGGAAGGAAATTTGTGGCTCCTCTCAGATTCCAGAACTTTCTGTCACCGAAATGAGAAGAAAAAGTGTTTTTTGGTCAAATTTTGAGGTTTGCAAAGGATTCTGGGTAACAGAACCTGGTCAGAGCCCCACAAGTCACCCCATCTTGGATTCCCCTAGGTGTCTAGTTTTAGAAAATGCGCTGGTTTGCTCGGTTTCCCCAGGTGCCGGCTGAGCTAGAGGCCAAAATCCACAGGTAGGCACTTTGTAAAAAATACCTCTGTTTTCTGTTAAAAAATGTGATGTGTCCACGTTGTGTTTTGGGCCAATTCCTTTCTTGGGCGCTAGGCCTACCCACACAGGTGAGGTACCATTTTTATCGGGAGACTTGGGGGAACGCTGGGCGGAAGGAAATTTGTGCCTCCTCTCAGATTCCAGAATTTTCTGTCACCGAAATGAGAGGAAAAAGTGTTTTTCTGGTCACATTTTGAGGTTTGCAAAGGATTCTGGGTAACAGAATCTGGTCAGATCCCCACAAGTCACCCCATGTTGGATTCCCCTAGGTTTTTAGTTTTCAAAAATGCACTGGTTTGCTAGGTTTCCCCAGGTGCCGGCTGAGCTAGAGGCCAAAATCCACAGACAGGCACTGTTTTCTGTTAAAAAATGTGATGTGTCCACGTTGTGTTTTGGGCCATTTCCTTTTGTGGGCGCTAGGCCTACCCACACAAGTGAGGTACCATTTCTATCGCAAGACTTGGGGGAACGCTGGGTGGAAGGAAATTTGTGGCTCCTCTCAGATTCCAGAACTTTCTGTCACCGAAATTAGAGGCAAAAATGTGTTTTTGGTGAAATGTTGAGGTTTGCAAAGGACTCTGGATAACAGAAGCTGGTCAGAGCCCCACAAGTCACCCCATCTTGGATTCCCCTAGGTGTCTAGCTTTAAAAAATGCGCTGGTTTGCTAGGTTTCCCTAGGTGCTGGCTGAGCTAGAGGCCAAAATTCACAGGTAGGCACTTTGTAAAAATGACCTCTGTTTTCTGTGAAAAAATTTGATGTGTCCACGTTGTGTTTTGGGCCATTTCCTTTCTTAGGCGCTAGGCCTACCCACACAAGCGAGGTACCATTTTTATCGGGAGACTTGGGGGAACACTGGGCGGAAGGACATTTGTGGCTCCTCTCAGATTCCAGAACTTTCTCTCACCGAAATGAGAAGAAAAAGTGTTTTTTGGTCAAATTTTGAGGTTTGCAAAGGATTCTGAGTAACAGAACCTGCTCAAAGCTCCACATGTCACCCCATCTTGGATTCCCCTAGGTGTCTAGTTTTAAAAAATGCGCTGGTTTGCTATGTTTCCCCAGGTGCCGCCTGTGCTAGAGGTCAAAATCCATAGGTAGGCACTTTGTAAAAAACACCTCTGTTTTCTGTGAAAAAATGTGATGTGTCCACGCTGTGTTTTGGGCCATTTCCTTTCTTAGGCGCTAGGCCTACCCACACAAGTGAGGTACCATTTTTATCGGGAGACTTGGGGGAACGCTGGGCAGAAGGAAATGTGTGGCTCGTCTCAGAGTCGTCCAGAACTTTCTGTCACCGAAATGAGAGGAAAAAGTGTTTTTTGGTCAAATTTTGAGGTTTGCAAAGGATTCTGGGTAACAGAACCTGGTCAGAGCCCCACAAGTCACCCCATCTTGGATTCCCCTAGGTTTCTAGTTTTCAAAAATGTGCTGGTTTGCTAGGCTTCCCCAGGTGCCGGCTGAGCTAGAGGCCAAAATCCACAGGCAGGCACTGTTTTCTGTGAAAAAATGTGATGTGTCAACGTTGTGTTTTGGCCCATTTCCTTTCGTGGGTGCTAGGCCTACCCACACAAGTGAGGTACCATTTTTATCGGGAGACTTTGGGGAATGCTGGGTGTACGGAAATTTGTGGCTCGTCTCAGAGTCGTCCAGAACTTTCTGTCACCGAAATGAGAGGAAAAAGTGTTTTTTTGGTCAAATTTTGAGGTTTGCAAAGGATTCTGGGTAACAGAACCTGGTCAGAGCCCCACAAGTCACCCCATCTTGGATTCCCCTAGGTTTCTAGTTTTCAAAAATGTGCTGGTTTGCTAGGCTTCCCCAGGTGCCGGCTGAGCTAGAGGCCAAAATCCACAGGCAGGCACTGTTTTCTGTGAAAAAATGTGATGTGTCAACGTTGTGTTTTGGCCCATTTCCTTTCGTGGGTGCTAGGCCTACCCACACAAGTGAGGTACCATTTCTATCGGGAGACTTGGGGAAACGCTGGGTGGAAGGAAATTTGTGGCTCCTCTCAGATTCCAGAACTTTCTGTCACCGAAATGAGAGGAAAAAATGTTTTTTGGTCAAATTTTGAGGTTTGCAAAGGATTCTGGGTAACAGAACCTGGTCAGAGCCCCAGACGTCCCCCCATCTTTTATTACCCTAGGTGTCTAGTTTTCAAAAATGCGCTGGTTTGCTGCGTTTCCCCAGGTGCCGGCTGAGCTAGAGGCCAATATCCACAGGTAGGCACTTTGTAAAAAAACACCTCTGTTGTCTGTGAAAAAATGTGATGTGTCCACGATGTGTTTTGGGCCATTTCCTTTCATGGGCACTAGGCCTACCTGCACAAGTTGAGGTACCATTTTTATCGGGAGACTAGGGGGAACGCTGGGTGGAAGGAAATTTGTGGCTCCTCTCAGATTCCAGAACTTTCTGTCACCGAAATGAGAAGAAAAAGTGGTTTTTGGTCAAATTTTGAGGTTTGCAAAGGATTCTGGGTAACAGAACCTGCTCAAAGCTCCACATGTCACCCCATCTTGGATTCCCCTAGGTGTCTAGTTTTCAAAAATGCGCGGGTTTGCTAGGTTTCCCCAGGTGCCGGCTGAGCTAGAGGCCAAAATCCACAGGTAGGCACTTTGTAAAAAACACCTCTGTTTTCTGTGAAAAAATGTGATCTGTCCACGTTGTGTTTTGGGCCATTTCCTTTCTTGGGCGCTAGGCCTACCCACACAGGTGAGGTACCCTTTTTATCGGGAGACTTGGGGGATGCTGGGCGGAAGGAAATTTGTGGCTCCTCTCAGATTACAGAACTTTCTGTCACCGAAATGAGAGGAAAAAGTGTTTTTTGGTCAAATTTTGAGGTTTGCAAAGGATTCTGGGTAACAGAACCTGGTCAAAGCTCCACAAGTCATCCCATCTTGGATTCCCCTAGGTGTCTAGTTTTCAAAAATGCACTGGTTTGCTAGGTTTCCCCAGGTGCCGGCTGAGCTAGAGGCCAAAATCGACATGTAGGCACTTTGTAAAAAACAGCTATGTTTTCTGTGAAAAAAAAGTGATGTGTCCACGTTGTGTTTTGGGCCATTTCCTTTCATGGGCGCTAGGCCTACCCACACAAGTGAGGTACCATTTTTATAGGGAGACTTCGGGGAACGCTGGGTGGAAGGAAATCTGTGGCTCCTCTCAGATTCTAGAAATTTCTGTCACCGAAATGAGAGGAAAAAGTGTTTTTCTGGTCACATTTTGAGGTTTGCAAAGGATTCTGGGTAACAGAATCTGGTCAGATTCCCACAAGTCACCCCATCTTGGATTCCCCTAGGTTTCTAGTTTTCAAAAATGCACTGGTTTGCTAGGTTTCCCCAGGTGCCGGCTGAGCTAGAGGCCAAAATCCACAGGCAGGCACTGTTTTCTGTGAAAAAATGTGATGTGTCCACGTTGTGTTTTGGGCCATTTACTTTTGTGGGCGCTAGGCCTACCCACACAAGTGAGGTACCATTTCTATCACGAGACTTGAGGGAACGCTGGGTGGAAGGAAATTTGTGGCTCTTCTCAGATTCCAGAACTTTCTGTCACCGAAATGAGAGGAAAAAGTGTTTTTTTGATGCACTTTTGAGGTTTGCAAAGGATTCTGGGTAACAGAACCTGGTCAGAGCCCCACAAGTCACCCCATCTTGGATTCCCCTAGGTGTCTAGCTTTCAAAAATGCGCTGGTTTGCTAGGTTTCCCTAGGTGCCGGCTGAGCTAGAGGCCAAAATTCACAGGTAGGCACTTTGTAAAAATCACCTCTGTTTTCTGTGAAAAAATGTGATGTGTCCACGTTGTGTTTTGGGCCATTTCCTTTCTTAGGCGCTAGGCCTACCCACACAAGTGAGGTACCATTTTTATCCGGAGACTTGGGGGAACGCTGGGCGGAAGGAAATTTGTGGCTCCTCCCAGATTCCGAAACTTTCTCTCACCGAAATGAGAGGAAAAAGTGTTTTTTGGTCAAATTTTGAGGTTTGCAAAGGATTCTGGGTAACAGAACCTGGTCAGAGCTCCACAAGTGACCCCATCTTGGATTCCCTAGGTGTCTAGTTTTCAAAAATGCGCTGGTTTGCTAGGTTTCCCCTTGTGCCGGCTAAGCTAGAGGTCAAAATCCACAGGTAGGCACTTTGTAAAAAACACCTCTGTTTTCTGTGAAAAAATGTGATGTGCCACGTTGTGTTTTGGGCCATTTCCTTTCATGGGCGCAATGGCTACCCACACAAGTGAGGTACCATTTTTATCGGGAGACTAGGGGGAACGCTGGGCGGAAGGAAATTTGTGGCTCCTCTCAGATTCCAGAACTTTCTGTCACCGAAATGAGAAGAAAAATGTTTTTTTGGTCAAATTTTGAGGTTTGCAAAGGATTCTGGGTAACAGAACGTGGTCAAAGCTCCACAAGTCACCCCATCTTGGATTCCCCTAGATGTCTTGTTTTAAAAAATGCGCTGGTTTGCTAGGTTTCCCCAGGTGCCGACTGACCTAGAGGCCAAAATCCACAGGTAGGCCCTTTGTAAAAAACACCACTGTTTTCTGTGAAAAAATGTAATGTGTCCACGTTGTGTTTTGGGCCATTTCCTTTCATGGGCGCTAGGCCTACCCACACAAGTGAGGTACCATTTTTATCGGGAGACTTTGGGGAATGCTGGGTGTAAGGAAATTTGTGGCTCATCTCAGATTCCAGAACTTTCTGTCACCGAAATAAGAGGAAAAAGTGTTTTTTTGGTCAAATTTTGAGGTTTGCAAAGGACTCTGGGTAACAGAACCTGGTCAGAGCTCCACAAGTCACCCCATCTTGCATTCCCCTAGGTGTCTAGTTTTCAAAACTGCGCTGGTTTGGTAGGTTTCCCCAGGTGCCGGCTGAGCTAGAGGTCAAAATCCACAGGTAGGCACTTTGTAAAAAACACCTCTGTTTTCTGTGAAAAAATGTGATGTGTCCACGTTGTGTTTTGGGCCATTTCCTTTCTTGGGCGCTAGGCCTACCCGCACAAGTGAGGTACCATTTTTATCGGGGCACTAGGGGGAATGCTGGGCGGAAGGAAATTTGTGGCTCCTCTCAGATTCCAGAACTTTCTGTCACCGAAATGAGAGGAAAAAGTGTTTTTTGGTCAAATTTTGAGGTTTGCAAAGGATTCTGGGTAACAGAACCTGGTCAAAGCTCCACAAGTCATCCCATCTTGGATTCCCCTAGGTGTCTAGTTTTCAAAAATGCGCTGGTTTGCTAGGTTTCCCCAGGTGCTGGGTGAGCTAGAAGCCAAAATCCACATGTAGGCACTTTGTAAAAAAACAGCTCTGTTTTCTGTGAAAAAAATGTGATGTGTCCACGTTGTGTTTTGGGCCATTTCCTTTCATGGGCGCTAGGCCTACCCACACAAGTGAGGTACCATTTTTATCGGGAGACTTGGGGGAATGCTGGGTGGAAGGAAATCTGTGGCTCCTCTCAGATTCTAGAAATTTCTGTCACCGAAATGAGAGGAAAAAGTGTTTTATTGGTGAAATTTTGAGGTTTGCAAAGGATTCTGGGTACCAAAACCTGGTCAGAGCCCCACAAGTCACCCCATCTTGGATTCCCCTAGGTGTCTAGTTTAAAAAAATGCGCTGGTTTGCTAGGTTTCCACAGGTGCCGGCTGAGCTAGAGACCAAAATCCACAGGTAGGCACTTTGTAAAAAACACCTCTGTTTTCTGTGAAAAAATTTGATCTGTCCACGTTGTGTTTTGGGCCAATTCCTTTCTTGGGCGCTAGGCCTACCCACACAGGTGAGGTACCATTTTTATCGGGAGACTTGGGGGAACGCTGGGCGGAAGGAAATTTGTGGCTCTTCTCAGGTTCCAGAACTTTCTGTCACCGAAATGAGAAGAAAAAGTGTTTTTTGGTCAAATTTTGAGGTTTGCAAAGGATTCTGGGTAACAGAACCTGGTCAGAGCCCCACAAGTCACCCCATCTTGGATTCCCCTAGGTGTCTAGTTTTAGAAAATGCGCTGGTTTGCTAGGTTTCCCCAGGTGCCGGCTGAGCTAGAGGCCAAAATCCACAGGTAGGCACTTTGTAAAAAATACCTCTGTTTTCTGTTAAAAAATGTGATGTGTCCACGTTGTGTTTTGGGCCAATTCCTTTCTTGGGCGCTAGGCCTACCCACACAGGTGAGGTACCATTTTTATCGGGAGACTTGGAGGAACGCTGGGCGGAAGGAAATTTGTTGTTCCTCTCAGATTCCAGAACTTTAAGTCACCGAAATGAGAGGAAAAAGTGTTTTTCTGGTCACATTTTGAGGTTTGCAAAGGATTCTGGGTAACAGAATCTGGTCAGATCCCCACAAGTCACCCCATGTTGGATTCCCCTAGGTTTCTAGTTTTCAAAAATGCACTGGTTTGCTAGTTTTCCCCAGGTGCCGGCTGAGCTAGAGGCCAAAATCCACAGACAGGCACTGTTTTCTGTTAAAAAATGTGATGTGTCCACGTTGTGTTTTGGGCCATTTCCTTTTGTGGGCGCTAGGCCTACCCACACAAGTGAGGTACCATTTCTATCGCAAGACTTGGGGGAACGCTGGGTGGAAGGAAATTTGTGGCTCCTCTCAGATTCCAGAACTTTCTGTCACCGAAATGAGAGGGAAAAGTGTGTTTTTGGTGAAATTTTGAGGTTTGCAAAGGACTCTGGATAACAGAACCTGGTCAGAGCCCCACAAGTCACCCCATCTTGGATTCCCCTAGGTGTCTAGCTTTCAAAAAAGGCGCTGGTTTGCTAGGTTTCCCTAGGTGCTGGCTGAGCTAGAGGCCAAAATTCACAGGTAGGCACTTTGTAAAAATCACCTCTGTTTTCTGTGAAAAAATTTGATGTGTCCACGTTGTGTTTTGGGCCATTTCCTTTCTTAGGCGCTAGGCCTACCCACACAAGTGAGGTACCATTTTTATCGGGAGACTTGGGGGAACGCTGGGCGGAAGGACATTTGTGGCTCCTCTCAGATTCAAGAACTTTCTCTCACCGAAATAAGAGGAAAAAGTGTTTTTTGGTCAAATTTTGAGGTTTGCAAAGGATTCTGGGTAACAGAACCTTGTCAGAGCTCCACAAGTCACCCCATCTTGGATTCCCCTAGGTGTCTAGTTTTCAAAAATGCGATGGTTTGCTAGGTTTCCCCAGGTGCCGGCTGAGCTAGAGGTCAAAATCCACAGGTAGGCACTTTGTAAAAAACACCTCTGTTTTCTGTGAAAAAATGTGATGTGTCCACATCGTGTTTTGGGTCATTTCCTTTCATGGGCGCTAGGCCTACCCACACAAGTGAGGTACCATTTTTATCGGGAGAATTTGGGGAATGCTGGGTGTACGGAAATTTGTGGCTCATCTCAGAGTCGTCCAGAACTTTCTGTCACCGAAATGAGAGGAAAAAGTGTTTTTTTGGTCGTATTTTGAGGTTTGCAAAGGATTCTGGGTAACAGAACCTGGTCAGAGCCCCACAAGTCACCCCATCTTGGATTCCCCTAGGTTTCTCGTTTTCAAAAATGTGCTGGTTTGCTGCGTTTCCCCAGGTGCCAGCTGAGCTAGAGGCCAAAATCCACAGGTAGGCACTTTGTAAAAAAACACCTCTGTTTTCTGTGAAAAAATGTGATGTGTCCACGTTGTGTTTTGGGCCATTTCCTTTCATGGGCACTAGGCCTACCCGCACAAGTGAGGTGCCATTTTTATCAGGAGACTAGGGGGAACGCTGGGTGGAAGGAAATTTGTGGCTCTTCTCAGATTCCAGAACTTTCTGTCACCGAAATGAGAGGAAAAAGTGTTTTTTTGGTGAACTTTTCAGGTTTGCAAAGGATTCTGGGTAACAGAACCTGGTCAGAGCCCCACAAGTCACCCCATCTTGGATTCCCCTAGGTGTCTAGCTTTCAAAAATGCGCTGGTTTGCTAGGTTTCCCTAGGTGCCGGCTGAGCTAGAGGCCAAAATTCACAGGTAGGCACTTTGTAAAAATCACCTCTGTTTTCTGTGAAAAAATGTGATGTGTCCACGTTGTGTTTTGGGCCATTTCCTTTCTTGGGCGCTAGGCCTACCCGCACAAGTGAGGTACTATTTTTATCGGGAGACTAGGGGGAACGCTGGGCGGAAGGAAATTTGTGGCTCCTCTCAGATTCCAGAACTTTCTGTCACCGAAATGAGAGGAAAAAGTGTTTTTTGGTCAAATTTTGAGGTTTGCAAAGGATTCTGGGTAACAGAACCTGGTCAAAGCTCCACAGGTCATCCCATCTTGGATTACCCTAGGTGTCTAGTTTTCAAAAATGCGCTGGTTTGCTAGGTTTCCACAGGTGCCGGCTGAGCTAGAGGCCAAAATCCACATGTAGGCACTTTGTAAAAAACAGCTCTGTTTTCTATGAAAAAAATGTGATGTGTCCGCGTTGTGTTTTGGGCCATTTCCTTTCATGGGCGCTAGGCCTACCCACACAAGTGAGGTACCATTTTTATCGCGAGACTTGGGGGAACTCTGGGTGGAAGGAAATCTGTGGCTCCTCTCAGATTCTAGAAATTGCTGTCACTGAAATGAGAGGAAAAAGTGTTTTATTGGTGAAATTTTGAGGTTTGCAAAGGATTCTGGGTAACCAAACCTGGTCAGAGCCCCACAGGTCACCCCATCTTGGATTCCCCTAGGTGTCTAGTTTTAAAAAATGCGCTGGTTTGCTAGGTTTTCCCAGGTGCCGGCTGAGCTAGAGGCCAAAATCCACAGGTAGGCACTTTGTAAAAAACACCTCTGTTTTCTGTGAAAAAATTTGATCTGTCCACGTTGTGTTTTGGGCCAATTCCTTTCTTGGGCGCTAGGCCTGACCACACAGGTGAGGTACCATTTTTATCGGGAGACTTGGGGGAACGCTGGGGGGAAGGAAATTTGTGGCTCCTCTCAGATTCCAGAACTTTCTGTCTCCGAAATGAGAAGAAAAAGTGTTTTTTGGTCAAATTTTGAGGTTTGCAAAGGATTCTGGGTAACAGAACCTGGGCAGAGCCCCACAAGTCACCCCATCTCGGATTCCCCTAGGTGTCTAGTTTTAGAAAATGCGCTGGTTTGCTAGGTTTCCCCAGGTGCCGGCTGAGCAAGAGGCCAAAATCCACAGGTAGGCACTTTGTAAAAAACACCTCTGTTTTCTGTGAAAAAATTTGATCTGTCCACGTTGTGTTTTGGGCCAATTCCTTTCTTGGGCGCTAGGCCTACCCACACAGGTGAGGTACCATTTTTATCGGGAGACTTGGGGGAACGCTGGGCGGAAGGAAATTTGTGGCTCCTCTCAGATTCCAGAACTTTCTGTCACCGAAATGAGAGGAAAAAGTGTTTTTCTGGTCACATTTTGAGGTTTGCAAAGGATTCTGGGTAACAGAATCTGGTCAGATCCCCACAAGTCACCCCATGTTGGATTCCCCTAGGTTTCTAGTTTTCAAAAATGCACTGGTTTGCTAGGTTTCCCCAGGTGCCGGCTGAGCTAGAGGCCAAAATCCACAAACAGGCACTGTTTTCTGTTAAAAAATGTGATGTGTCCACGTTGTGTTTTGGGCCATTTCCTTTTGTGGGTGCTAGGCCTACCCACACAAGTGAGGTACCATTTCTATCGCAAGACTTGGGGGAACGCTGGGTGGAAGGAAATTTGTGGCTCCTCTCAGATTCCAGAACTTTCTGTCACCGAAATGAAAGGGAAAAGTGTGTTTTTGGTGAAATTTTGAGGTTTGCAAAGGACTCTGGATAACAGAACCTGGTCAGAGCCCCACAAGTCACCCCATCTTGGATTCCCCTAGGTGTCTAGCTTTCAAAAATGCGCTGGTTTGCTAGGTTTCCCTAGGTGCTGGCTGAGCTAGAGGCCAAAATTCACAGGTAGGCACTTTGTAAAAATCACCTCTGTTTTTTGTGAAAAAATTTGATGTGTCCACGTTGTGTTTTGGGCCATTTCCTTTCTTAGGCGCTAGGCCTACCCACACAAGCGAGGTACCATTTTTATCGGGAGACTTGGGGGAACACTGGGCGGAAGGACATTTGTGGCTCCTCTCAGATTCCAGAACTTTCTCTCACCGAAAAGAGAAGAAAAAGTGTTTTTTGGTCAAATTTTGACGTTTGCAAAGGATTCTGCGTAACAGAACCTGCTCAAAGCTCCACATGTCACCCCATCTTGGATTCCCCTAGGTGTCTAGTTTTAAAAAATGCGCTGGTTTGCTAGGTTTCCCCAGGTGCCGCCTGTGCTAGAGGTCAAAATCCATAGGTAGGCACTTTGTAAAAAACACCTCTGTTTTCTGTGAAAAAATGTGATGTGTCCACGTTGTGTTTTGGGCCATTTCCTTTCTTAGGCGCTAGGCCTACCCACACAAGTGAGGTACCATTTTTATCGGGAGACTTGGGGGAACGCTGGGCAGAAGGAAATGTGTGGCTCCTCTCAGATTCCAGAACTTTCTCTCACCGAAATGAGAGGAAAAAGTGTTTTTTGGTCAAATTTTGAGGTTTGCAAAGGATTCTGGGTAACAGAACCTGGTCAGAACTCCACAAGTCACCCCATCTTGGATTCCCCTAGGTGTCTAGTTTTCAAAAATGCGATGGTTTGCTAGGTTTCCCCAGGTGCCGGCTGAGCTAGAGGTCAAAATCCACAGGTAGGCACTTTGTAAAAAACACCTCTGTTTTCTGTGAAAAAATGTGATGTGTCCACATCGTGTTTTGGGCCATTTCCTTTCATGGGCGCTAGGCCTACCCACACAAGTGAGGTACCATTTTTATCGGGAGACTTTGGGGAATGCTGGGTGTACGGAAATTTGTGGCTCGTCTCAGAGTCGTCCAGAACTTTCTGTCACCGAAATGAGAGGAAAAAGTGTTTTTTTGGTCGTATTTTGAGGTTTGCAAAGGATTCTGGGTAACAGAACCTGGTCAGAGCCCCACAAGTCACCCCATCTTGGATTCCCCTAGGTTTCTCGTTTTCAAAAATGTGCTGGTTTGCTGCGTTTCCCCAGGTGCCAGCTGAGCTAGAGGCCAAAATCCACAGGTAGGCACTTTGTAAAAAAACACCTCTGTTTTCTGTGAAAAAATGTGATGTGTCCACGTTGTGTTTTGGGCCATTTCCTTTCATGGGCACTAGGCCTACCCGCACAAGTGAGGTGCCATTTTTATCAGGAGACTAGGGGGAACGCTGGGTGGAAGGAAATTTGTGGCTCTTCTCAGATTCCAGAACTTTCTGTCACCGAAATGAGAGGAAAAAGTGTTTTTTTGGTGAACTTTTCAGGTTTGCAAAGGATTCTGGGTAACAGAACCTGGTCAGAGCCCCACAAGTCACCCCATCTTGGATTCCCCTAGGTGTCTAGCTTTCAAAAATGCGCTGGTTTGCTAGGTTTCCCTAGGTGCCGGCTGAGCTAGAGGCCAAAATTCACAGGTAGGCACTTTGTAAAAATCACCTCTGTTTTCTGTGAAAAAATGTGATGTGTCCACGTTGTGTTTTGGGCCATTTCCTTTCTTGGGCGCTAGGCCTACCCACACAAGTGAGGTACTATTTTTATCGGGAGACTAGGGGGAACGCTGGGCGGAAGGAAATTTGTGGCTCCTCTCAGATTCCAGAACTTTCTGTCACCGAAATGAGAGGAAAAAGTGTTTTTTGGTCAAATTTTGAGGTTTGCAAAGGATTCTGGGTAACAGAACCTGGTCAAAGCTCCACAAGTCATCCCATCTTGGATTACCCTAGGTGTCTAGTTTTCAAAAATGCGCTGGTTTGCTAGGTTTCCACAGGTGCCAGCTGAGCTAGAGGCCAAAATCCACATGTAGGCACTTTGTAAAAAACAGCTCTGTTTTCTGTGAAAAAAATGTGATGTGTCCGCGTTGTGTTTTGGGCCATTTCCTTTCATGGGCGCTAGGCCTACCCACACAAGTGAGGTACCATTTTTATCGGGAGACTTGGGGGAAAGCTGGGTGGAAGGAAATCTGTGGCTCCTCTCAGATTCTAGAAATTGCTGTCACTGAAATGAGAGGAAAAAGTGTTTTATTGGTGAAATTTTGAGGTTTGCAAAGGATTCTGGGTAACCAAACCTGGTCAGAGCCCCACAGGTCACCCCATCTTGGATTCCCCTAGGTGTCTAGTTTTAAAAAATGCGCTGGTTTGCTAGGTTTTCCCAGTTGCCGGCTGAGCTAGAGGCCAAAATCCACAGGTAGGCACTTTGTAAAAAACACCTCTGTTTTCTGTGAAAAAATTTGATCTGTCCACGTTGTGTTTTGGGTCAATTCCTTTCTTGGGCGCTAGGCCTGACCACACAGGTGAGGTACCATTTTTATCGGGAGACTTGGGGGAACGCTGGGCGGAAGGAAATTTGTGGCTCCTCTCAGATTCCAGAACTTTCTGTCTCCGAAATGAGAAGAAAAAGTGTTTTTTGGTCAAATTTTGAGGTTTGCAAAGGATTCTGGGTAACAGAACCTGGGCAGAGCCCCACAAGTCACCCCATCTCGGATTCCCCTAGGTGTCTAGTTTTAGAAAATGCGCTGGTTTGCTAGGTTTCCCCAGGTGCCGGCTGAGCAAGAGGCCAAAATCCACAGGTAGGCACTTTGTAAAAAACACCTCTGTTTTCTGTGAAAAAATTTGATCTGTCCACGTTGTGTTTTGGGCCAATTCCTTTCTTGGGCGCTAGGCCTACCCACACAGGTGAGGTACCATTTTTATCGGGAGACTTGGGGGAACGCTGGGCGGAAGGAAATTTGTGGCTCCTCTCAGATTCCAGAACTTTCTGTCACCGAAATGAGAGGAAAAAGTGTTTTTCTGGTCACATTTTGAGGTTTGCAAAGGATTCTGGGTAACAGAATCTGGTCAGATCCCCACAAGTCACCCCATGTTGGATTCCCCTAGGTTTCTAGTTTTCAAAAATGCACTGGTTTGCTAGGTTTCCCCAGGTGCCGGCTGAGCTAGAGGCCAAAATCCACAAACAGGCACTGTTTTCAGTTAAAAAATGTGATGTGTCCACGTTGTGTTTTGGGCCATTTCCTTTTGTGGGTGCTAGGCCTACCCACACAAGTGAGGTACCATTTCTATCGCAAGACTTGGGGGAACGCTGGGTGGAAGGAAATTTGTGGCTCCTCTCAGATTCCAGAACTTTCTGTCACCGAAATGAGAGGGAAAAGTGTGTTTTTGGTGAAATTTTGAGGTTTGCCAAGGACTCTGGATAACAGAACCTGGTCAGAGCCCCACAAGTCACCCCATCTTGGATTCCCCTAGGTGTCTAGCTTTCAAAAATGCGCTGGTTTGCTAGGTTTCCCTAGGTGCTGGCTGAGCTAGAGGCCAAAATTCACAGGTAGGCACTTTGTAAAAATCACCTCTGTTTTCTGTGAAAAAATTTGATGTGTCCACGTTGTGTTTTGGGCCATTTCCTTTCTTAGGCGCTAGGCCTACCCACACAAGCGAGGTACCATTTTTATCGGGAGACTTGGGGGAACACTGGGCGGAAGGACATTTGTGGCTCCTCTCAGATTCCAGAACTTTCTCTCACCGAAAAGAGAAGAAAAAGTGTTTTTTGGTCAAATTTTGAGGTTTGCAAAGGATTCTGCGTAAAAGAACCTGCTCAAAGCTCCACATGTCACCCCATCTTGGATTCCCCTAGGTGTCTAGTTTTAAAAAATGCGCTGGTTTGCTAGGTTTCCCCAGGTGCCGCCTGTGCTAGAGGTCAAAATCCATAGGTAGGCACTTTGTAAAAAACACCTCTGTTTTCTGTGAAAAAATGTGATGTGTCCACGTTGTGTTTTGGGCCATTTCCTTTCTTAGGCGCTAGGCCTACCCACACAAGTGAGGTACCATTTTTATCGGGAGACTTGGGGGAACGCTGGGCAGAAGGAAATGTGTGGCTCCTCTCAGATTCCAAAACTTTCTGTCACCGAAATGAGAGGAAAAAGTGTTTTTCTGGTCACATTTTGAGGTTTGCAAAGGATTCTGGGTAACAGAATCTGGTCAGATCCCCACAAGTCACCCCATGTTGGATTCCCCTAGGTTTCTAGTTTTCAAAAATGCACTGGTTTGCTAGGTTTCCCCAGGTGCCGGCTGAGCTAGAGGCCAAAATCCACAAACAGGCACTGTTTTCTGTTAAAAAATGTGATGTGTCCACGTTGTGTTTTGGGCCATTTCCTTTTGTGGGTGCTAGGCCTACCCACACAAGTGAGGTACCATTTCTATCGCAAGACTTGGGGGAACGCTGGGTGGAAGGAAATTTGTGGCTCCTCTCAGATTCCAGAACTTTCTGTCACCGAAATGAGAGGGAAAAGTGTGTTTTTGGTGAAATTTTGAGGTTTGCCAAGGACTCTGGATAACAGAACCTGGTCAGAGCCCCACAAGTCACCCCATCTTGGATTCCCCTAGGTGTCTAGCTTTCAAAAATGCGCTGGTTTGCTAGGTTTCCCTAGGTGCTGGCTGAGCTAGAGGCCAAAATTCACAGGTAGGCACTTTGTAAAAATCACCTCTGTTTTCTGTGAAAAAATTTGATGTGTCCACGTTGTGTTTTGGGCCATTTCCTTTCTTAGGCGCTAGGCCTACCCACACAAGCGAGGTACCATTTTTATCGGGAGACTTGGGGGAACACTGGGCGGAAGGACATTTGTGGCTCCTCTCAGATTCCAGAACTTTCTCTCACCGAAAAGAGAAGAAAAAGTGTTTTTTGGTCAAATTTTGAGGTTTGCAAAGGATTCTGCGTAAAAGAATCTGCTCAAAGCTCCACATGTCACCCCATCTTGGATTCCCCTAGGTGTCTAGTTTTAAAAAATGCGCTGGTTTGCTAGGTTTCCCCAGGTGCCGCCTGTGCTAGAGGTCAAAATCCATAGGTAGGCACTTTGTAAAAAACACCTCTGTTTTCTGTGAAAAAATGTGATGTGTCCACGTTGTGTTTTGGGCCATTTCCTTTCTTAGGCGCTAGGCCTACCCACACAAGTGAGGTACCATTTTTATCGGGAGACTTGGGGGAACGCTGGGCAGAAGGAAATGTGTGGCTCCTCTCAGATTCCAGAACTTTCTGTCACCGAAATGAGAGGAAAAAGTGTTTTTCTGGTCACATTTTGAGGTTTGCAAAGGATTCTGGGTAACAGAATCTGGTCAGATCCCCACAAGTCACCCCATGTTGGATTCCCCTAGGTTTCTAGTTTTCAAAAATGCACTGGTTTGCTAGGTTTCCCCAGGTGCCGGCTGAGCTAGAGGCCAAAATCCACAAACAGGCACTGTTTTCTGTTAAAAAATGTGATGTGTCCACGTTGTGTTTTGGGCCATTTCCTTTTGTGGGTGCTAGGCCTACCCACACAAGTGAGGTACCATTTCTATCGCAAGACTTGGGGGAACGCTGGGTGGAAGGAAATTTGTGGCTCCTCTCAGATTCCAGAACTTTCTGTCACCGAAATGAGAGGGAAAAGTGTGTTTTTGGTGAAATTTTGAGGTTTGCAAAGGACTCTGGATAACAGAACCTGGTCAGAGCCCCACAAGTCACCCCATCTTGGATTCCCCTAGGTGTCTAGCTTTCAAAAATGCGCTGGTTTGCTAGGTTTCCCTAGGTGCTGGCTGAGCTAGAGGCCAAAATTCACAGGTAGGCACTTTGTAAAAATCACCTCTGTTTTCTGTGAAAAAATTTGATGTGTCCACGTTGTGTTTTGGGCCATTTCCTTTCTTAGGCGCTAGGCCTACCCACACAAGCGAGGTACCATTTTTATCGGGAGACTTGGGGGAACACTGGGCGGAAGGACATTTGTGGCTCCTCTCAGATTCCAGAACTTTCTCTCACCGAAAAGAGAAGAAAAAGTGTTTTTTGGTCAAATTTTGAGGTTTGCAAAGGATTCTGCGTAACAGAACCTGCTCAAAGCTCCACATGTCACCCCATCTTGGATTCCCCTAGGTGTCTAGTTTTAAAAAATGCGCTAGTTTGCTAGGTTTCCCCAGGGGCCGCCTGTGCTAGAGGTCAAAATCCATAGGTAGGCACTTTGTAAAAAACACCTCTGTTTTCTGTGAAAAAATGTGATGTGTCCACGTTGTGTTTTGGGCCATTTCCTTTCTTAGGCGCTAGGCCTACCCACACAAGTGAGGTACCATTTTTATCGGGAGACTTGGGGGAACGCTGGGCAGAAGGAAATGTGTGGCTCCTCTCAGATTCCAGAACTTTCTCTCACCGAAATGAGAGGAAAAAGTGTTTTTTGGTCAAATTTTGAGGTTTGCAAAGGATTCTGGGTAACAGAACCTGGTCAGAACTCCACAAGTCACCCCATCTTGGATTCCCCTAGGTGTCTAGTTTTCAAAAATGCGATGGTTTGCTAGGTTTCCCCAGGTGCCGGCTGAGCTAGAGGTCAAAATCCACAGGTAGGCACTTTGTAAAAAACACCTCTGTTTTCTGTGAAAAAATGTGATGTGTCCACATCGTGTTTTGGGCCATTTCCTTTCATGGGCGCTAGGCCTACCCACACAAGTGAGGTACCATTTTTATCGGGAGACTTTGGGGAATGCTGGGTGCACGGAAATTTGTGGCTCGTCTCAGAGTCGTCCAGAACTTTCTGTCACCGAAATGAGAGGAAAAAGTGTTTTTTTGGTCGTATTTTGAGGTTTGCAAAGGATTCTGGGTAACAGAACCTGGTCAGAGCCCCACAAGTCACCCCATCTTGGATTCCCCTAGGTGTCTAGCTTTCAAAAATGCGCTGGTTTGCTAGGTTTCCCTAGGTGCCGGCTGAGCTAGAGGCCAAAATTCACAGGTAGGCACTTTGTAAAAATCACCTCTGTTTTCTGTGAAAAAATGTGATGTGTCCACGTTGTGTTTTGGGCCATTTCCTTTCTTGGGCGCTAGGCCTACCCGCACAAGTGAGGTACTATTTTTATCGGGAGACTAGGGGGAACGCTGGGCGGAAGGAAATTTGTGGCTCCTCTCAGATTCCAGAACTTTCTGTCACCGAAATGAGAGGAAAAAGTGTTTTTTGGTCAAATTTTGAGGTTTGCAAAGGATTCTGGGTAACAGAACCTGGTCAAAGCTCCACAAGTCATCCCATCTTGGATTACCCTAAGTGTCTAGTTTTCAAAAATGCGCTGGTTTGCTAGGTTTCCACAGGTGCCAGCTGAGCTAGAGGCCAAAATCCACATGTAGGCACTTTGTAAAAAACAGCTCTGTTTTCTGTGAAAAAAATGTGATGTGTCCGCGTTGTGTTTTGGGCCATTTCCTTTCATGGGCGCTAGGCCTACCCACACAAGTGAGGTACCATTTTTATCGGGAGACTTGGGGGAAAGCTGGGTGGAAGGAAATCTGTGGCTCCTCTCAGATTCTAGAAATTGCTGTCACTGAAATGAGAGGAAAAAGTGTTTTATTGGTGAAATTTTGAGGTTTGCAAAGGATTCTGGGTAACCAAACCTGGTCAGAGCCCCACAGGTCACCCCATCTTGGATTCCCCTAGGTGTCTAGTTTTAAAAAATGCGCTGGTTTGCTAGGTTTTCCCAGGTGCCGGCTGAGCTAGAGGCCAAAATCCACAGGTAGGCACTTTGTAAAAAACACCTCTGTTTTCTGTGAAAAAATTTGATCTGTCCACGTTGTGTTTTGGGCCAATTCCTTTCTTGGGCGCTAGGCCTGACCACACAGGTGAGGTACCATTTTTATCGGGAGACTTCGGGGAACGCTGGGCGGAAGGAAATTTGTGGCTCCTCTCAGATTCCAGAACTTTCTGTCTCCGAAATGAGAAGAAAAAGTGTTTTTTGGTCAAATTTTGAGGTTTGCAAAGGATTCTGGGTAACAGAACCTGGGCAGAGCCCCACAAGTCACCCCATCTCGGATTCCCCTAGGTGTCTAGTTTTAGAAAATGCGCTGGTTTGCTAGGTTTCCCCAGGTGCCGGCTGAGCAAGAGGCCAAAATCCACAGGTAGGCACTTTGTAAAAAACACCTCTGTTTTCTGTGAAAAAATTTGATCTGTCCACGTTGTGTTTTGGGCCAATTCCTTTCTTGGGCGCTAGGCCTACCCACACAGGTGAGGTACCATTTTTATCGGGAGACTTGGGGGAACGCTGGGCGGAAGGAAATTTGTGGCTCCTCTCAGATTCCAGAACTTTCTGTCACCGAAATGAGAGGAAAAAGTGTTTTTCTGGTCACATTTTGAGGTTTGCAAAGGATTCTGGGTAACAGAATCTGGTCAGATCCCCACAAGTCACCCCATGTTGGATTCCCCTAGGTTTCTAGTTTTCAAAAATGCACTGGTTTGCTAGGTTTCCCCAGGTGTCGGCTGAGCTAGAGGCCAAAATCCACAAACAGGCACTGTTTTCTGTTAAAAAATGTGATGTGTCCACGTTGTGTTTTGGGCCATTTCCTTTTGTGGGTGCTAGGCCTACCCACACAAGTGAGGTACCATTTCTATCGCAAGACTTGGGGGAACGCTGGGTGGAAGGAAATTTGTGGCTCCTCTCAGATTCCAGAACTTTCTGTCACCGAAATGAGAGGGAAAAGTGTGTTTTTGGTGAAATTTTGAGGTTTGCCAAGGACTCTGGATAACAGAACCTGGTCAGAGCCCCACAAGTCACCCCATCTTGGATTCCCCTAGGTGTCTAGCTTTCAAAAATGCGCTGGTTTGCTAGTTTCCCTAGGTGCTGGCTGAGCTAGAGGCCAAAATTCACAGGTAGGCACTTTGTAAAAATCACCTCTGTTTTCTGTGAAAAAATTTGATGTGTCCACGTTGTGTTTTGGGCCATTTCCTTTCTTAGGCGCTAGGCCTACCCACACAAGCGAGGTACCATTTTTATCGGGAGACTTGGGGGAACACTGGGCGGAAGGACATTTGTGGCTCCTCTCAGATTCCAGAACTTTCTCTCACCGAAAAGAGAAGAAAAAGTGTTTTTTGGTCAAATTTTGAGGTTTGCAAAGGATTCTGCGTAACAGAACCTGCTCAAAGCTCCACATGTCACCCCATCTTGGATTCCCCTAGGTGTCTAGTTTTAAAAAATGCGCTGGTTTGCTAGGTTTCCCCAGGTGCAGCCTGTGCTAGAGGTCAAAATCCATAGGTAGGCACTTTGTAAAAAACACCTCTGTTTTCTGTGAAAAAATGTGATGTGTCCACGTTGTGTTTTGGGCCATTTCCTTTCTTAGGCGCTAGGCCTACCCACACAAGTGAGGTACCATTTTTATCGGGAGACTTGGGGGAACGCTGGGCAGAAGGAAATGTGTGGCTCCTCTCAGATTCCAGAACTTTCTCTCACCGAAATGAGAGGAAAAATGTTTTTTGGTCAAATTTTGAGGTTTGCAAAGGATTCTGGGTAACAGAACCTGGGCAGAGCCCCACAAGTCACCCCATCTCGGATTCCCCTAGGTGTCTAGTTTTAGAAAATGCGATGGTTTGCTAGGTTTCCCCTGGTGCCGGCTGAGCTAGAGGTCAAAATCCACAGGTAGGCACTTTGTAAAAAACACCTCTGTTTTCTGTGAAAAAATTTGATCTGTCCACGTTGTGTTTTGGGCCAATTCCTTTCTTGGGCGCTAGGCCTACCCACACAGGTGAGGTACCATTTTTATCGGGAGACTTGGGGGAACGCTGGGCAGAATGAAATGTGTGGCTCCTCTCAGATTCCAGAACTTTCTGTCACCGAAATGAGAGGAAAAAGTGTTTTTCTGGTCACATTTTGAGGTTTGCAAAGTATTCTGGGTAACAGAATCTGGTCAGATCCCCACAAGTCACCCCATGTTGGATTCCCCTAGGTTTCTAGTTTTCAAAAATGCACTTGTTTGCTAGGTTTCCCCAGGTGCCGGCTGAGCTAGAGGCCAAAATCCACAAACAGGCACTGTTTTCAGTTAAAAAATGTGATGTGTCCACGTTGTGTTTTGGGCCATTTCCTTTTGTGGGTGCTAGGCCTACCCACACAAGTGAGGTACCATTTCTATCGCAAGACTTGGGGGAACGCTGGGTGGAAGGAAATTTGTGGCTCCTCTCAGATTCCAGAACTTTCTGTCACCGAAATGAGAGGGAAAAGTGTGTTTTTGGTGAAATTTTGAGGTTTGCAAAGGACTCTGGATAACAGAACCTGGTCAGAGCCCCACAAGTCACCCCATCTTGGATTCCCCTAGGTGTCTAGCTTTCAAAAAAGGCGCTGGTTTGCTAGGTTTCCCTAGGTGCTGGCTGAGCTAGAGGCCAAAATTCACAGGTAGGCACTTTGTAAAAATCACCTCTGTTTTCTGTGAAAAAATTTGATGTGTCCACGTTGTGTTTTGGGCTATTTCCTTTCTTAGGCGCTAGGCCTACCCACACAAGCGAGGTACCATTTTTATCGGGAGACTTGGGGGAACACTGGGCGGAAGGACATTTGTGGCTCCTCTCAGATTCCAGAACTTTCTCTCACCGAAAAGAGAAGAAAAAGTGTTTTTTGGTCAAATTTTGAGGTTTGCAAAGGATTCTGCGTAAAAGAACCTGCTCAAAGCTCCACATGTCACCCCATCTTGGATTCCCCTAGGTGTCTAGTTTTAAAAAATGCGCTGGTTTGCTAGGTTTCCCCAGGTGCCGCCTGTGCTAGAGGTCAAAATCCATAGGTAGGCACTTTGTAAAAAACACCTCTGTTTTCTGTGAAAAAATGTGATGTGTCCACGTTGTGTTTTGGGCCATTTCCTTTCTTAGGCGCTAGGCCTACCCACACAAGTGAGGTACCATTTTTATCGGGAGACTTGGGGGAACGCTGGGCAGAAGGAAATGTGTGGCTCCTCTCAGATTCCAGAACTTTCTCTCACCGAAATGAGAGGAAAAAGTGTTTTTTGGTCAAATTTTGAGGTTTGCAAAGGATTCTGGGTAACAGAACCTGGTCAGAACTCCACAAGTCACCCCATCTTGGATTCCCCTAGGTGTCTAGTTTTCAAAAATGCGATGGTTTGCTAGGTTTCCCCAGGTGCCGGCTGAGCTAGAGGTCAAAATCCACAGGTAGGCACTTTGTAAAAAACACCTCTGTTTTCTGTGAAAAAATGTGATGTGTCCACATCGTGTTTTGGGCCATTTCCTTTCATGGGCGCTAGGCCTACCCACACAAGTGAGGTACCATTTTTATCGGGAGACTTTGGGGAATGCTGGGTGTACGGAAATTTGTGGCTCGTCTCAGAGTCGTCCAGAACTTTCTGTCACCGAAATGAGAGGAAAAAGTGTTTTTTTGGTCGTATTTTGAGGTTTGCAAAGGATTCTGGGTAACAGAACCTGGTCAGAGCCCCACAAGTCACCCCATCTTGGATTCCCCTAGGTTTCTCGTTTTCAAAAATGTGCTGGTTTGCTGCGTTTCCCCAGGTGCCAGCTGAGCTAGAGGCCAAAATCCACAGGTAGGCACTTTGTAAAAAAACACCTCTGTTTTCTGTGAAAAAATGTGATGTGTCCACGTTGTGTTTTGGGCCATTTCCTTTCATGGGCACTAGGCCTACCCGCACAAGTGAGGTGCCATTTTTATCAGGAGACTAGGGGGAACGCTGGGTGGAAGGAAATTTGTGGCTCTTCTCAGATTCCAGAACTTTCTGTCACCGAAATGAGAGGAAAAAGTGTTTTTTTGTGAACTTTTCAGGTTTGCAAAGGATTCTGGGTAACAGAACCTGGTCAGAGCCCCACAAGTCACCCCATCTTGGATTCCCCTAGGTGTCTAGCTATCAAAAATGCGCTGGTTTGCTAGGTTTCCCTAGGTGCCGGCTGAGCTAGAGGCCAAAATTCACAGGTAGGCACTTTGTAAAAATCACCTCTGTTTTCTGTGAAAAAATGTGATGTGTCCACGTTGTGTTTTGGGCCATTTCCTTTCTTGGGCGCTAGGCCTACCCGCACAAGTGAGGTACTATTTTTATCGGGAGACTAGGGGGAACGCTGGGCGGAAGGAAATTTGTGGCTCCTCTCAGATTCCAGAACTTTCTGTCACCGAAATGAGAGGAAAAAGTGTATTTTGGTCAAATTTTGAGGTTTGCAAAGGATTCTGGGTAACAGAACCTGGTCAAAGCTCCACAAGTCATCCCATCTTGGATTACCCTAGGTGTCTAGTTTTCAAAAATGCGCTGGTTTGCTAGGTTTCCACAGGTGCCAGCTGAGCTAGAGGCCAAAATCCACATGTAGGCACTTTGTAAAAAACAGCTCTGTTTTCTGTGAAAAAAATGTGATGTGTCCGCGTTGTGTTTTGGGCCATTTCCTTTCATGGGCGCTAGGCCTACCCACACAAGTGAGGTACCATTTTTATCGGGAGACTTGGGGGAAAGCTGGGTGGAAGGAAATCTGTGGCTCCTCTCAGATTCTAGAAATTGCTGTCACTGAAATGAGAGGAAAAAGTGTTTTATTGGTGAAATTTTGAGGTTTGCAAAGGATTCTGGGTAACCAAACCTGGTCAGAGCCCCACAGGTCACCCCATCTTGGATTCCCCTAGGTGTCTAGTTTTAAAAAATGCGCTGGTTTGCTAGGTTTTCCCAGGTGCCGGCTGAGCTAGAGGCCAAAATCCACAGGTAGGCACTTTGTAAAAAACACCTCTGTTTTCTGTGAAAAAATTTGATCTGTCCACGTTGTGTTTTGGGCCAATTCCTTTCTTGGGCGCTAGGCCTGACCACACAGGTGAGGTACCATTTTTATCGGGAGACTTGGGGGAACGCTGGGCGGAAGGAAATTTGTGGCTCCTCTCAGATTCCAGAACTTTCTGTCTCCGAAATGAGAAGAAAAAGTGTTTTTTGGTCAAATTTTGAGGTTTGCAAAGGATTCTGGGTAACAGAACCTGGGCAGAGCCCCACAAGTCACCCCATCTCGGATTCCCCTAGGTGTCTAGTTTTAGAAAATGCGCTGGTTTGCTAGGTTTCCCCAGGTGCCGGCTGAGCAAGAGGCCAAAATCCACAGGTAGGCACTTTGTAAAAAACACCTCTGTTTTCTGTGAAAAAATTTGATCTGTCCACGTTGTGTTTTGGGCCAATTCCTTTCTTGGGCGCTAGGCCTACCCACACAGGTGAGGTACCATTTTTATCGGGAGACTTGGGGGAACGCTGGGCGGAAGGAAATTTGTGGCTCCTCTCAGATTCCAGAACTTTCTGTCACCGAAATGAGAGGAAAAAGTGTTTTTCTGGTCACATTTTGAGGTTTGCAAAGGATTCTGGGTAACAGAATCTGGTCAGATCCCCACAAGTCACCCCATGTTGGATTCCCCTAGGTTTCTAGTTTTCAAAAATGCACTGGTTTGCTAGGTTTCCCCAGGTGCCGGCTGAGCTAGAGGCCAAAATCCACAAACAGGCACTGTTTTCAGTTAAAAAATGTGATGTGTCCACGTTGTGTTTTGGGCCATTTCCTTTTGTGGGTGCTAGGCCTACCCACACAAGTGAGGTACCATTTCTATCGCAAGACTTGGGGGAACGCTGGGTGGAAGGAAATTTGTGGCTCCTCTCAGATTCCAGAACTTTCTGTCACCGAAATGAGAGGGAAAAGTGTGTTTTTGGTGAAATTTTGAGGTTTGCCAAGGACTCTGGATAACAGAACCTGGTCAGAGCCCCACAAGTCACCCCATCTTGGATTCCCCTAGGTGTCTAGCTTTCAAAAATGCGCTGGTTTGCTAGGTTTCCCTAGGTGCTGGCTGAGCTAGAGGCCAAAATTCACAGGTAGGCACTTTGTAAAAATCACCTCTGTTTTCTGTGAAAAAATTTGATGTGTCCACGTTGTGTTTTGGGCCATTTCCTTTCTTAGGCGCTAGGCCTACCCACACAAGCGAGGTACCATTTTTATCGGGAGACTTGGGGGAACACTGGGCGGAAGGACATTTGTGGCTCCTCTCAGATTCCAGAACTTTCTCTCACCGAAAAGAGAAGAAAAAGTGTTTTTTGGTCAAATTTTGAGGTTTGCAAAGGATTCTGCGTAAAAGAACCTGCTCAAAGCTCCACATGTCACCCCATCTTGGATTCCCCTAGGTGTCTAGTTTTAAAAAATGCGCTGGTTTGCTAGGTTTCCCCAGGTGCCGCCTGTGCTAGAGGTCAAAATCCATAGGTAGGCACTTTGTAAAAAACACCTCTGTTTTCTGTGAAAAAATGTGATGTGTCCACGTTGTGTTTTGGGCCATTTCCTTTCTTAGGCGCTAGGCCTACCCACACAAGTGAGGTACCATTTTTATCGGGAGACTTGGGGGAACGCTGGGCAGAAGGAAATGTGTGGCTCCTCTCAGATTCCAGAACTTTCTCTCACCGAAATGAGAGGAAAAAGTGTTTTTTGGTCAAATTTTGAGGTTTGCAAAGGATTCTGGGTAACAGAACCTGGTCAGAGCCCCACAAGTCACCCCATCTTGGATTCCCCTAGGTTTCTAGTTTTCAAAAATGTGCTGGTTTGCTAGGCTTCCCCAGGTGCCGGCTGAGCTAGAGGCCAAAATCCACAGGCAGGCACTGTTTTCTGTGAAAAAATGTGATGTGTCAACGTTGTGTTTTGGCCCATTTCCTTTCGTGGGTGCTAGGCCTACCCACACAAGTGAGGTACCATTTCTATCGGGAGACTTGGGGAAACGCTGGGTGGAAGGAAATTTGTGGCTCCTCTCAGATTCCAGAACTTTCTGTCACCGAAATGAGAGGAAAAAATGTTTTTTGGTCAAATTTTGAGGTTTGCAAAGGATTCTGGGTAACAGAACCTGGTCAGAGCCCCAGACGTCACCCCATCTTGGATTACCCTAGGTGTCTAGTTTTCAAAAATGCGCTGGTTTGCTGCGTTTCCCCAGGTGCCGGCTGAGCTAGAGGCCAATATCCACAGGTAGGCACTTTGTAAAAAAACAACTCTGTTGTCTGTGAAAAAATGTGATGTGTCCACGATGTGTTTTGGGCCATTTCCTTTCATGGGCACTAGGCCTACCCGCACAAGTTGAGGTACCATTTTTATCGGGAGACTAGGGGGAACGCTGGGTGGAAGGAAATTTGTGGCTCCTCTCAGATTCCAGAACTTTCTGTCACCGAAATGAGAAGAAAAAGTGGTTTTTGGTCAAATTTTGAGGTTTGCAAAGGATTCTGGGTAACAGAACCTGCTCAAAGCTCCACATGTCACCCCATCTTGGATTCCCCTAGGTGTCTAGTTTTAAAAAATGCGCGGGTTTGCTAGGTTTCCCCAGGTGCCGGCTGAGCTAGAGGCCAAAATCCACAGGTAGGCACTTTGTAAAAAACACAACTGTTTTCTGTGAAAAAATGTGATCTGTCCACGTTGTGTTTTGGGCCATTTCCTTTCTTGGGCGCTAGGCCTACCCACACAGGTGAGGTACCCTTTTTATCGGGAGACTTGGGGGATGCTGGGCGGAAGGAAATTTGTGGCTCCTCTCAGATTACAGAACTTTCTGTCACCGAAATGAGAGGAAAAAGTGTTTTTTGGTCAAATTTTGAGGTTTGCAAAGGATTCTGGGTAACAGAACCTGGTCAAAGCTCCACAAGTCATCCCATCTTGGATTCCCCTAGGTGTCTAGTTTTAAAAAATGCACTGGTTTGCTAGGTTTCCCCAGGTGCCGGCTGAGCTAGAGGCCAAAATCGACATGTAGGCACTTTGTAAAAAACAGCTATGTTTTCTGTGAAAAAAAAGTGATGTGTCCACGTTGTGTTTTGGGCCATTTCCTTTCATGGGCGCTAGGCCTACCCACACAAGTGAGGTACCATTTTTATAGGGAGACTTGGGGGAACGCTGGGTGGAAGGAAATCTGTGGCTCCTCTCAGATTCTAGAAATTTCTGTCACCGAAATGAGAGGAAAAAGTGTTTTTCTAGTCACATTTTGAGGTTTGCAAAGGATTCTGGGTAACAGAATCTGGTCAGATTCCCACAAGTCACCCCATCTTGGATTCCCCTAGGTTTCTAGTTTTCAAAAATGCACTGGTTTGCTAGGTTTCCCCAGGTGCCGGCTGAGCTAGAGGCCAAAATCCACAGGCAGGCACTGTTTTCTGTGAAAAAATGTGATGTGTCCACGTTGTGTTTTGGGCCATTTACTTTTGTGGGCGCTAGGCCTACCCACACAAGTGAGGTACCATTTCTATCACGAGACTTGAGGGAACGCTGGGTGGAAGGAAATTTGTGGCTCTTCTCAGATTCCAGAACTTTCTGTCACCGAAATGAGAGGAAAAAGTGTTTTTTTGATGAACTTTTGAGGTTTGCAAAGGATTCTGGGTAACAGAACCTGGTCAGAGCCCCACAAGTCACCCCATCTTGGATTCCCCTAGGTGTCTAGCTTTCAAAAATGCGCTGGTTTGCTAGGTTTCCCTAGGTGCCGGCTGAGCTAGAGGCCAAAATTCACAGGTAGGCACTTTGTAAAAATCACCTCTGTTTTCTGTGAAAAAATGTGATGTGTCCACGTTGTGTTTTGGGCCATTTCCTTTCTTAGGCGCTAGGCCTACCCACACAAGTGAGGTACCATTTTTATCCGGAGACTTGGGGGAACGCTGGGCGGAAGGAAATTTGTGGCTCCTCCCAGATTCCGAAACTTTCTCTCACCGAAATGAGAGGAAAAAGTGTTTTTTGGTCAAATTTTGAGGTTTGCAAAGGATTCTGGGTAACAGAACCTGGTCAGAGCTCCACAAGTGACCCCATCTTGGATTCCCTAGGTGTCTAGTTTTCAAAAATGCGCTGGTTTGCTAGGTTTCCCCTTGTGCCGGCTAAGCTAGAGGTCAAAATCCACAGGTAGGCACTTTGTAAAAAACACCTCTGTTTTCTGTGAAAAAATGTGATGTGCCACGTTGTGTTTTGGGCCATTTCCTTTCATGGGCGCTATGCCTACCCACACAAGTGAGGTACCATTTTTATCGGGAGACTAGGGGGAACGCTGGGCGGAAGGAAATTTGTGGCTCCTCTCAGATTCCAGAACTTTCTGTCACCGAAATGAGAAGAAAAATGTTTTTTTGGTCAAATTTTGAGGTTTGCAAAGGATTCTGGGTAACAGAACCTGGTCAAAGCTCCACAAGTCACCCCATCTTGGATTCCCCTAGATGTCTTGTTTTAAAAAATGCGCTGGTTTGCTAGGTTTCCCCAGGTGCCGACTGACCTAGAGGCCAAAATCCACAGGTAGGCCCTTTGTAAAAAACACCACTGTTTTCTGTGAAAAAATTTAATGTGTCCACGTTGTGTTTTGGGCCATTTCCTTTCATGGGCGCTAGGCCTACCCACACAAGTGAGGTACCATTTTTATCGGGAGACTTTGGGGAATGCTGGGTGTAAGGAAATTTGTGGCTCATCTCAGATTCCAGAACTTTCTGTCACCGAAATAAGAGGAAAAAGTGTTTTTTTGGTCAAATTTTGAGGTTTGCAAAGGACTCTGGGTAACAGAACCTGGTCAGAGCTCCACAAGTCACCCCATCTTGGATTCCCTAGGTGTCTAGTTTTCAAAACTGCGCTGGTTTGGTAGGTTTCCCCAGGTGCCGGCTGAGCTAGAGGTCAAAATCCACAGGTAGGCACTTTGTAAAAAACACCTCTGTTTTCTGTGAAAAAATGTGATGTGTCCACGTTGTGTTTTGGGCCATTTCCTTTCTTGGGCGCTAGGCCTACCCGCACAAGTGAGGTACCATTTTTATCGGGGCACTAGGGGGAACGCTGGGCGGAAGGAAATTTGTGGCTCCTCTCAGATTCCAGAACTTTCTGTCACCGAAATGAGAGGAAAAAGTGTTTTTTGGTCAAATTTTGAGGTTTGCAAAGGATTCTGGGTAACAGAACCTGGTCAAAGCTCCACAAGTCATCCCATCTTGGATTCCCCTAGGTGTCTAGTTTTCAAAAATGCGCTGGTTTGCTAGGTTTCCCCAGGTGCTGGGTGAGCTAGAAGCCAAAATCCACATGTAGGCACTTTGTAAAAAAACAGCTCTGTTTTCTGTGAAAAAAATGTGATGTGTCCACGTTGTGATTTGGGCCATTTCCTTTCATGGGCGCTAGGCCTACCCACACAAGTGAGGTACCATTTTTATCGGGAGACTTGGGGGAATGCTGGGTGGAAGGAAATCTGTGGCTCCTCTCAGATTCTAGAAATTTCTGTCACCGAAATGAGAGGAAAAAGTGTTTTATTGGTGAAATTTTGAGGTTTGCAAAGGATTCTGGGTACCAAAACCTGGTCAGAGCCCCACAAGTCACCCCATCTTGGATTCCCCTAGGTGTCTAGTTTAAAAAAATGCGCTGGTTTGCTAGTTTTCCACAGGTGCCGGCTGAGCTAGAGGCCAAAATCCACAGGTAGGCACTTTGTAAAAAACACCTCTGTTTTCTGTGAAAAAATTTGATCTGTCCACGTTGTGTTTTGGGCCAATTCCTTTCTTGGGCGCTAGGCCTACCCACACAGGTGAGGTACCATTTTTATCGGGAGACTTGGGGGAACGCTGGGCAGAAGGAAATTTGTGGCTCTTCTCAGATTCCAGAACTTTCTGTCACCGAAATGAGAAGAAAAAGTGTTTTTTGGTCAAATTTTGAGGTTTGCAAAGGATTCTGGGTAACAGAACCTGGTCAGAGCCCCACAAGTCACCCCATCTTGGATTCCCCTAGGTGTCTAGTTTTAGAAAATGCGCTGGTTTGCTAGGTTTCCCCAGGTGCCGGCTGAGCTAGAGGCCAAAATCCACAGGTAGGCACTTTGTAAAAAATACCTCTGTTTTCTGTTAAAAAATGTGATGTGTCCACGTTGTGTTTTGGGCCAATTCCTTTCTTGGGCGCTAGGCCTACCCACACAGGTGAGGTACCATTTTTATCGGGAGACTTGGGGGAACGCTGGGCGGAAGGAAATTTGTTGTTCCTCTCAGATTCCAGAACTTTATGTCACCGAAATGAGAGGAAAAAGTGTTTTTCTGGTCACATTTTGAGGTTTGCAAAGGATTCTGGGTAACAGAATCTGGTCAGATCCCCACAAGTCACCCCATGTTGGATTCCCCTAGGTTTCTAGTTTTAAAAAATGCACTGGTTTGCTAGGTTTCCCCAGGTGCCGGCTGAGCTAGAGGCCAAAATCCACAGACAGGCACTGTTTTCTGTTAAAAAATGTGATGTGTCCACGTTGTGTTTTGGGCCATTTCCTTTTGTGGGCGCTAGGCCTACCCACACAAGTGAGGTACCATTTCTATCGCAAGACTTGGGGGAACGCTGGGTGGAAGGAAATTTGTGGCTCCTCTCAGATTCCAGAACTTTCTGTCACCGAAATGAGAGGGAAAAGTGTGTTTTTGGTGAAATTTTGAGGTTTGCAAAGGACTCTGGATAACAGAACCTGGTCAGAGCCCCACAAGTCACCCCATCTTGGATTCCCCTAGGTGTCTAGCTTTCAAAAAGGCGCTGGTTTGCTAGGTTTCCCTAGGTGCTGGCTGAGCTAGAGGCCAAAATTCACAGGTAGGCACTTTGTAAAAATCACCTCTGTTTTCTGTGAAAAAATGTGATGTGTCCACGTTGTGTTTTGGGCCATTTCCTTTCTTAGGCGCTAGGCCTACCCACACAAGTGAGGTACCATTTTTATCGGGAGACTTGGGGGAACGCTGGGCGGAAGGACATTTGTGGCTCCTCTCAGATTCAAGAACTTTCTCTCACCGAAATAAGAGGAAAAAGTGTTTTTTGGTCAAATTTTGAGGTTTGCAAAGGATTCTGGGTAACAGAACCTTGTCAGAGCTCCACAAGTCACCCCATCTTGGATTCCCCTAGGTGTCTAGTTTTAAAAAATGCGATGGTTTGCTAGGTTTCCCCAGGTGCCGGCTGAGCTAGAGGTCAAAATACACAGGTAGGCACTTTGTAAAAAACACCTCTGTTTTCTGTGAAAAAATGTGATGTGTCCACATCGTGTTTTGGGTCATTTCCTTTCATGGGCGCTAGGCCTACCCACACAAGTGAGGTACCATTTTTATCGGGAGAATTTGGGGAATGCTGGGTGTACGGAAATTTGTGGCTCATCTCAGAGTCGTCCAGAACTTTCTGTCACCGAAATGAGAGGAAAAAGTGTTTTTTTGGTCGTATTTTGAGGTTTGCAAAGGATTCTGGGTAACAGAACCTGGTCAGAGCCCCACAAGTCACCCCATCTTGGATTCCCCTAGGTTTCTCGTTTTCAAAAATGTGCTGGTTTGCTGCGTTTCCCCAGGTGACAGCTGAGCTAGAGGCCAAAATCCACAGGTAGGCACTTTGTAAAAAAACACCTCTGTTTTCTGTGAAAAAATGTGATGTGTCCACGTTGTGTTTTGGGCCATTTCCTTTCATGGGCACTAGGCCTACCCGCACAAGTGAGGTGCCATTTTTATCAGGAGACTAGGGGGAACGCTGGGTGGAAGGAAATTTGTGGCTCTTCTCAGATTCCAGAACTTTCTGTCACCGAAATGAGAGGAAAAAGTGTTTTTTGGTCAAATTTTGAGGTTTGCAAAGGATTCTGGGTAACAGAACCTGGTCAGAGCCCCACAAGTCACCCCATCTTGGATTCCCCTAGGTGTCTAGCTTTCAAAAATGCGCTGGTTTGCTAGGTTTCCCTAGGTGCCGGCTGAGCTAGAGGCCAAAATTCACAGGTAGGCACTTTGTAAAAATCACCTCTGTTTTCTGTGAAAAAATGTGATGTGTCCACGTTGTGTTTTGGGCCATTTCCTTTCTTGGGCGCTAGGCCTACCCGCACAAGTGAGGTACTATTTTTATCGGGAGACTAGGGGGAACGCTGGGCGGAAGGAAATTTGTGGCTCCTCTCAGATTCCAGAACTTTCTGTCACCGAAATGAGAGGAAAAAGTGTTTTTTGGTCAAATTTTGAGGTTTGCAAAGGATTCTGGGTAACAGAACCTGGTCAAAGCTCCACAAGTCATCCCATCTTGGATTACCCTAGGTGTCTAGTTTTCAAAAATGCGATGGTTTGCTAGGTTTCCACAGGTGCCGGCTGAGCTAGAGGCCAAAATCCACATGTAGGCACTTTGTAAAAAACAGCTCTGTTTTCTGTGAAAAAAATGTGATGTGTCCGCGTTGTGTTTTGGGCCATTTCCTTTCATGGGCGCTAGGCCTACCCACACAAGTGAGGTACCATTTTTATCGGGAGACTTGGGGGAACGCTGGGTGGAAGGAAATCTGTGGCTCCTCTCAGATTCTAGAAATTGCTGTCACTGAAATGAGAGGAAAAAGTGTTTTATTGGTGAAATTTTGAGGTTTGCAAAGGATTCTGGGTAACCAAACCTGGTCAGAGCCCCACAGGTCACCCCATCTTGGATTCCCCTAGGTGTCTAGTTTTAAAAAATGCGCTGGTTTGCTAGGTTTTCCCAGGTGCCGGCTGAGCTAGAGGCCAAAATCCACAGGTAGGCACTTTGTAAAAAACACCTCTGTTTTCTGTGAAAAAATTTGATCTGTCCACGTTGTGTTTTGGGCCAATTCCTTTCTTGGGCGCTAGGCCTACCCACACAGGTGAGGTACCATTTTTATCGGGAGACTTGGGGAACGCTGGGCGGAAGGAAATTTGTGGCTCCTCTCAGATTCCAGAACTTTCTGTCTCCGAAATGAGAAGAAAAAGTGTTTTTTTGGTCAAATTTTGAGGTTTGCAAAGGATTCTGGGTAACAGAACCTGGGCAGAGCCCCACAAGTC
Source organism: Pleurodeles waltl (assembly GCF_031143425.1). Classification (NCBI taxonomy): domain Eukaryota; kingdom Metazoa; phylum Chordata; class Amphibia; order Caudata; family Salamandridae; genus Pleurodeles; species Pleurodeles waltl. Next base: position 439,483,326 of record NC_090446.1, on the reverse strand, counting down.
ACCCCATCTCGGATTCCCCTAGGTGTCTAGTTTTAGAAAATGCGCTGGTTTGCTAGGTTTCCCCAGGTGCCGGCTGAGCAAGAGGCCAAAATCCACAGGTAGGCACTTTGTAAAAAACACCTCTGTTTTCTGTGAAAAAATTTGATCTGTCCACGTTGTGTTTTGGGCCAATTCCTTTCTTGGGCGCTAGGCCTACCCACACAGGTGAGGTACCATTTTTATCGGGAGACTTGGGGGAACGCTGGGCGGAAGGAAATTTGTGGCTCCTCTCAGATTCCAGAACTTTCTGTCACCGAAATGAGAGGAAAAAGTGTTTTTCTGGTCACATTTTGAGGTTTGCAAAGGATTCTGGGTAACAGAATCTGGTCAGATCCCCACAAGTCACCCCATGTTGGATTCCCCTAGGTTTCTAGTTTTCAAAAATGCACTGGTTTGCTAGGTTTCCCCAGGTGCCGGCTGAGCTAGAGGCCAAAATCCACAAACAGGCACTGTTTTCAGTTAAAAAATGTGATGTGTCCACGTTGTGTTTTGGGCCATTTCCTTTTGTGGGTGCTAGGCCTACCCACACAAGTGAGGTACCGTTTCTATCGCAAGACTTGGGGGAACGCTGGGTGGAAGGAAATTTGTGGCTCCTCTCAGATTCCAGAACTTTCTGTCACCGAAATGAGAGGGAAAAGTGTGTTTTTGGTGAAATTTTGAGGTTTGCCAAGGACTCTGGATAACAGAACCTGGTCAGAGCCCCACAAGTCACCCCATCTTGGATTCCCCTAGGTGTCTAGCTTTCAAAAATGCGCTGGTTTGCTAGGTTTCCCTAGGTGCTGGCTGAGCTAGAGGCCAAAATTCACAGGTAGGCACTTTGTAAAAATCACCTCTGTTTTCTGTGAAAAAATTTGATGTGTCCACGTTGTGTTTTGGGCCATTTCCTTTCTTAGGCGCTAGGCCGACCCACACAAGCGAGGTACCATTTTTATCGGGAGACTTGGGGGGAACGCTGGGCGGTAGGACATTTGTGGCTCCTCTCAGATTCCAGAACTTTCTCTCACCGAAATGAGAAGAAAAAGTGTTTTTTGGTCAAATTTTGAGGTTTGCAAAGGATTCTGCGTAACAGAACCTGCTCAAAGCTCCACATGTCACCCCATCTTGGATTCCCCTAGGTGTCTAGTTTTCAAAAATGCGCTGGTTTGCTAGGTTTCCCCAGGTGCCGGCTGTGCTAGAGGTCAAAATCCATAGGTAGGCACTTTGTAAAAAACACCTCTGTTTTCTGTGAAAAAATGTGATGTGTCCACGTTGTGTTTTGGGCCATTTCCTTTCTTAGGCGCTAGGCCTACCCACACAAGTGAGGTACCATTTTTATCGGGAGACTTGGGGGAACGCTGGGCGGAAGGAAATTTGTGGCTCCTCTCAGATTCCAGAACTTTCTCTCACCGAAATGAGAGGAAAAAGTGTTTTTTGGTCAAATTTTGAGGTTTGCAAAGGATTCTGGGTAACAGAACCTGGTCAGAGCTCCACAAGTCACCCCATCTTGGATTCCCCTAGGTGTCTAGTTTTAAAAAATGCGATGGTTTGCTAGGTTTCCCCAGGTTCCGGCTGAGCTAGAGGTCAAAATCCACAGGTAGGCACTTTGTAAAAAACACCTCTGTTTTCTGTGAAAAAATTTGATGTGTCCACGTTGTGTTTTGGGCCAATTCCTTTCTTGGGCGCTAGGCCTACCCACACAGGTGAGGTTCCATTTTTATCGGGAGACTTGGGGGAACGCTGGGCGGAAGGAAATTTGTGGCTCCTCTCAGATTCCAGAACTTTCTGTCACCGAAATGAGAGGAAAAAGTGTTTTTCTGGTCACATTTTGAGGTTTGCAAAGGATTCTGGGTAACAGAATCTGGTCAGATCCCCACAAGTCACCCCATGTTGGATTCCCCTAGGTTTCTAGTTTTCAAAAATGCACTGGTTTGCTAGGTTTCCCCAGGTGCCGGCTGAGCTAGAGGCCAAAATCCACAAACAGGCACTGTTTTCTGTTAAAAAATGTGATGTGTCCACGTTGTGTTTTGGGCCATTTCCTTTTGTGGGTGCTAGGCCTACCCACACAAGTGAGGTACCACTTCTATCGCAAGACTTGGGGGAACGCTGGGTGGAAGGAAATTTGTGGCTCCTCTCAGATTCCAGAACTTTCTGTCACCGAAATGAGGGGGAAAAGTGTGTTTTTGGTGAAATTTTGAGGTTTGCCAAGGACTCTGGATAACAGAACCTGGTCAGAGCCCCTCAAGTCACCCCATCTTGGATTCCCCTAGGTGTCTAGCTTTCAAAAATGAGTTGGTTTGCTCGGTTTCCCTAGGTGCTGGCTGAGCTAGAGGCCAAAATTCACAGGTAGGCACTTTGTAAAAATCACCTCTGTTTTCTGTGAAAAAATTTGATGTGTCCACGTTGTGTTTTGGGCCATTTCCTTTCTTAGGCGCTAGGCCTACCCACACAAGCGAGGTACCATTTTTATCGGGAGACTTGGGGGAACGCTGGGCGGAAGGACATTTGTGGCTCCTCTCAGATTCCAGAACTTTCTCTCACCGAAATGAGAAGAAAAAGTGTTTTTTGGTCAAATTTTGAGGTTTGCAAAGGATTCTGCGTAACAGAACCTGCTCAAAGCTCCACATGTCACCCCATCTTGGATTCCCCTAGGTGTCTAGTTTTCAAAAATGCGCTGGTTTGCTAGGTTTCCCCAGGTGCCGGCTGTGCTAGAGGTCAAAATCCATAGGTAGGCACTTTGTAAAAAACACCTCTGTTTTCTGTGAAAAAATGTGATGTGTCCACGTTGTGTTTTGGGCCATTTCCTTTCTTAGGCGCTAGGCCTACCCACACAAGTGAGGTACCATTTTTATCGGGAGACTTGGGGGAACGCTGGGCGGAAGGAAATTTGTGGCTCCTCTCAGATTCCAGAACTTTCTCTCACCGAAATGAGAGGAAAAAGTGTTTTTTGGTCAAATTTTGAGGTTTGCAAAGGATTCTGGGTAACAGAACCTGGTCAGAGCTCCACAAGTCACCCCATCTTGGATTCCCCTAGGTGTCTAGTTTTCAAAAATGCGATGGTTTGCTAGGTTTCCCCAGGTGCCGGCTGAGCTAGAGGTCAAAATCCACAGGTAGGCACTTTGTAAAAAACACCTCTGTTTTCTGTGAAAAAATTTGATGTGTCCACGTTGTGTTTTGGGCCAATTCCTTTCTTGGGCGCTAGGCCTACCCACACAGGTGAGGTTCCATTTTTATCGGGAGACTTGGGGGAACGCTGGGCGGAAGGAAATTTGTGGCTCCTCTCAGATTCCAGAACTTTCTGTCACCGAAATGAGAGGAAAAAGTGTTTTTCTGGTCACATTTTGAGGTTTGCAAAGGATTCTGGGTAACAGAATCTGGTCAGATTCCCACAAGTCACCCCATCTTGGATTCCCCTATGTTTCTAGTTTTCAAAAATGCACTGGTTTGCTAGGTTTCCCCAGGTGCCGGCTGAGCTAGAGGCCAAAATCCACAGGCAGGCACTGTTTTCTGTGAAAAAATGTGATGTGTCCACGTTGTGTTTTGGGCCATTTACTTTTGTGGGCGCTAGGCCTACCCACACAAGTGAGGTACCATTTCTATCACGAGACTTGAGGGAACGCTGGGTGGAAGGAAATTTGTGGCTCTTCTCAGATTCCAGAACTTTCTGTCACGGAAATGAGAGGAAAAAGTGTTTTTTTGGTGAACTTTTGAGGTTTGCAAAGGATTCTGGGTAACAGAACCTGGTCAGAGCTCCACAAGTCACCCCATCTTGGATTCCCTAGGTGTCTAGCTTTCAAAAATGCGCTGGTTTGCTAGGGTTCCCTAGGTGCCGGCTGAGCTAGAGGCCAAAATTCACAGGTAGGCACTTTGTAAAAATCACCTCTGTTTTCTGTGAAAAAATGTGATGTGTCCACGTTGTGTTTTGGGCCATTTCCTTTCTTAGCCGCTAGAACTCCCCACACAAGTGAGGTACCATTTTTATCCGGAGACTTGGGGGAACGCTGGGCGGAAGGAAATTTGTGGCTCCTCCCAGATTCCAGAACTTTCTGTCACCGAAATGAGAGGAAAAAGTGTTTTTTGGTCAAATGTTGAGGTTTGCAAAGGATTCTGGGTAACAGAACCTGGTCAGAGCTCCACAAGTCACCCCATCTTGGATTCCCTAGGTGTCTAGTTTTCAAAAATGCGCTGGTTTGCTAGGTTTCCCCTTGTGCCGGCTAAGCTAGAGGTCAAAATCCACAGTAGGCACTTTGTAAAAAACACCTCTGTTTTCTGTGAAAAAATGTGATGTGTCCACGTCGTGTTTTGGGCCATTTCCTTTCATGGGCGCTATGCCTACCCACACAAGTGAGGTACCATTTTTATCGGGAGACTAGGGGGAACGCTGGGCGAAAGGAAATTTGTGGCTCCTCTCAGATTCCAGAACTTTCTGTCACCGAAATGAGAAGAAAAAGTGTTTTTTGGTCAAATTTTGAGGTTTTCAAAGGATTCTGGGTAACAGAACCTGGTCAAAGCTCCACAAGTCACCCCATCTTGGATTCCCCTAGATGTCTTGTTTTAAAAAATGTGCTGGTTTGCTAGTTTTCCCCAGGTGCCGACTGACCTAGAGGCCAAAATCCACAGGTAGGCATTTGTAAAAAACACCACTGTTTTCGGTGAAAAAATGTAATGTGTCCACGTTGTGTTTTGGGCCATTTCCTTTCATGGGCGCTAGGCCTACCCACACAAGTGAGGTACCATTTTTATCGGGAGACTTTGGGGAATGCTGGGTGTAAGGAAATTTGTGGCTCCTCTCAGATTCCAGAACTTTCTGTCACCGAAATGAGAGGAAAAAGTATTTTTTGGTCAAATTTTGAGGTTTGCAAAGGATTCTGGGTAACAGAACCTGGTCAAAGCTCCACAAGTCATCCCATCTTGGATTCCCCTAGGTGTCTAGTTTTCAAAAATGCGCTGATTTGCTAGGTTTCCACAGGTGCCGGCTGAGCTAGAGGCCAAAATCCACATGTAGGCACTTTGTAAAAAACACCTCTGTTTTCGGTGAAAAAATTTGATGTGTCCACGTTGTGTTTTGGGCCAATTCCTTTCTTGGGCGCTAGGCCTACCCACACAGGTGAGGTACCATTTTTATCGGGAGACTTGGGGGAACGCTGGGCGGAAGGAAATTTGTGGCTCCTCTCAGATTCCAGAACTTTCTGTCACCGAAATGAGAAGAAAAAGTGTTTTTTGGTCAAATTTTGAGGTTTGCAAAGGATTCTGGGTAACAGAACCTGGTCAGAGCCCCACAAGTCACCCCATCTTGGATTCCCCTAGGTGTCTAGTTTTAGAAAATGCGCTGGTTTGCTAGGTTTCCCCAGGTGCCGGCTGAGCTAGAGGCCAAAATCCACAGGTAGGCACTTTGTAAAAAATACCTATGTTTTCTGTTAAAAAATGTGATGTGTCCACGTTGTGTTTTGGGCCAATTCCTTTCTTGGGCGCTAGGCCTACCCACACAGGTGAGGTACCATTTTTATCGGGAGACTTGGGGGAACGCTGGGCGGAAGGAAATTTGTGGCTCCTCTCAGATTCCAGAACTTTCTGTCACCGAAATGAGAAGAAAAAGTGTTTTTTGGTCAAATTTTGAGGTTTGCAAAGGATTCTGCGTAACAGAACCTGCTCAAAGCTCCACATGTCACCCCATCTTGGATTCCCCTAGGTGTCTAGTTTTCAAAAATGCGCTGGTTTGCTAGGTTTCCCCAGGTGCCGCCTGTGCTAGAGGTCAAAATCTATAGGTAGGCACTTTGTAAAAAACACCTCTGTTTTCTGTGAAAAAATGTGATGTGTCCACGTTGTGTTTTGGGCCATTTCCTTTCTTAGGCGCTAGGCCTACCCACACAAGTGAGGTACCATTTTTATCGGGAGACTTGGGGGAACGCTGGGCAGAAGGAAATTTGTGGCTCCTCTCAGATTCCAGAACTTTCTCTCACCGAAATGAGAGGAAAAAGTGTTTTTTGGTCAAATTTTGAGGTTTGCAAAGGATTCTGGGTAACAGAACCTGGTCAGAACTCCACAAGTCACCCCATCTTGGATTCCCCTAGGTGTCTAGTTTTCAAAAATGCGATGGTTTGCTAGGTTTCCCCAGGTGCCGGCTGAGCTAGAGGTCAAAATCCACAGGTAGGCACTTTGTAAAAAACACCTCTGTTTTCTGTGAAAAAATGTGATGTGTCCACATCGTGTTTTGGGCCATTTCCTTTCATGGGCGCTAGGCCTACCCACACAAGTGAGGTACCATTTTTATCGGGAGACTTTGGGGAATGCTGGGTGTACGGAAATTTGTGGCTCATCTCAGAGTCGTCCAGAACTTTCTGTCACCGAAATGAGAGGAAAAAGTGTTTTTTTGGTCAAATTTTGAGGTTTGCAAAGGATTCTGGGTAACAGAACCTGGTCAGAGCCCCACAAGTCACCCCATCTTGGATTCCCCTAGGTTTCTAGTTTTCAAAAATGTGCTGGTTTGCTAGGCTTCCCCAGGTGCCGGCTGAGCTAGAGGCCAAAATGCACAGGCAGGCACTGTTTTCTGTGAAAAAATGTGATGTGTCAACGTTGTGTTTTGGCCCATTTCCTTTCGTGGGTGCTAGGCCTACCCACACAAGTGAGGTACCATTTCTATCGGGAGACTTGGGGGAACGCTGGGTGGAAGGAAATTTGTGGCTCCTCTCAGATTCCAGAACTTTCTGTCACCGAAATGAGAGGAAAAAATGTTTTTTGGTCAAATTTTGAGGTTTGCAAAGGATTCTGGGTAACAGAACCTGCTCAAAGCTCCACATGTCACCCCATCTTGGATTCCCCTAGGTGTCTAGTTTTCAAAAATGCGCGGGTTTGCTAGGTTTCCCCAGGTGCCGGCTGAGCTAGAGGCCAAAATCCACAGGTAGGCACTTTGTAAAAAACACCTCTGTTTTCTGTGAAAAAATGTGATCTGTCCACGTTGTGTTTTGGGCCATTTCCTTTCTTGGGCGCTAGGCCTACCCACACAGGTGAGGTACCCTTTTTATCGGGAGACTTGGGGGATGCTGGGCGGAAGGAAATTTGTGGCTCCTCTCAGATTACAGAACTTTCTGTCACCGAAATGAGAGGAAAAAGTGTTTTTTGGTCAAATTTTGAGGTTTGCAAAGGATTCTGGGTAACAGAACCTGGTCAAAGCTCCACAAGTCATCCCATCTTGGATTCCCCTAGGTGTCTAGTTTTAAAAAATGCACTGGTTTGCTAGGTTTCCCCAGGTGCCGGCTGAGCTAGAGGCCAAAATCGACATGTAGGCACTTTGTAAAAAACAGCTCTGTTTTCTGTGAAAAAAATGTGATGTGTCCACGTTGTGTTTTGGGCCATTTCCTTTCATGGGCGCTAGGCCTACCCACACAAGTGAGGTACCATTTTTATAGGGAGACTTGGGGGAACGCTGGGTGGAAGGAAATCTGTGGCTCCTCTCAGATTCTAGAAATTTCTGTCACCGAAATGAGAGGAAAAAGTGTTTTTCTGGTCACATTTTGAGGTTTGCAAAGGATTCTGGGTAACAGAATCTGGTCAGATTCCCACAAGTCACCCCATCTTGGATTCCCCTAGGTTTCTAGTTTTCAAAAAAGCACTGGTTTGCTAGGTTTCCCCAGGTGCCGGCTGAGCTAGAGGCCAAAATCCACAGGCAGGCACTGTTTTCTGTGAAAAAATGTGATGTGTCCACGTTGTGTTTTGGGCCATTTACTTTTGTGGGCGCTAGGCCTACCCACACAAGTGAGGTACCATTTCTATCACGAGACTTGAGGGAACGCTGGGTGGAAGGAAATTTGTGGCTCTTCTCAGATTCCAGAACTTTCTGTCACCGAAATGAGAGGAAAAAGTGTTTTTTTGGTGAACTTTTGAGGTTTGCAAAGGATTCTGGGTAACAGAACCTGGTCAGAGCCCCACAAGTCACCCCATCTTGGATTCCCTAGGTGTCTAGTTTTCAAAAATGCGCTGGTTTGCTAGGTTTCCCCTTGTGCCGGCTAAGCTAGAGGTCAAAATCCACAGGTAGGCACTTTGTAAAAAACACCTCTGTTTTCTGTGAAAAAATGTGATGTGCCACGTCGTGTTTTGGGCCATTTCCTTTCATGGGCGCTATGCCTACCCACACAAGTGAGGTACCATTTTTATCCGGAGACTTGGGGGAACGCTGGGCGGAAGGAAATTTGTGGCTCCTCCCAGATTCCGAAACTTTCTCTCACCGAAATGAGAGGAAAAAGTGTTTTTTGGTCAAATTTTGAGGTTTGCAAAGGATTCTGGGTAACAGAACCTGGTCAGAGCTCCACAAGTGACCCCATCTTGGATTCCCTAGGTGTCTAGTTTTCAAAAATGCGCTGGTTTGCTAGGTTTCCCCTTGTGCCGGCTAAGCTAGAGGTCAAAATCCACAGGTAGGCACTTTGTAAAAAACACCTCTGTTTTCTGTGAAAAAATGTGATGTGCCACGTCGTGTTTTGGGCCATTTCCTTTCATGGGCGCTATGCCTACCCACACAAGTGAGGTACCATTTTTATCGGGAGACTAGGGGGAACGCTGGGCGGAAGGAAATTTGTGGCTCCTCTCAGATTCCAGAACTTTCTGTCACCGAAATGAGAAGAAAAATGTTTTTTTGGTCAAATTTTGAGGTTTGCAAAGGATTCTGGGTAACAGAACCTGGTCAAAGCTCCACAAGTCACCCCATCTTGGATTCCCCTAGATGTCTTGTTTTAAAAAATGCGCTGGTTTGCTAGGTTTCCCCAGGTGCCGACTGACCTAGAGGCCAAAATCCACAGGTAGGCACTTTGTAAAAAACACCACTGTTTTCTGTGAAAAAATGTAATGTGTCCACGTTGTGTTTTGGGCCATTTCCTTTCATGGGCGCTAGGCCTACCCACACAAGTGAGGTACCATTTTTATCGGGAGACTTTGGGGAATGCTGGGTGTAAGGAAATTTGTGGCTCATCTCAGATTCCAGAACTTTCTGTCACCGAAATAAGAGGAAAAAGTGTTTTTTTGGTCAAATTTTGAGGTTTGCCAAGGACTCTGGGTAACAGAACCTGGTCAAAGCTCCACAAGTCATCCCATCTTGGATTCCCCTAGGTGTCTAGTTTTCAAAAATGCACTGGTTTGCTAGGTTTCCCCAGGTGCCGGGTGATTTAGAAGCCAAAATCCACATGTAGGCACTTTGTAAAAAAACAGCTCTGTTTTCTGTGAAAAAAATGTGATGTGTCCACGTTGTGTTTTGGGCCATTTCCTTTCATGGGCGCTAGGCCTACCCACACAAGTGAGGTACCATTTTTATCGGGAGACTTGGGGGAACGCTGGGTGGAAGGAAATCTGTGGCTCCTCTCAGATTCTAGAAATTTCTGTCACCGAAATGAGAGGAAAAAGTGTTTTATTCGTGAAATTTTGAGGTTTGCAAAGGATTCTGGGTACCAAAACCTGGTCAGAGCCCCACAAGTCACCCCATCTTGGATTCCCCTAGGTGTCTAGTTTTAAAAAATGCGCTGGTTTGCTAGGTTTCCACAGGTGCCGGCTGAGCTAGAGGCCAAAATCCACAGGTAGGCACTTTGTAAAAAACACCTCTGTTTTCTGTGAAAAAATTTGATCTGTCCACGTTGTGTTTTGGGCCAATTCCTTTCTTGGGCGCTAGGCCTACCCACACAGGTGAGGTACCATTTTTATCGGGAGACTTGGGGGAACGCTGGGCGGAAGGAAATTTGTGGCTCTTCTCAGATTTCAGAACTTTCTGTCACCGAAATGAGAAGAAAAAGTGTTTTTTGGTCAAATTTTGAGGTTTGCAAAGGATTCTGGGTAACAGAACCTGGTCAAAGCCCCACAAGTCACCCCATCTTGGATTCCCCTAGGTGTCTAGTTTTAGAAAATGCGCTGGTTTGCTAGGTTTCCCCAGGTGCCGGCTGAGCTAGAGGCCAAAATCCACAGGTAGGCACTTTGTAAAAAATACCTCTGTTTTCTGTTAAAAAATGTGATGTGTCCACGTTGTGTTTTGGGCCAATTCCTTTCTTGGGCGCTAGGCCTACCCACACAGGTGAGGTACCATTTTTATCGGGAGACTTGGGGGAACGCTGGGCGGAAGGAAATTTGTGGCTCCTCTCAGATTCCAGAACTTTCTGTCACCGAAATGAGAGGAAAAAGTGTTTTTCTGGTCACATTTTGAGGTTTGCAAAGGATTCTGGGTAACAGAATCTGGTCAGATCCCCACAAGTCACCCCATGTTGGATTCCCCTAGGTTTCTAGTTTTCAAAAATGCACTGGTTTGCTAGGTTTCCCCTGGTGCCGGCTGAGCTAGAGGCCAAAATCCACAGACAGGCACTGTTTCCTTTTAAAAAATGTGATGTGTCCAAGTTGTGTTTTGGGCCATTTCCTTTTGTGGGCGCTAGGCCTACCCACACAAGTGAGGTACCATTTCTATCGCAAGACTTGGGGGAACGCTGGGTGGAAGGAAATTTGTGGCTCCTCTCAGATTCCAGAACTTTCTGTCACCGAAATGAGAGGGAAAAGTGTGTTTTTGGTGAAATTTTGAGGTTTGCAAAGGACTCTGGATAACAGAACCTGGTCAGAGCCCCACAAGTCACCCCATCTTGGATTCCCCTAGGTGTCTAGCTTTCAAAAAAGGCGCTGGTTTGCTAGGTTTCCCTAGGTGCTGGCTGAGCTAGAGGCCAAAATTCACAGGTAGGCACTTTGTAAAAATCACCTCTGTTTTCTGTGAAAAAATTTATGTGTCCACGTTGTGTTTTGGGCCATTTCCTTTCGTAGGCGCTAGGCCTACCCACACAAGTGAGGTACCATTTTTATCGGGAGACTTGGGGGAACGCTGGGCGGAAGGACATTTGTGGCTCCTCTCAGATTCCAGAACTTTCTCTCACCGAAATAAGAGGAAAAAGTGTTTTTTGGTCAAATTTTGAGGTTTGCAAAGGATTCTGGGTAACAGAACCTTGTCAGAGCTCCACATGTCACCCCATCTTGGATTCCCCTAGGTGTCTAGTTTTCAAAAATGCGCTGGTTTGCTAGGTTTCCCCAGGTGCCGGCTGTGCTAGAGGTCAAAATCCATAGGTAGGCACTTTGTAAAAAACACCTCTGTTTTCTGTGAAAAAATGTGATGTGTCCACGTTGTGTTTTGGGCCATTTCCTTTCTTAGGCGCTAGGCCTACCCACACAAGTGAGGTACCATTTTTATCGGGAGACTTGGGGGAACGCTGGGCGGAAGGAAATTTGTGGCTCCTCTCAGATTCCAGAACTTTCTCTCACCGAAATGAGAGGAAAAAGTGTTTTTTGGTCAAATTTTGAGGTTTGCAAAGGATTCTGGGTAACAGAACCTGGTCAGAGCTCCACAAGTCACCCCATCTTGGATTCCCCTAGGTGTCTAGTTTTCAAAAATGCGATGGTTTGCTAGGTTTCCCCAGGTGCCGGCTGAGCTAGAGGTCAAAATCCACAGGTAGGCACTTTGTAAAAAACACCTCTGTTTTCTGTGAAAAAATGTGATGTGTCCACATCGTATTTTGGGCCATTTCCTTTCATGGGCGCTAGGCCTACCCACACAAGTGAGGTACCATTTTTATCGGGAGAATTTGGGGAATGCTGGGTGTACGGAAATTTGTGGCTCATCTCAGAGTCGTCCAGAACTTTCTGTCACCGAAATGAGAGGAAAAAGTGTTTTTTTGGTCGTATTCTGAGGTTTGCAAAGGATTCTGGGTAACAGAACCTGGTCAGAGCCCCAGACGTCACCCCATCTTGGATTCCCCTAGGTGTCTAGTTTTCAAAAATGCGCTGGTTTGCTGTGTTTCCCCAGGTGCCGGCTGAGCTAGAGGCCAATATCCACAGGTAGGCACTTTGTAAAAAAACACCTCTGTTGTCTGTGAAAAAATGTGATGTGTCCACGATGTGTTTTGGGCCATTTCCTTTCATGGGCACTAGGCCTACCCGCACAAGTTGAGGTACCATTTTTATCGGGAGACTAGGGGGAACGCTGGGTGGAAGGAAATTTGTGGCTCCTCTCAGATTCCAGAACTTTCTGTCACCGAAATGAGAAGAAAAAGTGGTTTTTGGTCAAATTTTGAGGTTTGCAAAGGATTTTGGGTAACAGAACCTGCTCAAAGCTCCACATGTCATCCCATCTTGGATTCCCCTAGGTGTCTAGTTTTGAAAAATGCGCGGGTTTGCTAGGTTTCCCCAGGTGCCGGCTGAGCTAGAGGCCAAAATCCACAGGTAGGCACTTTGTAAAAAACACCTCTGTTTTCTGTGAAAAAATGTGATCTGTCCACGTTGTGTTTTGGGCCATTTCCTTTCTTGGGCGCTAGGCCTACCCACACAGGTGGGGTACCCTTTTTATCGGGAGACTTGGGGGATGCTGGGCGGAAGGAAATTTGTGGCTCCTCTCAGATTACAGAACTTTCTGTCACCGAAATGAGACGAAAAAGTGTTTTTTGGTCAAATTTTGAGGTTTGCAAAGGATTCTGGGTAACAGAACCTGGTCAAAGCTCCAAAAGTCATCCCATCTTGGATTCCCCTAGGTGTCTAGTTTTCAAAAATGCACTGGTTTGCTAGGTTTCCCCAGGTGCCGGCTGAGCTAGAGGCCAAAATCGACATGTAGGCACTTTGTAAAAAACAGCTCTGTTTTCTGTGAAAAAAATGTGATGTGTCCACGTTGTGTTTTGGGCCATTTCCTTTCATGGGCGCTAGGCCTACCCACACAAGTGAGGTACCATTTTTATAGGGAGACTTGGGGGAACGCTGGGTGGAAGGAAATCTGTGGCTCCTCTCAGATTCTAGAAATTTCTGTCACCGAAATGAGAGGAAAAAGTGTTTTTCTGGTCACATTTTGAGGTTTGCAAAGGATTCTGGGTAACAGAATCTGGTCAGATCCCCACAAGTCACCCCATGTTGGATTCCCCTAGGTTTCTAGTTTTCAAACATGCACTGGTTTGCTAGGTTTCCCCAGGTGCCGGCTGAGCTAGAGGCCAAAATCCACAGACAGGCACTGTTTTCTGTTAAAAAATGTGATGTGTCCACGTTGTGTTTTGGGCCATTTCCTTTTGTGGGCGCTAGGCCTACCCACACAAGTGAGGTACCATTTCTATCGCAAGACTTGGGGGAACGCTGGGTGGAAGGAAATTTGTGGCTCCTCTCAGATTCCAGAACTTTCTGTCACCGAAATGAGAGGGAAAAGTGTGTTTTTGGTGAAATTTTGAGGTTTGCAAAGGACTCTGGATAACAGAACCTGGTCAGAGCCCCACAAGTCACCCCATCTTGGATTCCCCTAGGTGTCTAGCTTTCAAAAAAGGCGCTGGTTTGCTAGGTTTCCCTAGGTGCTGGCTGAGCTAGAGGCCAAAATTCACAGGTAGGCACTTTGTAAAAATCACCTCTGTTTTCTGTGAAAAAATTTGATGTGTCCACGTTGTGTTTTGGGCCATTTCCTTTCTTAGGCGCTAGGCCTACCCACACAAGTGAGGTACCATTTTTATCGGGAGACTTGGGGGAACGCTGGGCGGAAGGACATTTGTGGCTCCTCTCAGATTCCAGAACTTTCTCTCACCGAAATAAGAGGAAAAAGTGTTTTTTGGTCAAATTTTGAGGTTTGCAAAGGATTCTGGGTAACAGAACCTTGTCAGAGCTCCACATGTCACCCCATCTTGGATTCCCCTAGGTGTCTAGTTTTCAAAAATGCGCTGGTTTGCTAGGTTTCCCCAGGTGCCGGCTGTGCTAGAGATCAAAATCCATAGGTAGGCACTTTGTAAAAAACACCTCTGTTTTCTGTGAAAAAATGTGATGTGTCCACGTTGTGTTTTGGGCCATTTCCTTTCTTAGGGGCTAGGCCTACCCACACAAGTGAGGTACCATTTTTATCGGGAGACTTGGGGGAACGCTGGGCGGAAGGAAATTTGTGGCTCCTCTCAGATTCCAGAACTTTCTCTCACCGAAATGAGAGGAAAAAGTGTTTTTTGGTCAAATTTTGAGGTTTGCAAAGGATTCTGGGTAACAGAACCTGGTCAGAGCTCCACAAGTCACCCCACCTTGGATTCCCCTAGGTGTCTAGTTTTCAAACATGCAATGGTTTGCTCGATTTCCCCAGGTGCCGGCTGAGCTAGAGGTCAAAATCCACAGGTAGGCACTTTGTAAAAAACACCTCTGTTTTCTGTGAAAAAATGTGATGTGTCCACATCGTATTTTGGGCCATTTCCTTTCATGGGCGCTAGGCCTACCCACACAAGTGAGGTACCATTTTTATCGGGAGAATTTGGGGAATGCTGGGTGTACGGAAATTTGTGGCTCATCTCAGAGTCGTCCAGAACTTTCTGTCACCGAAATGAGAGGAAAAAGTGTTTTTTTGGTCGTATTTTGAGGTTTGCAAAGGATTCTGGGTAACAGAACCTGGTCAGAGCCCCAGACGTCACCCCATCTTGGATTCCCCTAGGTGTCTAGTTTTCAAAAATGCGCTGGTTTGCTGCGTTTCCCCAGGTGCCGGCTGAGCTAGAGGCCAATATCCACAGGTAGGCACTTTGTAAAAAAACACCTCTGTTGTCTGTGAAAAAATGTGATGTGTCCACGATGTGTTTTGGGCCATTTCCTTTCATGGGCACTAGGCCTACCCGCACAAGTTGAGGTACCATTTTTATCGGGAGACTAGGGGGAACGCTGGGTGGAAGGAAATTTGTGTCTCCTCTCAGATTCCAGAACTTTCTGTCACCGAAATGAGAAGAAAAAGTGGTTTTTGGTCAAATTTTGAGGTTTGCAAAGGATTCTGGGTAACAGAACCTGCTCAAAGCTCCACATGTCACCCCATCTTGGATTCCCCTAGGTGTCTAGTTTTGAAAAATGCGCGGGTTTGCTAGGTTTCCCAAGGTGCCGGCTGAGCTAGAGGCCAAAATCCACAGGTAGGCACTTTGTAAAAAACACCTCTGTTTTCTGTGAAAAAATGTGATCTGTCCACGTTGTGTTTTGGGCCATTTCCTTTCTTGGGCGCTAGGCCTACCCACACAGGTGAGGTACCCTTTTTATCGGGAGACTTGGGGGATGCTGGGCGGAAGGAAATTTGTGGCTCCTCTCAGATTACAGAACTTTCTGTCACCGAAATGAGAGGAAAAAGTGTTTTTTGGTCAAATT
The DNA here is from genome assembly GCF_031143425.1 of Pleurodeles waltl. Taxonomy (NCBI): domain Eukaryota; kingdom Metazoa; phylum Chordata; class Amphibia; order Caudata; family Salamandridae; genus Pleurodeles; species Pleurodeles waltl. The sequence goes on along the minus strand of NC_090446.1, from coordinate 439,468,194 downwards.
TTGAGGTTTGCAAAGGATTCTGGGTAACAGAACCTGGTCAAAGCTCCACAAGTCATCCCATCTTGGATTCCCCTAGGTGTCTAGTTTTCAAAAATGCACTGGTTTGCTAGGTTTCCCCAGGTGCCGGCTGAGCTAGAGGCCAAAATCGACATGTAGGCACTTTGTAAAAAACAGCTCTGTTTTCTGTGAAAAAAATGTGATGTGTCCACGTTGTGTTTTGGGCCATTTCCTTTCATGGGCGCTAGGCCTACCCACACAAGTGAGGTACCATTTTTATAGGGAGACTTGGGGGAACGCTGGGTGGAAGGAAATCTGTGGCTCCTCTCAGATTCTAGAAATTTCTGTCACCGAAATGAGAGGAAAAAGTGTTTTTCTGGTCACATTTTGAGGTTTGCAAAGGATTCTGGGTAACAGAATCTGGTCAGATCCCCACAAGTCACCCCATGTTGGATTCCCCTAGGTTTCTAGTTTTCAAACATGCACTGGTTTGCTAGGTTTCCCCAGGTGCCGGCTGAGCTAGAGGCCAAAATCCACAGACAGGCACTGTTTTCTGTTAAAAAATGTGATGTGTCCACGTTGTGTTTTGGGCCATTTCCTTTTGTGGGCGCTAGGCCTACCCACACAAGTGAGGTACCATTTCTATCGCAAGACTTGGGGGAACGCTGGGTGGAAGGAAATTTGTGGCTCCTCTCAGATTCCAGAACTTTCTGTCACCGAAATGAGAGGGAAAAGTGTGTTTTTGGTGAAATTTTGAGGTTTGCAAAGGACTCTGGATAACAGAACCTGGTCAGAGCCCCACAAGTCACCCCATCTTGGATTCCCCTAGGTGTCTAGCTTTCAAAAAAGGCGCTGGTTTGCTAGGTTTCCCTAGGTGCTGGCTGAGCTAGAGGCCAAAATTCACAGGTAGGCACTTTGTAAAAATCACCTCTGTTTTCTGTGAAAAAATTTGATGTGTCCACGTTGTGTTTTGGGCCATTTCCTTTGTTAGGCGCTAGGCCTACCCACACAAGTGAGGTACCATTTTTATCGGGAGACTTGGGGGAACGCTGGGCGGAAGGACATTTGTGGCTCCTCTCAGATTCCAGAACTTTCTCTCACCGAAATAAGAGGAAAAAGTGTTTTTTGGTCAAATTTTGAGGTTTGCAAAGGATTCTGGGTAACAGAACCTTGTCAGAGCTCCACATGTCACCCCATCTTGGATTCCCCTAGGTGTCTAGTTTTAAAAAATGCGCTGGTTTGCTAGGTTTCCCCAGGTGCCGGCTGTGCTAGAGATCAAAATCCATAGGTAGGCACTTTGTAAAAAACACCTCTGTTTTCTGTGAAAAAATGTGATGTGTCTACGTTGTGTTTTGGGCCATTTCTTTTCTTAGGCGCTAGGCCTACCCACACAAGTGAGGTACCATTTTTATCGGGAGACTTGGGGGAACGCTGGGCGGAAGGAAATTTGTGGCTCCTCTCAGATTCCAGATCTTTCTCTCACCGAAATGAGAGGAAAAAGTGTTTTTTGGTCAAATTTTGAGGTTTGCAAAGGATTCTGGGTAACAGAACCTGGTCAGAGCTCCACAAGTCACCCCACCTTGGATTCCCCTAGGTGTCTAGTTTTCAAAAATGCAATGGTTTGCTCGGTTTCCCCAGGTGCCGGCTGAGCTAGAGGTCAAAATCCACAGGTAGGCACTTTGTAAAAAACACCTCTGTTTTCTGTGAAAAAATGTGATGTGTCCACATCGTATTTTGGGCCATTTCCTTTCATGGGCGCTAGGCCTACCCACACAAGTGAGGTACCATTTTTATCGGGAGAATTTGGGGAATGCTGGGTGTACGGAAATTTGTGGCTCATCTCAGAGTCGTCCAGAACTTTCTGTCACCGAAATGAGAGGAAAAAGTCTTTTTTTGGTCGTATTTTGAGGTTTGCAAAGGATTCTGGGTAACAGAACCTGGTCAGAGCCCCAGACGTCACCCCATCTTGGATTCCCCTAGGTGTCTAGTTTTCAAAAATGCGCTGGTTTGCTGCGTTTCCCCAGGTGCCGGCTGAGCTAGAGGCCAATATCCACAGGTAGGCACTTTGTAAAAAAACACCTCTGTTGTCTGTGAAAAAATGTGATGTGTCCACGATGTGTTTTGGGCCATTTCCTTTCATGGGCACTAGGCCTACCCGCACAAGTTGAGGTACCATTTTTATCGGGAGACTAGGGGGAACGCTGGGTGGAAGGAAATTTGTGGCTCCTCTCAGATTCCAGAACTTTCTGTCACCGAAATGAGAAGAAAAAGTGGTTTTTGGTCAAATTTTGAGGTTTGCAAAGGATTCTGGGTAACAGAACCTACTCAAAGCTCCACATGTCACCCCATCTTGGATTCCCCTAGGTGTCTAGTTTTCAAAAATGCGCGGGTTTGCTAGGTTTCCCCAGGTGCCGGCTGAGCTAGAGGCCAAAATCCAAAGGTAGGCACTTTGTAAAAAACACCTCTGTTTTCTGTGAAAAAATGTGATCTGTCCACGTTGTGTTTTGGGCCATTTCCTTTCTTGGGCGCTAGGCCTACCCACACAGGTGAGGTACCCTTTTTATCGGGAGACTTGGGGGATGCTGGGCGGAAGGAAATTTGTGGCTCCTCTCAGATTACAGAACTTTCTGTCACCGAAATGAGAGGAAAAAGTGTTTTTTGGTCAAATTTTGAGGTTTGCAAAGGATTCTGGGTAACAGAACCTGGTCAAAGCTCCACAAGTCATCCCATCTTGGATTCCCCTAGGTGTCTAGTTTTCAAAAATGCACTGGTTTGCTAGGTTTCCCCATGTGCCGGCTGAGCTAGAGGCCAAAATCGACATGTAGGCACTTTGTAAAAAACAGCTCTGTTTTCTTGAAAAAAATGTGATGTGTCCACGTTGTGTTTTGGGCCATTTCCTTTCATGGGCGCTAGGCCTACCCACACAAGTGAGGTACCATTTTTATAGGGAGACTTGGGGGAACGCTGGGTGGAAGGAAATCTGTGGCTCCTCTCAGATTCTAGAAATTTCTGTCACCGAAATGAGAGGAAAAGGTGTTTTTCTGGTCACATTTTGAGGTTTGCAAAGGATTCTGGGTAACAGAATCTGGTCAGATTCCCACAAGTCACCCCATCTTGGATTCCCCTAGGTTTCTAGTTTTCAAAAATGCACTGGTTTGCTAGGTTTCCCCAGGTGCCGGCTGAGCTAGAGGCCAAAATCCACAGGCAGGCACTGTTTTCTGTGAAAAAATGTGATGTGTCCACGTTGTGTTTTGGGCCATTTACTTTTGTGGCGCTAGGCCTACCCACACAAGTGAGGTACCATTTCTATCACGAGACTTGAGGGAACGCTGGGTGGAAGGAAATTTGTGGCTCTTCTCAGATTCCAGAACTTTCTGTCACCGAAATGAGAGGAAAAAGTGTTTTTTTGGTGAACTTTTGAGGTTTGCAAAGGATTCTGGGTAACAGAACCTGGTCAGAGCCCCACAAGTCACCCCATCTTGGATTCCCCTAGGTGTCTAGCTTTCAAAAATGCGCTGGTTTGCTAGGTTTCCCTAGGTGCCGGCTGAGCTAGAGGCCAAAATTCACAGGTAGGCACTTTGTAAAAATCACCTCGGTTTTCTGTGAAAAAATGTGATGTGTCCACGTTGTGTTTTGGGCCATTTCCTTTCTTAGGCGCTAGGCCTACCCACACAAGTGAGGTACCATTTTTATCCGGAGACTTGGGGGAACGCTGGGCGGAAGGAAATTTGTGGCTCCTCCCAGATTCCGAAACTTTCTCTCACCGAAATGAGAGGAAAAAGTGTTTTTTGGTCAAATTTTGAGGTTTGCAAAGGATTCTGGGTAACAGAACCTGGTCAGAGCTCCACAAGTGACCCCATCTTGGATTCCCTAGGTGTCTAGTTTTCAAAAATGCGCTGGTTTGCTAGGTTTCCCCTTGTGCCGGCTAAGCTAGAGGTCAAAATCCACAGGTAGGCACTTTGTAAAAAACACCTCTGTTTTCTGTGAAAAAATGTGATGTGCCACGTTGTGTTTTGGGCCATTTCCTTTCATGGGCGCTATGCCTACCCACACAAGTGAGGTACCATTTTTATCGGGAGACTAGGGGGAACGCTGGGCGGAAGGAAATTTTTGGCTCCTCTCAGATTCCAGAACTTTCTGTCACCGAAATGAGAAGAAAAATGTTTTTTTGGTCAAATTTTGAGGTTTGCAAAGGATTCTGGGTAACAGAACCTGGTCAAAGCTCCACAAGTCACCCCATATTGGATTCCCCTAGATGTCTTGTTTTAAAAAATGCGCTGGTTTGCTAGGTTTCCCCAGGTGCCGACTGACCTAGAGGCCAAAATCCACAGGTAGGCACTTTTTAAAAAACACCACTGTTTTCTGTGAAAAAATGTAATGTGTCCACGTTGTGTTTTGGGCCATTTCCTTTCATGGGCGCTAGGCCTACCCACACAAGTGAGGTACCATTTTTATCGGGAGACTTTGGGGAATGCTGGGTGTAAGGAAATTTGTGGCTCATCTCAGATTCCAGAACTTTCTGTCACCGAAATAAGAGGAAAAAGTGTTTTTTTGGTCAAATTTTGAGGTTTGCAAAGGACTCTGGGTAACAGAACCTGGTCAGAGCTCCACAAGTCACCCCATCTTGCATTCCCCTAGGTGTCTAGTTTTCAAAACTGCGCTGGTTTGGTAGGTTTCCCCAGGTGCCGGCTGAGCTAGAGGTCAAAATCCACAGGTAGGCACTTTGTAAAAAACACCTCTGTTTTCTGTGAAAAAATGTGATGTGTCCACGTTGTGTTTTGGGCCATTTCCTTTCTTGGGCGCTAGGCCTACCCGCACAAGTGAGGTACCATTTTTATCGGGGCACTAGGGGGAACGCTGGGCGGAAGGAAATTTGTGGCTCCTCTCAGATTCCAGAACTTTCTGTCACCGAAATGAGAGGAAAAAGTGTTTTTTGGTCAAATTTTGAGGTTTGCAAAGGATTCTGGGTAACAGAACCTGGTCAAAGCTCCACAAGTCATCCCATCTTGGATTCCCCTAGGTGTCTAGTTTTCAAAAATGCGCTGGTTTGCTAGGTTTCCCCAGGTTCCGGGTGAGCTAGAAGCCAAAATCCACATGTAGGTACTTTGTAAAAAAACAGCTCTGTTTTCTGTGAAAAAAATGTGATGTGTCCACGTTGTGTTTTGGGCCATTTCCTTTCATGGGCGCTAGGCCTACCCACACAAGTGAGGTACCATTTTTATCGGGAGACTTGGGGGAACGCTGGGTGGAAGGAAATCTGTGGCTCCTCTCAGATTCTAGAAATTTCTGTCACCGAAATGAGAGGAAAAAGTGTTTTATTGGTGAAATTTTGAGGTTTGCAAAGGATTCTGGGTACCAAAACCTGGTCAGAGCCCCACAAGTCACCCCATCTTGGATTCCCCTAGGTGTCTAGTTTTAAAAAATGCGCTGGTTTGCTAGGTTTCCACAGGTGCCGGCTGAGCTAGAGGCCAAAATCCACAGGTAGGCACTTTGTAAAAAACACCTCTGTTTTCTGTGAAAAAATTTGATCTGTCCACGTTGTGTTTTGGGCCAATTCCTTTCTTGGGCGCTAGGCCTACCCACACAGGTGAGGTACCATTTTTATCGGGAGACTTGGGGGAACGCTGGGCGGAAGGAAATTTGTGGCTCTTCTCAGATTCCAGAACTATCTGTCACTGAAATGAGAAGAAAAAGTGTTTTTTGGTCAAATTTTGAGGTTTGCAAAGGATTCTGGGTAACAGAACCTGGTCAGAGCCCCACAAGTCACCCCATCTTGGATTCCACTAGGTGTCTAGTTTTAGAAAATGCGCTGGTTTGCTAGGTTTCCCCAGGTGCCGGCTGAGCTAGAGGCCAAAATCCACAGGTAGGCACTTTGTAAAAAATACCTCTGTTTTCTGTTAAAAAATGTGATGTGTCCACGTTGTGTTTTGGGCCAATTCCTTTCTTGGGCGCTAGGCCTACCCACACAGGTGAGGTACCATTTTTATCGGGAGACTTGGGGGAACGCTGGGCGGAAGGAAATTTGTGGCTCCTCTCAGATTCCAGAACTTTCTGTCACCGAAATGAGAGGAAAAAGTGTTTTTCTGGTCACATTTTGAGGTTTGCAAAGGATTCTGGGTAACAGAATCTGGTCAGATCCCCACAAGTCACCCCATGTTGGATTCCCCTAGGTTTCTAGTTTTCAAAAATGCACTGGTTTGCTAGGTTTCCCCAGGTGCCGGCTGAGCTAGAGGCCAAAATCCACAGACAGGCACTGTTTTCTGTTAAAAAATGTGATGTGTCCACGTTGTGTTTTGGGCCATTTCCTTTTGTGGGCGCTAGGCCTACCCACACAAGTGAGGTACCATTTCTATCGCAAGACTTGGGGGAACGCTGGGTGGAAGGAAATTTGTGGCTCCTCTCAGATTCCAGAACTTTCTGTCACCGAAATGAGAGGGAAAAGTGTGTTTATGGTGAAATTTTGAGGTTTGCAAAGGACTCTGGATAACAGAACCTGGTCAGAGCCCCACAAGTCACCCCATCTTGGATTCCCCTAGGTGTCTAGCTTTCAAAAAAGGCGCTGGTTTGCTAGGTTTCCCTAGGTGCTGGCTGAGCTAGAGGCCAAAATTCACAGGTAGGCACTTTGTAAAAATCACCTCTGTTTTCTGTGAAAAAATTTGATGTGTCCACTTTGTGTTTTGGGCCATTTCCTTTCTTAGGCGCTAGGCCTACCCACACAAGTGAGGTACCATTTTTATCGGGAGACTTGGGGGAACGCTGGGCGGAAGGACATTTGTGGCTCCTCTCAGATTCCAGAACTTTCTCTCACCGAAATAAGAGGAAAAAGTGTTTTTTGGTCAAATTTTGAGGTTTGCAAAGGATTCTGGGTAACAGAACCTTGTCAGAGCTCCACATGTCACCCCATCTTGGATTCCCCTAGGTGTCTAGTTTTCAAAAATGCGCTGGTTTGCTAGGTTTCCCCAGGTGCCGGCTGTGCTAGAGATCAAAATCCATAGGTAGGCACTTTGTAAAAAACACCTCTGTTTTCTGTGAAAAAATGTGATGTGTCCACGTTGTGTTTTGGGCCATTTCCTTTCTTAGGGGCTAGGCCTACCCACACAAGTGAGGTACCATTTTTATCGGGAGACTTGGGGGAACGCTGGGCGGAAGGAAATTTGTGGCTCCTCTCAGATTCCAGAACTTTCTCTCACCGAAATGAGAGGAAAAAGTGTTTTTTGGTCAAATTTTGAGGTTTGCAAAGGATTCTGGGTAACAGAACCTGGTCAGAGCTCCACAAGTCACCCCACCTTGGATTCCCCTAGGTGTCTAGTTTTCAAACATGCAATGGTTTGCTCGATTTCCCCAGGTGCCGGCTGAGCTAGAGGTCAAAATCCACAGGTAGGCACTTTGTAAAAAACACCTCTGTTTTCTGTGAAAAAATGTGATGTGTCCACATCGTATTTTGGGCCATTTCCTTTCATGGGCGCTAGGCCTACCCACACAAGTGAGGTACCATTTTTATCGGGAGAATTTGGGGAATGCTGGGTGTACGGAAATTTGTGGCTCATCTCAGAGTCGTCCAGAACTTTCTGTCACCGAAATGAGAGGAAAAAGTGTTTTTTTGGTCGTATTTTGAGGTTTGCAAAGGATTCTGGGTAACAGAACCTGGTCAGAGCCCCAGACGTCACCCCATCTTGGATTCCCCTAGGTGTCTAGTTTTCAAAAATGCGCTGGTTTGCTGCGTTTCCCCAGGTGCCGGCTGAGCTAGAGGCCAATATCCACAGGTAGGCACTTTGTAAAAAAACACCTCTGTTGTCTGTGAAAAAATGTGATGTGTCCACGATGTGTTTTGGGCCATTTCCTTTCATGGGCACTAGGCCTACCCGCACAAGTTGAGGTACCATTTTTATCGGGAGACTAGGGGGAACGCTGGGTGGAAGGAAATTTGTGTCTCCTCTCAGATTCCAGAACTTTCTGTCACCGAAATGAGAAGAAAAAGTGGTTTTTGGTCAAATTTTGAGGTTTGCAAAGGATTCTGGGTAACAGAACCTGCTCAAAGCTCCACATGTCACCCCATCTTGGATTCCCCTAGGTGTCTAGTTTTGAAAAATGCGCGGGTTTGCTAGGTTTCCCAAGGTGCCGGCTGAGCTAGAGGCCAAAATCCACAGGTAGGCACTTTGTAAAAAACACCTCTGTTTTCTGTGAAAAAATGTGATCTGTCCACGTTGTGTTTTGGGCCATTTCCTTTCTTGGGCGCTAGGCCTACCCACACAGGTGAGGTACCCTTTTTATCGGGAGACTTGGGGGATGCTGGGCGGAAGGAAATTTGTGGCTCCTCTCAGATTACAGAACTTTCTGTCACCGAAATGAGAGGAAAAAGTGTTTTTTGGTCAAATTTTGAGGTTTGCAAAGGATTCTGGGTAACAGAACCTGGTCAAAGCTCCACAAGTCATCCCATCTTGGATTCCCCTAGGTGTCTAGTTTTCAAAAATGCACTGGTTTGCTAGGTTTCCCCAGGTGCCGGCTGAGCTAGAGGCCAAAATCGACATGTAGGCACTTTGTAAAAAACAGCTCTGTTTTCTGTGAAAAAAATGTGATGTGTCCACGTTGTGTTTTGGGCCATTTCCTTTCATGGGCGCTAGGCCTACCCACACAAGTGAGGTACCATTTTTATAGGGAGACTTGGGGGAACGCTGGGTGGAAGGAAATCTGTGGCTCCTCTCAGATTCTAGAAATTTCTGTCACCGAAATGAGAGGAAAAAGTGTTTTTCTGGTCACATTTTGAGGTTTGCAAAGGATTCTGGGTAACAGAATCTGGTCAGATCCCCACAAGTCACCCCATGTTGGATTCCCCTAGGTTTCTAGTTTTCAAACATGCACTGGTTTGCTAGGTTTCCCCAGGTGCCGGCTGAGCTAGAGGCCAAAATCCACAGACAGGCACTGTTTTCTGTTAAAAAATGTGATGTGTCCACGTTGTGTTTTGGGCCATTTCCTTTTGTGGGCGCTAGGCCTACCCACACAAGTGAGGTACCATTTCTATCGCAAGACTTGGGGGAACGCTGGGTGGAAGGAAATTTGTGGCTCCTCTCAGATTCCAGAACTTTCTGTCACCGAAATGAGAGGGAAAAGTGTGTTTTTGGTGAAATTTTGAGGTTTGCAAAGGACTCTGGATAACAGAACCTGGTCAGAGCCCCACAAGTCACCCCATCTTGGATTCCCCTAGGTGTCTAGCTTTCAAAAAAGGCGCTGGTTTGCTAGGTTTCCCTAGGTGCTGGCTGAGCTAGAGGCCAAAATTCACAGGTAGGCACTTTGTAAAAATCACCTCTGTTTTCTGTGAAAAAATTTGATGTGTCCACGTTGTGTTTTGGGCCATTTCCTTTGTTAGGCGCTAGGCCTACCCACACAAGTGAGGTACCATTTTTATCGGGAGACTTGGGGGAACGCTGGGCGGAAGGACATTTGTGGCTCCTCTCAGATTCCAGAACTTTCTCTCACCGAAATAAGAGGAAAAAGTGTTTTTTGGTCAAATTTTGAGGTTTGCAAAGGATTCTGGGTAACAGAACCTTGTCAGAGCTCCACATGTCACCCCATCTTGGATTCCCCTAGGTGTCTAGTTTTCAAAAATGCGCTGGTTTGCTAGGTTTCCCCAGGTGCCGGCTGTGCTAGAGATCAAAATCCATAGGTAGGCACTTTGTAAAAAACACCTCTGTTTTCTGTGAAAAAATGTGATGTGTCTACGTTGTGTTTTGGGCCATTTCTTTTCTTAGGCGCTAGGCCTACCCACACAAGTGAGGTACCATTTTTATCGGGAGACTTGGGGGAACGCTGGGCGGAAGGAAATTTGTGGCTCCTCTCAGATTCCAGATCTTTCTCTCACCGAAATGAGAGGAAAAAGTGTTTTTTGGTCAAATTTTGAGGTTTGCAAAGGATTCTGGGTAACAGAACCTGGTCAGAGCTCCACAAGTCACCCCACCTTGGATTCCCCTAGGTGTCTAGTTTTCAAAAATGCAATGGTTTGCTCGGTTTCCCCAGGTGCCGGCTGAGCTAGAGGTCAAAATCCACAGGTAGGCACTTTGTAAAAAACACCTCTGTTTTCTGTGAAAAAATGTGATGTGTCCACATCGTATTTTGGGCCATTTCCTTTCATGGGCGCTAGGCCTACCCACACAAGTGAGGTACCATTTTTATCGGGAGAATTTGGGGAATGCTGGGTGTACGGAAATTTGTGGCTCATCTCAGAGTCGTCCAGAACTTTCTGTCACCGAAATGAGAGGAAAAAGTCTTTTTTTGGTCGTATTTTGAGGTTTGCAAAGGATTCTGGGTAACAGAACCTGGTCAGAGCCCCAGACGTCACCCCATCTTGGATTCCCCTAGGTGTCTAGTTTTCAAAAATGCGCTGGTTTGCTGCGTTTCCCCAGGTGCCGGCTGAGCTAGAGGCCAATATCCACAGGTAGGCACTTTGTAAAAAAACACCTCTGTTGTCTGTGAAAAAATGTGATGTGTCCACGATGTGTTTTGGGCCATTTCCTTTCATGGGCACTAGGCCTACCCGCACAAGTTGAGGTACCATTTTTATCGGGAGACTAGGGGGAACGCTGGGTGGAAGGAAATTTGTGGCTCCTCTCAGATTCCAGAACTTTCTGTCACCGAAATGAGAAGAAAAAGTGGTTTTTGGTCAAATTTTGAGGTTTGCAAAGGATTCTGGGTAACAGAACCTACTCAAAGCTCCACATGTCACCCCATCTTGGATTCCCCTAGGTGTCTAGTTTTCAAAAATGCGCGGGTTTGCTAGGTTTCCCCAGGTGCCGGCTGAGCTAGAGGCCAAAATCCAAAGGTAGGCACTTTGTAAAAAACACCTCTGTTTTCTGTGAAAAAATGTGATCTGTCCACGTTGTGTTTTGGGCCATTTCCTTTCTTGGGCGCTAGGCCTACCCACACAGGTGAGGTACCCTTTTTATCGGGAGACTTGGGGGATGCTGGGCGGAAGGAAATTTGTGGCTCCTCTCAGATTACAGAACTTTCTGTCACCGAAATGAGAGGAAAAAGTGTTTTTTGGTCAAATTTTGAGGTTTGCAAAGGATTCTGGGTAACAGAACCTGGTCAAAGCTCCACAAGTCATCCCATCTTGGATTCCCCTAGGTGTCTAGTTTTCAAAAATGCACTGGTTTGCTAGGTTTCCCCATGTGCCGGCTGAGCTAGAGGCCAAAATCGACATGTAGGCACTTTGTAAAAAACAGCTCTGTTTTCTTGAAAAAAATGTGATGTGTCCACGTTGTGTTTTGGGCCATTTCCTTTCATGGGCGCTAGGCCTACCCACACAAGTGAGGTACCATTTTTATAGGGAGACTTGGGGGAACGCTGGGTGGAAGGAAATCTGTGGCTCCTCTCAGATTCTAGAAATTTCTGTCACCGAAATGAGAGGAAAAAGTGTTTTTCTGGTCACATTTTGAGGTTTGCAAAGGATTCTGGGTAACAGAATCTGGTCAGATTCCCACAAGTCACCCCATCTTGGATTCCCCTAGGTTTCTAGTTTTCAAAAATGCACTGGTTTGCTAGGTTTCCCCAGGTGCCGGCTGAGCTAGAGGCCAAAATCCACAGGCAGGCACTGTTTTCTGTGAAAAAATGTGATGTGTCCACGTTGTGTTTTGGGCCATTTACTTTTGTGGCGCTAGGCCTACCCACACAAGTGAGGTACCATTTCTATCACGAGACTTGAGGGAACGCTGGGTGGAAGGAAATTTGTGGCTCTTCTCAGATTCCAGAACTTTCTGTCACCGAAATGAGAGGAAAAAGTGTTTTTTTGGTGAACTTTTGAGGTTTGCAAAGGATTCTGGGTAACAGAACCTGGTCAGAGCCCCACAAGTCACCCCATCTTGGATTCCCCTAGGTGTCTAGCTTTCAAAAATGCGCTGGTTTGCTAGGTTTCCCTAGGTGCCGGCTGAGCTAGAGGCCAAAATTCACAGGTAGGCACTTTGTAAAAATCACCTCGGTTTTCTGTGAAAAAATGTGATGTGTCCACGTTGTGTTTTGGGCCATTTCCTTTCTTAGGCGCTAGGCCTACCCACACAAGTGAGGTACCATTTTTATCCGGAGACTTGGGGGAACGCTGGGCGGAAGGAAATTTGTGGCTCCTCCCAGATTCCGAAACTTTCTCTCACTGAAATGAGAGGAAAAAGTGTTTTTTGGTCAAATTTTGAGGTTTGCAAAGGATTCTGGGTAACAGAACCTGGTCAGAGCTCCACAAGTGACCCCATCTTGGATTCCCTAGGTGTCTAGTTTTCAAAAATGCGCTGGTTTGCTAGGTTTCCCCTTGTGCCGGCTAAGCTAGAGGTCAAAATCCACAGGTAGGCACTTTGTAAAAAACACCTCTGTTTTCTGTGAAAAAATGTGATGTGCCACGTTGTGTTTTGGGCCATTTCCTTTCATGGGCGCTATGCCTACCCACACAAGTGAGGTACCATTTTTATCGGGAGACTAGGGGGAACGCTGGGCGGAAGGAAATTTTTGGCTCCTCTCAGATTCCAGAACTTTCTGTCACCGAAATGAGAAGAAAAATGTTTTTTTGGTCAAATTTTGAGGTTTGCAAAGGATTCTGGGTAACAGAACCTGGTCAAAGCTCCACAAGTCACCCCATATTGGATTCCCCTAGATGTCTTGTTTTAAAAAATGCGCTGGTTTGCTAGGTTTCCCCAGGTGCCGACTGACCTAGAGGCCAAAATCCACAGGTAGGCACTTTTTAAAAAACACCACTGTTTTCTGTGAAAAAATGTAATGTGTCCACGTTGTGTTTTGGGCCATTTCCTTTCATGGGCGCTAGGCCTACCCACACAAGTGAGGTACCATTTTTATCGGGAGACTTTGGGGAATGCTGGGTGTAAGGAAATTTGTGGCTCATCTCAGATTCCAGAACTTTCTGTCACCGAAATAAGAGGAAAAAGTGTTTTTTTGGTCAAATTTTGAGGTTTGCAAAGGACTCTGGGTAACAGAACCTGGTCAGAGCTCCACAAGTCACCCCATCTTGCATTCCCCTAGGTGTCTAGTTTTCAAAACTGCGCTGGTTTGGTAGGTTTCTCCAGGTGCCGGCTGAGCTAGAGGTCAAAATCCACAGGTAGGCACTTTGTAAAAAACACCTCTGTTTTCTGTGAAAAAATGTGATGTGTCCACGTTGTGTTTTGGGCCATTTCCTTTCTTGGGCGCTAGGCCTACCCGCACAAGTGAGGTACCATTTTTATCGGGGCACTAGGGGGAACGCTGGGCGGAAGGAAATTTGTGGCTCCTCTCAGATTCCAGAACTTTCTGTCACCGAAATGAGAGGAAAAAGTGTTTTTTGGTCAAATTTTGAGGTTTGCAAAGGATTCTGGGTAACAGAACCTGGTCAAAGCTCCACAAGTCATCCCATCTTGGATTCCCCTAGGTGTCTAGTTTTCAAAAATGCGCTGGTTTGCTAGGTTTCCCCAGGTTCCGGGTGAGCTAGAAGCCAAAATCCACATGTAGGTACTTTGTAAAAAAACAGCTCTGTTTTCTGTGAAAAAAATGTGATGTGTCCACGTTGTGTTTTGGGCCATTTCCTTTCATGGGCGCTAGGCCTACCCACACAAGTGAGGTACCATTTTTATCGGGAGACTTGGGGGAACGCTGGGTGGAAGGAAATCTGTGGCTCCTCTCAGATTCTAGAAATTTCTGTCACCGAAATGAGAGGAAAAAGTGTTTTATTGGTGAAATTTTGAGGTTTGCAAAGGATTCTGGGTACCAAAACCTGGTCAGAGCCCCACAAGTCACCCCATCTTGGATTCCCCTAGGTGTCTAGTTTTAAAGAATGCGCTGGTTTGCTAGGTTTCCACAGGTGCCGGCTGAGCTAGAGGCCAAAATCCACAGGTAGGCACTTTGTAAAAAACACCTCTGTTTTCTGTGAAAAAATTTGATCTGTCCACGTTGTGTTTTGGGCCAATTCCTTTCTTGGGCGCTAGGCCTACCCACACAGGTGAGGTACCATTTTTATCGGGAGACTTGGGGGAACGCTGGGCGGAAGGAAATTTGTGGCTCTTCTCAGATTCCAGAACTATCTGTCACTGAAATGAGAAGAAAAAGTGTTTTTTGGTCAAATTTTGAGGTTTGCAAAGGATTCTGGGTAACAGAACCTGGTCAGAGCCCCACAAGTCACCCCATCTTGGATTCCACTAGGTGTCTAGTTTTAGAAAATGCGCTGGTTTGCTAGGTTTCCCCAGGTGCCGGCTGAGCTAGAGGCCAAAATCCACAGGTAGGCACTTTGTAAAAAATACCTCTGTTTTCTGTTAAAAAATGTGATGTGTCCACGTTGTGTTTTGGGCCAATTCCTTTCTTGGGCGCTAGGCCTACCCACACAGGTGAGGTACCATTTTTATCGGGAGACTTGGGGGAACGCTGGGCGGAAGGAAATTTGTGGCTCCTCTCAGATTCCAGAACTTTCTGTCACCGAAATGAGAGGAAAAAGTGTTTTTCTGGTCACATTTTGAGGTTTGCAAAGGATTCTGGGTAACAGAATCTGGTCAGATCCCCACAAGTCACCCCATGTTGGATTCCCCTAGGTTTCTAGTTTTCAAAAATGCACTGGTTTGCTAGGTTTCCCCAGGTGCCGGCTGAGCTAGAGGCCAAAATCCACAGACAGGCACTGTTTTCTGTTAAAAAATGTGATGTGTCCACGTTGTGTTTTGGGCCATTTCCTTTTGTGGGCGCTAGGCCTACCCACACAAGTGAGGTACCATTTCTATCGCAAGACTTGGGGGAACGCTGGGTGGAAGGAAATTTGTGGCTCCTCTCAGATTCCAGAACTTTCTGTCACCGAAATGAGAGGGAAAAGTGTGTTTATGGTGAAATTTTGAGGTTTGCAAAGGACTCTGGATAACAGAACCTGGTCAGAGCCCCACAAGTCACCCCATCTTGGATTCCCCTAGGTGTCTAGCTTTCAAAAAAGGCGCTGGTTTGCTAGGTTTCCCTAGGTGCTGGCTGAGCTAGAGGCCAAAATTCACAGGTAGGCACTTTGTAAAAATCACCTCTGTTTTCTGTGAAAAAATTTGATGTGTCCACGTTGTGTTTTGGGCCATTTCCTTTCTTAGGCGCTAGGCCTACCCACACAAGTGAGGTACCATTTTTATCGGGAGACTTGGGGGAACGCTGGGCGGAAGGACATTTGTGGCTCCTCTCAGATTCCAGAACTTTCTCTCACCGAAATAAGAGGAAAAAGTGTTTTTTGGTCAAATTTTGAGGTTTGCAAAGGATTCTGGGTAACAGAACCTTGTCAGAGCTCCACATGTCACCCCATCTTGGATTCCCCTAGGTGTCTAGTTTTCAAAAATGCGCTGGTTTGCTAGGTTTCCCCAGGTGCCGGCTGTGCTAGAGGTCAAAATCCATAGGTAGGCACTTTGTAAAAAACAACTCTGTTTTCTGTGAAAAAATGTGATGTGTCCACGTTGTGTTTTGGGCCATTTCCTTTCTTAGGCGCTAGGCCTACCCACACAAGTGAGGTACCATTTTTATCGGGAGACTTGGGGGAACGCTGGGCGGAAGGAAATTTGTGGCTCCTCTCAGATTCCAGAACTTTCTCTCACCGAAATGAGAGGAAAAAGTGTTTTTTGGTCAAATTTTGAGGTTTGCAAAGGATTCTGGGTAACAGAACCTGGTCAGAGCTCCACAAGTCACCCCATCTTGGATTCCCCTAGGTGTCTAGTTTTCAAAAATGCGATGGTTTGCTAGGTTTCCCCAGGTGCCGGCTGAGCTAGAGGTCAAAATCCACAGGTAGGCACTTTGTAAAAAACCCCTCTGTTTGCTGTGAAAAAATGTGATGTGTCCACATCGTATTTTGGGCCATTTCCTTTCATGGGCGCTAGGCCTACCCACACAAGTGAGGTACCATTTTTATCAGGAGAATTTGGGGAATGCTGGGTGTACGGAAATTTGTGGCTCATCTCAGAGTCGTCCAGAACTTTCTGTCACCGAAATGAGAGGAAAAAGTGTTTTTTTGGTCGTATTTTGAGGTTTGCAAAGGATTCTGGGTAACAGAACCTGGTCAGAGCCCCACAAGTCACCCCATCTTGGATTCCCCTAGGTTTCTAGTTTTCAAAAATGTGCTGGTTTGCTGCGTTTCCCCAGGTGCCAGCTGAGCTAGAGGCCAAAATCCACAGGTAGGCACTTTGTTAAAAAAACACCTCTGTTTTCTGTGAAGAAATGTGATGTGTCCACGTTGTGTTTTGGGCCATTTCCTTTCGTGGGCACTAGGCCTACCCGCACAAGTGAGGTACCATTTTTATCAGGAGACTAGGGGGAACGCTGGGTGGAAGGAAATTTGTGGCTCCTCTCAGATTCCAGAACTTTCTGTCACCGAAATGAGAAGAAAAAGTGTTTTTTTGGTCGTATTTTGAGGTTTGCAAAGGATTCTGGGTAACAGAACCTGGTCAGAGCTCCACAAGTCACCCCATCTTGGATTCCCCTAGGTGTCTAGCTTTCAAAAATGCGCTGGTTTGCTAGGTTTCCCCAGGTGCCGGCTGAGCTAGAGGCCAAAATTCACAGGTAGGCACTTTGTAAAAAATACCTCTGTTTTCTGTTAAAAAATGTGATGTGTCCACGTTGTGTTTTCGGCCAACTCCTTTCTTGGGCGCTAGGCCTACCCACACAAGTGAGGTACCATTTCTATCGCAAAACTTGGGGGAACGCTGGGTGGAAGGAAATTTGTGGCTCCTTTCAGATTCCAGAACTTTCTGTCACCGAAATGAGAGGGAAAAGTGTTTTTTTGGTGAAATTTTGAGGTTTGCAAAGGATTCTGGTTAACAGAACCTGGTCAGAGCCCCACAAGTCACCCTATCTGGGATTCCCCTAGGCGTCTAGTTTTCAAAAATGCGCTGGTTTGCTAGGTTTCCCCAGGTGCCGGCTGTGCTAGAGGTCAAAATCCATAGGTAGGCACTTTGTAAAAAACAACTCTGTTTTCTGTGAAAAAATGTGATGTGTCCACGTTGTGTTTTGGGCCATTTCCTTTCTTAGGCGCTAGGCCTACCCACACAAGTGAGGTACCATTTTTATCGGGAGACTTGGGGGAACGCTGGGCGGAAGGAAATTTGTGGCTCCTCTCAGATTCCAGAACTTTCTCTCACCGAAATGAGAGGAAAAAGTGTTTTTTGGTCAAATTTTGAGGTTTGCAAAGGATTCTGGGTAACAGAACCTGGTCAGAGCTCCACAAGTCACCCCATCTTGGATTCCCCTAGGTGTCTAGTTTTCAAAAATGCGATGGTTTGCTAGGTTTCCCCAGGTGCCGGCTGAGCTAGAGGTCAAAATCCACAGGTAGGCACTTTGTAAAAAACCCCTCTGTTTGCTGTGAAAAAATGTGATGTGTCCACATCGTATTTTGGGCCATTTCCTTTCATGGGCGCTAGGCCTACCCACACAAGTGAGGTACCATTTTTATCAGGAGAATTTGGGGAATGCTGGGTGTACGGAAATTTGTGGCTCATCTCAGAGTCGTCCAGAACTTTCTGTCACCGAAATGAGAGGAAAAAGTGTTTTTTTGGTCGTATTTTGAGGTTTGCAAAGGATTCTGGGTAACAGAACCTGGTCAGAGCCCCACAAGTCACCCCATCTTGGATTCCCCTAGGTTTCTAGTTTTCAAAAATGTGCTGGTTTGCTGCGTTTCCCCAGGTGCCAGCTGAGCTAGAGGCCAAAATCCACAGGTAGGCACTTTGTAAAAAAACACCTCTGTTTTCTGTGAAAAAATGTGATGTGTCCACGTTGTGTTTTGGGCCATTTCCTTTCATGGGCACTAGGCCTACCCGCACAAGTGAGGTACCATTTTTATCAGGAGACTAGGGGGAACGCTGGGTGGAAGGAAATTTGTGGCTCCTCTCAGATTCCAGAACTTTCTGTCACCGAAATGAGAAGAAAAAGTGTTTTTTTGGTCGTATTTTGAGGTTTGCAAAGGATTCTGGGTAACAGAACCTGGTCAGAGCTCCACAAGTCACCCCATCTTGGATTCCCCTAGGTGTCTAGCTTTCAAAAATGCGCTGGTTTGCTAGGTTTCCCCAGGTGCCGGCTGAGCTAGAGGCCAAAATTCACAGGTAGGCACTTTGTAAAAAATACCTCTGTTTTCTGTTAAAAAATGTGATGTGTCCACGTTGTGTTTTCGGCCAACTCCTTTCTTGGGCGCTAGGCCTACCCACACAAGTGAGGTACCATTTCTATTGCAAAACTTGGGGGAACGCTGGGTGGAAGGAAATTTGTGGCTCCTTTCAGATTCCAGAACTTTCTGTCTCCGAAATGAGAGGGAAAAGTGTTTTTTTGGTGAAATTTTGAGGTTTGCAAAGGATTCTGGTTAACAGAACCTGGTCAGAGCCCCACAAGTCACCCTATCTTGGATTCCCCTAGGTTTCTAGATTTAAAAAATGCACTGGTTTGCTAGGTTTCCCCAGGTGCCGACTGAGCTAGAGGCCTAAATCCACATGTTGGCACTTTGTAAAAAACAGCTCTGTTTTCTGTGAAAAAAATGTGATGTGTCTACGTTGTGTTTTGGGCCATTTCCTTTCATGGGCGCTAGGCCTACCCACACAAGTGAGGTACCATTTTTATCGGGAGACTTGGGGGAATGCTGGGTGGAAGGAAATCTGTGGCTCCTCTCAGATTCTAGAAATTTCTGTCACCGAAATGAGAGGAAAAAGTGTTTTATTGGTGAAATTTTGAGGTTTGCAAAGGATTCTGGGAAACAAAACCTGGTCAGAGCCCCACAAGTCACCCCATCTTGGATTCCCCTAGGTGTCTAGTTTTAGAAAATGCGCTGGTTTGCTAGGTTTGCCCAGGTGCCGGCTGAGCTAGAGGCCAAAATCCACAGGTAGGCACTTTGTAAAAAATACATCTGTTTTCTGTGAAAAAATGTGATCTGTCCACGTTGTGTTTTGGGCCATTTCCTTTCTTAGGCGCTAGGCCTACCTACACAGGTGAGGTACCATTTTTATCGGTAGACTTGGGGGAAAGCTGGGCGGAAGGAAATTTGTGGCTCCTCTCAGATTCCAGAACTTTCTGTCACCGAAATAAGAGGAAAAAGTGTTTTTTTGGTCCAATTTTGAGGTTTGCAAAGGACTCTGGGTAACAGAACCTGGTCAGAGCTCCACAAGTCACCCCATCTTGGATTCCCCAAGGTGTCTAGTTTTCAAAAATGCGCTGGTTTGGTAGGTTTCCCCAGGTGCCGGCTGAGCTAGAGGTCAAAATCCACAGGTAGGCACTTTGTAAAAAACACCTCTGTTTTCTGTGAAAAAATGTGATGTGTCCATGTTGTGTTTTGGGCCATTTCCTTTCTTGGGCGCTAGGCCTACCCGCACAAGTGAGGTACCATTTTTATCGGGAGACTAGGGGGAACGCTGGGCGGAAGGAAATTTGTGGCTCCTCTCAGATTCCAGAACTTTCTGTCACCGAAATGAGAGGAAAAAGTGTTTTTTGGTCAAATTTTGAGGTTTGCAAAGGATTCTGGGTAACAGAACCTGGTCAAAGCTCCACAAGTCATCCCATCTTGGATTCCCCTAGGTGTCTAGTTTTCAAAAATGCGCTGGTTTGCTAGGTTTCCCCAGGTGCCGGCAGAGCTAGAGGCCAAAATCCACATGTAGGCACTTTGTAAAAAAACAGCTCTGTTTTCTGTGAAAAAAATTTGATGTGTCCACGTTGTGTTTTGGGCCATTTCCTTTCATGGGCGCTAGGCCTACCCACACAAGTGAGGTACCATTTTTATCGGGAGACTTGGGGGAACGCTGGGTGGAAGGAAATCTGTGGCTCCTCTCAGATTCTAGAAAAAGTGTCCCCACAAGTCACCCCATCTTGGATTCCCCTAGGTTTTTAGTTTTCAAAAATGCACTGGTTTGCTAGGTTTCCCCAGGTGCCGGCTGAGCTAGAGGCCAAAATCCACAGACAGGCACTGTTTTCTGTGAAAAAATGTGATGTGTCCACGTTGTGTTTTGGGCCAATTCCTTTCTTGGGCGCTAGGCCTACCCACACAGGTGGGGTACCATTTTTATCGGGAGACTTGGGGGAACGCTGGGCGGAAGGAAATTTGTGGCTCCTCTCAGATTCCAGAACTTTCTGTCACCGAAATGAGAGGAAAATTTTTTTTCTGGTCACATTTTGAGGTTTGCAAAGGATTCTGGGTAACAGAATCTGGTCAGATCCCCACAAGTCACCCCATGTTGGATTCCCCTAGGTTTCTAGTTTTCAAAAATGCACTGGTTTGCTAGGTTTCCCCAGGTGCCGGCTGAGCTAGAGGCCAAAATCCACAGACAGGCACTGTTTTCTGTTAAAAAATGTGATGTGTCCACGTTGTGTTTTGGGCCATTTCCTTTCGTGGCCACTAGGCCTACCCACACAAGTGAGGTACCATTTCTATTGCAAGACTTGGGGGAACGCTGGGTGGAAGGAAATTTGTGGCTCCTCTCAGATTCCAGAACTTTCTGTCACCGAAATGAGAGGGAAAAGTGTGTTTTTGGTGAAATTTTGAGGTTTGCAAAGGACTCTGGATAACAGAACCTGGTCAGAGCCCCACAAGTCACCCCATCTTGGATTCCCCTAGGTTTCTAGCTTTAAAAAATGCACTGGTTTGCTAGGTTTCCCTAGGTGCTGGCTGAGCTAGAGGCCAAAATTCACAGGTAGGCAGTTTGTAAAAATCACCTCTGTTTTCTGTGAAAAAATTTGATGTGCCCACGTTGTGTTTTGGGCCATTTCCTTTCTTAGGCGCTAGGCCTACCCACACAAGTGAGGTACCATTTTTATCGGGAGACTTGGGGGAACGCTGGGCGGAAGGAAATTTGTGGCTCCTCTCAGATTACAGAACTTTCTCTCACCGAAATAAGAGGAAAAAGTGTTTTTGGTCAAATTTTGAGGTTTGCAAAGGATTCTGGGTAACAGAACCGGGTCAGAGCTCCACAAGTCACCCCATCTTGGATTCCCCTAGGTGTCTAGTTTTGAAAAATGCATTGGTTTGCTAGGTTTCCGCAGGTGCCGGCTGAGCTAGAGGTCAAAATCCACAGGTAGGCACTTTGTAAAAAACACCTCTGTTTTCTGTGAAAAAATGTGATGTGTCCACGTCGTGTTTTGGGCCATTTCTTTTCATGGGCGCTAGGCCTACCCACACAAGTGAGGTACCATTTTTATCGGGAGACTTGGGGGAACGCTGGGCGGAAGGAAATTTGTGGCTCATCTCAGAATGCAGAACTTTCTGTCACCGAAATGAGAGGAAAAAGTGTTTTTTGGTCAAATTGTGAGGTTTGCAAAGGATTCTGGGTAACATAACCTGGTCAGATCCCCACAAGTCACCCCATCTTGGATTCCCCTAGGTTTCTAGTTTTCAAAAATGTGCTGGTTTGCTAGGTTTCCCCAGGTGCCGGCTGAGCTAGAGGCCAAAATCCACAGACAGGCACTGTTTTCTGTGAAAAAATCTGATGTGTCAACGTTGTGTTTTGGGCCATTTCCTTTCGTGGGCGCTATGCCTACCTACACAAGTGAGGTACCATTTCTATCGCAAAACTTGTGGGAACGCTGGGTGGAAGGAAATTTGTGGCTCCTTTCAGATTCCAGAACTTTCTGTCACCGAAATGAGAGGGAAAAATGTTTTTTTGGTGAAATTTTGAGGTTAGCAAAGGATTCTGGGTAACAGAACCTGGTCAGAGCCCCACAAGTCACCCCATCTTGGATTCCCCTAGGTGTCTAGCTTTCAAAAATGCGCTGGTTTGGTAGGTTTCCCCAGGTGCCGGCTGAGCTAGAGGTCAAAATCCACAGGTAGGCACTTTGTAAAAAACACCTCTGTTTTCTGTGAAAAAATGTGATGTGTCCATGTTGTGTTTTGGGCCATTTCCTTTCTTGGGCGCTAGGCCTACCCGCACAAGTGAGGTACCATTTTTATCGGGAGACTAGGGGGAACGCTGGGCGGAAGGAAAGTTGTGGCTCCTCTCAGATTCCAGAACTTTCTGTCACCGAAATGAGAGGAAAAAGTGTTTTTTGGTCAAATTTTGAGGTTTGCAAAGGATTCTGGGTAACAGAACCTGGTCAAAGCTCCACAAGTCATCCCATCTTGGATTCCCCTAAGTGTCTAGTTTTCAAAAATGCGCTGGTTTGCTAGGTTTCCCCAGGTGCCGGCTGAGCTAGAGGCCAAAATCCACATGTAGGCACTTTGTAAAAAAACAGCTCTGTTTTCTGTGAAAAAAATTTGATGTGTCCACGTTGTGTTTTGGGCCAATTCCTTTCTTGGGCGCTAGGCCTACCCACACAGGTGGGGTACCATTTTTATCGGGAGACTTGGGGGAACGCTGGGCGGAAGGAAATTTGTGGCTCCTCTCAGATTCCAGAACTTTCTGTCACCGAAATGAGAGGAAAATTTTTTTTCTGGTCACATTTTGAGGTTTGCAAAGGATTCTGGGTAACAGAATCTGGTCAGATCCCCACAAGTCACCCCATGTTGGATTCCCCTAGGTTTCTAGTTTTCAAAAATGCACTGGTTTGCTAGGTTTCCCCAGGTGCCGGCTGAGCTAGAGGCCAAAATCCACAGACAGGCACTGTTTTCTGTGAAAAAATGTGATGTGTCCACGTTGTGTTTTGGGCCAATTCCTTTCTTGGGCGCTAGGCCTACCCACACAGGTGGGGTACCATTTTTATCGGGAGACTTGGGGGAACGCTGGGCGGAAGGAAATTTGTGGCTCCTCTCAGATTCCAGAACTTTCTGTCACCGAAATGAGAGGAAAATTTTTTTTCTGGTCACATTTTGAGGTTTGCAAAGGATTCTGGGTAACAGAATCTGGTCAGATCCCCACAAGTCACCCCATGTTGGATTCCCCTAGGTTTCTAGTTTTCAAAAATGCACTGGTTTGCTAGGTTTCCCCAGGTGCCGGCTGAGCTAGAGGCCAAAATCCACAGACAGGCACTGTTTTCTGTTAAAAAATGTGATGTGTCCACGTTGTGTTTTGGGCCATTTCCTTTCGTGGCCACTAGGCCTACCCACACAAGTGAGGTACCATTTCTATTGCAAGACTTGGGGGAACGCTGGGTGGAAGGAAATTTGTGGCTCCTCTCAGATTCCAGAACTTTCTGTCACCGAAATGAGAGGGAAAAGTGTGTTTTTGGTGAAATTTTGAGGTTTGCAAAGGACTCTGGATAACAGAACCTGGTCAGAGCCCCACAAGTCACCCCATCTTGGATTCCCCTAGGTTTCTAGCTTTAAAAAATGCACTGGTTTGCTAGGTTTCCCTAGGTGCTGGCTGAGCTAGAGGCCAAAATTCACAGGTAGGCAGTTTGTAAAAATCACCTCTGTTTTCTGTGAAAAAATTTGATGTGCCCACGTTGTGTTTTGGGCCATTTCCTTTCTTAGGCGCTAGGCCTACCCACACAAGTGAGGTACCATTTTTATCGGGAGACTTGGGGGAACGCTGGGCGGAAGGAAATTTGTGGCTCCTCTCAGATTACAGAACTTTCTCTCACCGAAATAAGAGGAAAAAGTGTTTTTGGTCAAATTTTGAGGTTTGCAAAGGATTCTGGGTAACAGAACCGGGTCAGAGCTCCACAAGTCACCCCATCTTGGATTCCCCTAGGTGTCTAGTTTTGAAAAATGCATTGGTTTGCTAGGTTTCCGCAGGTGCCGGCTGAGCTAGAGGTCAAAATCCACAGGTAGGCACTTTGTAAAAAACACCTCTGTTTTCTGTGAAAAAATGTGATGTGTCCACGTCGTGTTTTGGGCCATTTCTTTTCATGGGCGCTAGGCCTACCCACACAAGTGAGGTACCATTTTTATCGGGAGACTTGGGGGAACGCTGGGCGGAAGGAAATTTGTGGCTCATCTCAGAATGCAGAACTTTCTGTCACCGAAATGAGAGGAAAAAGTGTTTTTTGGTCAAATTGTGAGGTTTGCAAAGGATTCTGGGTAACATAACCTGGTCAGATCCCCACAAGTCACCCCATCTTGGATTCCCCTAGGTTTCTAGTTTTCAAAAATGTGCTGGTTTGCTAGGTTTCCCCAGGTGCCGGCTGAGCTAGAGGCCAAAATCCACAGACAGGCACTGTTTTCTGTGAAAAAATCTGATGTGTCAACGTTGTGTTTTGGGCCATTTCCTTTCGTGGGCGCTATGCCTACCTACACAAGTGAGGTACCATTTCTATCGCAAAACTTGTGGGAACGCTGGGTGGAAGGAAATTTGTGGCTCCTTTCAGATTCCAGAACTTTCTGTCACCGAAATGAGAGGGAAAAATGTTTTTTTGGTGAAATTTTGAGGTTAGCAAAGGATTCTGGGTAACAGAACCTGGTCAGAGCCCCACAAGTCACCCCATCTTGGATTCCCCTAGGTGTCTAGCTTTCAAAAATGCGCTGGTTTGCTAGGTTTCCCTAGGTGCTGGCTGAGCTAGAGTCCAAAATTCACAGGTAGGCACTTTGCAAAAATCACCTCTATTTTCTGTGAAAAAATTTGATGTGTCCACGTTATGTTTTGGGCCATTTCCTTTCTTAGGCGCTAGGCCTACCCACACAAGTGAGGTACCATTTTTATCGGGAGACTTGGGGGAACGCTGGGCGGTAGGAAATTTGTGGCTCCTCTCAGATTCCAGAACTTTCTGTCACCGAAATGAGAGGAAAAAGTGTTTTTTGGTCAAATTTTGAGGTTTGCAAAGGATTCTGGGTAACAGAACCTGGTCAGAGCTCCACAAGTCACCCCATCTTGGATTCGCCTATGTGTGTAGTGTTCAAAAATGCGCTGGTTTGCTAGGTTTCCGCAGGTGCCGGCTGGGCTAGAGGTCAAAATCCACAGGTAGGCACTTTGTAAAACACACCTCTGTTTTCTGTGAAAAAATCTGATGTGTCCACATCGTGTTTTGGGCCATTTCTTTTCATGGGCGATAGGCCTACCCACACAAGTGAGCTACCATTTTTATCGGGAGACTTTGGGGAATACTGGGTGTAAGGAAATTTGTGGCTCATCTCAGATTCCAGAACTTTCTGTCACCGAAATGAGAGGAAAAAGTGTTTTTTGGTCACATTTTGAGGTTTGCAAAGGATTCTGGGTAACAGAACCTGATCAGAGCTCCACAAGTCACCCCATCTTGGATTCCCCTAGGTGTCTAGTTTTCAAAAATGCGTTGGTTTGCTAGGTTTCCGCAGGTGCCGGCTGAGCTAGAGGCCAAAATCCACAGGCAGGCACTGTTTTCTGTGAAAAAATGTGATGTGTACACGTTGTGTTTTGGCCCATTTCCTTTCGTGGGTGCTAGGCCTACCCACACAAGTGAGGTACCATTTCTATAGGGAGACTTGGGGGAACGCTGGGTGGAAGGAAATTTGTGGCTCCTCTCAGATTCCAGAACTTTCTGTCACCGAAATGAGAGGAAAAAGTGTTTTTTGGTCAAATTTTGAGGTTTGCAAAGGATTCTGCGTAACAGAACCTGGTCAGAGCCCCAGACGTCACCACATCTTGGATTCCCCTAGGTGTCTAGTTTTCAAAAATGCACTGGTTTGCTGCGTTTCCCCAGGTGCCGGCTGAGCTAGAGGCCAAAATCCACAGGTAGGCACTTTGTAAAAAAACACCTCTGTTTTCTGTGAAAAAATGTGATGTGTCCACGTTGTGTTTTGGGCCATTTCCTTTCATGGGCACTAGGCCTACCCGCACAAGTGAGGTACCATTTATATCGGGAGACTAGGGGGAACGCTGGGTGGAAGGAAATTTGTGGCTCCTCTCAGATTCCAGAACTTTCTGTCACCGAAATGAGAAGAAAAAGTGTTTTTTGGTCAAATTTTGAGGTTTGCAAAGGATTCTGGGTAACAGAACCTGGCCAAAGCTCCACAAGTCACCCCATCTTGGATTCCCCTAGGTGTCTAGTTTTCAAAAATGCGCTGGTTTGCTTGGTTTCCCAAGGTGCCGGCTGAGCTAGAGGCCAAAATCCACAGGTAGGCACTTTGTAAAAAACACCTCTGTTTTCTGTGAAAAAATGTGATCTGTCCACGTTGTGTTTTGGGCCATTTCCTTTCTTGGGCGCTAGGCCTACCCACACAGGTGAGGTACCCTTTTTATCGGGAGACTTGGGGGATGCTGGGCGGAAGGAAATTTGTGGCTACTCTCAGATTACAGAACTTTCTGTCACCGAAATGAGAGGAAAAAGTGTTTTTCTGGTCACATTTTGAGGTTTGCAAAGGATTCTGGGTAACATAATCTGGTCAGACCCACACAAGTCACCCCATCTTGGATTCCCCTAGATTTCTAGTTTTCAAAAATGTGCTGGTTTGCTAGGTTTCCCCAGGTGCCGGCTGAGCTAGAGGCCAAAATCCACAGGCAGGCACTGTTTTCTGTGAAAAAATGTGATGTGTACACGTTGTGTTTTGGCCCATTTCCTTTCGTGGGTGCTAGGCCTACCCACACAAGTGAGGTACCATTTCTATCGGGAGACTTGGGGGAACGCTGGGTGGAAGGAAATTTGTGGCTCCTCTCAGATTCCAGAACTTTCTGTCACCGAAATTAGAGGAAAAAGTGTTTTTTGGTCAAATTTTGAGGTTTGCAAAGGATTCTGGGTAACAGAACCTGGTCAGAGCCCCAGACGTCACCCCATCTTGGATTCCCCTAGGTGTCTAGTTTTAAAAAATGCGCTGGTTTGCTGCGTTTCCCCAGGTGCCGGCTGAGCTAGAGGCCAAAATCCACAGGTAGGCACTTTGAAAAAAAACACCTCTATTTTCTGTGAAAAAATGTGATGTGTCCACGTTGTGTTTTGGGCCATTTCCTTTCATGGGCACCACGCCTACCCGCACAAGTGAGGTACCATTTTTATCGGGAGACTAGGGGGAACGCTGGGAGGAAGGAAATTTGTGGCTCCTCTCAGATTCCAGAACTTTCTGTCACCGAAATGAGAAGAAAAAGTGGTTTTTGGTCAAATTTTGAAGTTTGCAAAGGATTCTGGGTAACAGAATCTGGTCAGATCCCCACAAGTCACGCCATCTTGGATTCCCCTAGATTTCTAGTTTTCAAAAATGTGCTGGTTTGCTAGGTTTCCCCAGGTGCCGGCTGAGCTAGAGGGCAAAATCCACAGACAGTCACTGTTTTCTGTGAAAAAATTTGATGTGTCCACGTTGTGTTTTGGGCCATTTCCTTTCGTGGGCGCTAGGCCTACCCACACAAGTGAGGTACCATTTCTATCGCAAAACTTGGGGGAACGCTGGGTGGAAGGATATTTGTGGCTCCTTTCAGATTCCAGAACTTTCTGTCACCGAAATGAGAGGGAAACGTGTTTTTTTGGTCAAATTTTGAGGTTAGCAAAGGATTCTGGGTAACAGAACCTGGTCAGAGCCCCACAAGTCACCCCATCTTGGATTCCCCTAGGTGTCTAGCTTTCAAAAATGCGCTGGTTTGCTAG
This sequence comes from Pleurodeles waltl, assembly GCF_031143425.1. Classification (NCBI taxonomy): domain Eukaryota; kingdom Metazoa; phylum Chordata; class Amphibia; order Caudata; family Salamandridae; genus Pleurodeles; species Pleurodeles waltl. The sequence continues at coordinate 439,440,855 of NC_090446.1, read as the reverse complement.
GTTTCCCTAGGTGCTGGCTGAGCTAGAGGCCAAAATTCACAGGTAGGCACTTTGCAAAAATCCCCTCTATTTTCTGTGAAAAAATTTGATGTGTCCACGTTGTGTTTTGGGCCATTTCCTTTCTTAGGCGCTAGGCCTACCCACACAAGTGAGGTACCATTTTTATCGGGAGACTTGGGGGAACGCTGGGCGGAAGGAAATTTGTGGCTCCTCTCAGATTCCAGAACTTTCTGTCACCGAAATGAGAGGAAAAAGTGTTTTTTGGTCAAATTTTGAGGTTTGCAAAGGATTCTGGGTAACAGAACCTGGTCAGAGCTCCACAAGTCACCCCATCTTGGATTCCCCTAGGTGTCTAGTTGTCAAAAATGCGCTGGTTTGCTAGGTTTCCCCAGGTGCCGGCTGAGCTAGAGGTCAAAATCCACAGGTAGGCACTTTGTAAAACACACCTCTGTTTTCTGTGAAAAAATGTGATGTGTCCACATCGTGTTTTGGGCCATTTCTTTTCATGGGCGATAGGCCTACCCACACAAGTGAGGTACCATTTTTATCGGGAGACTTTGGGGAATGCTGGGTGTAAGGACATTTGTGGCTCATCTCAGATTCCAGAACTTTCTGTCACCGAAATGAAAGGAAAAAGTGTTTTTTGGTCAAATTTTGAGGTTTGCAAAGGATTCTGGGTAACAGAACCTGGTCAGAGCCCCAGACGTCACCCCATCTTGGATTCCCCTAGGTGTATAGTTTTCAAAAATGCGTTGGTTTGCTAGGTTTCCGCAGGTGCGGGCTGAGCTAGAGGCCAAAATCCACAGGCAGGCACTGTTTTCTGTGAAAAAATGTGATGTGTCCACGTTGTGTTTTGGGCCATTTCCTTTCATGGGCGCAAGGCATACCCACACAAGTGAGGTACCATTTCTATCGGGAGACTTGGGGGAACGCTGGGTGGAAGGAAATTTGTGGCTCCTCTCAGATTCTAGAACTTTCTGTCACCGAAATGAGAGGAAAAAGTGTTTTTTTGGTGAAATTTTGAGGTTTGCAAAGGATTCTGGGTAACAGAACCTGGTCAGAGCTCCACAAGTCACCCCATCTTGGATTCGCCTATGTGTGTAGTGTTCAAAAATGCGCTGGTTTGCTAGGTTTCCGCAGGTGCCGGCTGGGCTAGAGGTCAAAATCCACAGGTAGGCACTTTGTAAAACACACCTCTGTTTTCTGTGAAAAAATCTGATGTGTCCACATCGTGTTTTGGGCCATTTCTTTTCATGGGCGATAGGCCTACCCACACAAGTGAGCTACCATTTTTATCGGGAGACTTTGGGGAATACTGGGTGTAAGGAAATTTGTGGCTCATCTCAGATTCCAGAACTTTCTGTCACCGAAATGAGAGGAAAAAGTGTTTTTTGGTCACATTTTGAGGTTTGCAAAGGATTCTGGGTAACAGAACCTGGTCAGAGCCCCAGACGTCACCCCATCTTGGATTCCCCTAGGTGTCTAGTTTTAAAAAATGCGCTGGTTTGCTGCGTTTCCCCAGGTGCCGGCTGAGCTAGAGGCCAAAATCCACAGGTAGGCACTTTGAAAAAAAACACCTCTATTTTCTGTGAAAAAATGTGATGTGTCCACGTTGTGTTTTGGGCCATTTCCTTTCATGGGCACTACGCCTACCCGCACAAGTGAGGTACCATTTTTATCGGGAGACTAGGGGGAACGCTGGGAGGAAGGAAATTTGTGGCTCCTCTCAGATTCCAGAACTTTCTGTCACCGAAATGAGAAGAAAAAGTGGTTTTTGGTCAAATTTTGAAGTTTGCAAAGGATTCTGGGTAACAGAATCTGGTCAGATCCCCACAAGTCACGCCATCTTGGATTCCCCTAGATTTCTAGTTTTCAAAAATGTGCTGGTTTGCTAGGTTTCCCCAGGTGCCGGCTGAGCTAGAGGCCAAAATCCACAGACAGGCACTGTTTTCTGTGAAAAAATTTGATGTGTCCACGTTGTGTTTTGGGCCATTTCCTTTCGTGGGCGCTAGGCCTACCCACACAAGTGAGGTACCATTTCTATCGCAAAACTTGGGGGAACGCTGGGTGGAAGGATATTTGTGGCTCCTTTCAGATTCCAGAACTTTCTGTCACCGAAATGAGAGGGAAACGTGTTTTTTTGGTCAAATTTTGAGGTTAGCAAAGGATTCTGGGTAACAGAATCTGGTCAGATCCCCACAAGTCACCCCATGTTGGATTCCCCTAGGTTTCTAGTTTTCAAAAATGCACTGGTTTGCTAGGTTTCCCCAGGTGCCGGCTGAGCTAGAGGCCAAAATCCACAGACAGGCACTGTTTTCTGTTAAAAAATGTGATGTGTCCACGTTGTGTTTTGGGCCATTTCCTTTCGTGGCCACTAGGCCTACCCACACAAGTGAGGTACCATTTCTATTGCAAGACTTGGGGGAACGCTGGGTGGAAGGAAATTTGTGGCTCCTCTCAGATTCCAGAACTTTCTGTCACCGAAATGAGAGGGAAAAGTGTGTTTTTGGTGAAATTTTGAGGTTTGCAAAGGACTCTGGATAACAGAACCTGGTCAGAGCCCCACAAGTCACCCCATCTTGGATTCCCCTAGGTTTCTAGCTTTAAAAAATGCACTGGTTTGCTAGGTTTCCCTAGGTGCTGGCTGAGCTAGAGGCCAAAATTCACAGGTAGGCAGTTTGTAAAAATCACCTCTGTTTTCTGTGAAAAAATTTGATGTGCCCACGTTGTGTTTTGGGCCATTTCCTTTCTTAGGCGCTAGGCCTACCCACACAAGTGAGGTACCATTTTTATCGGGAGACTTGGGGGAACGCTGGGCGGAAGGAAATTTGTGGCTCCTCTCAGATTACAGAACTTTCTCTCACCGAAATAAGAGGAAAAAGTGTTTTTGGTCAAATTTTGAGGTTTGCAAAGGATTCTGGGTAACAGAACCGGGTCAGAGCTCCACAAGTCACCCCATCTTGGATTCCCCTAGGTGTCTAGTTTTGAAAAATGCATTGGTTTGCTAGGTTTCCGCAGGTGCCGGCTGAGCTAGAGGTCAAAATCCACAGGTAGGCACTTTGTAAAAAACACCTCTGTTTTCTGTGAAAAAATGTGATGTGTCCACGTCGTGTTTTGGGCCATTTCTTTTCATGGGCGCTAGGCCTACCCACACAAGTGAGGTACCATTTTTATCGGGAGACTTGGGGGAACGCTGGGCGGAAGGAAATTTGTGGCTCATCTCAGAATGCAGAACTTTCTGTCACCGAAATGAGAGGAAAAAGTGTTTTTTGGTCAAATTGTGAGGTTTGCAAAGGATTCTGGGTAACATAACCTGGTCAGATCCCCACAAGTCACCCCATCTTGGATTCCCCTAGGTTTCTAGTTTTCAAAAATGTGCTGGTTTGCTAGGTTTCCCCAGGTGCCGGCTGAGCTAGAGGCCAAAATCCACAGACAGGCACTGTTTTCTGTGAAAAAATCTGATGTGTCAACGTTGTGTTTTGGGCCATTTCCTTTCGTGGGCGCTATGCCTACCTACACAAGTGAGGTACCATTTCTATCGCAAAACTTGTGGGAACGCTGGGTGGAAGGAAATTTGTGGCTCCTTTCAGATTCCAGAACTTTCTGTCACCGAAATGAGAGGGAAAAATGTTTTTTTGGTGAAATTTTGAGGTTAGCAAAGGATTCTGGGTAACAGAACCTGGTCAGAGCCCCACAAGTCACCCCATCTTGGATTCCCCTAGGTGTCTAGCTTTCAAAAATGCGCTGGTTTGCTAGGTTTCCCTAGGTGCTGGCTGAGCTAGAGGCCAAAATTCACAGGTAGGCACTTTGCAAAAATCACCTCTATTTTCTGTGAAAAAATTTGATGTGTCCACGTTATGTTTTGGGCCATTTCCTTTCTTAGGCGCTAGGCCTACCCACACAAGTGAGGTACCATTTTTATCGGGAGACTTGGGGGAACGCTGGGCGGTAGGAAATTTGTGGCTCCTCTCAGATTCCAGAACTTTCTGTCACCGAAATGAGAGGAAAAAGTGTTTTTTGGTCAAATTTTGAGGTTTGCAAAGGATTCTGGGTAACAGAACCTGGTCAGAGCTCCACAAGTCACCCCATCTTGGATTCGCCTATGTGTGTAGTGTTCAAAAATGCGCTGGTTTGCTAGGTTTCCACAGGTGCCGGCTGGGCTAGAGGTCAAAATCCACAGGTAGGCACTTTGTAAAACACACCTCTGTTTTCTGTGAAAAAATCTGATGTGTCCACATCGTGTTTTGGGCCATTTCTTTTCATGGGCGATAGGCCTACCCACACAAGTGAGCTACCATTTTTATCGGGAGACTTTGGGGAATACTGGGTGTAAGGAAATTTGTGGCTCATCTCAGATTCCAGAACTTTCTGTCACCGAAATGAGAGGAAAAAGTGTTTTTTGGTCACATTTTGAGGTTTGCAAAGGATTCTGGGTAACAGAACCTGATCAGAGCTCCACAAGTCACCCCATCTTGGATTCCCCTAGGTGTCTAGTTTTCAAAAATGCGTTGGTTTGCTAGGTTTCCGCAGGTGCCGGCTGAGCTAGAGGCCAAAATCCACAGGCAGGCACTGTTTTCTGTGAAAAAATGTGATGTGTACACGTTGTGTTTTGGCCCATTTCCTTTCGTGGGTGCTAGGCCTACCCACACAAGTGAGGTACCATTTCTATAGGGAGACTTGGGGGAACGCTGGGTGGAAGGAAATTTGTGGCTCCTCTCAGATTCCAGAACTTTCTGTCACCGAAATGAGAGGAAAAAGTGTTTTTTGGTCAAATTTTGAGGTTTGCAAAGGATTCTGCGTAACAGAACCTGGTCAGAGCCCCAGACGTCACCACATCTTGGATTCCCCTAGGTGTCTAGTTTTCAAAAATGCACTGGTTTGCTGCGTTTCCCCAGGTGCCGGCTGAGCTAGAGGCCAAAATCCACAGGTAGGCACTTTGTAAAAAAACACCTCTGTTTTCTGTGAAAAAATGTGATGTGTCCACGTTGTGTTTTGGGCCATTTCCTTTCATGGGCACTAGGCCTACCCGCACAAGTGAGGTACCATTTATATCGGGAGACTAGGGGGAACGCTGGGTGGAAGGAAATTTGTGGCTCCTCTCAGATTCCAGAACTTTCTGTCACCGAAATGAGAAGAAAAAGTGTTTTTTGGTCAAATTTTGAGGTTTGCAAAGGATTCTGGGTAACAGAACCTGGCCAAAGCTCCACAAGTCACCCCATCTTGGATTCCCCTAGGTGTCTAGTTTTCAAAAATGCGCTGGTTTGCTTGGTTTCCCAAGGTGCCGGCTGAGCTAGAGGCCAAAATCCACAGGTAGGCACTTTGTAAAAAACACCTCTGTTTTCTGTGAAAAAATGTGATCTGTCCACGTTGTGTTTTGGGCCATTTCCTTTCTTGGGCGCTAGGCCTACCCACACAGGTGAGGTACCCTTTTTATCGGGAGACTTGGGGGATGCTGGGCGGAAGGAAATTTGTGGCTACTCTCAGATTACAGAACTTTCTGTCACCGAAATGAGAGGAAAAAGTGTTTTTCTGGTCACATTTTGAGGTTTGCAAAGGATTCTGGGTAACATAATCTGGTCAGACCCACACAAGTCACCCCATCTTGGATTCCCCTAGATTTCTAGTTTTCAAAAATGTGCTGGTTTGCTAGGTTTCCCCAGGTGCCGGCTGAGCTAGAGGCCAAAATCCACAGGCAGGCACTGTTTTCTGTGAAAAAATGTGATGTGTACACGTTGTGTTTTGGCCCATTTCCTTTCGTGGGTGCTAGGCCTACCCACACAAGTGAGGTACCATTTCTATCGGGAGACTTGGGGGAACGCTGGGTGGAAGGAAATTTGTGGCTCCTCTCAGATTCCAGAACTTTCTGTCACCGAAATTAGAGGAAGAAGTGTTTTTTGGTCAAATTTTGAGGTTTGCAAAGGATTCTGGGTAACAGAACCTGGTCAGAGCCCCAGACGTCACCCCATCTTGGATTCCCCTAGGTGTCTAGTTTTCAAAAATGCGCTGGTTTGCTGCGTTTCCCCAGGTGCCGGCTGAGCTAGAGGCCAAAATCCACAGGTAGGCACTTTGTAAAAAAACACCTCTATTTTCTGTGAAAAAATGTGATGTGTCCACGTTGTGTTTTGGGCCATTTCCTTTCATGGGCACTACGCCTACCCGCACAAGTGAGGTACCATTTTTATCGGGAGACTAGGGGGAACGCTGGGAGGAAGGAAATTTGTGGCTCCTCTCAGATTCCAGAACTTTCTGTCACCGAAATGAGAAGAAAAAGTGGTTTTTGGTCAAATTTTGAAGTTTGCAAAGGATTCTGGGTAACAGAATCTGGTCAGATCCCCACAAGTCACGCCATCTTGGATTCCCCTAGATTTCTAGTTTTCAAAAATGTGCTGGTTTGCTAGGTTTCCCCAGGTGCCGGCTGAGCTAGAGGCCAAAATCCACAGACAGGCACTGTTTTCTGTGAAAAAATTTGATGTGTCCACGTTGTGTTTTGGGCCATTTCCTTTCGTGGGCGCTAGGCCTACCCACACAAGTGAGGTACCATTTCTATCGCAAAACTTGGGGGAACGCTGGGTGGAAGGATATTTGTGGCTCCTTTCAGATTCCAGAACTTTCTGTCACCGAAATGAGAGGGAAACGTGTTTTTTTGGTCAAATTTTGAGGTTAGCAAAGGATTCTGGGTAACAGAACCTGGTCAGAGCCCCACAAGTCACCCCATCTTGGATTCCCCTAGGTGTCTAGCTTTCAAAAATGCGCTGGTTTGCTAGGTTTCCCTAGGTGCCGGCTGAGCTAGAGGCCAAAATCCACAGGTAGGCACTTTGTAAAAAAACACCTCTGTTTTCTGTGAAAAAATGTGATGTGTCCACGTTGTGTTTTGGGCCATTTCCTTTCATGGGCACTAGGCCTACCCGCACAAGTGAGGTACCATTTATATCGGGAGACTAGGGGGAACGCTGGGTGGAAGGAAATTTGTGGCTCCTCTCAGATTCCAGAACTTTCTGTCACCGAAATGAGAAGAAAAAGTGTTTTTTGGTCAAATTTTGAGGTTTGCAAAGGATTCTGGGTAACAGAACCTGGCCAAAGCTCCACAAGTCACCCCATCTTGGATTCCCCTAGGTGTCTAGTTTTCAAAAATGCGCTGGTTTGCTTGGTTTCCCAAGGTGCCGGCTGAGCTAGAGGCCAAAATCCACAGGTAGGCACTTTGTAAAAAACACCTCTGTTTTCTGTGAAAAAATGTGATCTGTCCACGTTGTGTTTTGGGCCATTTCCTTTCTTGGGCGCTAGGCCTACCCACACAGGTGAGGTACCCTTTTTATCGGGAGACTTGGGGGATGCTGGGCGGAAGGAAATTTGTGGCTACTCTCAGATTACAGAACTTTCTGTCACCGAAATGAGAGGAAAAAGTGTTTTTCTGGTCACATTTTGAGGTTTGCAAAGGATTCTGGGTAACATAATCTGGTCAGACCCACACAAGTCACCCCATCTTGGATTCCCCTAGATTTCTAGTTTTCAAAAATGTGCTGGTTTGCTAGGTTTCCCCAGGTGCCGGCTGAGCTAGAGGCCAAAATCCACAGGCAGGCACTGTTTTCTGTGAAAAAATGTGATGTGTACACGTTGTGTTTTGGCCCATTTCCTTTCGTGGGTGCTAGGCCTACCCACACAAGTGAGGTACCATTTCTATCGGGAGACTTGGGGGAACGCTGGGTGGAAGGAAATTTGTGGCTCCTCTCAGATTCCAGAACTTTCTGTCACCGAAATTAGAGGAAAAAGTGATTTTTGGTCAAATTTTGAGGTTTGCAAAGGATTCTGGGTAACAGAACCTGGTCAGAGCCCCAGACGTCACCCCATCTTGGATTCCCCTAGGTGTCTAGTTTTAAAAAATGCGCTGGTTTGCTGCGTTTCCCCAGGTGCCGGCTGAGCTAGAGGCCAAAATCCACAGGTAGGCACTTTGAAAAAAAACACCTCTATTTTCTGTGAAAAAATGTGATGTGTCCACGTTGTGTTTTGGGCCATTTCCTTTCATGGGCACTACGCCTACCCGCACAAGTGAGGTACCATTTTTATCGGGAGACTAGGGGGAACGCTGGGAGGAAGGAAATTTGTGGCTCCTCTCAGATTCCAGAACTTTCAGTCACCGAAATGAGAAGAAAAAGTGGTTTTTGGTCAAATTTTGAAGTTTGCAAAGGATTCTGGGTAACAGAATCTGGTCAGATCCCCACAAGTCACGCCATCTTGGATTCCCCTAGATTTCTAGTTTTCAAAAATGTGCTGGTTTGCTAGGTTTCCCCAGGTGCCGGCTGAGCTAGAGGCCAAAATCCACAGACAGGCACTGTTTTCTGTGAAAAAATTTGATGTGTCCACGTTGTGTTTTGGACCATTTCCTTTCGTGGGCGCTAGGCCTACCCACACAAGTGAGGTACCATTTCTATCGCAAAACTTGGGGGAACGCTGGGTGGAAGGATATTTGTGGCTCCTTTCAGATTCCAGAACTTTCTGTCACCGAAATGAGAGGGAAACGTGTTTTTTTGGTCAAATTTTGAGGTTAGCAAAGGATTCTGGGTAACAGAACCTGGTCAGAGCCCCACAAGTCACCCCATCTTGGATTCCCCTAGGTGTCTAGCTTTCAAAAATGCGCTGGTTTGCTAGGTTTCCCTAGGTGCTGGCTGAGCTAGAGGCCAAAATTCACAGGTAGGCACTTTGCAAAAATCCCCTCTATTTTCTGTGAAAAAATTTGATGTGTCCACGTTGTGTTTTGGGCCATTTCCTTTCTTAGGCGCTAGGCCTACCCACACAAGTGAGGTACCATTTTTATCGGGAGACTTGGGGGAACGCTGGGCGGAAGGAAATTTGTGGCTCCTCTCAGATTCCAGAACTTTCTGTCACCGAAATGAGAGGAAAAAGTGTTTTTTGGTCAAATTTTGAGGTTTGCAAAGGATTCTGGGTAACAGAACCTGGTCAGAGCTCCACAAGTCACCCCATCTTGGATTCCCCTAGGTGTCTAGTTGTCAAAAATGCGCTGGTTTGCTAGGTTTCCCCAGGTGCCGGCTGAGCTAGAGGTCAAAATCCACAGGTAGGCACTTTGTAAAACACACCTCTGTTTTCTGTGAAAAAATGTGATGTGTCCACATCGTGTTTTGGGCCATTTCTTTTCATGGGCGATAGGCCTACCCACACAAGTGAGGTACCATTTTTATCGGGAGACTTTGGGGAATGCTGGGTGTAAGGACATTTGTGGCTCATCTCAGATTCCAGAACTTTCTGTCACCGAAATGAAAGGAAAAAGTGTTTTTTGGTCAAATTTTGAGGTTTGCAAAGGATTCTGGGTAACAGAACCTGGTCAGAGCCCCAGACGTCACCCCATCTTGGATTCCCCTAGGTGTATAGTTTTCAAAAATGCGTTGGTTTGCTAGGTTTCCGCAGGTGCGGGCTGAGCTAGAGGCCAAAATCCACAGGCAGGCACTGTTTTCTGTGAAAAAATGTGATGTGTCCACGTTGTGTTTTGGGCCATTTCCTTTCATGGGCGCAAGGCATACCCACACAAGTGAGGTACCATTTCTATCGGGAGACTTGGGGGAACGCTGGGTGGAAGGAAATTTGTGGCTCCTCTCAGATTCTAGAACTTTCTGTCACCGAAATGAGAGGAAAAAGTGTTTTTTTGGTGAAATTTTGAGGTTTGCAAAGGATTCTGGGTAACAGAACCTGGTCAGAGCCCCACAAGTCACCCCATCTTGGATTCCCCTAGTTGTCTAGTTTTAAAAAAGGTGCTGGTTTGCTAGGTTTCCCCAGGTGCCGGCTGAACTAGAGGCCAAAATCCACAGGTAGGCACTTTGTAAAAAACACCTCTGTTTTCTGTGAAAAAATGTGATGTGTCCACGTTGTGTTTTGGGCCATTTGCTTTCGTGGGAGCTAGGCCTACCCACACAAGTGAGGTACCATTTTTATCGGGAGATGTGGCAGAGCGCTGGGTGGAGGGAAATTTGTGGCTCCTGTCAGATTCCAGAACTTTCTGTCACCGAAATTAGAGAGAAAAGTGTTTTTTTGGTCAGATTTTGAGGTTTACAAAGGATTCTGGGTAACAGAACCTGGTCAGATCCCCACAACTCACCCCATCTTGGATTCTCCTAGGTTTCTAGTTTTCAAAAATGCGCTGGTTTGCTAGGTTTCCCCAGGTGCCGGCTGAGCTAGGGCCAAAATCTACAGGTATGCTATGTTTTCTGTGAAAAAATGTGATGTGCCCACGTTGTGTTTTGGGCCATTTCCTTTCGTGGGCGCCAGGCCTACCCACACAAGTGAGGTACCATTGTTATCGGGAGACTTGGGGGAATACAGGGTGGAAGGAAATTTGTGGCTCCTCTCAGATTCCAGAACTTTCTGTCACCGAAATGGGAGTTAAAAGTGTTTTTTGGGTGAAATTGTGAGGTTTGCAAAGGATTCTGGGTAACAGAACCTGGTCAGAACCCCACAAGTCACCCCATCTTGGATTCCCCTAGGTTTCTAGTTTTCAAAAATGCGCTGGTTTGCTCGGTTTCCCCAGGTGCTGAGCTAGAGGCCAAAATCCACAGGTAGGCACTTTGTAAAAAACACCTCTGTTTTCTGCGAAAAAATTTGATGTGTCCACGTTGTGTTTGGGCCATTTCCTTTCTTGGGCTCTAGGCCTACCCACACAAGTGAGGTACCATCTTTATCGGCAGACTTGGGAGAACGCTGGGTGGAAGGAAATTTGTGGCTCCTCCCAGATTCCAGAACTTTCTGTCACCGAAATGAGAGGAAAAAGTGTTTTTTTGGTCAAATTTTGAGGTTTGCAAAGGATTCTGGGTAACAGAACCTGGTCAGATCCCCACAAGTCACCGCGTCTTGGATTCCCCTAGGTTTCTAGTTTTCAAAAATGCGCTGGTTTGCTAGGTTTCCCCAGGTGCCGGCTGAGCTAGAGGCCAAAATCCACAGGTAGGCACTTTGTAAAAAACACCTCTGTTTTCTGTGAAACAATGTGATGTGTCAACGTTGTGTTTTGGGTCATGTACTTTTGTGGGCGCTAGGCCTACCCACACAAGTGAGGTACCATTTCTATCGGGAGACTTGGGAGAACGCTGGGTGAAAGGAAATTTGTGGCTCCTCTCAGATTCCAGAAATTTCTGTCACCGAAATGAGAGGAAAAAGTGTTTTTTTGGTCAAATTTTGAGGTTTGCAAAGGATTCTGGGTAACAGAACCTGGTCAGAGCCCCACAAGTCACCCCATCTTGGATTCCCCTAGTTGTCTAGTTTTAAAAAAGGTGCTGGTTTGCTAGGTTTCCCCAGGTGCCGGCTGAACTAGAGGCCAAAATCCACAGGTAGGCACTTTGTAAAAAACACCTCTGTTTTCTGTGAAAAAATGTGATGTGTCCATGTTGTGTTTTGGGCCATTTCCTTTTGTGGGCGCTAGGCCTACCCACACAAGTGACGTACCATTTTTATCAGGAGACTTGGGAGAATGCTGGGTGGAAGGAAATTTGTGGCTCCTCTCAGATTCCAGAACCTTCTGTCACCGAAATGGGAGTTAAAAGTGTTTTTTGGGTGAAATTGTGAGGTTTGCAAAGGATTCTGGGTAACAGAACCTGGTCAGAGCCCCAGAAGTCACCCCATCTTGGATTCCCCTAGGTGTCTAGTTTTAAAAAAAGCGCTGGTTTGCTCGGTTTCCCCAGGTGCCGGCTGAGCTAGAGGCCAAAATCCACAGGTAGGCACTTTGTTAAAAACACCTCTGTTTTCTGTGAAAAAATGTGATGTGTCCACGTTGTGTTTTGGGCCATTTCCTTTCTTGGGCGCTAGGCCTACCCACCCAAGTGAGGTACCATCTTTATCAGGAGACTTGGGAGAACGCTGGGTGGAAGGAAATTTGTGGCTCCTCTCAGATTCCAGAACTTTCTGTCACCGAAATAAGAGGAAAAAGTGTTTTTTTGGTCAAATTTTGAGCTTTCCAAAGGATTCTGGGTAACAGAACCTGGTCAGATCCCCACAAGTCACCGCATCTTGGATTCCCCTAGGTTTCTAGTTTTCAAAAATGTGCTGGTTTGCTAGGTTTCCCCAGGTGCCGGCTGAGCTAGAGGCCAAAATCCACAGGTAGTAACTTTGTAAAAAACACCTCTGTTTTCTGTGAAAAAATGTGATGTGTCCATGTTGTGTTTTGGGCCATTTCCTTTCGTGGGCGCTAAGCCTACCCACACAAGTGAGGTACCATTTTTATCGGGAGACTTGGGAGAATGCGTGGTGGAAGGAAATTTGTGGCTCCTCTCAGATTCCAGAACTTTCTGTCACCGAAATGGGGGTTAAAAGTGTTTTTTGGGTGAAATTGTGAGGTTTGCAAAGGATTCTGGGTAACAGAACCTGGTCAGAGCCCCAGAAGTCACCCCATCTTGGATTCCCCTAGTTGTGTAGTTTTAAAAAATGCGCTGGTTTGCTCGGTTTCCCCAGGTGCCGGCTGAGCTAGAGGCCAAAATCCACAGGTAGGCACTTTGTAAAAAACATCTTTGTTTTCTGTGAAAAAATGTGATGTGTCCACGTTGTGTTTTGGGCCATTTCCTTTCTTGGGTGCTAGGCCTACCCACCCAAGTGAGGTACCATCTTTATCGGGAGACTTGGGAGAACGCTGGGTGGAAGGAAATTTGTGGCTCCTCTCAGATTCCAGAACTTTCTGTCACCGAAATAAGAGGAAAAAGTGTTTTTTTGATCAAATTTTGAGGTTTGCAAAGGATTCTGGGTAACAGAACCAGGTCAGATCCCCACAAGTCACCCCATCTTGGATTCCCCTAGGTTTCTAGTTTTCAAAAATGCGCTGGTTTGCTAGGTTTCCCCAAGTGCCGGCTGAGCTAGAGGCCAAAATCCACAGGTAGGCACTTTGTAAAAAACACCTCTGTTTTCTGTGAAAAAATGTGATGTGTCAACGTTGTGTTTTGGGTCATGTGTTTTTGTGGGCGCTAGGCCTACCCACACAAGTGAGGTACCATTTTTATCGGGAGACTTGCGAGAACGCTGGGTGGAAGGAAATTTGTGGCTCCCCTAAGATTCCAGAACTTGCAGTCACAGAAATGAGAGGAAAAAGTGTTTTTTTGGTCGAATTTTGAGGTTTGCAAAGGATTCTGGGTAACAGAACCTGGTCAGATCCCCACAAGTCACCCCATCTTGGATTCCCCTACGTTTCTAGTTTTAAAAAATGCACTGGTTTGCTAGGTTTCCCCAGGTGCATGCTGAGCTAGAGGCCAAAATCCACAGGTAGGCACTGTTTTCTGTGAAAAAATGTCATGTGCCCACGTTGTGTTTTGGGCCATTTCCTTTCGTGGACGCTAGGCCTACCCACACTAGTGAGGTACCATTGTTATCGGGAGACTTTTGGGAACACTGGGTGGAAGGAAATCTGTGGCTCCTCTCAGATTCCAGAACTTTCTGTCACCGAAATGGGAGTTAAAAGTGTTTTTTGGGTGAAATTGTGAGGTTTGCAAAGGATTCTGGGTAACAGAACCTGGTCAGAGCCCCAGAAGTCACCCCATCTTGGATTCCCCTAGGTGTCTAGCTTTCAAAAATGCGCTGGTTTGCTAGGTTTCCCTAGGTGCTGGCTGAGCTAGAGGCCAAAATTCACAGGTAGGCACTTTGTAAAAATCACCTCTATTTTCTGTGAAAAAATGTGATGTGTCCACGTTGTGTTTTGGGCCATTTCCTTTCTTGGGTGCTAGGCCTACCCACCCAAGTGAGGTACCATCTTTATCGGGAGACTTGGGAGAACGCTGGGTGGAAGGAAATTTGTGGCTCCTCTCAGATTCCAGAACTTTCTGTCACCGAAATAAGAGGAAAAAGTGTTTTTTTGGTCAAATTTTGAGGTTTGCAAAGGATTCTGGGTAACAGAACCAGGTCAGATCCCCACAAGTCACCCCATCTTGGATTCCCCTAGGTTTCTAGTTTTCAAAAATGCGCTGGTTTGCTAGGTTTCCCCAAGTGCCGGCTGAGCTAGAGGCCAAAATCCACAGGTAGGCACTTTGTAAAAAACACCTCTGTTTTCTGTGAAAAAATGTGATGTGTCAACGTTGTGTTTTGGGTCATGTGTTTTTGTGGGCGCTAGGCCTACCCACACAAGTCAGGTACCATTTTTATCGAGAGACTTGGGGGATCGCTGGGCGGAAGGAAATTTGTGGCTCCTCTCAGATTCCAGAACTTTCTCTCACCGAAATGAGAGGAAAAAGTGTTTTTTGGTCAAATTTTGAGGTTTGCAAAGGATTCTGGGTAGCAGAACCTGGTCAGAGCTCCACAAGTCACCCCATCTTGGATTCCCCTAGGTGTCTAGTTTTCAAAAATGCGATGGTTTGCCTGGTTTCCCCAGGTGCCGGCTGACCTAGAGGCCAAAATCCACAGGTAGGCACTTTGTAAAAAACACCTCTGTTTTCTGTGAAAAAATGTGATGTGTCCACGTTGTGTTTAGGGCCATTTCCTATCGTGGGCGCTAGGCCTACCCACACAAGTGAGGTACCATTTTTATCGGGAGACTTGGGGGAACGCTCGGTGGACGGAAATTTGTGGCTCATCCCAGATTCCAGAACTTTCTGTCACCGAAATGAGAGGAAAAAGTATTTTTTTGTCCAAATTTTGAGGTTTGCAAAGGATTCTGGGTAACAGAACCTGGTCAGGGCCCCACAAGTCACAGCATCTTGGATTCTCCTAGGTTTCTAGTTTTAAAAAATGCGCTGGTTTGCTAGGTTTCCCCAGGTGCCGGCTGAGCTAGAGGTCAAAATCCACAGGTAGGCACTTTGTAAAACACACCTCTGTTTTCTGTGAAAAAATGTGATGTGTCCACATCGTGTTTTGGGCCATTTCTTTTCATGGGCGATAGGCCTACCCACACAAGTGAGGTACCATTTTTATCGGGAGACTTTGGGGAATGCTGGGTGTAAGGACATTTGTGGCTCATCTCAGATTCCAGAACTTTCTGTCACCGAAATGAAAGGAAAAAGTGTTTTTTGGTCAAATTTTGAGGTTTGCAAAGGATTCTGGGTAACAGAACCTGGTCAGAGCCCCAGACGTCACCCCATCTTGGATTTCCCTAGGTGTATAGTTTTCAAAAATGCGTTGGTTTGCTAGGTTTCCGCAGGTGCCGGCTGAGCTAGATGCCAAAATCCACAGGCAGGCACTGTTTTCTGTGAAAAAATGTGATGTGTCCACGTTGTGTTTTGGGCCATTTCCTTTCATGGGCGCAAGGCATACCCACACAAGTGAGGTACCATTTCTATCGGGAGACTTGGGGGAACGCTGGGTGGAAGGAAATTTGTGGCTCCTCTCAGATTCTAGAACTTTCTGTCACCGAAATGAGAGGAAAAAGTGTTTTTTTGGTGAAATTTTGAGGTTTGCAAAGGATTCTGGGTAACAGAACCTGGTCAGAGCCCCACAAGTCACCCCATCTTGGATTCCCCTAGTTGTCTACTTTTAAAAAAGGTGCTGGTTTGCTAGGTTTCCCCAGGTGCCGGCTGAACTAGAGGCCAAAATCCACAGGTAGGCACTTTGTAAAAAACACCTCTGTTTTCTGTGAAAAAATGTGATGTGTCCACGTTGTGTTTTGGGCCATTTGCTTTCGTGGGAGCTAGGCCTACCCACACAAGTGAGGTACCATTTTTATCGGGAGATGTGGCAGAGCGCTGTGTGGAGGGAAATTTGTGGCTCCTGTCAGATTCCAGAACTTTCTGTCACCGAAATGAGAGAGAAAAGTGTTTTTTTGGTCAGATTTTGAGGTTTACAAAGGATTCTGGGTAACAGAACCTGGTCAGATCCCCACAACTCACCCCATCTTGGATTCTCCTAGGTTTCTAGTTTTCAAAAATGCGCTGGTTTGCTAGGTTTCCCCAGGTGCCGGCTGAGCTAGGGCCAAAATCTACAGGTATGCAATGTTTTCTGTGAAAAAATGTGATGTGCCCACGTTGTGTTTTGGGCCATTTCCTTTTGTGGGCGCTAGGCCTACCCACACAAGTGAGGTACCATTGTTATCGGGAGACTTGGGGGAATACAGGGTGGAAGGAAATTTGTGGCTCCTCTCAGATTCCAGAACTTTCTGTCACCGAAATGGGAGTTAAAAGTGTTTTTTGGGTGAAATTGTGAGGTTTGCAAAGGATTCTGGGTAACAGAACCTGGTCAGAACCCCACAAGTCACCCCATCTTGGATTCCCCTAGGTTTCTAGTTTTCAAAAATGCGCTGGTTTGCTCGGTTTCCCCAGGTGCTGAGCTAGAGGCCAAAATCCACAGGTAGGCACTTTGTAAAAAACACCTCTGTTTTCTGCGAAAAAATTTGATGTGTCCACGTTGTGTTTGGGCCATTTCCTTTCTTGGGCTCTAGGCCTACCCACACAAGTGAGGTACCATCTTTATTGGCAGACTTGGGAGAACGCTGGGTGGAAGGAAATTTGTGGCTCCTCCCAGATTCCAGAACTTTCTGTCACCGAAATGAGAGGAAAAAGTGTTTTTTTGGTCAAATTTTGAGGTTTGCAAAGGATTCTGGGTAACAGAACCTGGTCAGATCCCCACAAGTCACCGCGTCTTGGATTCCCCTAGGTTTCTAGTTTTCAAAAATGAGCTGGTTTGGTAGGTTTCCCCAGGTGCCGGCTGAGCTAGAGACCAAAATCCACAGGTAGGCACTTTGTAAAAAACACCTCTGTTTTCTGTGAAACAATGTGATGTGTCAACGTTGTGTTTTGGGTCATGTGCTTTTGTGGGCGCTAGGCCTACCCACACAAGTGAGGTACCATTTCTATCGGGAGACTTGGGAGAACGCTGGGTGAAAGGAAATTTGTGGCTCCTCTCAGATTCCAGAAATTTCTGTCACCGAAATGAGAGGAAAAAGTGTTTTTTTGGTAAAATTTTGAGGTTTGCAAAGGATTCTGGGTAACAGAACCTGGTCAGAGCCCCACAAGTCACCCCATCTTGGATTCCCCTAGTTGTCTAGTTTTGAAAAAGGTGCTGGTTTGCTAGGTTTCCCCAGGTGCCGGCTGAACTAGAGGCCAAAATCCACAGGTAGGCACTTTGTAAAAAACACCTCTGTTTTCTGTGAAAAAATGTGATGTGTCCATGTTGTGTTTTGGGCCATTTCCTTTTGTGGGCGCTAGGCCTACCCACACAAGTGACGTACCATTTTTATCAGGAGACTTGGGAGAATGCTGGGTGGAAGGAAATTTGTGGCTCCTCTCAGATTCCAGAACCTTCTGTCACCGAAATGGGAGTTAAAAGTGTTTTTTGGGTGAAATTGTGAGGTTTGCAAAGGATTCTGGGTAACAGAACCTGGTCAGAGCCCCAGAAGTCACCCCATCTTGGATTCCCCTAGGTGTCTAGTTTTAAAAAAAGCGCTGGTTTGCTCGGTTTCCCCAGGTGCCGGCTGAGCTAGAGGCCAAAATCCACAGGTAGGCACTTTGTTAAAAACACCTCTGTTTTCTGTGAAAAAATGTGATGTGTCCACGTTGTGTTTTGGGCCATTTCCTTTCTTGGGCGCTAGGCCTACCCACCCAAGTGAGGTACCATCTTTATCAGGAGACTTGGGAGAACGCTGGGTGGAAGGAAATTTGTGGCTCCTCTCAGATTCCAGAACTTTCTGTCACCGAAATAAGAGGAAAAAGTGTTTTTTTGGTCAAATTTTGAGCTTTCCAAAGGATTCTGGGTAACAGAACCTGGTCAGATCCCCACAAGTCACCGCATCTTGGATTCCCCTAGGTTTCTAGTTTTCAAAAATGTGCTGGTTTGCTAGGTTTCCCCAGGTGCCGGCTGAGCTAGAGGCCAAAATCCACAGGTAGTAACTTTGTAAAAAACACCTCTGTTTTCTGTGAAAAAATGTGATGTGTCCATGTTGTGTTTTGGGCCATTTCCTTTCGTGGGCGCTAAGCCTACCCACACAAGTGAGGTACCATTTTTATCGGGAGACTTGGGAGAATGCGTGGTGGAAGGAAATTTGTGGCTCCTCTCAGATTCCAGAACTTTTTGTCACCGAAATGGGGGTTAAAAGTGTTTTTTGGGTGAAATTGTGAGGTTTGCAAAGGATTCTGGGTAACAGAACCTGGTCAGAGCCCCAGAAGTCACCCCATCTTGGATTCCCCTAGGTGTGTAGTTTTAAAAAATGCGCTGGTTTGCTCGGTTTCCCCAGGTGCCGGCTGAGCTAGAGGCCAAAATCCACAGGTAGGCACTTTGTAAAAAACATCTCTGTTTTCTGTGAAAAAATGTGATGTGTCCACGTTGTGTTTTGGGCCATTTCCTTTCTTGGGTGCTAGGCCTACCCACCCAAGTGAGGTACCATCTTTATCGGGAGGCTTGGGAGAACGCTGGGTGGAAGGAAATTTGTGGCTCCTCTCAGATTCCAGAACTTTCTGTCACCGAAATAAGAGGAAAAAGTGTTTTTTTGATCAAATTTTGAGGTTTGCAAAGGATTCTGGGTAACAGAACCAGGTCAGATCCCCACAAGTCACCCCATCTTGGATTCCCCTAGGTTTCTAGTTTTCAAAAATGCGCTGGTTTGCTAGGTTTCCCCAAGTGCCGGCTGAGCTAGAGGCCAAAATCCACAGGTAGGCACTTTGTAAAAAACACCTCTGTTTTCTGTGAAAAAATGTGATGTGTCAACGTTGTGTTTTGGGTCATGTGTTTTTGTGGGCGCTAGGCCTACCCACACAAGTGAGGTACCATTTTTATCGGGAGACTTGCGAGAACGCTGGGTGGAAGGAAATTTGTGGCTCCCCTAAGATTCCAGAACTTGCAGTCACAGAAATGAGAGGAAAAAGTGTTTTTTTGGTCGAATTTTGAGGTTTGCAAAGGATTCTGGGTAACAGAACCTGGTCAGATCCCCACAAGTCACCCCATCTTGGATTCCCCTACGTTTCTAGTTTTAAAAAATGCACTGGTTTGCTAGGTTTCCCCATGTGCATGCTGAGCTAGAGGCCAAAATCCACAGGTAGGCACTGTTTTCTGTGAAAAAATGTCATGTGCCCACGTTGTGTTTTGGGCCATTTCCTTTCGTGGACGCTAGGCCTACCCACACAAGTGAGTTACCATTGTTATCGGGAGACTTTTGGGAACACTGGGTGGAAGGAAATCTGTGGCTCCTCTCAGATTCCAGAACTTTCTGTCACCGAAATGGGAGTTAAAAGTGTTTTTTGGGTGAAATTGTGAGGTTTGCAAAGGATTCTGGGTAACAGAACCTGGTCAGAGCCCCAGAAGTCACCCCATCTTGGATTCCCCTACGTGTCTAGCTTTCAAAAATGCGCTGGTTTGCTAGGTTTCCCTAGGTGCTGGCTGAGCTAGAGGCCAAAATTCACAGGTAGGCACTTTGTAAAAATCACCTCTATTTTCTGTGAAAAAATGTGATGTGTCCACGTTGTGTTTTGGGCCATTTCCTTTCTTGGGTGCTAGGCCTACCCACCCAAGTGAGGTACCATCTTTATCGGGAGACTTGGGAGAACGCTGGGTGGAAGGAAATTTGTGGCTCCTCTCAGATTCCAGAACTTTCTGTCACCGAAATAAGAGGAAAAAGTGTTTTTTTGGTCAAATTTTGAGGTTTGCAAAGGATTCTGGGTAACAGAACCAGGTCAGATCCCCACAAGTCACCCCATCTTGGATTCCCCTAGGTTTCTAGTTTTCAAAAATGCGCTGGTTTGCTAGGTTTCCCCAAGTGCCGGCTGAGCTAGAGGCCAAAATCCACAGGTAGGCACTTTGTAAAAAACACCTCTGTTTTCTGTGAAAAAATGTGATGTGTCAACGTTGTGTTTTGGGTCATGTGTTTTTGTGGGCGCTAGGCCTACCCACACAAGTCAGGTACCATTTTTATCGAGAGACTTGGGGGAACGCTGGGCGGAAGGAAATTTGTGGCTCCTCTCAGATTCCAGAACTTTCTCTCACCGAAATGAGAGGAAAAAGTGTTTTTTGGTCAAATTTTGAGGTTTGCAAAGGATTCTGGGTAGCAGAACCTGGTCAGAGCTCTACAAGTCACCCCATCTTGGATTCCCCTAGGTGTCTAGTTTTCAAAAATGCGATGGTTTGCTAGGTTTCCCCAGGTGCCGGCTGACATAGAGGCCAAAATCCACAGGTAGGCACTTTGTAAAAAACACCTCTGTTTTCTGTGAAAAAATGTGATCTGTCCACGTTGTGTTATGGGCCATTTGCTTTCGTGGGCGCTAGGCCTACCCACACAAGTGAGGTACCATTTTTATCGGGAGACTTGGGAGAATGCTGGGTGGAAGAAAATTTGTGGCTCCTCTCAGATTCCAGAACTTTCTGTCACCGAAATGGGAGGAAAAAGTGTTTTTTTGTTCAAATTCTGAGGTTTGCAAAGGATTCTGCGTAACAGAACCTGGTCAGATCCCCACAAGTCACCACATCTTGGATTTCCCTTGGTTTCTAGTTTTCAAAAATGCGCTGGTTTGCTAGGTTTCCCCAGGTGCCGGTTGAGCTAGAGCCCAAAATCCACAGGTACGCACTTTGTAAAAAAAACCTCTGTTTTCTGTGAAAAAATGTGATGTGTCCACGTTGTGTTTAGGGCCATTTCCTTTCGTGGGCGCTAGGCCTACCCACACAAGTGAGGTACCATTTTTATCGGGAGACTTGGGGGAACGCTCGGTGGAAGGAAATTTGTGGCTCATCCCAGATTCCAGAACTTTCTGTCACCGAAATGAGAGGAAAAAGTATTTTTTTGTCCAAATTTTGAGGTTTGCAAAGGATTCTGGGTAACAGAACCTGGTCAGGGCCCCACAAGTCACAGCATCTTGGATTCCCCTAGGTTTCTAGTTTTCAAAAATGCACTGGTTTGCTAGGTTTCCCCAGGTGCCGGCTGAGCTAGAGGCCAAAATCCACAGACAGGCACTGTTTTCTGTGAAAAAATGTGATGTGCCCACGTTGTGTTTTGGGCCATTTCCTTTCGTAGGCGCTAGGCCTACCCACACAAGTGAGGTACCATTGTTATCGCAAGACTTGGGGGAACGCTGGGTGGAAGGAAATTTGTGGCTCCTCTCAGATTCCAGAACTTTCTGTCACCGAAATGAGAGGGAAAAGTGTTTTTTTGGTGAAATTTTGAGGTTTGCAAAGGACTCTGGATAACAGAACCTGGTCAGAGCCCCACAAGTCACCCCATCTTGGATTCCCCTAGGTGTCTAGCTTTCAAAAATGCGCTGGTTTGCTAGGTTTCCCTAGGTGCTGGCTGAGCTGGAGGCCAAAATTCACAGGTAGGCACTTTGTAAAAATCACCTCTGTTTTCTGTGAAAAAATTTGATGTGTCCACGTTGTGTTTTGGGCCATTTCCTTTCTTAGGCGCTAGGCCTACCCACACAAGTGAGGTACCATTTTTATCGGGAGACTTGGGGGAATGCTGGGCGGAAGGAAATTTGTGGCTCCTCTCAGATTCCAGAACTTTCTCTCACCGAAATAAGAGGAAAAAGTGTTTTTTGGTCAAATTTTGAGGTTTGCAAAGGATTCTGGGTAACAGAACCGGGTCAGAGCTCCACAAGTCACCCCATCTTGGATTCCCCTAGGTGTCTAGTTTTCAAAAATTCATTGGTTTGCTAGGTTTCCGCAGGTGCCGGCTGAGCTAGAGGGCAAAATTCACAGGTAGGAACTTTGTAAAAATCACCTCTATTTTCTGTGAAAAAATTTGATGTGTCCACGTTGTGTTTTGGGCCATTTCCTTTCTTAGGCGCTAGGCCTACCCACACAAGTGAGGTACCATTTTTATCGGGAGACTTGGGGGAACGCTGGGCGGAAGGAAATTTGTGGCTCCTCTCAGATTCCAGAACTTTCTGTCACCGAAATGAGAGGAAAAAGTGTTTTTTGGTCAAATTTTGAGGTTTGCAAAGGATTCTGGGTAACATAATCTGGTCAGATCCCCACAAGTCACCCCATCTTGGATTCCCCTAGGTTTCTAGTTTTCAAAAATGTGCTGGTTTGCTAGGTTTCCCCAGGTGCCGGCTGAGCTAGAGGTCAAAATCCACAGGTAGGCACTTTGTAAAAAACACCTCTGTTTTCTGTGAAAAAATGTGATGTGTTCACATCGTGTTTTGGGCCATTTCCTTTCATTGGCGCTAGGCCTACCCACACAAGTGAGGTACCATTTTTATCGGGAGACCATGGGGAATGCTGGGTGTACGGAAATTTGTGGCTCATCTCAGATTCCAGAACTTTCTTTCACCGAAATGAGAGGAAAAAGTGTTTTTTTGGTCAAAGTTTGAGGTTTGCAAAGGATTCTGGGTAACAGAACCTGGTCAGAGCACCACAAGTCACCCCATCTTGGATTCCCCTAGGTTTCTAGTTTTCAAAAATGTGCTGGTTTGCTAGGCTTCCCGAGGTGCCGGCTGAGCTAGAGGCCAAAATCCACAGGCAGGCACTGTTTTCTGTGAAAAAATGTGATGTGTACATGTTGTGTTTTGGCCCATTTCCTTTCGTGGGCGCTAGGCCTACCCACACAAGTGAGGTACCATTTCTATCGGGAGACTTGGGAGAACGCTGGGTGGAAGGAAATTTGTGGCTCCTCTCAGATTCCAGAACTTTCTGTCACCGAAATGAGAGGAAAAAGTGTTTTTTGGTCAAATTTTGAGGTTTGCAAAGGATTCTGGGTAACAGAACCTGGTCAGAGCCCCAGACGTCACCCCATCTTGGATTCCCCTAGGTGTCTAGTTTTCAAAAATGCGCTGGTTTGCTGGGTTTATTCAGGTGCCGGCTGAGCTAGAGGCCAAAATCCACAGGTAGGCACTTTGTAAAAAAACACCTGTGTTTTCTGTGAAAAAATGTGATGTGTCCACGTTGTGTTTTGGGCCATTTCCTTTCATGGGCGCTAGGCCTACCCGCACAAGTGAGGTACCATTTTTATCGGGAGACTTGGGAGAATGCTGGGTGGAAGGAAATTTGAGGCTCCTCTCAGATTCCAGAACTTTCTGTCACCGAAATGGGAGGAAAAAGTGTTTTTTTGTTCAAATTTTGAGGTTTGCAAAGGATTCTGCGTAACAGAACCTGGTCAGATCCCCACAAGTCACCACATCTTGGATTTCCCTTGGTTTCTAGTTTTCAAAAATGCGCTGGTTTGCTAGGTTTCCCGTTGTGCCGGTTGAGCTAGTGCCCAAAATCCACAGGTAGGCACTTTGTAAAAAACACCTCTGTTTTCTGTAAAAAAAATGTGATGTGTCAACGTTGTGTTTTGGGTCATTTGCTTTTGTGGGCGCTAGGCCTACCCACACAAGTGAGGTACCATTTTTATTGGGAGACTTGGTAGAACGCTGGGTGGAAGGAAATTTGTGGCTCCTCTCAGATTCCAGAACTTTCTGTCACCAAAATGAGAGGAAAAAGTGTTTTTTTGGGTCAAATTTTGAGGTCTGCAAAGGATTCTGGGTAACAGAACCTGGTCAGATCCCCACAAGTCACCCCATCTTGGATTCCCCTAGGTTTCTAGTTTTCAAAAATGTGCTGGTTTGCTAGGTTTCCCCAGGTGCCTGCTGAGCTAGAGGCCAAAATCCACAGGTAGTCACTTTGTAAAAACCATCTCTGTTTTCTGTGAAAAAATGTGATGTGTGCATGTTGTGTTTTGGGCCATTTCCTTTCGTGGGCGCTAGGCCTACCAACACAAGTGAGGTACCATTTTTATCGGGAGACTTGGGAGAACGCTGGGTGGAAGGAAATTTGTGGCTCCTCTCAGATTTCAGAACTTTCTCTCACCGAAATGAGAGGAAAAAGTGTTTTTTTGGTCAAATTTTGAGGTTTGCAAAGGATTCTAGGTAACAGAACCTGGTCAGATCCCCACAAGTCACCCCATCTTGGATTCCCCTAGGTTTCTAGTTTTCAAAAATGTGCTGGTTTGCTAGGTTTCCCCAGGTGCCGGCTGAGCTAGAGGCCAAAATCCACAGGTAGGCACTTTGTAAAAAACACCTCTGTTTTCTGTGAAAAAATGTGATGTGTGCACGTTGTGTTTGTGCCATTTCCTTTCTTGGGCGCTAGGCCTACCCACACAAGTGAGGTACCATCTTTATCGGGAGACTTGGGAGAACGCTGGGTGGAAGGAAATTTGTGGCTCCTCTCAGATTCCAGAACTCTCTGTCACCGAAATAAGAGGAAAAAGTGTTTTTTTGGTCAAATTTTGAGGTTTGCAAAGGATTCTGGGTAACAG
Organism: Pleurodeles waltl; assembly: GCF_031143425.1. NCBI lineage: Eukaryota > Metazoa > Chordata > Amphibia > Caudata > Salamandridae > Pleurodeles > Pleurodeles waltl. The sequence goes on along the minus strand of NC_090446.1, from coordinate 439,416,743 downwards.
AACCTGGTCAGATCCCCACAAGTCACCCCATCTTGGATTCCCCTAGGTTTCTAGTTTTCAGAAATGCCCAGTTTTGGTAGGTTTCCATAGGTGCCGGCTGAGCTAGAGGCCAAAATCCACAGGTAGGCACTTTGTAAAAAAACACCTCTGTTTTCTGTGAAAAAATTTGATGTGTCCATGTTGTGTTTTGGGCCATTGGCTTTCGTGGGCGCTAGGCCTACCCACACAAGTGAGGTCCCATTCTTATCGGGAGACTCGGGGGAACGCTGGGTGGAAGGACATTTGTTGCTCCTCTCAGATTCCAGAACTTTCTGTCACCGAAATGAGAGGAAAAAGTGTTTTTTTGGTCAAATTTTGAGGTTTGCAAAGGATTCTGGGTAACAGAACCTGGTCAGATCCCCACAAGTCACCCCATCTTGGATTCCACTAGGTGTCTAGTTTTCAAAAATGTGCTGGTTTGCTAGGTTTCCTCAGGTGCCGGCTGAGCTAGAGGCCAAAATCCACAGGTAGGCACTTTGTAAAAAACACCTCTGTTTTCTGTGAAAAAATGTGATGTGTCCAGGGCGTGTTTTGGGCCATTTCCTTTCATGGGCGCTAGGCCTACCCACACAAGTGAGGTACCATTTCTATCGCAAAACTTGGGGGAACGCTGGGTGGAAGGAAATTTGTGGCTCCTTTCAGATTTCAGAACTTTCGGTCACCGAAATGAGAGGGAAAAGTGTTTTTTTGGTGACTTTTTTTACCATTTTTATCGGGAGACTTGGGGGAACGCTGGGCGGAAGGAAATTTGTGGCTCATCTCAGATTCCAGAACTTTCTATCACCGAAATGAGAGGAAAAAGTGTTTTTTGGTCAAATTTTGAGGTTTGCAAAGGATTCTGGGTAACATAATCTGGTCAGATCCCCACAAGTGACCCCATCATGGATTCCCCTAGGTTTCTAGTTTTCAAAAATGTGCTGGTTTGCTAGGTTTCCCCAGGTGCCGGCTGAGCTAGAGGCCAAAATCCGCAGACAGGCACTGTTTTCTGTGAAAAAATGTGATGTGTCCACGTTGTGTTTTGGGCCATTTCCTTTCGTGGGCGCTAGGCCTACCCACACAAGTGAGGTACCATTTCTATCGCAAAACCTGGGGGAACGCTGGGTGGAAGGAAATTTGTGGCTCCTTTCAGATTTCAGAACTTTCGGTCACCGAAATGAGAGGGAAAAGTGTTTTTTTGGTGAAATTTTGAGGTTTGCAAAGGATTCTGGGTAACAGAACCTGGTCAGAGCCCCACAAGTCACCCCATCTTAGATTCCTCTAGGTGTCTAGCTTTCAAAAATGCGCTGGCTTGCTAGTTTTCCCTAGGTGCTGGCTGAGCTAGAGGCCAAAATTCACAGGTAGGCACTTTGCAAAAATCACCTCTATTTTCTGTGAAAAAATTTGATGTGTCCACGTTGTGTTTTGGGCCATTTTCTTTCTTAGGCGCTAGGCCTACCCACACAAGTGAGGTACCATTTTTATCGGGAGACTTGGATTCCCCTAGGTGTCTAGTTTTCATAAATGCATTGGTTTCCTAGGTTTCAGCAGCTGCCGGCTGAGCTAGAGGTCAAAATCCACAGGTAGGCACTTTGTAAAAAACACCTCTGTTTTCTGTGAAAAAATGTGATGTGTCCACGTCGTGTTTTGGGCCATTTCCTTTCATGGGCGCTAGGCCTACCCACATAAGTGAGGTACCATTTTTATCGGGAGACTTGGGGGAACGCTGGGCGGAAGGAAATTTGTGGCTCCTCTCAGATTCCAGAACTTTCTCTCACCGAAATGAGAGGAAAAAGGGTTTTTTTGGTCACATTTTGAGGTTTGCAAAGGATTCTGAGTAACAGAACCTGGTCAGAGCTCCACAAGTCACCCCATCTTGGATTCCCCTAGGTTTCTAGTTTTCAAAAATGCGCTGGTTTGCTAGGTTTCCCCAAGTGCCGGCTGAGCTAGAGGCCAAAATCCACAGGTAGGCACTTTGTAAAAAACACCTCTGTTTTCTGTGAAAAAATGTGATGTGTCAACGTTGTGTTTTGGGTCATGTGTTTTTGTGGGCGCTAGGCCTACCCACACAAGTGAGGTACCATTTTTATCGGGAGACTTGCGAGAACGCTGGGTGGAAGGAAATTTGTGGCTCCCCTAAGATTCCAGAACTTGCAGTCACAGAAATGAGAGGAAAAAGTGTTTTTTTGGTCAAATTTTGAGGTTTGCAAAGGATTCTGGGTAACATAACCTGGTCAGATCCCCACAAGTCACCCCATCTTGGATTCCCCTACGTTTCTAGTTTTAAAAAATGCACTGGTTTGCTAGGTTTCCCCAGGTGCATGCTGAGCTAGAGGCCAAAATCCACAGGTAGGCACTGTTTTCTGTGAAAAAATGTCATGTGCCCACGTTGTGTTTTGGGCCATTTCCTTTCGTGGACGCTAGGCCTACCCACACAAGTGAGGTACCATTGTTATCGGGAGACTTTTGGGAACACTGGGTGGAAGGAAATCTGTGGCTCCTCTCAGATTCCACAACTTTCTGTCACCGAAATGGGAGTTAAAAGTGTTTTTTGGGTGAAATTGTGAGGTTTGCAAAGGATTCTGGGTAACAGAACCTGGTCAGAGCCCCAGAAGTCACCCCATCTTGGATTCCCCTAGGTGTCTAGCTTTCAAAAATGCGCTGGTTTGCTAGGTTTCCCTAGGTGCTGTCTGAGCTAGAGGCCAAAATTCACAGGTAGGCACTTTGTAAAAATCACCTCTATTTTCTGTGAAAAAATGTGATGTGTCCACGTTGTGTTTTGGGCCATTTCCTTTCTTGGGTGCTAGGCCTACCCACCCAAGTGAGGTACCATCTTTATCGGGAGACTTGGGAGAACGCTGGGTGGAAGGAAATTTGTGGCTCCTCTCAGATTCCAGAACTTTCTGTCACCGAAATAAGAGGAAAAAGTGTTTTTTTGGTCAAATTTTGAGGTTTGCAAAGGATTCTGGGTAACAGAACCAGGTCAGATCCCCACAAGTCACCCCATCTTGGATTCCCCTAGGTTTCTAGTTTTCAAAAATGCGCTGGTTTGCTAGGTTTCCCCAAGTGCCGGCTGAGCTAGAGGCCAAAATCCACAGGTAGGCACTTTGTAAAAAACACCTCTGTTTTCTGTGAAAAAATGTGATGTGTCAACGTTGTGTTTTGGGTCATGTGTTTTTGTGGGCGCTAGGCCTACCCACACAAGTCAGGTACCATTTTTATCGAGAGACTTGGGGGAACGCTGGGCGGAAGGAAATTTGTGGCTCCTCTCAGATTCCAGAACTTTCTCTCACCGAAATGAGAGGAAAAAGTGTTTTTTGGTCAAATTTTGAGGTTTGCAAAGGATTCTGGGTAGCAGAACCTGGTCAGAGCTCCACAAGTCACCCCATCTTGGATTCCCCTAGGTGTCTAGTTTTCAAAAATGCGATGGTTTGCTAGGTTTCCCCAGGTGCCGGCTGACCTAGAGGCCAAAATCCACAGGTAGGCACTTTGTAAAAAACACCTCTGTTTTCTGTGAAAAAATGTGATCTGTCCACGTTGTGTTATGGGCCATTTGCTTTCGTGGGCGCTAGGCCTACCCACACAAGTGAGGTACCATTTTTATCGGGAGACTTGGGAGAATGCTGGGTGGAAGGAAATTTGTGGCTCCTCTCAGATTCCAGAACTTTCTGTCACCGAAATGGGAGGAAAAAGTGTTTTTTTGTTCAAATTCTGAGGTTTGCAAAGGATTCTGCGTAACAGAACCTGGTCAGATCCCCACAAGTCACCACATCTTGGATTTCCCTTGGTTTCTAGTTTTCAAAAATGCGCTGGTTTGCTAGGTTTCCCCAGGTGCCGGTTGAGCTAGAGCCCAAAATCCACAGGTACGCACTTTGTAAAAAAAACCTCTGTTTTCTGTGAAAAAATGTGATGTGTCCACGTTGTGTTTAGGGCCATTTCCTTTCGTGGGCGCTAGGCCTACCCACACAAGTGAGGTACCATTTTTATCGGGAGACTTGGGGGAACACTCGGTGGAAGGAAATTTGTGGCTCATCCCAGATTCCAGAACTTTCTGTCACCGAAATGAGAGGAAAAAGTATTTTTTTGTCCAAATTTTGAGGTTTGCAAAGGATTCTGGGTAACAGAACCTGGTCAGGGCCCCACAAGTCACAGCATCTTGGATTCCCCTAGGTTTCTAGTTTTCAAAAATGCACTGGTTTGCTAGGTTTCCCCAGGTGCCGGCTGAGCTAGAGGCCAAAATCCACAGACAGGCACTGTTTTCTGTGAAAAAATGTGATGTGCCCACGTTGTGTTTTGGGCCATTTCCTTTCGTGGGCGCTAAGCCTACCCACACAAGTGAGGTACCATTGTTATCGCAAGACTTGGGGGAACGCTGGGTGGAAGGAAATTTGTGGCTCCTCTCAGATTCCAGAACTTTCTGTCACCGAAATGAGAGGGAAAAGTGTTTTTTTGGTGAAATTTTGAGGTTTGCAAAGGACTGTGGATAACAGAACCTGGTCAGAGCCCCACAAGTCACCCCATCTTGGATTCCCCTAGGTGTCTAGCTTTCAAAAATGCGCTGGTTTGCTAGGTTTCCCTAGGTGCTGGCTGAGCTGGAGGCCAAAATTCACAGGTAGGCACTTTGTAAAAATCACCTCTGTTTTCTGTGAAAAAATTTGATGTGTCCACGTTGTGTTTTGGGCCATTTCCTTTCTTAGGCGCTAGGCCTACCCACACAAGTGAGGTACCATTTTTATCGGGAGACTTGGGGGAATGCTGGGCGGAAGGAAATTTGTGGCTCCTCTCAGATACCAGAACTTTCTCTCACCGAAATAAGAGGAAAAAGTGTTTTTTGGTCAAATTTTGAGGTTTGCAAAGGATTCTGGGTAACAGAACCGGGTCAGAGCTCCACAAGTCACCCCATCTTGGATTCCCCTAGGTGTCTAGTTTTCAAAAATTCATTGGTTTGCTAGGTTTCCGCAGGTGCCGGCTGAGCTAGAGGTCAAAATCTACAGGTAGGCACTTTGTAAAAAACACCTCTGTTTTCTGTGAAAAAATGTTATGTGTCCACGTCGTGTTTTGGGCCATTTCCTTTCATGGGCGCTAGGCCTACCCACACAAGTGAGGTACCATTTTTATCGGGAGACTTGGGGGAACGCTGGGCGGAAGGAAATTTGTGGCTCATCCCAGATTCCAGAACTTTCTGTCACCGAAATGAGAGGAAAAAAAGTTTTTTGGTCAAATTTTGAGGTTTGCAAAGGATTCTGGGTAACATAATCTGGTCAGATCCCCAAAAGGCACCCCATCTTGGATTCCCCTAGGTTTCTAGTTTTCAAAAATCTGCTGGTTTGCTAGGTTTCCCCAGGTGCCGGCTGAGCTAGAGGCCAAAATCCACAGACAGGCACTGTTTTCTGTGAAAAGATGTGATGTGTCCACGTTGTGTTTTGGGCCATTTCCTTTCGTGGGCGCTAGGCCTACCCGCACAAGTGAGGTACCATTTCTATCGCAAAACTTGGGGGAACGCTGGGTGGAAGGAAATTTGTGGCTCCTTTCAGATTCCAGAACTTCTGTCACCGAAATGAGAGGGAAAAGTGTTTTTGGGTGAAATTTTGAGGTTTGCAAAGGATTTTGGGTAACAGAACCTGGTCAGAGCCCCACAAGTCACCCTATCTTGGATTCCCCTAGGTGTCTAGCTTTCAAAAATGCGCTGGTTTGCTAGGTTTCCCTAGGTGCTGGCTGAGCTAGAGGGCAAAATTCACAGGTAGGAACTTTGTAAAAATCACCTCTATTTTCTGTGAAAAAATTTGATGTGTCCACGTTGTGTTTTGGGCCATTTCCTTTCTTAGGCGCTAGGCCTACCCACACAAGTGAGGTACCATTTTTATCGGGAGACTTGGGGGAACGCTGGGCGGAAGGAAATTTGTGACTCCTCTCAGATTCCAGAACTTTCTGTCACCGAAATGAGAGGAAAAAGTGTTTTTTGGTCAAATTTTGAGGTTTGCAAAGGATTCTGGGTAACATAATCTGGTCAGATCCCCACAAGTCACCCCATCTTGGATTCCCCTAGGTTTCTAGTTTTCAAAAATGTGCTGGTTTGCTAGGTTTCCCCAGGTGCCGGCTGAGCTAGAGGTCAAAATCCACAGGTAGGCACTTTGTAAAAAACACCTTTGTTTTCTGTGAAAAAATGTGATGTGTCCACATCGTGTTTTGGGCCATTTCCTTTCATTGGCGCTAGGCCTTACCACACAAGTGAGGTACCATTTTTATCGGGAGACCATGGGGAATGCTGGGTGTACGGAAATTTGTGGCTCATCTCAGATTCCAGAACTTTCTTTAACCGAAATGAGAGGAAAAAGTGTTTTTTTGGTCAAAGTTTGAGGTTTGCAAAGGATTCTGGGTAACAGAACCTGGTCAGAGCACCACAAGTCACCCCATCTTGGATTCCCCTAGGTTTCTAGTTTTCAAAAATGTGCTGGTTTGCTAGGCTTCCCGAGGTGCCGGCTGAGCTAGAGGCCAAAATCCACAGGCAGGCACTGTTTTCTGTGAAAAAATGTGATGTGTACACGTTGTGTTTTGGCCCATTTCCGTTCGTGGGCGCTAGGCCTACCCACACAAGTGAGGTACCATTTCTATCGGGAGACTTGGGAGAACGCTGGGTGGAAGGAAATTTGTGGCTCCTCTCAGATTCCAGAACTTTCTGTCACCGAAATGAGAGGAAAAAGTGTTTTTTGGTCAAATTTTGAGGTTTGCAAAGGATTCTGGGTAACAGAACCTGGTCAGAGCCCCAGACGTCACCCCATCTTGGATTCCCCTAGGTGTCTAGTTTTCAAAAATGCGCTGGTTTGCTGGGTTTCCTCAGGTGCCGGCTGAGCTAGAGGCCAAAATCCACAGGTAGGCACTTTGTAAAAAAACACCTCTGTTTTCTGTGAAAAAATGTGATGTGTCCACGTTGTGTTTTGGGCCATTTCCTTTCATGGGCGCTAGGCCTACCCGCACAAGTGAGGTACCATTTTTATCCGGAGACTTGGGGGAACGCTGGGCGGAAGGAAATTTGTGGCTCATCTCAGATTCCAGAACTTTCTATCACCGAAATGAGAGGAAAAAGTGTTTTTTGGTCAAATTTTGAGGTTTGCAAAGGATTCTGGGTAACATAATCTGGTCAGATCCCCACAAGTGACCCCATCATGGATTCCCCTAGGTTTCTAGTTTTCAAAAATGTGCTGGTTTGCTAGGTTTCCCCAGGTGCCGGCTGAGCTAGAGGCCAAAATCCACAGACAGGCACTGTTTTCTGTGAAAAAATGTGATGTGTCCACGTTGTGTTTTGGGCCATTTCCTTTCGTGGGCGCTAGGCCTACCCACACAAGTGAGGTACCATTTCTATCGCAAAACCTGGGGGAACACTGGGTGGAAGGAAATTTGTGGCTCCTTTCAGATTTCAGAACTTTCTGTCACCGAAATGAGAGGGAAAAGTGTTTTTTTGGTGAAATTTTGAGGTTTGCAAAGGATTCTGGGTAACAGAACCTGGTCAGAGCCCCACAAGTCACCCCATCTTAGATTCCTCTAGGTGTCTAGCTTTCAAAAATGCGCTGGCTTGCTAGTTTTCCCTAGGTGCTGGCTGAGCTAGAGGCCAAAATTCACAGGTAGGCACTTAGCAAAAATCACCTCTATTTTCTGTGAAAAAATTTGATGTGTCCACGTTGTGTTTTGGGCCATTTTCTTTCTTAGGCGCTAGGCCTACCCACACAAGTGAGGTACCATTTTTATCGGGAGACTTGGATTCCCCTAGGTGTCTAGTTTTCATAAATGCATTGGTTTGCTAGGTTTCCGCAGGTGCCGGCTGAGCTAGAGGTCAAAATCCACAGGTAGGCACTTTGAAAAAAACACCTCTGTTTTCTGTGAAAAAATGTGATGTGTCCACGTCGTGTTTTGGGCCATTTCCTTTCATGGGCGCTAGGCCTACCCACACAAGTGAGGTACCATTTTTATCCGGAGACTTGGGGGAACGCTGGGCGGAAGGAAATTTGTGGCTCCTCTCAGATTCCAGAACTTTCTCTCACCGAAATGAGAGGAAAAAGGGTTTTTTGGTCACATTTTGAGGTTTGCAAAGGATTCTGAGTAACAGAACCTGGTCAGAGCTCCACAAGTCACCCCATCTTGGATTCCCCTAGGTGTCTAGTTTTCAAAAATGCGATGGTTTGCTAGGTTTCCCCAGGTGCCGGCTGACCTAGAGGCAAAAATCCACAGGTAGGCACTTTGTAAAAAACACCTCTGTTTTCTGTGAAAAAATGTGATCTGTCGACGTTGTGTTATGGGCCTTTTGCTTTCGTGGGCGCTAGGCCTACCCACACAAGTGAGGTACCATTTTTATCGGGAGACTTGGGAGAATGCTGGGTGGAAGGAAATTTGTGGCTCCTCTCAGATTCCAGAACTTTCTGTCACCGAAATGGGAGGAAAAAGTGTTTTTTTGTTCAAATTTTGAGGTTTGCAAAGGATTCTGCGTAACAGAACCTGGTCAGATCCCCACAAGTCACCACATCTTAGATTTCCCTTGGTTTCTAGTTTTCAAAAATGCGCTGGTTTGCTAGGTTTCCCCAGGTGCCGGTTGAGCTAGAGCCCAAAATCCACAGGTACGCACTTTGTAAAAAAAACCTCTGTGTTCTGTGAAAAAATGTGATGTGTCCACGTTGTGTTTAGGGCCATTTCCTTTCGTCGGCACTAGGCCTACCCACACAAGTGAGGTACCATTTTTATCGGGAGACTTGGGGGAATGCTGGGTGGAAGGAAATTTGTGGCTCATCTCAGATTCCAGAACTTTCTGTCACCGAAATGAGAGGAAAAAGTATTTTTTGTCCAGATTTTGAGGTTTGCAAAGGATTCTGGGTAACAGAACCTGGTCAGGGCCCCACAAGTCACAGCATCTTGGATTCCCCTAGGTTTCTAGTTTTCAAAAATGCACTGGTTTGCTAGGTTTCCCCAGGTGCCGGCTGAGCTAGAGGCCAAAATCCACAGGTAGGCACTGTTTTCTGTGAAAAAATGTGATGTGCCCACGTTGTGTTTTGGGCCATTTCCTTTCGTGGGCGCTAGGCCTACCCACACAAGTGAGGTACCATTGTTATCGCAAGACTTGGGGGAACGCTGGGTGGAAGGAAATTTGTGGCTCCTCTCAGATTCCAGAACTTTCTGTCACCGAAATGAGAGGGAAAAGTGTTTTTTTTTTGTGAAATTTTGAGGTTTGCAAAGGACTCTGGATAACAGAACCTGGTCAGAGCCCCACAAGTCACCCCATCTTGGATTCCCCTAGGTGTCTAGCTTTCAAAAATGCGCTGGTTTGCTAGGTTTCCCTAGGTGCTGGCTGAGCTAGAGGCCAAAATTCACAGGTAGGCACTTTGTAAAAATCACCTCTGTTTTCTGTGAAAAAATTTGATGTGTCCACGTTGTGTTTTGGGCCATTTCCTTTCTTAGGCGCTAGGCCTCCCCACACAAGTGAGGTACCATTTTTATCGGGAGACTTGGGGGAACGCTGGGCGGAAGGAAATTTGTGGCTCCTCTCAGATTCCAGAACTTTCTCTCACCGAAATGAGAGGAAAAAGGTTTTTTTGGTCAAATTTTGAGGTTTGCAAAGGATTCTGAGTAACAGAACCTGGTCAGAGCTCCACAAGTCACCCCATCTTGGATTCCCCTAGGTGTCTAGTTTTCAAAAATGCGATGGTTTGCTAGGTTTCCCCAGGTGCCGGCTGACCTAGAGGCAAAAATCCACAGGTAGGCACTTTGTAAAAATCACCTCTGTTTTCTGTGAAAAAATTTGATGTGTCCACGTTGTGTTTTGGGCCATTTCCTTTCTTAGGCGCTAGGCCTCCCCACACAAGTGAGGTACCATTTTTATCGGGAGACTTGGGGGAACGCTGGGCGGAAGGAAATTTGTGGCTCCTCTCAGATTCCAGAACTTTCTCTCACCGAAATGAGAGGAAAAAGGTTTTTTTGGTCAAATTTTGAGGTTTGCAAAGGATTCTGAGTAACAGAACCTGGTCAGAGCTCCACAAGTCACCCCATCTTGGATTCCCCTAGGTGTCTAGTTTTCAAAAATGCGATGGTTTGCTAGGTTTCCCCAGGTGCCGGCTGACCTAGAGGCAAAAATCCACAGGTAGGCACTTTGTAAAAAACACCTCTGTTTTCTGTGAAAAAATGTGATCTGTCGACGTTGTGTTATGGGCCTTTTGCTTTCGTGGGCGCTAGGCCTACCCACACAAGTGAGGTACCATTTTTATCGGGAGACTTGGGAGAATGCTGGGTGGAAGGAAATTTGTGGCTCCTCTCAGATTCCAGAACTTTCTGTCACCGAAATGGGAGGAAAAAGTGTTTTTTTGTTCAAATTTTGAGGTTTGCAAAGGATTCTGCGTAACAGAACCTGGTCAGATCCCCACAAGTCACCACATCTTAGATTTCCCTTGGTTTCTAGTTTTCAAAAATGCGCTGGTTTGCTAGGTTTCCCCAGGTGCCGGTTGAGCTAGAGCCCAAAATCCACAGGTACGCACTTTGTAAAAAAAACCTCTGTGTTCTGTGAAAAAATGTGATGTGTCCACGTTGTGTTTAGGGCCATTTCCTTTCGTCGGCACTAGGCCTACCCACACAAGTGAGGTACCATTTTTATCGGGAGACTTGGGGGAATGCTGGGTGGAAGGAAATTTGTGGCTCATCTCAGATTCCAGAACTTTCTGTCACCGAAATGAGAGGAAAAAGTATTTTTTGTCCAGATTTTGAGGTTTGCAAAGGATTCTGGGTAACAGAACCTGGTCAGGGCCCCACAAGTCACAGCATCTTGGATTCCCCTAGGTTTCTAGTTTTCAAAAATGCACTGGTTTGCTAGGTTTCCCCAGGTGCCGGCTGAGCTAGAGGCCAAAATCCACAGGTAGGCACTGTTTTCTGTGAAAAAATGTGATGTGCCCACGTTGTGTTTTGGGCCATTTCCTTTCGTGGGCGCTAGGCCTACCCACACAAGTGAGGTACCATTGTTATCGCAAGACTTGGGGGAACGCTGGGTGGAAGGAAATTTGTGGCTCCTCTCAGATTCCAGAACTTTCTGTCACCGAAATGAGAGGGAAAAGTGTTTTTTTTTTGTGAAATTTTGAGGTTTGCAAAGGACTCTGGATAACAGAACCTGGTCAGAGCCCCACAAGTCACCCCATCTTGGATTCCCCTAGGTGTCTAGCTTTCAAAAATGCGCTGGTTTGCTAGGTTTCCCTAGGTGCTGGCTGAGCTAGAGGCCAAAATTCACAGGTAGGCACTTTGTAAAAATCACCTCTGTTTTCTGTGAAAAAATTTGATGTGTCCACGTTGTGTTTTGGGCCATTTCCTTTCTTAGGCGCTAGGCCTCCCCACACAAGTGAGGTACCATTTTTATCGGGAGACTTGGGGGAACGCTGGGCGGAAGGAAATTTGTGGCTCCTCTCAGATTCCAGAACTTTCTCTCACCGAAATGAGAGGAAAAAGGTTTTTTTGGTCAAATTTTGAGGTTTGCAAAGGATTCTGAGTAACAGAACCTGGTCAGAGCTCCACAAGTCACCCCATCTTGGATTCCCCTAGGTGTCTAGTTTTCAAAAATGCGATGGTTTGCTAGGTTTCCCCAGGTGCCGGCTGACCTAGAGGCCAAAATCCACAGGTAGGCACTTTGTAAAAAACACCTCTGTTTTCTGTGAAAAAATGTGATCTGTCCACGTTGTGTTATGGGCCATTTGCTTTCGTGGGCGCTAGGCCTACCCACACAAGTGAGGTACCATTTTTATCGGGAGACTTGGGAGAATGCTGGGTGGAAGGAAATTTGAGGCTCCTCTCAGATTCCAGAACTTTCTGTCACCGAAATGGGAGGAAAAAGTGTTTTTTTGTTCAAATTTTGAGGTTTGCAAAGGATTCTGCGTAACAGAACCTGGTCAGATCCCCACAAGTCACCACATCTTGGATTTCCCTTGGTTTCTAGTTTTCAAAAATGCGCTGGTTTGCTAGGTTTCCCGTTGTGCCGGTTGAGCTAGAGCCCAAAATCCACAGGTAGGCACTTTGTAAAAAACACCTCTGTTTTCTGTAAAAAAAATGTGATGTGTCAACGTTGTGTTTTAGGTCATTTCCTTTTGTGGGCGCTAGGCCTACCCACACAAGTGAGGTACCATTTTTATTGGGAGACTTGGTAGAACGCTGGGTGGAAGGAAATTTGTGGCTCCTCTCAGATTCCAGAACTTTCTGTCACCAAAATGAGAGGAAAAAGTGTTTTTTTGGGTCAAATTTTGAGGTCTGCAAAGGATTCTGGGTAACAGAACCTGGTCAGATCCCCACAAGTCACCCCATCTTGGATTCCCCTAGGTTTCTAGTTTTCAAAAATGTGCTGGTTTGCTAGGTTTCCCCAGGTGCCTGCTGAGCTAGAGGCCAAAATCCACAGGTAGTCACTTTGTAAAAACCATCTCTGTTTTCTGTGAAAAAATGTGATGTGTGCATGTTGTGTTTTGGGCCATTTCCTTTCGTGGGCGCTAGGCCTACCAACACAAGTGAGGTACCATTTTTATCGGGAGACTTGGGAGAACGCTGGGTGGAAGGAAATTTGTGGCTCCTCTCAGATTTCAGAACTTTCTCTCACCGAAATGAGAGGAAAAAGTGTTTTTTTGGTCAAATTTTGAGGTTTGCAAAGGATTCTAGGTAACAGAACCTGGTCAGATCCCCACAAGTCACCCCATCTTGGATTCCCCTAGGTTTCTAGTTTTCAAAAATGTGCTGGTTTGCTAGGTTTCCCCAGGTGCCGGTTGAACTAGAGGCCAAAATCCACAGGTAGGCACTTTGTAAAAAACACCTCTGTTTTCTGTAAAAAATGTGGTGTGTCAACGTTGTGTTTTGGGTCATTTGCTTTTGTGGGCGCTAGGCCTACCCACACAAGTGAGGTACCATTTTTATCGGAAGACTTGCGAGAACGCTGGGTGGAAGGAAATTTGTGGCTCCTCTCAGATTCCAGAACTTTCTGTCACCGAAATGGGAGTTAAAAGTGTTTTTTGGGTGAAATTGTGAGGTTTGCAAAGGATTCTGGGTAACAGAACCTGGTCAGAGTCCCACAAGTCACCCCATCTTGGATTCCCCTAGGTGTCTAGTTTTAAAAAATGCGCTGCTTTGCTCGGTTTCCCCAGGTGCCGGCTGAGCTAGAGGCCAAAATCCACAGGTAGGCACTTTGTAAAAAACACCTCTGTTTTCTTGAAAAAAATGTGATGTGTGCACGTTGTGTTTGTGCCATTTCCTTTCTTGGGCGCTAGGCCTACACACACAAGTGAGGTACCATCTTTATCGGGAGACTTGAGAGAACGCTGGGTGAAAGGAAATTTGTGGCTCCTCTCAGATTCCAGAACTTTCTGTCACCGAAATGGGAGGAAAAAGTGTTTTTTTGTTCAAATTTTGAGGTTTGCAAAGGATTCTGCGTAACAGAACCTGGTCAGATCCCCACAAGTCACCACATCTTGGATTTCCCTTGGTTTCTAGTTTTCAAAAATGCGCTGGTTTGCTAGGTTTCCCGTTGTGCCGGTTGAGCTAGAGCCCAAAATCCACAGGTAGGCACTTTGTAAAAAACACCTCTGTTTTCTGTAAAAAAAATGTGATGTGTCAACGTTGTGTTTTAGGTCATTTCCTTTTGTGGGCGCTAGGCCTACCCACACAAGTGAGGTACCATTTTTATTGGGAGACTTGGTAGAACGCTGGGTGGAAGGAAATTTGTGGCTCCTCTCAGATTCCAGAACTTTCTGTCACCAAAATGAGAGGAAAAAGTGTTTTTTTGGGTCAAATTTTGAGGTCTGCAAAGGATTCTGGGTAACAGAACCTGGTCAGATCCCCACAAGTCACCCCATCTTGGATTCCCCTAGGTTTCTAGTTTTCAAAAATGTGCTGGTTTGCTAGGTTTCCCCAGGTGCCTGCTGAGCTAGAGGCCAAAATCCACAGGTAGTCACTTTGTAAAAACCATCTCTGTTTTCTGTGAAAAAATGTGATGTGTGCATGTTGTGTTTTGGGCCATTTCCTTTCGTGGGCGCTAGGCCTACCAACACAAGTGAGGTACCATTTTTATCGGGAGACTTGGGAGAACGCTGGGTGGAAGGAAATTTGTGGCTCCTCTCAGATTTCAGAACTTTCTCTCACCGAAATGAGAGGAAAAAGTGTTTTTTTGGTCAAATTTTGAGGTTTGCAAAGGATTCTAGGTAACAGAACCTGGTCAGATCCCCACAAGTCACCCCATCTTGGATTCCCCTAGGTTTCTAGTTTTCAAAAATGTGCTGGTTTGCTAGGTTTCCCCAGGTGCCGGTTGAACTAGAGGCCAAAATCCACAGGTAGGCACTTTGTAAAAAACACCTCTGTTTTCTGTAAAAAATGTGGTGTGTCAACGTTGTGTTTTGGGTCATTTGCTTTTGTGGGCGCTAGGCCTACCCACACAAGTGAGGTACCATTTTTATCGGGAGACTTGCGAGAACGCTGGGTGGAAGGAAATTTGTGGCTCCTCTCAGATTCCAGAACTTTCTGTCACCGAAATGGGAGTTAAAAGTGTTTTTTGGGTGAAATTGTGAGGTTTGCAAAGGATTCTGGGTAACAGAACCTGGTCAGAGTCCCACAAGTCACCCCATCTTGGATTCCCCTAGGTGTCTAGTTTTAAAAAATGCGCTGCTTTGCTCGGTTTCCCCAGGTGCCGGCTGAGCTAGAGGCCAAAATCCACAGGTAGGCACTTTGTAAAAAACACCTCTGTTTTCTGTAAAAAAATGTGATGTGTGCACGTTGTGTTTGTGCCATTTCCTTTCTTGGGCGCTAGGCCTACACACACAAGTGAGGTACCATCTTTATCGGGAGACTTGGGAGAACGCTGGGTGAAAGGAAATTTGTGGCTCCTCTCAGATTCCAGAACTTTCTGTCACCGAAATAAGAGGAAAAAGTGTTTTTTTGGTAAAATTTAGAGGTTTGCAAAGGATTCTGGGTAACAGAACCTGGTCAGATCCCCACAAGTCACCCCATCTTGGATTCCCCTAGGTTTCTAGTTTTCAGAAATGCCCAGTTTTGGAAGGTTTCCATAGGTGCCGGCTGAGCTAGAGGCCAAAATCCACAGGTAGGCACTTTGTAAAAAAACACCTCTGTTTTCTGTGAAAAAATTTGATGTGTCCATGTTGTGTTTTGGGCCATTGGCTTTCGTGGGCGCTAGGCCTACCCACACAAGTGAGGTCCCATTCTTATCGGGAGACTCGGGGGAACGCTGGGTGGAAGGACATTTGTTGCTCCTCTCAGATTCCAGAACTTTCTGTCACCGAAATGAGAGGAAAAAGTGTTTTTTTGGTCAAATTTTGAGGTTTGCAAAGGATTCTGGGTAACAGAACCTGGTCAGATCCCCACAAGTCACCCCATCTTGGATTCCACTAGGTGTCTAGTTTTCAAAAATGTGCTGGTTTGCTAGGTTTCCTCAGGTGCCGGCTGAGCTAGAGGCCAAAATCCACAGGTAGGCACTTTGTAAAAAACACCTCTGTTTTCTGTGAAAAAATTTGATCTGTCTACGTTGTGTTATGGGCCATTTGCTTTTGTGGGCGCTAGGCCTACCCACACAAGTGAAGTACCATTTCTATCGGGAGACGTGGCAGAGCGCTGGGTGGAAGGAAATTTGTGGCTCCTGTCAGATTCCAGAACTTTCTGTCACCGAAATGAGAGAGAAAAGTGATTTTTTGGTCAAATTTTGAGGTTAACAAAGGATTCTGGGTAACAGAACCTGGTCAGATCCCCACAAGTCACCCCATCTTGGATTCCCCTAGGTTTCTAGTTTTCAAACATGCGCCAGTTTGCTAGGTTTCCCCACGTGCCGGCTGTGTTAGAGGTCAAAATCCACAGGTAGGCACTGTTTTCTGTGAAAAAATGTGATGTGTCCACATTGTGTTTTGGGCCATTTCCTTTCATGGGTGCTAGGCCTACCCACACAAGTGCGGTACCATTTGTATCGGGAGACTTGGGGGAAAGCTGGGTGGAAGGAAATTTTTGTGGCTCATCTCAGATTCCAGAACTTTCTGTCGCCGAAATGAGAGGAAAACGTGTTTTTTTTGGCTAAATTTTGAGGTTTGCAAAGGATTCTGGTTAACAGAATCTGGTCAGAGCCCCACAAGTCACCCCATCTTGGATTCCCCTAGGTTTCTAGTTTTCAAAAATGCACTGTTTTTCTAGGTTTCCCCAGGTGCCGGCTGAGCTAGAGGCCAAAATGCACAGGTAGGCACTGTTTTCTTTGAAAAAATGTGATGTGTCCACATTGTGTTTTGGGCCATTTCCTTTCATGGGCGCTAGGCCTACCCACACAAGTGAGGTACCATTTGTATCGGGAGACTTGGGGGAACGCTGGGTGGAAGGAAATTTGTGGCTCATCTCAGATTCCAGAACTTTCTGTCACCGAAATGAGTGGAAAAAGTATTTTTTTTTTGCCAAATTTTGAGGTTTGAAAAGGATTCTGGGTAACAGAACCTGGTCAGAGCCCCACAAGTCACCCCATCGTGGGATCCCCAAGGTTTCTAGTTTTCAAAAATGCGCTGGTTTGCTAGGTTTCCCCACGTGCCGGCTGAGCTAGAGGCCAAAATCCACAGGTAGGCACTTTGTAAAAAACACCTCTGTTTTCCGTGAAAAAATGTGATGTGTCCACGTTGTGTTTTGGGCCATTTCCTTTCATGGGCACTAGGCCTACCCACAGAAGTGCGGTACCATTTGTATCTGGAGACTTGGGGGAACGCTGGGTGGAAGGAAATTTGTGGCTCATCTCAGATTCCGGAACTTTCTGTCACCGAAATGAGTGGAAAAAGTATTTTTTTGGCCAAATTTTGAGGTTTGAAAAGGATTCTGGGTAACAGAACCTGGTCAGAGCCCCACAAGTCACCCCATCGTGGATTCCCCAAGGTTTCTAGTTTTCAAAAATGCGCTGGTTTGCTAGGTTTCACCACGTGCCGGCTGAGCTAGAGGCCAAAATCCACAGGTAGGCACTTTGTAAAAAACATCTCTGTTTTCCGTGAAAAAATGTGATGTGTCCACGTTGCGTTTTGGGCCATTTCCCTTCGTGGGCGCTATGCCTACCCAGAGAAGTGCGGTACCATTTTTATCGGGAGACTTGGGTGAACGCTGGGTGGAAGGAAATTTGTGGCTCATCTCAGATTCCAGAACTTTCTGTCACCGAAATGAGAGGAAAAAGTGTTTTTTTGGTCAAATTTTGAGGTTTGCAAAGGATTCTGGGTAACAGAACCTGGTCAGATCCCCACAAGTCACCCCATCTTGGATTACACTAGGTGTCTAGTTTTCAAAAATGTGCTGGTTTGCTAGGTTTCCTCAGGTGCCGGCTGAGCTAGAGGCCAAAATCCACAGGTAGGCACTTTGTAAAAAACACCTCTGTTTTCTGTGAAAAAATGTGATCTGTCTACGTTGTGTTATGGGCCATTTGCTTTCGTGGGCGCTAGGCCTACCCACACAAGTGAAGTACCATTTCTATCGGGAGACATGGCAGAGCGCTGGGTGGAAGGAAATTTGTGGCTCCTGTCAGATTCCAGAACTTTCTGTCACCGAAATGAGAGAGAAAAGTGATTTTTTGGTCACATTTTTAGGTTAACAAAGGATTCTGGGTAACAGAACCTGGTCAGATCCCCACAAGTCACCCCATCTTGGATTCCCCTAGGTTTCTAGTTTTCAAACATGCGCCAGTTTGCTAGGTTTCCCCACATGCCGGCTGTGTTAGAGGTCAAAATCCACAGGTAGGCACTGTTTTCTGTGAAAAAATGTGATGTGTCCACATTGTGTTTTGGGCCATTTCCTTTCATGGGTGCTAGGCCTACCCACACAAGTGCGGTACCATTTGTATCGGGAGACTTGGGGGAAAGCTGGGTGGAAGGAAATTTTTGTGGCTCATCTCAGATTCCAGAACTTTCTGTCGCCGAAATTAGAGGAAAACGTGTTTTTTTGGCTAAATTTTGAGGTTTGCAAAGGATTCTGGTTAACAGAATCTGGTCAGAGCCCCACAAGTCACCCCATCTTGGATTCCCCTAGGTTTCTAGTTTTCAAAAATGCACTGTTTTTCTAGGTTTCCCCAGGTGCCGGCTGAGCTAGAGGCCAAAATGCACAGGTAGGCACTGTTTTCTTTGAAAAAATGTGATGTGTCCACATTGTGTTTTGGGCCATTTCCTTTCATGGGCGCTAGGCCTACCCACACAAGTGAGGTACCATTTGTATCGGGAGACTTGGGGGAACGCTGGGTGGAAGGAAATTTGTGGCTCATCTCAGATTCCAGAACTTTCTGTCACCGAAATGAGTGGAAAAAGTATTTTTTTTTTGCCAAATTTTGAGGTTTGAAAAGGATTCTGGGTAACAGAACCTGGTCAGAGCCCCACAAGTCACCCCATCGTGGGATCCCCAAGGTTTCTAGTTTTCAAAAATGCGCTGGTTTGCTAGGTTTCCCCACGTGCCGGCTGAGCTAGAGGCCAAAATCCACAGGTAGGCACTTTGTAAAAAACACCTCTGTTTTCCGTGAAAAAATGTGATGTGTCCACGTTGTGTTTTGGGCCATTTCCTTTCATGGGCACTAGGCCTACCCACAGAAGTGCGGTACCATTTGTATCTGGAGACTTGGGGGAACGCTGGGTGGAAGGAAATTTGTGGCTCATCTCAGATTCGTGAACTTTCTGTCACCGAAATGAGTGGAAAAAGTATTTTTTTGGCCAAATTTTGAGGTTTGAAAAGGATTCTGGGTAACAGAACCTGGTCAGAGCCCCACAAGTCACCCCATCGTGGATTCCCCAAGGTTTCTAGTTTTCAAAAATGCGCTGGTTTGCTAGGTTTCACCACGTGCCGGCTGAGCTAGAGGCCAAAATCCACAGGTAGGCACTTTGTAAAAAACATCTCTGTTTTCCGTGAAAAAATGTGATGTATCCACGTTGTGTTTTGGGCCATTTCCCTTCGTGGGCGCTATGCCTACCCAGAGAAGTGCGGTACCATTTTTATCGGGAGACTTGGGTGAACGCTGGGTGGAAGGAAATTTGTGGCTCATCTCAGATTCCAGAACTTTCTGTCACCGAAATGAGAGGAAAATGTGTTTTTTTTGGCCACATTTTGAGGTTTGCAAAGGATTCTGGGTAACAGAACCTGGTCAGAGCCCCACAATTCACCCCATCCTGGATTCCCCTAGGTTTCTAGTTTTCAAAAATGCACTGGTTTTCTAGGTTTCCCCAGGTGCCGGCTGAGCTAGAGGCCAAAATCCACAGGTAGGCACTGTTTTCTGTGAAAAAATGTGGTGTCCACGTTGTGTTTTGGGCCATTTCCTTTCATGGGCGCTAGGCCTACCCACACAAGTGAGGTACCATTTTTATCGGGAGATTTGGGGGAAAGCTGGGTGGAAGGAAATCTGTGGCTCCTCTCAGATTCTAGAAATTTCTGTCACCGAAATGAGAGGAAAAAGTGTTTTTTGGGCGAAATTTTGAGGTTTGCAAAGGATTCTGGGTAACAGAGTCTGGTCAGAGCCCCACAAGTCACCCCATCTTGGATTCCCCTAGGTGTCTAGTTTTCAAAAATGCGCTGGTTTGCTAGGTTTCCCTAAGTGCCGGCTGAGCTAGAGGCCAAAATCCACAGGTAGGCACTTTGTAAAAAACACCTCTGTTTTCTGTGAAAAAATGTGATGTGTCCATGTTGTGTTTTGGGCCATTTCCTTTCGTGGGCGCTAGACCTACCAACACAAGTCAGGTACTATTTTTATCTGGAGACTTGGGAGAACGCTGGGTGGAAGGAAATTTGTGGCTCCTCTCAGATTTCAGAACTTTCTCTCACCGAAATGAGAGGAAAAAGTGTTTTTTTGGTCAAATTTTGTGGTTTGCAAAGGATTCTGGGTAACAGAACCTGGTCAGATCCCCACAAGTCACCCCATCTTGGATTCCCCTAGGTTTCTAGTTTTCAAAAATGTGCTGGTTTGCTAGGTTTCCCCAGGTGCCTGCTGAGCTAGAGGCCAAAATCCACAGGTAGTCACTTTGTAAAAAATACCTCTGTTTTCTGTGAAAAAATGTGATGTGTCCATGTTGTGTTCTGGGCCATTTGCTTTTGTGGGCGCTAGGCCTACCCACACAAGTGAGGTACCATTTTTATCGGGAGACTTGCGAGAACGCTGGGTGGAAGGAAATTTGTGGCTCCCCTAAGATTCCAGAACTTGCAGTCACCGAAATGAGAGGAAAAAGTGTTTTTTCGGTCAAATTTTGAGGTTTGCAAAGGATTCTGGGTAACAGAACCTGATCAGATCCCCACAAGTCACCGCATCTTGGATTCCCCTAGGTTTCTAGTTTTCAAAAATGTGCTGGTTTGCTAGGTTTCCCCAGGTGCCGGCTGAGCTAGAGGCCAAAATCCACAGGTAGGCACATTGTAAAAAACACCTCTGTTTTCTGTGATAAAATGTGATGTGTCAACGTTGTGTTTTGGGTCATGTGCTTTTGTGGGCGCTAGGCCTACCCACACAAGTGAGGTACCATTTTTATCGGGAGACTTGGGAGAACGCTGGGTGGAAGGAAATTTGTGGCTCCTCTTAGATTCCAGAACTTGCTGTCACCGAAATGAGAGGAAAAAGTGTTTTTTTGGTCAAATTTTGAGGTTTGCAAAGTATTCTGGGTAACAGAACCTGGTCAGATCCCCACAAGTCACCCCATCTTGGATTCCCCTAGGTTTCTAGTTTTCAAAAATGCGCTGGTTTGCTAGTTTTCCCCAGGTGCCTGCTGAGCTAGAGGCCAAATTCCACAGGGAGTCACTTTGTAAAAAATACCTCTGTTTTCTGTGAAAAAATGTGATGTGTCCATGTTGTGTTTTGGGCCATTTCCTTTCGTGGGCGCTAAGCCTACCCACACAAGTGAGGTACCATTTTTATCGGGAGACTTGCAAGAACGCTGGGTGGAAGGAAATTTGTGGCTCCCCTAAGATTCCAGAACTTACAGTCACCGAAATGAGAGGAAAAAGTGTTTTTTTGGTCAAATTTTGAGGTTTGCAAAGGATTCTGGGTAACAGAACCTGGTCAGATCCCCACAAGTCACCCCATCTTGGATTCCTCTAGGTTTCTAGTTTTCAGAAATGCCCAGTTTTGGTCGGTTTCCATAGGTGCCGGCTGAGCTAGAGGCCAAAATCCACAGGTAGGCACTTTGTAAAAAAACACCTCTGTTTTCTGTGAAAAAATGTGATGTGTCCATGTTGTGTTTTGGGCCATTGCCTTTCGTGGGCGCTAGGCCTACCCACACAAGTGAGGTACCATTTTTATCGGGAGACTTGGTAGAACGCTGGGTGGAAGGAAATTTGTGGCTCCTCTCAGATTCCAGAACTTTCTGTCACCGAAATGGGAGTTAAAAGTGTTTTTTGGGTGAAATTGTGAGGTTTACAAAGGATTCTGGGTAACAGAACCTGGTCAGAGCCCCACAAGTCACCCCATCTTGGATTCCCCTAGGTGTCTAGTTTTAAAAAATGCGCTGCTTTGCTCGGTTTCCCCAGGTGCCGGCTGAGCTAGAGGCCAAAATCCACAGGTAGGCACTTTGTAAAAAGCACCTCTGTTTTCTGTGAAAAAATGTGATGTGTCCACGTTGTGTTAGTGCCATTTCCTTTCTTGGGCGCTAGGCCCACCCACACAAGTGAGGTACCATCTTTATCGGGAGACTTGGGAGAACGCTGGGTGGAAGGACATTTGTGGCTCCTCTCAGATTCCAGAACTTTCTGTCACCGAAATGAGAGGAAAAAGTGTTTTTTTGGTCAAATTGTGAGGTTTGCAAAGGATTCTGGGTAACAGAACCTGGTCAGATCCCCACAAATCACCCCATCTTGGATTCCCCTAGGTTTCTAGTTTTCAGAAATGCCCAGTTTTGGTAGGTTTCCATAGGTGCCGGCTGAGCTAGAGGCCAAAATCCACAGGTAGGCACTTTGTAAAAAAACACCTCTGTTTTCTGTAAAAAAATTTGATGTGTCCATGTTGTGTTTTGGGCCATTGCCTTTCGTGGGCGCTAGTCCTACCCACACAAGTGAGGTCCCATTGTTATCGGGAGACTCGGGGGAACGCTGGGTGGAAGGAAATTTGCGGCTCCTCTCAGATTCCAGAACTTTCTGTCACCGAAATGAGAGGAAAAAGTGTTTTTTTTGGTCAAATTTTGAGGTTTGCAAAGGATTCTGGGTAACAGAACCTGGTCAGATCCCCACAAGTCACCCCATCTTGGATTCCACTAGGTGTCTAGTTTTCAAAAATGTGCTGGTTTGCTAGGTTTCCTCAGGTGCCGGCTGAGCTAGAGGCCAAAATCCACAGGTAGGCACTTTGTAAAAAACACCTCTGTTTTCTGTGAAAAAATTTGATCTGTCTACATTGTGTTATGGGCCATTTGCTTTCGTGGGCGCTAGGCCTACCCACACAAGTGAGGTCCAATTTTTATCGGGAGACTTGGGAGAATGCTGGGTGGAAGGAAATTTGTGGCTCCTCTCAGATTCCAGAACTTTCTGTCACCGAAATGAGAGGAAAATGTATTTTTTTGTTCAAATTTTTAGGTTTGCAAAGGATTCTGCGTAACAGAACCTGGTCAGATCCCCACAAGTCACCCCATCTTGGATTTCCCTAGGTTTCTAGTTTTAAAAAATGTGCTGGTTTGCTAGGCTTCCCAAGGTGCCGGCTGAGCTAGAGGCCAAAATCCACAGGTAGGCACTTTGTAAAAAACACCTCTGTTTTCTGTGAAAAAATGTGATGTGTCCACGTTGTGTTTAGGGCCATTTCCTTTCGTGGGCGCTAGGCCTACCCACACAAGTGAGGTACCATTTTTATCGGGAGACTTGGGGGAACGCTGGGTAAAAGGAAATTTGTGGCTCATCACAGATTCCAGAACTTTATGTCACAGAAATGAGAGGAAAAGGTATTTTTTGGGCCAAATTTTGAGGTTTGCAAAGGATTCTGGGTAACAGAACCTGGTCAGAGCCCCACAAGTCACAGCATCTTGGATTCCCCTAGGTTTCTAGTTTTCAAAAATGTGCTGGTTTGCTCGGTTTCCCCAGGTGCCTGCTGAGCTAGAGGCCAAAATCCACAGGTAGGCACTGTTTTCTGTGCAAAAATGTGATGTGTCCAAGTTGTGTTTTGGGCCATTTCCTTTCGTGGGCGCTAGGCCTACCCACACAAGTGAGGTACCATTGTTATCGGGAGACTTGGGGGAACGCTGGGTGGAAGGAAATTTGTCGCTCCTCTCAGATTCCAGAACTTTCTGTCACCGAAATGGGAGTAAAAAGTGTTTTTTGGGTGAAATTGTGAGGTTTGCAAAGGATTCTGGGTAACAGAACCTGGTCAGAGCCCCACAAGTCACCCCATCTTGGATTCCCCTAGGTGTCTAGTTTAAAAAAATGCGCTGGTTTGCTCGGTTTCCCCAGGTGCCGGCTGAGCTAGAGGTCAAAATCCACAGGTAGGCACTTTGTAAAAAACACCTCGGTTTTCTGTGAAAAAATGTGATGTGTCCACGGTGTGTTTTGGGCCATTTCCTTTCTTGGGCGCTAGGCCTACCCACACAAGTGAGGTTCCATCTTTATCGGGAGACTTGGGAGAATGCTGGGTGGAAGGAAATTTGTGTCTCCTCTCAGATTCCAGAACTTTCTATCACCGAAATGGGAGTTAAAAGTGTTTTTGGGGTGAAATTGTGAGGTTTGCAAAGGATTCTGGGAAACAGAACCTGGTCAGAGCTCCACAAGTCACCCCATCTTGGATTCCCCTAGGTTTCTAGTTTTCAGAAATGCCCAGTTTTGGTAGGTTTCCATAGGTGCCGGCTGAGCTAGAGGCCAAAATCCACAGGTAGGCACTTTGTAAAAAAACACCTCTGTTTTCAGTGAAAAAATGTGATGTGTCAACGTTGTGTTTTGGGTCATTTGCTTTTGTGGGAGCTAGGCCTACCCACACAAGTGAGGTACCATTGTTATCGAGAGACTTGGGGGAACACTGGGTGGAAGGAAATTTGGGGCTCCTCTCAGATTCCAGAACTTTCTATCACCGAAATGGGAGTTAAAAGTGTTTTTTGGGTGAAATTGTGAGGTTTGCAAAGGATTCTGGGAAACAGAACCTGGTCAGAGCCCCACAAGTCACCCCATCTTGGATTCCCCTAGGTGTCTAGTTTTAGAAAATGCGCTGGTTTGCTCGGTTTCCCTAGGTGCCGGCTGAGCTAGAGGCCAAAATCCACAGGTAGGCACTTTGTAAAAGACACCTCTGTTTTCTGTGAAAAAATGTGATGTGTCCACGTTGTGTTTGGGCCATTTCCTTTCTTGGGCGCTAGGCCTACCCACACAAGTGAGGTACCATCTTTATCGGGAGACTTGGGAGAACGCTGGGTGGAAGGAAATTTGTGGCTCCTCTCAGATTCCAGAACTTTCTGTCACCGAAATAAGAGGAAAAAGTGTTTTTTTGGTCAAATTTTGAGGTTTGCAAAGGATTCTGGGTAACAGAACCTAGTCAGATCCCCACAAGTCACCGCGTCTTGGATTCCCCTAGGTTTCTAGTTTTCAAAAATGCGCTTGTTTGCTAGGTTTCCCCAGGTGCCGGCTGAGCTAGAGGCCAAAATCCACAGGTAGGCACTTTGTAAAAAACAACTCTGTTTTCTGTGAAACAATGTGATGTGTCAACGTTGTGTTTTGGGTCATTTGCTTTTGTGGGCGCTAGGCCTACCCACACAAGGGAGGTACCATTTTTATCGGGAGACTTGGGAGAATGCTGGGTGGCAGGAAATTTGTGGCTCCTCTCAGATTCCAGAACTTTCTGTCACCGAAATGGGAGTTAAAAGTGTTTTTTCGGTGAAATTGTGAGGTTTGCAAAGGATTCTGGATAACAGAACCTGGTCAGAGCCCCACAAGTCACCCCATCTTGGATTCCCCTAGGTGTCTAGTTTTAAAAAATGCGCTGGTTTGCTCGGTTTCCCCAGGTGCCGGCTGAGCTAGAGGGCAAAATCCGTAGGTAGGCACTTTGTAAAAAACACCTCTGTTTTCTGTGAAAAAATGTGATGTGTCCACGTTGTGTTTTGGGCCATTTCCTTTCTTTGGCGCTAGGCCTACCCACACAAGTGAGGTACCATCTTTATCGGGAGACTTGGGAGAACGCTGGGTGGAAGGAAATTTGTGGCTCCTCTCAGATTCCAGAACTTTCTGTCACCGAAATAAGAGGAAAAGGTGTTTTTTTGGTCAAATTTTGAGGTTTGCAAAGGATTTTGGGTAACAGAACCTGGTCAGATCCCCACAAGTCACCGCATCTTGGATTCCCCTAGGTTTCTAGTTTAAAAAAATGTGCTGGTTTGCTAGGTTTCCCTAGGTGCCGGCTGAGCTAGAGGCCAAAATCCACAGGTAGGCACATTGTAAAAAAACACCTCTGTTTTCTGTCAAAAAATGTTATGTGTCAACGTTGTGTTTTGGGTCATGTGCTTTTGTGGGCGCTAGGCCTACCCACACAAGTGAGGTACCATTTTTATTGGGAGACTTGGGAGAACGCTGGGTGGAAGTAAATTTGTGGCTCCTCTTAGATTCCAGAACTTGCTGTCACCGAAATGAGAGGAAAAAGTGTTTTTTTGGTTATATTTTGAGGTTTGCAAAGGATTCTGGGTAATAGAACCTGGTCAGATCCCCACAAGTCACCCCATCTTGGATTCCCCTAGGTTTCTAGTTTTCAAAAATGCGCTGGTTTGCTAGGTTTCCCCAGGTGCCTGCTGAGCTAGAGGCCAAAATCCACAGGCAGTCACTTTGTAAAAAATACCTCTGTTTTCTGTGAAAAAATGTGATGTGTCCATGTTGTGTTTTGGGCCATTTCCTTTCGTGGGCGCTAGGCCTACCCACACAAGTGAGGTACCTTTTTATCGGGAGACTAGGGAGAACGCTGGGTGGAAGGAAATTTGTGGCTCCTCTCAGATTTCAGAACTTTCTGTCACCGAAATGAGAGGAAAAAGTGTTTTTTTGGTCAAATTTTGAGGTTTGCAAAGGATTCTGGGTAACAGAACCTGGTCAGATCCCCACAAATCACCCCATCTTGGATTCCCCTAGGTTTCTAGTTTTCAGAAATGCCCAGTTTTGGTAGGTTTCCATAGGTGCCGGCTGAGCTAGAGGCCAAAATCCACAGGTAGGCACTTTGTAAAAAAACACCTCTGTTTTCTGTAAAAAAATTTGATGTGTCCATGTTGTGTTTTGGGCCATTGCCTTTCGTGGGCGCTAGGCCTACCCACACAAGTGAGGTCCCATTGTTATCGGGAGACTCGGGGGAACGCTGGGTGGAAGGAAATTTGCGGCTCCTCTCAGATTCCAGAACTTTCTGTCACCGAAATGAGAGGAAAAAGTGTTTTTTTGGTCAAATTTTGAGGTTTGCAAAGGATTCTGGGTAACAGAACCTGGTCAGATCCCCACAAGTCACCCCATCTTGAATTCCACTAGGTGTCTAGTTTTCAAAATGTGCTGGTTTGCTAGGTTTCCTCAGGTGCCGGCTGAGCTAGAGGCCAAAATCCACAGGTAGGCACTTTGTAAAAAACACCTCTGTTTTCTGTGAAAAAATTTGATCTGTCTACATTGTGTTATGGGCCATTTGCTTTCGTGGGCGCTAGGCCTACCCACACAAGTGAGGTCCAATTTTTATCTGGAGACTTGCGAGAACGCTGGGTGGAAGGAAATTTGTGGCTCCCCTAAGATTCCAGAACTTGCAGTCACCGAAATGAGAGGAAAAAGTGTTTTTTTGCTCACATTTTGAGGTTTGCAAAGGTTTCTGGGTAACAGAACCTGGTCAGATCCCCACAAGTCACCGCATCTTGGATTCCCCTAGGTTTCTAGTTTTCAAAAATGTGCTGGTTTGCTAGGTTTCCCCAGGTGCCAGCTGAGCTAGAGGCCAAAATCCACAGGTAGGCACATTGTAAAAAACACCTCTGTTTTCTGTGAAAAAATGTGATGTGTCAACGTTGTGTTTTGGTTCATGTGCTTTTGTGGGCGCTAGGCCTACCCACACAAGTGAGGTACCATTTTTATCGGGAGACTTGGGAGAACGCTGGGTGGAAGGAAATTTGGGGCTCCTCTTAGATTCCAGAACTTTCTGTCACCGAAATGAGAGGAAAAAGTGTTTTTTTGGTCAAATTTTGAGGTTTGCAAAGGATTCTGGGTAACAGAACCTGGTCAGATCCCCACAAGTCACCCCATCTTGGATTCCCCTAGGTTTCTAGTTTTCAAAAATGCGCTGGTTTCCTAGTTTTCCCCAGGTGCCTGCTGAGCTAGAGGCCAAAATCCACAGGTAGTCACTTTGTAAAAAATACCTCTGTTTTCTGTGAAAAAATGTGATGTGTCCATGTTGTGTTTTGGGCCATTTCCTTTCGTGGGCGCTAGGCCTACCCACACAAGTGAGGTACCATTTTTATCGGGAGACTTGCAAGAACGCTGGGTGGAAGGAAATTTGTGGCTCCCCTAAGATTCCAGAACTTACAGTCACCGAAATGAGAGGAAAAAGTGTTTTTTTGGTCAAATTTTGAGGTTTGCAAAGGATTCTGGGTAACAGAACCTGGTCAGATCCCCACAAGTCACCCCATCTTGGATTCCTCTAGGGTTCTAGTTTTCAGAAATGCCCAGTTTTGGTCGGGTCCATAGGTGCCGGCTGAGCTAGAGGCCTTAATCCACAGGTAGGCACTTTGTAAAAAAACACCTCTGTTTTCTGTGAAAAAATGTGATGTGTCCATGTTGTGTTTTGGGCCATTGCCTTTCATGGGCGCTAGGCCTACCCACACAAGTGAGGTACCATTGTTATCAGGAGACTCGGTGGAACGCTGGGTGGAAGGAAATTTGTGGCTCCTCTCAGATTCCCGAACTTTCTGTCACCGAAATGAGAGTAAAAAGTGTTTTTTTGGTCAAATTTTGAGGTTTTCAAAGGATTCTGGGTAACAGAACCTGGTCAGATCCCCACAAGTCACCGCATCTTGGATTCCCCTAGGTTTCTAGCTTTCAAAAATGCGCTGGTTTGCTAGGTTTCCCCAGGTGCCGGTTGAGCTAGAGGCCAAAATCTACAGGTAGGCACTTTGTAAAAAACACCTCTGTTGTCTGTAAAAAAATGTGATGTGTCAACGTTGTGTTTTGGGTCATTTGCTTTTGTGGGCGCTAGGCCTACCCACACAAGTGAGGTACCATTTTTATCGGGAGACTTGGTAGAACGCTGGGTGGAAGGAAATTTGTGGCTCCTCTCAGATTCCAGAACTTTCTGTCACCGAAATGGGAGTTAAAAGTGTTTTTTGGGTGAAATTGTGAGGTTTGCAAAGGATTCTGGGTAACAGAACCTGGTCAGAGCCCCACAAGTCACCCCATCTTGGATTCCCCTAGGTGTCTAGTTTTAAAAAATGCGCTGCTTTGCTCGGTTTCCCCAGGTGCCGGCTGAGCTAGAGGCCAAAATCCACAGGTAGGCACTTTGTAAAAAACACCTCTGTTTTCTGTGAAAAAATGTGATGTGTCCACGTTGTGTTAGTGCCATTTCCTTTCTTGGGCGCTAGGCCCACCCACACAAGTGAGGTACCATCTTTATCGGGAGACTTGGGAGAACGCTGGGTGGAAGGACATTTGTGGCTCCTCTCAGATTCCAGAACTTTCTGTCACCGAAATGAGAGGAAAAAGTGTTTTTTTGGTCAAATTTTGACGTTTGCAAAGGATTCTGGGTAACAGAACCTGGTCAGATCCCCACAAATCACCCCATCTTGGATTCCCCTAGGTTTCTAGTTTTCAGAAATGCCCAGTTTTGGTAGGTTTCCATAGGTGCCGGCTGAGCTAGAGGCCAAAATCCACAGGTAGGCACTTTGTAAAAAAACACCTCTGTTTTCTGTAAAAAAAATTGATGTGTCCATGTTGTGTTTTGGGCCATTGCCTTTCGTGGGCGCTAGGCCTACCCTCACAAGTGAGGTCCCATTGTTATCGGGAGACTCGGGGGAACGCTGGGTGGAAGGAAATTTGCGGCTCCTCTCAGATTCCAGAACTTTCTGTCACCGAAATGAGAGGAAAAAGTGTTTTTTTGGTCAAATTTTGAGGTTTGCAAAGGATTCTGGGTAACAGAACCTGGTCAGATCCCCACAAGTCACCCCATCTTGGATTCCACTAGGTGTCTAGTTTTCAAAAATGTGCTGGTTTGCTAGGTTTCCTCAGGTGCCGGCTGAGCTAGAGGCCAAAATCCACAGGTAGGCACTTTGTAAAAAACACCTCTGTTTTCTGTGAAAAAATTTGATCTGTCTACATTGTGTTATGGGCCATTTGCTTTCGTGGGCGCTAGGCCTACCCACACAAGTGAGGTCCAATTTTTATCGGGAGACTTGGGAGAATGCTGGGTGGAAGGAAATTTGTGGTTCCTCTCAGATTCCAGAACTTTCTGTCACCGAAATGAGAGGAAAAAGTATTTTTTTGTTCAAATTTTGAGGTTTGCAAAGGATTCTGCGTAACAGAACATGGTCAGATCCCCACAAGTCACCCCATCTTGGATTTCCCTAGGTTTCTAGTTTTAAAAAATGTGCTGGTTTGCTAGGCTTCCCTAGGTGCCGGCTGAGCTAGAGGCCAAAATCCACAGGTAGGCACTTTGTAAAAAACACCTCTGTTTTCTGTGAAAAAATGTGATGTGTCCACGTTGTGTTTAGGGCCATTTCCTTTCGTGGGCGCTAGGCCTACCCACTCAAGTGAGGTACCATTTTTATCGGGAGACTTGGGGGAACGCTGGGTGGAAGGAAATTTGTGGTTCATCTCAGATTCCAGAACTTTCTGTCACAGAAATGAGAGGAAAAGGTATTTTTTGGGCCAAATTTTGAGGTTTGCAAAGGATTCCGGGTAACAGAACCTGGTCAGAGCCCCACAAGTCACAGCATCTTGGATTCCCCTAGGTTTGCAGTTTTCAAAAATGTGCTGGTTTGCTCGGTTTCCCCTGGTGCCTGCTGAGCTAGAGGCCAAAATCCACAGGAATGCACTGTTGTGTCCAAGTTGTGTTTTGGGCCATTTCCTTTCGTGGGCGCTAGGCCTACCCACACAAGTCAGGTACCATTGTTATCGGGAGACTTGGGGGAACGCTGGGTGGAAGGAAATTTGTCGCTCCTCTCAGACTCCAGAACTTTCTGTCACCGAAATGGGAGTAAAAAGTGTTTTTTGGGTGAAATTGTGAGGTTTGCAAAGGATTCTGGGTAACAGAACCTGGTCAGAGCCCCACAAGTCACCCCATCTTGGATTCCCCTAGGTGTCTAGTTTTAAAAAATGCGCTGGTTTGCTCGGTTTCCCCAGGTGCCGGCTGAGCTAGAGGTCAAAATCCACAGGTAGGCACTTTGTAAAAAACACCTCGGTTTTCTGTGAAAAAATGTGATGTGTCCACGGTGTGTTTTGGGCCATTTCCTTTCTTGGGCGCTAGGCCTACCCACACAAGTGAGGTTCCATCTTTATCGGGAGACTTGGGAGAACGCTGGGTGGAAGGAAATTTGTGTCTCCTCTCAGATTCCAGAACTTTCTATCACCGAAATGGGAGTTAAAAGTGTTTTTGGGGTGAAATTGTGAGGTTTGCAAAGGATTCTGGGAAACAGAACCTGGTCAGAGCTCCACAAGTCACCCCATCTTGGATTCCCCTAGGTTTCTAGTTTTCAGAAATGCCCAGTTTTGGTAGGTTTCCATAGGTGCCGGCTGAGCTAGAGGCCAAAATCCACAGGTAGGCACTTTGTAAAAAAACACCTCTGTTTTCTGTGAAAAAATGTGATGTGTCAACGTTGTGTTTTGGGTCATTTGCTTTTGTGGGAGCTAGGCCTACCCACACAAGTGAGGTACCATTGTTATCGAGAGACTTGGGGGAACACTGGGTGGAAGGAAATTTGGGGCTCCTCTCAGATTCCAGAACTTTCTATCACCGAAATGGGAGTTAAAAGTGTTTTTTGGGTGAAATTGTGAGGTTTGCAAAGGATTCTGGGAAACAGAACCTGGTCAGAGCCCCACAAGTCACCCCATCTTGGATTCCCCTAGGTGTCTAGTTTTAAAAAATGCGCTGGTTTGCTCGGTTTCCCCAGGTGCCGGCTGAGCTAGAGGCCAAAATCCGTAGGTAGGCACTTTGTAAAAAACACCTCTGTTTTCTTGAAAAAAATGTGATGTGTGCACGTTGTGTTTGTGCCATTTCCTTTCTTGGGCGCTAGGCCTACACACACAAGTGAGGTACCATCTTTATCGGGAGACTTGGGAGAACGCTGGGTGAAAGGAAATTTGTGGCTCCTCTCAGATTCCAGAACTTTCTGTCACCGAAATGGGAGGAAAAAGTGTTTTTTTGTTCAAATTTTGAGGTTTGCAAAGGATTCTGCGTAACAGAACCTGGTCAGATCCCCACAAGTCACCACATCTTGGATTTCCCTTGGTTTCTAGTTTTCAAAAATGCGCTGGTTTGCTAGGTTTCCCGTTGTGCCGGTTGAGCTAGAGCCCAAAATCCACAGGTAGGCACTTTGTAAAAAACACCTCTGTTTTCTGTAAAAAAAATGTGATGTGTCAACGTTGTGTTTTAGGTCATTTCCTTTTGTGGGCGCTAGGCCTACCCACACAAGTGAGGTACCATTTTTATTGGGAGACTTGGTAGAACGCTGGGTGGAAGGAAATTTGTGGCTCCTCTCAGATTCCAGAACTTTCTGTCACCAAAATGAGAGGAAAAAGTGTTTTTTTGGGTCAAATTTTGAGGTCTGCAAAGGATTCTGGGTAACAGAACCTGGTCAGATCCCCACAAGTCACCCCATCTTGGATTCCCCTAGGTTTCTAGTTTTCAAAAATGTGCTGGTTTGCTAGGTTTCCCCAGGTGCCTGCTGAGCTAGAGGCCAAAATCCACAGGTAGTCACTTTGTAAAAACCATCTCTGTTTTCTGTGAAAAAATGTGATGTGTGCATGTTGTGTTTTGGGCCATTTCCTTTCGTGGGCGCTAGGCCTACCAACACAAGTGAGGTACCATTTTTATCGGGAGACTTGGGAGAACGCTGGGTGGAAGGAAATTTGTGGCTCCTCTCAGATTTCAGAACTTTCTCTCACCGAAATGAGAGGAAAAAGTGTTTTTTTGGTCAAATTTTGAGGTTTGCAAAGGATTCTAGGTAACAGAACCTGGTCAGATCCCCACAAGTCACCCCATCTTGGATTCCCCTAGGTTTCTAGTTTTCAAAAATGTGCTGGTTTGCTAGGTTTCCCCAGGTGCCGGTTGAACTAGAGGCCAAAATCCACAGGTAGGCACTTTGTAAAAAACACCTCTGTTTTCTGTAAAAAATGTGGTGTGTCAACGTTGTGTTTTGGGTCATTTGCTTTTGTGGGCGCTAGGCCTACCCACACAAGTGAGGTACCATTTTTATCGGGAGACTTGCGAGAACGCTGGGTGGAAGGAAATTTGTGGCTCCTCTCAGATTCCAGAACTTTCTGTCACCGAAATGGGAGTTAAAAGTGTTTTTTGGGTGAAATTGTGAGGTTTGCAAAGGATTCTGGGTAACAGAACCTGGTCAGAGTCCCACAAGTCACCCCATCTTGGATTCCCCTAGGTGTCTAGTTTTAAAAAATGCGCTGCTTTGCTCGGTTTCCCCAGGTGCCGGCTGAGCTAGAGGCCAAAATCCACAGGTAGGCACTTTGTAAAAAACACCTCTGTTTTCTGTAAAAAAATGTGATGTGTGCACGTTGTGTTTGTGCCATTTCCTTTCTTGGGCGCTAGGCCTACACACACAAGTGAGGTACCATCTTTATCGGGAGACTTGGGAAAACGCTGGGTGAAAGGAAATTTGTGGCTCCTCTCAGATTCCAGAACTTTCTGTCACGAAATAAGAGGAAAAAGTGTTTTTTTGGTAAAATTTAGAGGTTTGCAAAGGATTCTGGGTAACAGAACCTGGTCAGATCCCCACAAGTCACCCCATCTTGGATTCCCCTAGGTTTCTAGTTTTCAGAAATGCCCAGTTTTGGAAGGTTTCCATAGGTGCCGGCTGAGCTAGAGGCCAAAATCCACAGGTAGGCACTTTGTAAAAAAACACCTCTGTTTTCTGTGAAAAAATTTGATGTGTCCATGTTGTGTTTTGGGCCATTGGCTTTCGTGGGCGCTAGGCCTACCCACACAAGTGAGGTCCCATTCTTATCGGGAGACTCGGGGGAACGCTGGGTGGAAGGACATTTGTTGCTCCTCTCAGATTCCAGAACTTTCTGTCACCGAAATGAGAGGAAAAAGTGTTTTTTTGGTCAAATTTTGAGGTTTGCAAAGGATTCTGGGTAACAGAACCTGGTCAGATCCCCACAAGTCACCCCATCTTGGATTCCACTAGGTGTCTAGTTTTCAAAAATGTGCTGGTTTGCTAGGTTTCCTCAGGTGCCGGCTGAGCTAGAGGCCAAAATCCACAGGTAGGCACTTTGTAAAAAACACCTCTGTTTTCTGTGAAAAAATTTGATCTGTCTACGTTGTGTTATGGGCCATTTGCTTTTGTGGGCGCTAGGCCTACCCACACAAGTGAAGTACCATTTCTATCGGGAGACGTGGCAGAGCGCTGGGTGGAAGGAAATTTGTGGCTCCTGTCAGATTCCAGAACTTTCTGTCACCGAAATGAGAGAGAAAAGTGATTTTTTGGTCAAATTTTGAGGTTAACAAAGGATTCTGGGTAACAGAACCTGGTCAGATCCCCACAAGTCACCCCATCTTGGATTCCCCTAGGTTTCTAGTTTTCAAACATGCGCCAGTTTGCTAGGTTTCCCCACGTGCCGGCTGTGTTAGAGGTCAAAATCCACAGGTAGGCACTGTTTTCTGTGAAAAAATGTGATGTGTCCACATTGTGTTTTGGGCCATTTCCTTTCATGGGTGCTAGGCCTACCCACACAAGTGCGGTACCATTTGTATCGGGAGACTTGGGGGAAAGCTGGGTGGAAGGAAATTTTTGTGGCTCATCTCAGATTCCAGAACTTTCTGTCGCCGAAATGAGAGGAAAACGTGTTTTTTTGGCTAAATTTTGAGGTTTGCAAAGGATTCTGGTTAACAGAATCTGGTCAGAGCCCCACAAGTCACCCCATCTTGGATTCCCCTAGGTTTCTAGTTTTCAAAAATGCACTGTTTTTCTAGGTTTCCCCAGGTGCCGGCTGAGCTAGAGGCCAAAATGCACAGGTAGGCACTGTTTTCTTTGAAAAAATGTGATGTGTCCACATTGTGTTTTGGGCCATTTCCTTTCATGGGCGCTAGGCCTACCCACACAAGTGAGGTACCATTTGTATCGGGAGACTTGGGGGAACGCTGGGTGGAAGGAAATTTGTGGCTCATCTCAGATTCCAGAACTTTCTGTCACCGAAATGAGTGGAAAAAGTATTTTTTTTTTGCCAAATTTTGAGGTTTGAAAAGGATTCTGGGTAACAGAACCTGGTCAGAGCCCCACAAGTCACCCCATCGTGGGATCCCCAAGGTTTCTAGTTTTCAAAAATGCGCTGGTTTGCTAGGTTTCCCCACGTGCCGGCTGAGCTAGAGGCCAAAATCCACAGGTAGGCACTTTGTAAAAAACACCTCTGTTTTCCGTGAAAAAATGTGATGTGTCCACGTTGTGTTTTGGGCCATTTCCTTTCATGGGCACTAGGCCTACCCACAGAAGTGCGGTACCATTTGTATCTGGAGACTTGGGGGAACGCTGGGTGGAAGGAAATTTGTGGCTCATCTCAGATTCCGGAACTTTCTGTCACCGAAATGAGTGGAAAAAGTATTTTTTTGGCCAAATTTTGAGGTTTGAAAAGGATTCTGGGTAACAGAACCTGGTCAGAGCCCCACAAGTCACCCCATCGTGGATTCCCCAAGGTTTCTAGTTTTCAAAAATGCGCTGGTTTGCTAGGTTTCACCACGTGCCGGCTGAGCTAGAGGCCAAAATCCACAGGTAGGCACTTTGTAAAAAACATCTCTGTTTTCCGTGAAAAAATGTGATGTGTCCACGTTGCGTTTTGGGCCATTTCCCTTCGTGGGCGCTATGCCTACCCAGAGAAGTGCGGTACCATTTTTATCGGGAGACTTGGGTGAACGCTGGGTGGAAGGAAATTTGTGGCTCATCTCAGATTCCAGAACTTTCTGTCACCGAAATGAGAGGAAAAAGTGTTTTTTTGGTCAAATTTTGAGGTTTGCAAAGGATTCTGGGTAACAGAACCTGGTCAGATCCCCACAAGTCACCCCATCTTGGATTACACTAGGTGTCTAGTTTTCAAAAATGTGCTGGTTTGCTAGGTTTCCTCAGGTGCCGGCTGAGCTAGAGGCCAAAATCCACAGGTAGGCACTTTGTAAAAAACACCTCTGTTTTCTGTGAAAAAATGTGATCTGTCTACGTTGTGTTATGGGCCATTTGCTTTCGTGGGCGCTAGGCCTACCCACACAAGTGAAGTACCATTTCTATCGGGAGACATGGCAGAGCGCTGGGTGGAAGGAAATTTGTGGCTCCTGTCAGATTCCAGAACTTTCTGTCACCGAAATGAGAGAGAAAAGTGATTTTTTGGTCACATTTTTAGGTTAACAAAGGATTCTGGGTAACAGAACCTGGTCAGATCCCCACAAGTCACCCCATCTTGGATTCCCCTAGGTTTCTAGTTTTCAAACATGCGCCAGTTTGCTAGGTTTCCCCACATGCCGGCTGTGTTAGAGGTCAAAATCCACAGGTAGGCACTGTTTTCTGTGAAAAAATGTGATGTGTCCACATTGTGTTTTGGGCCATTTCCTTTCATGGGTGCTAGGCCTACCCACACAAGTGCGGTACCATTTGTATCGGGAGACTTGGGGGAAAGCTGGGTGGAAGGAAATTTTTGTGGCTCATCTCAGATTCCAGAACTTTCTGTCGCCGAAATGAGAGGAAAACGTGTTTTTTTGGCTAAATTTTGAGGTTTGCAAAGGATTCTGGTTAACAGAATCTGGTCAGAGCCCCACAAGTCACCCCATCTTGGATTCCCCTAGGTTTCTAGTTTTCAAAAATGCACTGTTTTTCTAGGTTTCCCCAGGTGCCGGCTGAGCTAGAGGCCAAAATGCACAGGTAGGCACTGTTTTCTTTGAAAAAATGTGATGTGTCCACATTGTGTTTTGGGCCATTTCCTTTCATGGGCGCTAGGCCTACCCACACAAGTGAGGTACCATTTGTATCGGGAGACTTGGGGGAACGCTGGGTGGAAGGAAATTTGTGGCTCATCTCAGATTCCAGAACTTTCTGTCACCGAAATGAGTGGAAAAAGTATTTTTTTTTTGCCAAATTTTGAGGTTTGAAAAGGATTCTGGGTAACAGAACCTGGTCAGAGCCCCACAAGTCACCCCATCGTGGGATCCCCAAGGTTTCTAGTTTTCAAAAATGCGCTGGTTTGCTAGGTTTCCCCACGTGCCGGCTGAGCTAGAGGCCAAAATCCACAGGTAGGCACTTTGTAAAAAACACCTCTGTTTTCCGTGAAAAAATGTGATGTGTCCACGTTGTGTTTTGGGCCATTTCCTTTCATGGGCACTAGGCCTACCCACAGAAGTGCGGTACCATTTGTATCTGGAGACTTGGGGGAACGCTGGGTGGAAGGAAATTTGTGGCTCATCTCAGATTCGTGAACTTTCTGTCACCGAAATGAGTGGAAAAAGTATTTTTTTGGCCAAATTTTGAGGTTTGAAAAGGATTCTGGGTAACAGAACCTGGTCAGAGCCCCACAAGTCACCCCATCGTGGATTCCCCAAGGTTTCTAGTTTTCAAAAATGCGCTGGTTTGCTAGGTTTCACCACGTGCCGGCTGAGCTAGAGGCCAAAATCCACAGGTAGGCACTTTGTAAAAAACATCTCTGTTTTCCGTGAAAAAATGTGATGTATCCACGTTGTGTTTTGGGCCATTTCCCTTCGTGGGCGCTATGCCTACCCAGAGAAGTGCGGTACCATTTTTATCTGGAGACTTGGGTGAACGCTGGGTGGAAGGAAATTTGTGGCTCATCTCAGATTCCAGAACTTTCTGTCACCGAAATGAGAGGAAAATGTGTTTTTTTGGCCACATTTTGAGGTTTGCAAAGGATTCTGGGTAACAGAACCTGGTCAGAGCCCCACAATTCACCCCATCCTGGATTCCCCTAGGTTTCTAGTTTTCAAAAATGCACTGGTTTTCTAGGTTTCCCCAGGTGCCGGCTGAGCTAGAGGCCAAAATCCACAGGTAGGCACTGTTTTCTGTGAAAAAATGTGGTGTCCACGTTGTGTTTTGGGCCATTTCCTTTCATGGGCGCTAGGCCTACCCACACAAGTGAGGTACCATTTTTATCGGGAGATTTGGGGGAAAGCTGGGTGGAAGGAAATCTGTGGCTCCTCTCAGATTCTAGAAATTTCTGTCACCGAAATGAGAGGAAAAAGTGTTTTTTGGGCGAAATTTTGAGGTTTGCAAAGGATTCTGGGTAACAGAGTCTGGTCAGAGCCCCACAAGTCACCCCATCTTGGATTCCCCTAGGTGTCTAGTTTTCAAAAATGCGCTGGTTTGCTAGGTTTCCCTAAGTGCCGGCTGAGCTAGAGGCCAAAATCCACAGGTAGGCACTTTGTAAAAAACACCTCTGTTTTCTGTGAAAAAATGTGATGTGTCCATGTTGTGTTTTGGGCCATTTCCTTTCGTGGGCGCTAGGCCTACCAACACAAGTCAGGTACTATTTTTATCTGGAGACTTGGGAGAACGCTGGGTGGAAGGAAATTTGTGGCTCCTCTCAGATTTCAGAACTTTCTCTCACCGAAATGAGAGGAAAAAGTGTTTTTTTGGTCAAATTTTGTGGTTTGCAAAGGATTCTGGGTAACAGAACCTGGTCAGATCCCCACAAGTCACCCCATCTTGGATTCCCCTAGGTTTCTAGTTTTCAAAAATGCGCTGGTTTGCTAGGTTTCCCCAGGTGCCTGCTGAGCTAGAGGCCAAAATCCACAGGTAGTCACTTTGTAAAAAATACCTCTGTTTTCTGTGAAAAAATGTGATGTGTCCATGTTGTGTTCTGGGCCATTTGCTTTTGTGGGCGCTAGGCCTACCCACACAAGTGAGGTACCATTTTTATCGGGAGACTTGCGAGAACGCTGGGTGGAAGGAAATTTGTGGCTCCCCTAAGATTCCAGAACTTGCAGTCACCGAAATGAGAGGAAAAAGTGTTTTTTCGGTCAAATTTTGAGGTTTGCAAAGGATTCTGGGTAACAGAACCTGATCAGATCCCCACAAGTCACCGCATCTTGGATTCCCCTAGGTTTCTAGTTTTCAAAAATGTGCTGGTTTGCTAGGTTTCCCCAGGTGCCGGCTGAGCTAGAGGCCAAAATCCACAGGTAGGCACATTGTAAAAAACACCTCTGTTTTCTGTGATAAAATGTGATGTGTCAACGTTGTGTTTTGGGTCATGTGCTTTTGTGGGCGCTAGGCCTACCCACACAAGTGAGGTACCATTTTTATCGGGAGACTTGGGAGAACGCTGGGTGGAAGGACATTTGTGGCTCCTCTTAGATTCCAGAACTTGCTGTCACCGAAATGAGAGGAAAAAGTGTTTTTTTGGTCAAATTTTGAGGTTTGCAAAGTATTCTGGGTAACAGAACCTGGTCAGATCCCCACAAGTCACCCCATCTTGGATTCCCCTAGGTTTCTAGTTTTCAAAAATGCGCTGGTTTGCTAGTTTTCCCCAGGTGCCTGCTGAGCTAGAGGCCAAATTCCACAGGGAGTCACTTTGTAAAAAATACCTCTGTTTTCTGTGAAAAAATGTGATGTGTCCATGTTGTGTTTTGGGCCATTTCCTTTCGTGGGCGCTAAGCCTACCCACACAAGTGAGGTACCATTTTTATCGGGAGACTTGCAAGAACGCTGGGTGGAAGGAAATTTGTGGCTCCCCTAAGATTCCAGAACTTACAGTCACCGAAATGAGAGGAAAAAGTGTTTTTTTGGTCAAATTTTGAGGTTTGCAAAGGATTCTGGGTAACAGAACCTGGTCAGATCCCCACAAGTCACCCCATCTTGGATTCCTCTAGGTTTCTAGTTTTCAGAAATGCCCAGTTTTGGTCGGTTTCCATAGGTGCCGGCTGAGCTAGAGGCCAAAATCCACAGGTAGGCACTTTGTAAAAAAACACCTCTGTTTTCTGTGAAAAAATGTGATGTGTCCATGTTGTGTTTTGGGCCATTGCCTTTCGTGGGCGCTAGGCCTACCCACACAAGTGAGGTACCATTTTTATCGGGAGACTTGGTAGAACGCTGGGTGGAAGGAAATTTGTGGCTCCTCTCAGATTCCAGAACTTTCTGTCACCGAAATGGGAGTTAAAAGTGTTTTTTGGGTGAAATTGTGAGGTTTACAAAGGATTCTGGGTAACAGAACCTGGTCAGAGCCCCACAAGTCACCCCATCTTGGATTCCCCTAGGTGTCTAGTTTTAAAAAATGCGCTGCTTTGCTCGGTTTCCCCAGGTGCCGGCTGAGCTAGAGGCCAAAATCCACAGGTAGGCACTTTGTAAAAAGCACCTCTGTTTTCTGTGAAAAAATGTGATGTGTCCACGTTGTGTTAGTGCCATTTCCTTTCTTGGGCGCTAGGCCCACCCACACAAGTGAGGTACCATCTTTATCGGGAGACTTGGGAGAACGCTGGGTGGAAGGACATTTGTGGCTCCTCTCAGATTCCAGAACTTTCTGTCACCGAAATGAGAGGAAAAAGTGTTTTTTTGGTCAAATTGTGAGGTTTGCAAAGGATTCTGGGTAACAGAACCTGGTCAGATCCCCACAAATCACCCCATCTTGGATTCCCCTAGGTTTCTAGTTTTCAGAAATGCCCAGTTTTGGTAGGTTTCCATAGGTGCCGGCTGAGCTAGAGGCCAAAATCCACAGGTAGGCACTTTGTAAAAAAACACCTCTGTTTTCTGTAAAAAAATTTGATGTGTCCATGTTGTGTTTTGGGCCATTGCCTTTCGTGGGCGCTAGTCCTACCCACACAAGTGAGGTCCCATTGTTATCGGGAGACTCGGGGGAACGCTGGGTGGAAGGAAATTTGCGGCTCCTCTCAGATTCCAGAACTTTCTGTCACCGAAATGAGAGGAAAAAGTGTTTTTTTGGTCAAATTTTGAGGTTTGCAAAGGATTCTGGGTAACAGAACCTGGTCAGATCCCCACAAGTCACCCCATCTTGGATTCCACTAGGTGTCTAGTTTTCAAAAATGTGCTGGTTTGCTAGGTTTCCTCAGGTGCCGGCTGAGCTAGAGGCCAAAATCCACAGGTAGGCACTTTGTAAAAAACACCTCTGTTTTCTGTGAAAAAATTTGATCTGTCTACATTGTGTTATGGGCCATTTGCTTTCGTGGGCGCTAGGCCTACCCACACAAGTGAGGTCCAATTTTTATCGGGAGACTTGGGAGAATGCTGGGTGGAAGGAAATTTGTGGCTCCTCTCAGATTCCAGAACTTTCTGTCACCGAAATGAGAGGAAAATGTATTTTTTTGTTCAAATTTTTAGGTTTGCAAAGGATTCTGCGTAACAGAACCTGGTCAGATCCCCACAAGTCACCCCATCTTGGATTTCCCTAGGTTTCTAGTTTTAAAAAATGTGCTGGTTTGCTAGGCTTCCCAAGGTGCCGGCTGAGCTAGAGGCCAAAATCCACAGGTAGGCACTTTGTAAAAAACACCTCTGTTTTCTGTGAAAAAATGTGATGTGTCCACGTTGTGTTTAGGGCCATTTCCTTTCGTGGGCGCTAGGCCTACCCACACAAGTGAGGTACCATTTTTATCGGGAGACTTGGGGGAACGCTGGGTAAAAGGAAATTTGTGGCTCATCACAGATTCCAGAACTTTATGTCACAGAAATGAGAGGAAAAGGTATTTTTTGGGCCAAATTTTGAGGTTTGCAAAGGATTCTGGGTAACAGAACCTGGTCAGAGCCCCACAAGTCACAGCATCTTGGATTCCCCTAGGTTTCTAGTTTTCAAAAATGTGCTGGTTTGCTCGGTTTCCCCAGGTGCCTGCTGAGCTAGAGGCCAAAATCCACAGGTAGGCACTGTTTTCTGTGCAAAAATGTGATGTGTCCAAGTTGTGTTTTGGGCCATTTCCTTTCGTGGGCGCTAGGCCTACCCACACAAGTGAGGTACCATTGTTATCGGGAGACTTGGGGGAACGCTGGGTGGAAGGAAATTTGTCGCTCCTCTCAGATTCCAGAACTTTCTGTCACCGAAATGGGAGTAAAAAGTGTTTTTTGGGTGAAATTGTGAGGTTTGCAAAGGATTCTGGGTAACAGAACCTGGTCAGAGCCCCACAAGTCACCCCATCTTGGATTCCCCTAGGTGTCTAGTTTAAAAAAATGCGCTGGTTTGCTCGGTTTCCCCAGGTGCCGGCTGAGCTAGAGGTCAAAATCCACAGGTAAGCACTTTGTAAAAAACACCTCGGTTTTCTGTGAAAAAATGTGATGTGTCCACGGTGTGTTTTGGGCCATTTCCTTTCTTGGGCGCTAGGCCTACCCACACAAGTGAGGTTCCATCTTTATCGGGAGACTTGGGAGAATGCTGGGTGGAAGGAAATTTGTGTCTCCTCTCAGATTCCAGAACTTTCTATCACCGAAATGGGAGTTAAAAGTGTTTTTGGGGTGAAATTGTGAGGTTTGCAAAGGATTCTGGGAAACAGAACCTGGTCAGAGCTCCACAAGTCACCCCATCTTGGATTCCCCTAGGTTTCTAGTTTTCAGAAATGCCCAGTTTTGGTAGGTTTCCATAGGTGCCGGCTGAGCTAGAGGCCAAAATCCACAGGTAGGCACTTTGTAAAAAAACACCTCTGTTTTCTGTGAAAAAATGTGATGTGTCAACGTTGTGTTTTGGGTCATTTGCTTTTGTGGGAGCTAGGCCTACCCACACAAGTGAGGTACCATTGTTATCGAGAGACTTGGGGGAACACTGGGTGGAAGGAAATTTGGGGCTCCTCTCAGATTCCAGAACTTTCTATCACCGAAATGGGAGTTAAAAGTGTTTTTTGGGTGAAATTGTGAGGTTTGCAAAGGATTCTGGGAAACAGAACCTGGTCAGAGCCCCACAAGTCACCCCATCTTGGATTCCCCTAGGTGTCTAGTTTTAGAAAATGCGCTGGTTTGCTCGGTTTCCCTAGGTGCCGGCTGAGCTAGAGGCCAAAATCCACAGGTAGGCACTTTGTAAAAGACACCTCTGTTTTCTGTGAAAAAATGTGATGTGTCCACGTTGTGTTTGGGCCATTTCCTTTCTTGGGCGCTAGGCCTACCCACACAAGTGAGGTACCATCTTTATCGGGAGACTTGGGAGAACGCTGGGTGGAAGGAAATTTGTGGCTCCTCTCAGATTCCAGAACTTTCTGTCACCGAAATAAGAGGAAAAAGTGTTTTTTTGGTCAAATTTTGAGGTTTGCAAAGGATTCTGGGTAACAGAACCTAGTCAGATCCCCACAAGTCACCGCGTCTTGGATTCCCCTAGGTTTCTAGTTTTCAAAAATGCGCTTGTTTGCTAGGTTTCCCCAGGTGCCGGCTGAGCTAGAGGCCAAAATCCACAGGTAGGCACTTTGTAAAAAACAACTCTGTTTTCTGTGAAACAATGTGATGTGTCAACGTTGTGTTTTGGGTCATTTGCTTTTGTGGGCGCTAGGCCTACCCACACAAGGGAGGTACCATTTTTATCGGGAGACTTGGGAGAATGCTGGGTGGAAGGAAATTTGTGGCTCCTCTCAGATTCCAGAACTTTCTGTCACCGAAATGGGAGTTAAAAGTGTTTTTTCGGTGAAATTGTGAGGTTTGCAAAGGATTCTGGATAACAGAACCTGGTCAGAGCCCCACAAGTCACCCCATCTTGGATTCCCCTAGGTGTCTAGTTTTAAAAAATGCGCTGGTTTGCTCGGTTTCCCCAGGTGCCGGCTGAGCTAGAGGGCAAAATCCGTAGGTAGGCACTTTGTAAAAAACACCTCTGTTTTCTGTGAAAAAATGTGATGTGTCCACGTTGTGTTTTGGGCCATTTCCTTTCTTTGGCGCTAGGCCTACCCACACAAGTGAGGTACCATCTTTATCGGGAGACTTGGGAGAACGCTGGGTGGAAGGAAATTTGTGGCTCCTCTCAGATTCCAGAACTTTCTGTCACCGAAATAAGAGGAAAAGGTGTTTTTTTGGTCAAATTTTGAGGTTTGCAAAGGATTTTGGGTAACAGAACCTGGTCAGATCCCCACAAGTCACCGCATCTTGGATTCCCCTAGGTTTCTAGTTTTAAAAAATGTGCTGGTTTGCTAGGTTTCCCTAGGTGCCGGCTGAGCTAGAGGCCAAAATCCACAGGTAGGCACATTGTAAAAAAACACCTCTGTTTTCTGTCAAAAAATGTTATGTGTCAACGTTGTGTTTTGGGTCATGTGCTTTTGTGGGCGCTAGGCCTACCCACACAAGTGAGGTACCATTTTTATTGGGAGACTTGGGAGAACGCTGGGTGGAAGTAAATTTGTGGCTCCTCTTAGATTCCAGAACTTGCTGTCACCGAAATGAGAGGAAAAAGTGTTTTTTTGGTTATATTTTGAGGTTTGCAAAGGATTCTGGGTAATAGAACCTGGTCAGATCCCCACAAGTCACCCCATCTTGGATTCCCCTAGGTTTCTAGTTTTCAAAAATGCGCTGGTTTGCTAGGTTTCCCCAGGTGCCTGCTGAGCTAGAGGCCAAAATCCACAGGCAGTCACTTTGTAAAAAATACCTCTGTTTTCTGTGAAAAAATGTGATGTGTCCATGTTGTGTTTTGGGCCATTTCCTTTCGTGGGCGCTAGGCCTACCCACACAAGTGAGGTACCATTTTTATCGGGAGACTAGGGAGAACGCTGGGTGGAAGGAAATTTGTGGCTCCTCTCAGATTTCAGAACTTTCTGTCACCGAAATGAGAGGAAAAAGTGTTTTTTTGGTCAAATTTTGAGGTTTGCAAAGGATTCTGGGTAACAGAACCTGGTCAGATCCCCACAAATCACCCCATCTTGGATTCCCCTAGGTTTCTAGTTTTCAGAAATGCCCAGTTTTGGTAGGTTTCCATAGGTGCCGGCTGAGCTAGAGGCCAAAATCCACAGGTAGGCACTTTGTAAAAAAACACCTCTGTTTTCTGTAAAAAAATTTGATGTGTCCATGTTGTGTTTTGGGCCATTGCCTTTCGTGGGCGCTAGGCCTACCCACACAAGTGAGGTCCCATTGTTAT
Organism: Pleurodeles waltl; assembly: GCF_031143425.1. Taxonomy (NCBI): domain Eukaryota; kingdom Metazoa; phylum Chordata; class Amphibia; order Caudata; family Salamandridae; genus Pleurodeles; species Pleurodeles waltl. The sequence continues at coordinate 439,372,634 of NC_090446.1, read as the reverse complement.
CGGGAGACTCGGGGGAACGCTGGGTGGAAGGAAATTTGCGGCTCCTCTCAGATTCCAGAACTTTCTGTCACCGAAATGAGAGGAAAAAGTGTTTTTTTGGTCAAATTTTGAGGTTTGCAAAGGATTCTGGGTAACAGAACCTGGTCAGATCCCCACAAGTCACCCCATCTTGAATTCCACTAGGTGTCTAGTTTTCAAAAATGTGCTGGTTTGCTAGGTTTCCTCAGGTGCCGGCTGAGCTAGAGGCCAAAATCCACAGGTAGGCACTTTGTAAAAAACACCTCTGTTTTCTGTGAAAAAATTTGATCTGTCTACATTGTGTTATGGGCCATTTGCTTTCGTGGGCGCTAGGCCTACCCACACAAGTGAGGTCCAATTTTTATCTGGAGACTTGCGAGAACGCTGGGTGGAAGGAAATTTGTGGCTCCCCTAAGATTCCAGAACTTGCAGTCACCGAAATGAGAGGAAAAAGTGTTTTTTTGCTCACATTTTGAGGTTTGCAAAGGTTTCTGGGTAACAGAACCTGGTCAGATCCCCACAAGTCACCGCATCTTGGATTCCCCTAGGTTTCTAGTTTTCAAAAATGTGCTGGTTTGCTAGGTTTCCCCAGGTGCCAGCTGAGCTAGAGGCCAAAATCCACAGGTAGGCACATTGTAAAAAACACCTCTGTTTTCTGTGAAAAAATGTGATGTGTCAACGTTGTGTTTTGGTTCATGTGCTTTTGTGGGCGCTAGGCCTACCCACACAAGTGAGGTACCATTTTTATCGGGAGACTTGGGAGAACGCTGGGTGGAAGGAAATTTGGGGCTCCTCTTAGATTCCAGAACTTTCTGTCACCGAAATGAGAGGAAAAAGTGTTTTTTTGGTCAAATTTTGAGGTTTGCAAAGGATTCTGGGTAACAGAACCTGGTCAGATCCCCACAAGTCACCCCATCTTGGATTCCCCTAGGTTTCTAGTTTTCAAAAATGCGCTGGTTTCCTAGTTTTCCCCAGGTGCCTGCTGAGCTAGAGGCCAAAATCCACAGGTAGTCACTTTGTAAAAAATACCTCTGTTTTCTGTGAAAAAATGTGATGTGTCCATGTTGTGTTTTGGGCCATTTCCTTTCGTGGGCGCTAGGCCTACCCACACAAGTGAGGTACCATTTTTATCGGGAGACTTGCAAGAACGCTGGGTGGAAGGAAATTTGTGGCTCCCCTAAGATTCCAGAACTTACAGTCACCGAAATGAGAGGAAAAAGTGTTTTTTTGGTCAAATTTTGAGGTTTGCAAAGGATTCTGGGTAACAGAACCTGGTCAGATCCCCACAAGTCACCCCATCTTGGATTCCTCTAGGTTTCTAGTTTTCAGAAATGCCCAGTTTTGGTCGGGTCCATAGGTGCCGGCTGAGCTAGAGGCCTTAATCCACAGGTAGGCACTTTGTAAAAAAACACCTCTGTTTTCTGTGAAAAAATGTGATGTGTCCATGTTGTGTTTTGGGCCATTGCCTTTCATGGGCGCTAGGCCTACCCACACAAGTGAGGTACCATTGTTATCAGGAGACTCGGTGGAACGCTGGTTGGAAGGAAATTTGTGGCTCCTCTCAGATTCCCGAACTTTCTGTCACCGAAATGAGAGTAAAAAGTGTTTTTTTGGTCAAATTTTGAGGTTTTCAAAGGATTCTGGGTAACAGAACCTGGTCAGATCCCCACAAGTCACCGCATCTTGGATTCCCCTAGGTTTCTAGCTTTCAAAAATGCGCTGGTTTGCTAGGTTTCCCCAGGTGCCGGTTGAGCTAGAGGCCAAAATCTACAGGTAGGCACTTTGTAAAAAACACCTCTGTTGTCTGTAAAAAAATGTGATGTGTCAACGTTGTGTTTTGGGTCATTTGCTTTTGTGGGCGCTAGGCCTACCCACACAAGTGAGGTACCATTTTTATCGGGAGACTTGGTAGAACGCTGGGTGGAAGGAAATTTGTGGCTCCTCTCAGATTCCAGAACTTTCTGTCACCGAAATGGGAGTTAAAAGTGTTTTTTGGGTGAAATTGTGAGGTTTGCAAAGGATTCTGGGTAACAGAACCTGGTCAGAGCCCCACAAGTCACCCCATCTTGGATTCCCCTAGGTGTCTAGTTTTAAAAAATGCGCTGCTTTGCTCGGTTTCCCCAGGTGCCGGCTGAGCTAGAGGCCAAAATCCACAGGTAGGCACTTTGTAAAAAACACCTCTGTTTTCTGTGAAAAAATGTGATGTGTCCACGTTGTGTTAGTGCCATTTCCTTTCTTGGGCGCTAGGCCCACCCACACAAGTGAGGTACCATGTTTATCGGGAGACTTGGGAGAACGCTGGGTGGAAGGACATTTGTGGCTCCTCTCAGATTCCAGAACTTTCTGTCACCGAAATGAGAGGAAAAAGTGTTTTTTTGGTCAAATTTTGACGTTTGCAAAGGATTCTGGGTAACAGAACCTGGTCAGATCCCCACAAATCACCCCATCTTGGATTCCCCTAGGTTTCTAGTTTTCAGAAATGCCCAGTTTTGGTAGGTTTCCATAGGTGCCGGCTGAGCTAGAGGCCAAAATCCACAGGTAGGCACTTTGTAAAAAAACACCTCTGTTTTCTGTAAAAAAATTTGATGTGTCCATGTTGTGTTTTGGGCCATTGCCTTTCGTGGGCGCTAGGCCTACCCTCACAAGTGAGGTCCCATTGTTATCGGGAGACTCGGGGGAACGCTGGGTGGAAGGAAATTTGCGGCTCCTCTCAGATTCCAGAACTTTCTCTCACCGAAATGAGAGGAAAAAGTGTTTTTTTGGTCAAATTTTGAGGTTTGCAAAGGATTCTGGGTAACAGAACCTGGTCAGATCCCCACAAGTCACCCCATCTTGGATTCCACTAGGTGTCTAGTTTTCAAAAATGTGCTGGTTTGCTAGGTTTCCTCAGGTGCCGGCTGAGCTAGAGGCCAAAATCCACAGGTAGGCACTTTGTAAAAAACACCTCTGTTTTCTGTGAAAAAATTTGATCTGTCTACATTGTGTTATGGGCCATTTGCTTTCGTGGGCGCTAGGCCTACCCACACAAGTGAGGTCCAATTTTTATCGGGAGACTTGGGAGAATGATGGGTGGAAGGAAATTTGTGGTTCCTCTCAGATTCCAGAACTTTCTGTCACCGAAATGAGAGGAAAAAGTATTTTTTTGTTCAAATTTTGAGGTTTGCAAAGGATTCTGCGTAACAGAACATGGTCAGATCCCCACAAGTCACCCCATCTTGGATTTCCCTAGGTTTCTAGTTTTAAAAAATGTGCTGGTTTGCTAGGCTTCCCTAGGTGCCGGCTGAGCTAGAGGCCAAAATCCACAGGTAGGCACTTTGTAAAAAACACCTCTGTTTTCTGTGAAAAAATGTGATGTGTCCACGTTGTGTTTAGGGCCATTTCCTTTCGTGGGCGCTAGGCCTACCCACTCAAGTGAGGTACCATTTTTATCGGGAGACTTGGGGGAACGCTGGGTGGAAGGAAATTTGTGGTTCATCTCAGATTCCAGAACTTTCTGTCACAGAAATGAGAGGAAAAGGTATTTTTTGGGCCAAATTTTGAGGTTTGCAAAGGATTCCGGGTAACAGAACCTGGTCAGAGCCCCACAAGTCACAGCATCTTGGATTCCCCTAGGTTTGCAGTTTTCAAAAATGTGCTGGTTTGCTCGGTTTCCCCAGGTGCCTGCTGAGCTAGAGGCCAAAATCCACAGGAATGCACTGTTGTGTCCAAGTTGTGTTTTGGGCCATTTCCTTTCGTGGGCGCTAGGCCTACCCACACAAGTCAGGTACCATTGTTATCGGGAGACTTGGGGGAACGCTAGGTGGAAGGAAATTTGTCGCTCCTCTCAGACTCCAGAACTTTCTGTCACCGAAATGGGAGTAAAAAGTGTTTTTTGGGTGAAATTGTGAGGTTTGCAAAGGATTCTGGGTAACAGAACCTGGTCAGAGCCCCACAAGTCACCCCATCTTGGATTCCCCTAGGTGTCTAGTTTTAAAAAATGCGCTGGTTTGCTCGGTTTCCCCAGGTGCCGGCTGAGCTAGAGGTCAAAATCCACAGGTAGGCACTTTGTAAAAAACACCTCGGTTTTCTGTGAAAAAATGTGATGTGTCCACGGTGTGTTTTGGGCCATTTCCTTTCTTGGGCGCTAGGCCTACCCACACAAGTGAGGTTCCATCTTTATCGGGAGACTTGGGAGAACGCTGGGTGGAAGGAAATTTGTGTCTCCTCTCAGATTCCAGAACTTTCTATCACCGAAATGGGAGTTAAAAGTGTTTTTGGGGTGAAATTGTGAGGTTTGCAAAGGATTCTGGGAAACAGAACCTGGTCAGAGCTCCACAAGTCACCCCATCTTGGATTCCCCTAGGTTTCTAGTTTTCAGAAATGCCCAGTTTTGGTAGGTTTCCATAGGTGCCGGCTGAGCTAGAGGCCAAAATCCACAGGTAGGCACTTTGTAAAAAAACACCTCTGTTTTCTGTGAAAAAATGTGATGTGTCAACGTTGTGTTTTGGGTCATTTGCTTTTGTGGGAGCTAGGCCTACCCACACAAGTGAGGTACCATTGTTATCGAGAGACTTGGGGGAACACTGGGTGGAAGGAAATTTGGGGCTCCTCTCAGATTCCAGAACTTTCTATCACCGAAATGGGAGTTAAAAGTGTTTTTTGGGTGAAATTGTGAGGTTTGCAAAGGATTCTGGGAAACAGAACCTGGTCAGAGCCCCACAAGTCACCCCATCTTGGATTCCCCTAGGTGTCTAGTTTTAAAAAATGCGCTGGTTTGCTCGGTTTCCCCAGGTGCCGGCTGAGCTAGAGGCCAAAATCCGTAGGTAGGCACTTTGTAAAAAACACCTCTGTTTTCTGTGAAAAAATGTGATGTGTCCACGTTGTGTTTTGGGCCATTTCCTTTCTTGGGCGCTAGGCCTACCCACACAAGTGAGGTACCATCTTTATCGGGAGACTTGGGAGAACGCTGGGTGGAAGGAAATTTGTGGCTCCTCTCAGATTCCAGAACTTTCTGTCACCGAAATAAGAGGAAAAGGTGTTTTTTTGGTCAAATTTTGAGGTTTGCAAAGGATTTTGGGTAACAGAACCTGGTCAGATCCCCACAAGTCACCGCATCTTGGATTCCCCTAGGTTTCTAGTTTTCAAAAATGTGCTGGTTTGCTAGGTTTCCCCAGGTGCCGGCTGAGCTAGAGGCCAAAATCCACAGGTAGGCACATTGTAAAAAAACACCTCTGTTTTCTGTGAAAAAATGTTATGTGTCAACGTTGTGTTTTGGGTCATGTGCTTTTGTGGGCGCTAGGCCTACCCACACAAGTGAGGTACCATTTTTATTGGGAGACTTGGGAGAACGCTGGGTGGAAGTAAATTTGTGGCTCCTCTTAGATTCCAGAACTTGCTGTCACCGAAATGAGAGGAAAAAGTGTTTTTTTGGTTAAATTTTGAGGTTTGCAAAGGATTCTGGGTAATAGAACCTGGTGAGATCCCCACAAGTCACCCCATCTTGGATTCCCCTAGGATTCTAGTTTTCAAAAATGCACTGGTTTGCTAGGTTTCCCCAGGTGCCTGCTGAGCTAGAGGCCAAAATCCACAGGTAGTCACTTTGTAAAAAATACCTCTTTTTTCTGTGAAAAAATGTGATGTGTCCATGTTGTGTTTTGGGCCATTTCCTTTCGTGGGCGCTAGGCCTACCCACACAAGTGAGGTACCATTTTTATCGGGAGACTTGGGAGAACGCTGGGTGGAAGGAAATTTGTGGCTCCTCTCAGATTTCAGAACTTTCTGTCACCGAAATGAGAGGAAAAAGTGTTTTTTTGGTCAAATTTTGAGGTTTGCAAAGGATTCTGGGTAACAGAACCTGGTCAGATCCCCACAAATCACCCCATCTTGGATTCCCCTAGGTTTCTAGTTTTCAGAAATGCCCAGTTTTGGTAGGTTTCCATAGGTGCCGGCTGAGCTAGAGGCCAAAATCCACAGGTAGGCACTTTGTAAAAAATACCTCTGTTTTCTGTGAAAAAATGTGATGTGTCCATGTTGTGTTTTGGGCCATTTCCTTTCGTGGGCGCTAGGCCTACCCACACAAGTGAGGTACCATTTTTATCGGGAGACTTGCAAGAACGCTGGGTGGAAGGAAATTTGTGGCTCCCCTAAGATTCCAGAACTTACAGTCACCGAAATGAGAGGAAAAAGTGTTTTTTTGGTCAAATTTTGAGGTTTGCAAAGCATTCTGGGTAACAGAACCTGGTCAGATCCCCACAAGTCACCCCATCTTGGATTCCTCTAGGTTTCTAGTTTTCAGAAATGCCCAGTTTTGGTCGGGTCCATAGGTGCCGGCTGAGCTAGAGGCCTTAATCCACAGGTAGGCACTTTGTAAAAAAACACCTCTGTTTTCTGTGAAAAAATGTGATGTGTCCATGTTGTGTTTTGGGCCATTGCCTTTCGTGGGCGCTAGGCCTACCCACACAAGTGAGGTACCATTGTTATCAGGAGACTCGGTGGAACGCTGGGTGGAAGGAAATTTGTGGCTCCTCTCAGATTCCCGAACTTTCTGTCACAGAAATGAGAGTAAAAAGTGTTTTTTTGGTCAAATTTTGAGGTTTTCAAAGGATTCTGGGTAACAGAACCTGGTCAGATCCCCACAAGTCACCGCATCTTGGATTCCCCTAGGTTTCTAGCTTTCAAAAATGCGCTGGTTTGCTAGGTTTCCCCAGGTGCCGGTTGAGCTAGAGGCCAAAATCTACAGGTAGGCACTTTGTAAAAAACACCTCTGTTTTCTGTAAAAAAATGTGATGTGTAAACGTTGTGTTTTGGGTCATTTGCTTTTGTGGGCGCTAGGCCTACCCACACAAGTGAGGTACCATTTTTATCGGGAGACTTGGTAGAACGCTGGGTGGAAGGAAATTTGTGGCTCCTCTCAGATTCCAGAACTTTCTGTCACCGAAATGGGAGTTAAAAGTGTTTTTTGGGTGAAATTGTGAGGTTTGCAAAGGATTCTGGGTAACAGAACCTGGTCAGAGCCCCACAAGTCACCCCATCTTGGATTCCCCTAGGTGTCTAGTTTTAAAAAATGCGCTGCTTTGCTCGGTTTCCCCAGGTGCCGGCTGAGCTAGAGGCCAAAATCCACAGGTAGACACTTTGTAAAAAACACCTCTGTTTTCTGTGAAAAAATGTGATGTGTCCACGTTGTGTTAGTGCCATTTCCTTTCTTGGGCGCTAGGCCCACCCACACAAGTGAGGTACCATCTTTATCGGGAGACTTGGGAGAACGCTGGGTGGAAGGACATTTGTGGCTCCTCTCAGATTCCAGAACTTTCTGTCACCGAAATGAGAGGAAAAAGTGTTTTTTTGGTCAAATTTTGAGGTTTGCAAAGGATTCTGGGTAACAGAACCTGGTCAGATCCCCACAAATCACCCCATCTTGGATTCCCCTAGGTTTCTAGTTTTCAGAAATGCCCAGTTTTGGTAGGTTTCCATAGGTGCCGGCTGAGCTAGAGGCCAAAATCCACAGGTAGGCACTTTGTAAAAAAACACCTCTGTTTTCTGTAAAAAAATGTGATGTGTCCATGTTGTGTTTTGGGCCATTGCCTTTCGTGGGCGCTAGGCCTACCCTCACAAGTGAGGTCCCATTGTTATCGGGAGACTCGGGGGAACGCTGGGTGGAAGGAAATTTGCGGCTCCTCTCAGATTCCAGAACTTTCTGTCACCGAAATGAGAGGAAAAAGTGTTTTTCTGGTCAAATTTTGAGGTTTGCAAAGGATTCTGGGTAACAGAACCTGGTCAGATCCCCACAAGTCACCCCATCTTGGATTCCACTAGGTGTCTAGTTTTCAAAAATGTGCTGGTTTGCTAGGTTTCCTCAGGTGCCGGCTGAGCTAGAGGCCAAAATCCACAGGTAGGCACTTTGTAAAAAACACCTCTGTTTTCTGTGAAAAAATTTGATCTGTCTACATTGTGTTATGGGCCATTTGCTTTCGTGGGCGCTAGGCCTACCCACACAAGTGAGGTCCAATTTTTATCGGGAGACTTGGGAGAATGCTGGGTGGAAGGAAATTTGTGGTTCCTCTCAGATTCCAGAACTTTCTGTCACCGAAATGAGAGGAAAAAGTATTTTTTTGTTCAAATTTTGAGGTTTGCAAAGGATTCTGCGTAACAGAACCTGGTCAGATCTCCACAAGTCACCCCATCTTGGATTTCCCTAGGTTTCTAGTTTTAAAAAATGTGCTGGTTTGCTAGGCTTCCCTAGGTGCCGGCTGAGCTAGAGGCCAAAATCCACAGGTAGGCACTTTGTAAAAAACACCTCTGTTTTCTGTGAAAAAATGTGATGTGTCCACGTTGTGTTTAGGGCCATTTCCTTTCGTGGGCGCTAGGCCTACCCACACAAGTGAGGTACCATTTTTATCGGGAGACTTGGGGGAACGCTGGGTGGAAGGAAATTTGTGGTTCATCTCAGATTCCAGAACTTTCTGTCACAGAAATGAGAGGAAAAGGTATTTTTGGGGCCAAATTTTGAGGTTTGCAAGGGATTCTGGGTAACAGAACCTGGTCAGAGCCCCACAAGTCACAGCATCTTGGATTCCCCTAGGTTTGTAATTTTCAAAAATGTGCTGGTTTGCTCGGTTTCCCCAGGTGCCTGCTGAGCTAGAGGCCAAAATCCACAGGAAGGCACTGTTTTCTGTGAAAAAATGTGATGTGTCCAAGTTGTGTTTTGGGCCATTTCCTTTCGTGGGCGCTAGGCCTACCCACACAAGTGAGGTACCATTGTTATCGGGAGACTTGGGGGAACGCTGGGTGGAAGGAAATTTGTCGCTCCTCTCAGACTCCAGAACTTTCTGTCACCGAAATGGGAGTAAAAAGTGTTTTTTGGGTGAAATTGTGAGGTTTGCAAAGGATTCTGGGTAACAGAACCTGGTCAGAGCCCCACAAGTCACCCCATCTTGGATTCCCCTAGGTGTCTAGTTTTAAAAAATGCGCTGGTTTGCTCGGTTTCCCCAGGTGCCGGCTGAGCTAGAGGTCAAAATCCACAGGTAGGCACTTTGTAAAAAACACCTCTGTTTTCTGTGAAAAAATGTGATGTGTCCACGGTGTGTTTTGGGCCATTTCCTTTCTTGGGCGCTAGGCCTACCCACACAAGTGAGGTTCCATCTTTATCGGGAGACTTGGGAGAACGCTGGGTGGAAGGAAATTTGTGTCTCCTTTCAGATTCCAGAACTTTCTATCACCGAAATGGGAGTTAAAAGTGTTTTTGGGGTGAAATTGTGAGGTTTGCAAAGGATTCTGGGAAACAGAACCTGGTCAGAGCTCCACAAGTCACCCCATCTTGGATTCCCCTAGGTTTCTAGTTTTCAGAAATGCCCAGTTTTGGTAGGTTTCCATAGGTGCCGGCTGAGCTAGAGGCCAAAATCCACAGGTAGGCACTTTGTAAAAAAACACCTCTGTTTTCTGTGAAAAAATGTGATGTGTCAACGTTGTGTTTTGGGTCATTTGCTTTTGTGGGAGCTAGGCCTACCCACACAAGTGAGGTACCATTGTTATAGAGAGACTTGGGGGACCACTGGGTGGAAGGAAATTTGGGGCTCCTCTCAGATTCCAGAACTTTCTATCACCGAAATGGGAGTTAAAAGTGTTTTTTGGGTGAAATTGTGAGGTTTGCAAAGGATTCTGGGAAACAGAACCTGGTCAGAGCCCCACAAGTCACCCCATCTTGGATTCCCCTAGGTGTCTAGTTTTAGAAAATGCGCTGGTTTGCTCGGTTTCCCTAGGTGCCGGCTGAGCTAGAGGCCAAAATCCACAGGTAGGCACTTTGTAAAAGACACCTTGTTTTCTGTGAAAAAATGTGATGTGTCCACGTTGTGTTTGGGCCATTTCCTTTCTTGGGCGCTAGGCCTACCCACACAAGTGAGGTACCATCTTTATCGGGAGACTTGGGAGAACGCTGGGTGGAAGGAAATTTGTGGCTCCTCTCAGATTCCAGAACTTTCTGTCACCGAAATAAGAGGAAAAAGTGTTTTTTTGGTCAAATTTTGAGGTTTGCAAAGGATTCTGGGTAACAGAACCTAGTCAGATCCCCACAAGTCACCGCGTCTTGGATTCCCCTAGGTTTCTAGTTTTCAAAAATGCGCTTGTTTGCTAGGTTTCCCCAGGTGCCGGCTGAGCTAGAGGCCAAAATCCACAGGTAGGCACTTTGTAAAAAACACCTCTGTTTTCTGTGAAACAATGTGATGTGTCAACGTTGTGTTTTGGGTCATTTGCTTTTGTGGGCGCTAGGCCTACCCACACAAGTGAGGTACCATTTTTATCGGGAGACTTGGGAGAATGCTGGGTGGAAGGAAATTTGTGGCTCCTCTCAGATTCCAGAACTTTCTGTCACCGAAATGGGAGTTAAAAGTGTTTTTTGGGTGAAATTGTGAGGTTTGCAAAGGATTCTGGGTAACAGAACCTGGTCAGAGCCCCACAAGTCACCCCATCTTGGATTCCCCCAGGTGTCTAGTTTTAAAAAATGAGCTGGTTTGCTCGGTTTCCCCAGGTGCCGGCTGAGGTAGAGGCCAAAATCCGTAGGTAGGCACTTTGTAAAAAACACCTCTGTTTTCTGTGAAAAAATGTGATGTGTCCACGTTGTGTTTTGGGCCATTTCCTTTCTTGGGCGCTAGGCCTACCCACACAAGTGAGGTACCATCTTTATCGGGAGACTTGGGAGAACGCTGGGTGGAAGGAAATTTGTGGCTCCTCTCAGATTCCAGAACTTTCTGTCACCGAAATAAGAGGAAAAGGTGTTTTTTTGGTCAAATTTTGAGGTTTGCAAAGGATTTTGGGTAACAGAACCTGGTCAGATCCCCACAAGTCACCGCATCTTGGATTCCCCTAGGTTTCTAGTTTTCAAAAATGTGCTGGTTTGCTAGGTTTCCCCAGGTGCCGGCTGAGCTAGAGGCCAAAATCCACAGGTAGGCACATTGTAAAAAAACACCTCTGTTTTCTGTGAAAAAATGTTATGTGTCAACGTTGTGTTTTGGGTCATGTGCTTTTGTGGTCACTAGGCCTACCCACACAAGTGAGGTACCATTTTTATCGGGAGACTTGGGAGAACGCTGGATGGAAGGAAATTTGTGGCTCCTCTTAGATTCCAGAACTTGCTGTCACCGAAATGAGAGGAAAAAGTGTTTTTTTGGTTAAATTTTGAGGTTTGCAAAGGATTCTGGGTAATAGAACCTGGTCAGATCCCCACAAGTCACCCCATCTTGGATTCCCCTAGGTTTCTAGTTTTCAAAAATGCGCTGGTTTGCTAGGTTTCCCCAGGTGCCTGCTGAGCTAGAGGCCAAAATCCACAGGTAGTCACTTTGTAAAAAATACCTCTGTTTTCTGTGAAAAAATGTGATGTGTCCATGTTGTGTTTTGGGCCATTTCCTTTCGTGGGCGCTAGGCCTACCCACACAAGTGAGGTACCATTTTTATCGGGAGACTTGGGAGAACGCTGTGTGGAAGGAAATTTGTGGCTCCTCTCAGATTTCAGAACTTTCTCTCACCGAAATGAGAGGAAAAAATGTTTTTTTGGTCAAATTTTTAGGTTTGCAAAGGATTCTGGGCAACAGAACCTGGTCAGATCCCCACAAGTCACCCCATCTTGCATTCCCCTAGGTTTCTAGTTTTCAAAAATGCACTGGTTTGCTAGGTTTCCCCAGGTGCCGGCTGAGCTAGAGGCCAAAATCCACAGGTAGGCACTTTGTAAAAAACACCTCTGTTTTCTGTGAAACAATGTGATGTGTCAACGTTGTGTTTTGGGTCATTTGCTTTTGTGGGAGCTAGGCCTACCCACACAAGTGAGGTACCATTTTTATCGGGAGACTTGGGAGAATGCTGGGTGGAAGGAAATTTGTGGCTCCTCTCAGATTCCAGAACTTTCTGTCTCCGAAATGGGAGTTAAAAGTGTTTTTTGGGTGAAATTGTGAGGTTTGCAAAGGATTCTGGGTAACAGAACCTGGTCAGAGCCCCACAAGTCACCCCATCTTGGATTCCCCTAGATGTCTAGTTTTAGAAAATGCGCTGGATTGCTTGGTTTCCCCAGGTGCCGGCTGAGCTAGTGGCCAAAATCCACAGGTAGGCACTTTGTAAAAAACACCTCTGTTTTCTGTGAAAAAATGTGATGTGTCCACGTTGTGTTTGGGCCATTTCCTTTCTTGGGCGCTAGGCCTACCCACACAAGTGAGGTACCATCTTTATCGGGAGACTTGGGAGAACGCTGGGTGGAAGGAAATTTGTGGCTCCTCTCAGATTCCAGAACTTTCTGTCACCGAAATAAGAGGAAAAAGTGTTTTTTTGGTCAAATCTTTAGGTTTGCAAAGGATTCTGGGTAACAGAACCTGGTCAGATCCCCACAAGTCACTGCGTCTTGGATTTCCCTAGGTTTCTAGTTTTCAAAAATGCGCTGGTTTGCTAGGTTTCCCCAGGTGCCGGCTGAGCTAGAGGCCAAAATCCACAGGTAGGCACTTTGTAAAAAACACCTCTGTTTTCTGTGAAACAATGTGATGTGTCAACGTTGTGTTTTGGGTCAATTGCTTTTGTGGGCGCTAGGCCTACCCACACAAGTGAGGTACCATTTTTATCGGGAGACTTGGGAGAATGCTGGGTGGAAGGAAATTTTTGGCTCCTCTCAGATTCCAGAACTTTCTGTCACCGAAATGGGAGTTAAAAGTGTTTTTTAGGTGAAATTGTGAGGTTTGCAAAGGATTCTGGGTAACAGAACCTGGTCAGAGCCCCAGAAGTCACCCCATCTTGGATTCCCCTAGGTGTCTAGTTTTAAAAAATGCGCTGGTTTGCTCGGTTTCCCCAGGTGCCAGCTGAGCTAGAGGCCAAAATCCACAGGTAGGCACTTTTTAAAAAACACCTCTGTTTTCTGTGAAAAAATGTGATGTGTCCACGTTGTGTTTAGGGCCATTTCCTTTCTTGGGCGCTAGGCCTACCCACACAAGTGAGGTACCATCTTTATCGGGAGACTTGGGAGAACGCTGGGTGGGAGGAAATTTGTGGCTCCTCTCAGATTCCAGAACTTTCTGTCACCGAAATAAGAGGAAAAAGTGTTTTTTTGGTAAAATTTAGAGGTTTGCAAAGGATTTTGGGTAACAGAACCTGGTCAGATCCCCACAAGTCACCGCATCTTGGATTCCCCTAGGTTTCTAGTTTTGAAAAAAGTGCTGGTTTGCTAGGCTTCCCCAGGTGCCGGCTGAGCTAGAGGCCAAAATCCACAGGTAGGCACTTTGTAAAAAAAACACCTCTGTTTTCTGTGAAAAAATGTGATGTGTCCATGTTGTGTTTTGGGCCATTGCCATTCGTGGGCGCTAGGCCTACCCACACAAGTGAGGTACCATTGTTATCAGGAGACTCGGTGGAACGCTGGGTGGAAGGAAATTTGTGGCTCCTCTCAGATTCCCGAACTTTCTGTCACCGAAATGAGAGTAAAAAGTGTTTTTTTGGTCAAATTTTGAGGTTTGCAAAGGATTCTGGGTAACAGAACCTGGTCAGATCCCCACAAGTCACCGCATCTTGGATTCCCCTAGGTTTCTAGCTTTCAAAAATGCGCTGGTTTGCTAGGTTTCCCCAGGTGCCGGTTGAGCTAGAGGCCAAAATCTACAGGTAGGCACTTTGTAAAAAGCACCTCTGTTTTCTGTAAAAAAATGTGATATGTCAACGTTGTGTTTTGGGTCATTTGCTTTTGTGGGCGCTAGGCCTACCCACACAAGTGAGGTACCATTTTTATCGGGAGACTTGGTAGAACGCTGGGTGGAAGGAAATTTGTGGCTCCTCTTAGATTCCAGAACTTGCTGTCACCGAAATGAGAGGAAAAAGTGTTTTTTTGGTTAAATTTTGAGGTTTGCAAAGGATTCTGGGTAATAGAACCTGGTCAGATCCCCACAAGTCACCCCATCTTGGATTCCCCTAGGTTTCTAGTTTTAAAAAATGCGCTGGTTTGCTAGGTTTCCCCAGGTGCCTGCTGAGCTAGAGGCCAAAATCCACAGGTAGTCACTTTGTAAAAAATACCTCTGTTTTCTGTGAAAAAATGTGATGTGTCCATGTTGTGTTTTGGGCCATTTCCTTTCGTGGGCGCTAGGCCTACCCACACAAGTGAGGTACCATTTTTATCGGGAGACTTGGGAGAACGCTGGGTGGAAGGAAATTTGTGGCTCCTCTCAGATTTCAGAACTTTCTCTCACCGAAATGAGAGGAAAAAATGTTTTTTTGGTCAAATTTTTAGGTTTGCAAAGGATTCTGGGCAACAGAACCTGGTCAGATCCCCACAAGTCACCCCATCTTGCATTCCCCTAGGTTTCTAGTTTTCAAAAATGCACTGGTTTGCTAGGTTTCCCCAGGTGCCGGCTGAGCTAGAGGCCAAAATCCACAGGTAGGCACTTTGTAAAAAACACCTCTGTTTTCTGTGAAACAATGTGATGTGTCAACGTTGTGTTTTGGGTCATTTGCTTTTGTGGGAGCTAGGCCTACCCACACAAGTGAGGTACCATTTTTATCGGGAGACTTGGGAGAATGCTGGGTGGAAGGAAATTTGTGGCTCCTCTCAGATTCCAGAACTTTCTGTCTCCGAAATGGGAGTTAAAAGTGTTTTTTGGGTGAAATTGTGAGGTTTGCAAAGGATTCTGGGTAACAGAACCTGGTCAGAGCCCCACAAGTCACCCCATCTTGGATTCCCCTAGATGTCTAGTTTTAGAAAATGCGCTGGATTGCTTGGTTTCCCCAGGTGCCGGCTGAGCTAGTGGCCAAAATCCACAGGTAGGCACTTTGTAAAAAACACCTCTGTTTTCTGTGAAAAAATGTGATGTGTCCATGTTGTGTTTGGGCCATTTCCTTTCTTGGGCGCTAGGCCTACCCACACAAGTGAGGTACCATCTTTATCGGGAGACTTGGGAGAACGCTGGGTGGAAGGAAATTTGTGGCTCCTCTCAGATTCCAGAACTTTCTGTCACTGAAATAAGAGGAAAAAGTGTTTTTTTGGTCAAATCTTTAGGTTTGCAAAGGATTCTGGGTAACAGAACCTGGTCAGATCCCCACAAGTCACCGCGTCTTGGATTCCCCTAGGTTTCTAGTTTTCAAAAATGCGCTGGTTTGCTAGGTTTCCCCAGGTGCCGGCTGAGCTAGAGGCCAAAATCCACAGGTAGGCACTTTGTAAAAAACACCTCTGTTTTCTGTGAAACAATGTGATGTGTCAACGTTGTGTTTTGGGTCAATTGCTTTTGTGGGCGCTAGGCCTACCCACACAAGTGAGGTACCATTTTTATCGGGAGACTTGGGAGAATGCTGGGTGGAAGGAAATTTTTGGCTCCTCTCAGATTCCAGAACTTTCTGTCACCGAAATGGGAGTTAAAAGTGTTTTTTGGGTGAAATTGTGAGGTTTGCAAAGGATTCTGGGTAACAGAACCTGGTCAGAGCCCCAGATGTCACCCCATCTTGGATTCCCCTAGGTGTCTAGTTTTAAAAAATGCGCTGGTTTGCTCGGTTTCCCCAGGTGCCAGCTGAGCTAGAGGCCAAAATCCACAGGTAGGCACCTTTTAAAAAACACCTCTGTTTTCTGTGAAAAAATGTGATGTGTCCACGTTGTGTTTAGGGCCATTTCCTTTCTTGGGCGCTAGGCCTACCCACACAAGTGAGGTACCATCTTTATCGGGAGACTTGGGAGAACGCTGGGTGGGAGGAAATTTGTGGCTCCTCTCAGATTCCAGAACTTTCTGTCACCGAAATAAGAGGAAAAAGTGTTTTTTTGGTAAAATTTAGAGGTTTGCAAAGGATTTTGGGTAACAGAACCTGGTCAGATCCCCACAAGTCACCGCATCTTGGATTCCCCTAGGTTTCTAGTTTTGAAAAAAGTGCTGGTTTGCTAGGTTTCCCCAGGTGCCGGCTGAGCTAGAGGCCAAAATCCACAGGTAGGCACTTTGTAAAAAAAACACCTCTGTTTTCTGTGAAAAAATGTGATGTGTCCATGTTGTGTTTTGGGCCATTGCCATTCGTGGGCGCTAGGCCTACCCACACAAGTGAGGTACCATTGTTATCAGGAGACTCGGTGGAACGCTGGGTGGAAGGAAATTTGTGGCTCCTCTCAGATTCCCGAACTTTCTGTCACCGAAATGAGAGTAAAAAGTGTTTTTTTGGTCAAATTTTGAGGTTTGCAAAGGATTCTGGGTAACAGAACCTGGTCAGATCCCCACAAGTCACCGCATCTTGGATTCCCCTAGGTTTCTAGCTTTCAAAAATGCGCTGGTTTGCTAGGTTTCCCCAGGTGCCGGTTGAGCTAGAGGCCAAAATCTACAGGTAGGCACTTTGTAAAAAACACCTCTGTTTTCTGTTAAAAAATGTGATATGTCAACGTTGTGTTTTGGGTCATTTGCTTTTGTGGGCGCTAGGCCTACCCACACAAGTGAGGTACCATTTTTATCGGGAGACTTGGTAGAACGCTGGGTGGAAGGAAATTTGTGGCTCCTCTCAGATTCCAGAACTTTCTGTCACCGAAATGAGAGGAAAAAGTGTTTTTTTGGTCAAATTTTGAGGTTTGCAAAGGATTCTGGGTAACAGAACCTGGTCAGATCCCCACAAGTCACCCCATCTTGGATTCCCCTAGGTTTCTAGTTTTAAAAAATGTGATGGTTTGCTAGGATTCCCCAGGTGCCTGCTGAGCTAGAGGCCAAAATCCACAGGTAGTCACTTTGTAAAAAACACCTCTGTTTTCTGTGAAAAAATGTAATGTGTCCATGATGTGTTTTGGGCCATTTCCTTTCGTGGGCGCTAGGCCTACCAACACAAGTCAGGTACTATTTTTATCGGGAGACTTGGGAGAACGCTGGGTGGAAGGAAATTTGTGGCTCCTCTCAGATTTCAGAACTTTCTCTCACCGAAATGAGAGGAAAAAGTGTTTTTTTTGGTGAAATTTTGAGGTTTGCAAAGGATTCTGGGTAACAGAACCTGGTCAGATCCCCACAAGTCACCCCATCTTGGATTCCCCTAGGTTTCTAGTTTTCAAAAATGCGCTGGTTTGCTAGGTTTCCCCAGATGCCGGTTGAGCTAGAGGCCAAAATCCACAGGTAGGCACTTTGTAAAAAAACACCTTTGTTTTCTGTAAAAAATGTGGTGTGTCAACGTTGTGTTTTGGGCCATTTTCTTTTGTGGGCGCTAGGCCTACCCACACAAGTGTGGTACCATCTTTATCGGGAGACTTGGGAGAACGCTGGGTGGGAGGAAATTTGTGGCTCCTCTCAGATTCCAGAACTTTCTGTCACCGAAATAAGAGGAAAAAGTGTTTTTTTGGTAAAATTTAGAGGTTTGCAAAGGATTTTGGGTAACAGAACCTGGTCAGATCCCCACAAGTCACCGCATCTTGGATTCCCCTAGGTTTCTAGTTTTGAAAAAAGTGCTGGTTTGCTAGGCTTCCCCAGGTGCCGGCTGAGCTAGAGGCCAAAATCCACAGGTAGGCACTTTGTAAAAAAAACACCTCTGTTTTCTGTGAAAAAATGTGATGTGTCCATGTTG
The DNA here is from genome assembly GCF_031143425.1 of Pleurodeles waltl. NCBI lineage: Eukaryota > Metazoa > Chordata > Amphibia > Caudata > Salamandridae > Pleurodeles > Pleurodeles waltl. The sequence continues at coordinate 439,355,126 of NC_090446.1, read as the reverse complement.
TGTTTTGGGCCATTGCCATTCGTGGGCGCTAGGCCTACCCACACAAGTGAGGTACCATTGTTATCAGGAGACTCGGTGGAACGCTGGGTGGAAGGAAATTTGTGGCTCCTCTCAGATTCCCGAACTTTCTGTCACCGAAATGAGAGTAAAAAGTGTTTTTTTGGTCAAATTTTGAGGTTTGCAAAGGATTCTGGGTAACAGAACCTGGTCAGATCCCCACAAGTCACCGCATCTTGGATTCCCCTAGGTTTCTAGCTTTCAAAAATGCGCTGGTTTGCTAGGTTTCCCCAGGTGCCGGTTGAGCTAGAGGCCAAAATCTACAGGTAGGCACTTTGTAAAAAACACCTCTGTTTTCTGTAAAAAAATGTGATATGTCAACGTTGTGTTTTGGGTCATTTGCTTTTGTGGGCGCTAGGCCTACCCACACAAGTGAGGTACCATTTTTATCGGGAGACTTGGTAGAACGCTGGGTGGAAGGAAATTTGTGGCTCCTCTTAGATTCCAGAACTTGCTGTCACCGAAATGAGAGGAAAAAGTGTTTTTTTGGTTAAATTTTGAGGTTTGCAAAGGATTCTGGGTAATAGAACCTGGTCAGATCCCCACAAGTCACCCCATCTTGGATTCCCCTAGGTTTCTAGTTTTAAAAAATGCGCTGGTTTGCTAGGTTTCCCCAGGTGCCTGCTGAGCTAGAGGCCAAAATCCACAGGTAGTCACTTTGTAAAAAATACCTCTGTTTTCTGTGAAAAAATGTGATGTGTCCATGTTGTGTTTTGGGCCATTTCCTTTCGTGGGCGCTAGGCCTACCCACACAAGTGAGGTACCATTTTTATCGGGAGACTTGGGAGAACGCTGGGTGGAAGGAAATTTGTGGCTCCTCTCAGATTTCAGAACTTTCTCTCACCGAAATGAGAGGAAAAAATGTTTTTTTGGTCAAATTTTTAGGTTTGCAAAGGATTCTGGGCAACAGAACCTGGTCAGATCCCCACAAGTCACCCCATCTTGCATTCCCCTAGGTTTCTAGTTTTCAAAAATGCACTGGTTTGCTAGGTTTCCCCAGGTGCCGGCTGAGCTAGAGGCCAAAATCCACAGGTAGGCACTTTGTAAAAAACACCTCTGTTTTCTGTGAAACAATGTGATGTGTCAACGTTGTGTTTTGGGTCATTTGCTTTTGTGGGAGCTAGGCCTACCCACACAAGTGAGGTACCATTTTTATCGGGAGACTTGGGAGAATGCTGGGTGGAAGGAAATTTGTGGCTCCTCTCAGATTCCAGAACTTTCTGTCTCCGAAATGGGAGTTAAAAGTGTTTTTTGGGTGAAATTGTGAGGTTTGCAAAGGATTCTGGGTAACAGAACCTGGTCAGAGCCCCACAAGTCACCCCATCTTGGATTCCCCTAGATGTCTAGTTTTAGAAAATGCGCTGGATTGCTTGGTTTCCCCAGGTGCCGGCTGAGCTAGTGGCCAAAATCCACAGGTAGGCACTTTGTAAAAAACACCTCTGTTTTCTGTGAAAAAATGTGATGTGTCCACGTTGTGTTTGGGCCATTTCCTTTCTTGGGCGCTAGGCCTACCCACACAAGTGAGGTACCATCTTTATCGGGAGACTTGGGAGAACGCTGGGTGGAAGGAAATTTGTGGCTCCTCTCAGATTCCAGAACTTTCTGTCACTGAAATAAGAGGAAAAAGTGTTTTTTTGGTCAAATCTTTAGGTTTGCAAAGGATTCTGGGTAACAGAACCTGGTCAGATCCCCACAAGTCACCGCGTCTTGGATTCCCCTAGGTTTCTAGTTTTCAAAAATGCGCTGGTTTGCTAGGTTTCCCCAGGTGCCGGCTGAGCTAGAGGCCAAAATCCACAGGTAGGCACTTTGTAAAAAACACCTCTGTTTTCTGTGAAACAATGTGATGTGTCAACGTTGTGTTTTGGGTCAATTGCTTTTGTGGGCGCTAGGCCTACCCACACAAGTGAGGTACCATTTTTATCGGGAGACTTGGGAGAATGCTGGGTGGAAGGAAATTTTTGGCTCCTCTCAGATTCCAGAACTTTCTGTCACCGAAATGGGAGTTAAAAGTGTTTTTTGGGTGAAATTGTGAGGTTTGCAAAGGATTCTGGGTAACAGAACCTGGTCAGAGCCCCAGATGTCACCCCATCTTGGATTCCCCTAGGTGTCTAGTTTTAAAAAATGCGCTGGTTTGCTCGGTTTCCCCAGGTGCCAGCTGAGCTAGAGGCCAAAATCCACAGGTAGGCACCTTTTAAAAAACACCTCTGTTTTCTGTGAAAAAATGTGATGTGTCCACGTTGTGTTTAGGGCCATTTCCTTTCTTGGGCGCTAGGCCTACCCACACAAGTGAGGTACCATCTTTATCGGGAGACTTGGGAGAACGCTGGGTGGGAGGACATTTGTGGCTCCTCTCAGATTCCAGAACTTTCTGTCACCGAAATAAGAGGAAAAAGTGTTTTTTTGGTAAAATTTAGAGGTTTGCAAAGGATTTTGGGTAACAGAACCTGGTCAGATCCCCACAAGTCACCGCATCTTGGATTCCCCTAGGTTTCTAGTTTTGAAAAAAGTGCTGGTTTGCTAGGTTTCCCCAGGTGCCGGCTGAGCTAGAGGCCAAAATCCACAGGTAGGCACTTTGTAAAAAAAACACCTCTGTTTTCTGTGAAAAAATGTGATGTGTCCATGTTGTGTTTTGGGCCATTGCCATTCGTGGGCGCTAGGCCTACCCACACAAGTGAGGTACCATTGTTATCAGGAGACTCGGTGGAACGCTGGGTGGAAGGAAATTTGTGGCTCCTCTCAGATTCCCGAACTTTCTGTCACCGAAATGAGAGTAAAAAGTGTTTTTTTGGTCAAATTTTGAGGTTTGCAAAGGATTCTGGGTAACAGAACCTGGTCAGATCCCCACAAGTCACCGCATCTTGGATTCCCCTTGGTTTCTAGCTTTCAAAAATGCGCTGGTTTGCTAAGTTTCCCCAGGTGCCGGTTGAGCTAGAGGCCAAAATCTACAGGTAGGCACTTTGTAAAAAACACCTCTGTTTTCTGTAAAAAAATGTGATATGTCAACGTTGTGTTTTGGGTCATTTGCTTTTGTGGGCGCTAGGCCTACCCACACAAGTGAGGTACCATTTTTATCGGGAGACTTGGTAGAACGCTGGGTGGAAGGAAATTTGTGGCTCCTCTCAGATTCCAGAACTTTCTGTCACCGAAATGAGAGGAAAAAGTGTTTTTTTGGTCAAATTTTGAGGTTTGCAAAGGATTCTGGGTAACAGAACCTGGTCAGATCCCCACAAGTCACCCCATCTTGGATTCCCCTAGGTTTCTAGTTTTAAAAAATGTGATGGTTTGCTAGGATTCCCCAGGTGCCTGCTGAGCTAGAGGCCAAAATCCACAGGTAGTCACTTTGTAAAAAACACCTCTGTTTTCTGTGAAAAAATGTAATGTGTCCATGATGTGTTTTGGGCCATTTCCTTTCGTGGGCGCTAGGCCTACCAACACAAGTCAGGTACTATTTTTATCGGGAGACTTGGGAGAACGCTGGGTGGAAGGAAATTTGTGGCTCCTCTCAGATTTCAGAACTTTCTCTCACCGAAATGAGAGGAAAAAGTGTTTTTTTGGTGAAATTTTGAGGTTTGCAAAGGATTCTGGGTAACAGAACCTGGTCAGATCCCCACAAGTCACCCCATCTTGGATTCCCCTAGGTTTCTAGTTTTCAAAAATGCGCTGGTTTGCTAGGTTTCCCCAGATGCCGGTTGAGCTAGAGGCCAAAATCCACAGGTAGGCACTTTGTAAAAAAACACCTTTGTTTTCTGTAAAAAATGTGGTGTGTCAACGTTGTGTTTTGGGCCATTTTCTTTTGTGGGCGCTAGGCCTACCCACACAAGTGTGGTACCATTTTTATCGGGAGACTTGCAAGAACGCTGGGTGGAAGGAAATTCTTGGCTCCTCTCAGATTCCAGAACTTTCTGTCACCGAAATGGGAGTTAAAAGTGTTTTTTGGGTGAAATTGTGAGGTTTGCAAAGGATTCTGGGTAACAGAACCTGGTCAGAGCCCCACAAGTCACCCCATCTTGGATTCCCCTAGGTGTCTAGTTTTAAAAAATGTGCTGCTTTGCTCGGTTTCCCCAGGTGCCGGCTGAGCTAGAGGCCAAAATCCACAGGTAGGCACTTTGTAAAAAACACCTCTGTTTTCTGTGAAAAAATGTGATGTGTCCACGTTGTGTTTGTGCCATTTCCTTTCTTGGGCGCTAGGCCCACCCACACAAGTGAGGTACCATCTTTATCGGGAGACTTGGGAGAACGCTGGGTGGAAGGACATTTGTGGCTCCTCTCAGATTCCAGAACTTTCTGTCACCGAAATGAGAGGAAAAAGTGTTTTTTTGGTCAAATTTTGAGGTTTGCAAAGGATTCTGGGTAACAGAAGCTGGTCAGATCCCCACAAATCACCCCATCTTGGATTCCCCTAGGTTTCTAGTTTTCAGAAATGCCCAATTTTGGTAGGTTTCCATAGGTGCCGGCTGAGCTAGAGGCCAAAATCCACAGGTAGGCACTTTGTAAAAAAACACCTCTGTTTTCTGTGAAAAAATTTGATGTGTCCATGTTGTGTTTTGGGCCATTGCCTTTCGTGGGCGCTAGGCCTACCCACACAAGTGAGGTCCCATTGTTATCGGGACACTCGGGGGAACGCTGGGTGGAAGGAAATTTGTGGCTCCTCTCACATTCCAGAACTTTCTGTCACCGAAATGAGAGGAAAAAGTGTTTTTTTGGTCAAATTTTGAGGTTTGCAAAGGATTCTGGGTAACAGAACCTGGTCAGATCCCCACAAGTAACCCCATCTTGGATTCCACTAGGTGTCTAGTTTTAAAAAATGTGCTGGTTTGCTAGGTTTCCTCAGGTGCCGACTGAGCTAGAGGCCAAAAGCCACAGTTAGGCACTTTGTAAAAAACACCTCAGTTTTCTGTGAAAAAATGTGATCTGTCTACATTGTGTTATGGGCCATTTGCTTTCGTGGGCGCTAGGCCTACCCACACAAGTGAGGTCCAATTTTTATCGGGAGACTTGGGAGAATGCTGGGTGGAAGGAAATTTGTGGCTCCTCTCAGATTCCAGAACTTTCTGTCACCGAAATGAGAGGAAAAAGTATTTTTTTGTTCAAATTTTGAGGTTTGCAAAGGATTCTGCGTAACAGAACCTGGTCAGATCCCCACAAGTCACCCCATCTTGGATTTCCCTAGGTTTCTAGTTTCAAAAAATGTGCTGGTTTGCTAGGCTTCCCTAGGTGCCGGCTGAGCTAGAGGCCAAAATCCACAGGTAGGCACTTTGTAAAAAACACCTCTGTTTTCTGTGAAAAAATGTGATGTGTCCACGTTGTGTTTAGGGCCATTTCCTTTCGTGGGCGCTAGGCCTACCCACACAAGTGAGGTACCATTTTTATCGGGAGACTTGGGGGAACGCTGGGTGGAAGGAAATTTGTGGCTCATCTCAGATTCCAGAACTTTCTGTCACAGAAATGAGAGGAAAAGGTATTTTTTTGGCCAAATTTTGAGGTTTGCAAAGGATTCTGGGTAACAGAACCTGGTCAGAGCCCCACAAGTCACAGCATCTTGGATTCCCCTAGGTTTCTAGTTTTCAAAAATGTGCTGGTTTGCTCGGTTTCCCCAGGTGCCTGCTGAGCTAGAGGCCAAAATCCACAGGTAGGCACTGTTTTCTGTGAAAAAATGTGATGTGTCCACGTTGTGTTTTGGGCCATTTCCTTTCGTGGGCGCTAGGCCTACCCACACAAGTGAGGTACCATTGTTATCGGGAGACTTGGGGGAACGCTGGGTGGAAGGAAATTTGTCGCTCCTCTCAGATTCCAGAACTTTCTGTCACCGAAATGGGAGTAAAAAGTGTTTTTTGGGTGAAATTGTGAGGTTTGCAAAGGATTCTGGGTAACAGAACCTGGTCAGAGCCCCACAAGTCACCCCATCTTGGATTCCCCTAGGTGTCTAGATTTAAAAAATGCTCTGGTTCGCTCGGTTTCCCCAGGTGCCGGCTGAGCTAGAGGCCAAAATCCACAGGTAGGCACTTTGTAAAAAACACCTCGGTTTTCTGTGAAAAAATGTGATGTGTCCACGGTGTGTTTTGGGCCATTTCCTTTCTTGGGCGCTAGGCCTACCCACACAAGTGAGGTTCCATCTTTATCGGGAGACTTGGGAGAACGCTGGGTGGAAAGAAATTTGTGGCTCCTCTCAGATTCCAGAACTTTCTGTCACCGAAATAAGAGGAAAAAGTGTTTTTTTGGTCAAATTTTGAGGTTTGCAAAGGATTCTGGGTAACAGAACCTGGTCAGATCTCCACAAGTCACTGCATCTTGGATTCCCCTAGGTTTCTAGTTTTCAAAAATGCGCTGGTTTGCTAGGTTTCCCCAGGTGCCGGCTGAGCTAGAGGCCAAAATCCACAGGTAGGCACTTTGTAACAAACACCTCTGTTTTCTGTGAAAAAATGTGATGTGTCAACGTTGTGTTTTGGGTCATTTGCTTTTGTGGACGCTAGGCCTACCCACACAAGTGAGGTACAATTTTTATCGGGAGACTTGGGAGAACGCTGGGTGGAAGGAAATTTGTGGCTCCTCTCAGATTCCAGAACTTTCTGTCACTGAAATGAGAGGAAAAAGTGTTTTTTTGGTCAAAGTTTGAGGTTTGCAAAGGATTCTGGGTAACAGAACCTGGTCAGATCCCCACAAGTCACCCCATCTTGGATTTCCCTAGGTTTCTAGTTTTCAAAAATGTGCTGGTTTCCTAGGTTTCCCCAGGTGCCTGCTGAGCTAGAGGCCAAAATCCACAGGTAGTCACTTTGTAAAAAACACCTCTGTTTTCTGTGAAAAAATGTGATGTGTCCATGTTGTGTTTTGGGCCATTTCCTTTCGTGGGTGCTAGGCCTACCCACACAAGTGAGGTACCATTTTTATCGGGAGACTTGGGAGAACGCTGGGTGAAAGGAAATTTGTGGCTCCTCTCAGATTTCAGAACTTTCTCTCACCGAAATGAGAGGAAATAGTGTTTTTTTGGTCAAATTTTGAGCTTTGCAAAGGATTCTGGGTAACAGAACCTGGTCAGATCCCCACAAGTCAACCCATCTTGGATTCCCCTAGGTTTCTAGTTTTCAAAAATGCACTGGTTTCCTAGGTTTCCCCAGGTGCCGCCTGAGCTAGAGGCCAAAATCCACAGGTAGGCACTTTGTAAAAAAACACCTCTGTTTTCTGTGAAAAAATGTGGTGTGTCAACGTTGTGTTTTGGGCCATTTGGTTTTGTGGGCGCTAGCCTACCAACACAAGTGAGGTACCATTTTTATTGGGAGACTCGCGAGAACGCTGGGTGGAAGGAAAATTGTGGCTCCTCTCAGATTCCAGAACTTTCTGTCACCGAAATGAGAGGAAAAAGTGTTTTTTGGTTACATTTTGAGGTTTCAAAGGATTCTGGGTAACAGAACCTGGTCAGATCCCCACAAGTCACCCCATCTTGGATTCCCCTAGGTTTCTAGTTTTCAGAAATGCCCAGTTTTGGTAGGTTTCCATAGGTGCCGGCTGAGCTAGAGGCCAAAATCCACAGGTAGGCACTTTGTAAAAAAACACCTCTGTTTTCTGTGAAAAAATGTGATGTGTCAACGTTGTGTTTTGGGTCATTTGCTTTTGTGGGAGCTAGGCCTACCCACACAAGTGAGGTACCATTGTTATCGAGAGACTTGGGGGACCACTGGGTGGAAGGAAATTTGGGGCTCCTCTCAGATTCCAGAACTTTCTATCACCGAAATGGGAGTTAAAAGTGTTTTTTGGGTGAAATTGTGAGGTTTGCAAAGGATTCTGGGAAACAGAACCTGGTCAGAGCCCCACAAGTCACCCCATCTTGGATTCCCCTAGGTGTCTAGTTTTAGAAAATGCGCTGGTTTCCTCGGTTTCCCCAGGTGCCGGCTGAGCTAGAGGCCAAAATCCGTAGGTAGGCACTTTGTAAAAAACACCTCTGTTTTCTGTGAAAAAATTTGATGTGTCCACGTTGTGTTTTGGGCCATTTCCTTTCTTGGGCGCTAGGCCTACCCACACAAGTGAGGTACCATTTTTATCGGGAGACTTGGGAGAACGCTGGATGGAAGGAAATTTGTGGCTCCTCTTAGATTCCAGAACTTGCTGTCACCGAAATGAGAGGAAAAAGTGTTTTTTTGGTTAAATTTTGAGGTTTGCAAAGGATTCTGGGTAATAGAACCTGGTCAGATCCCCACAAGTCACCCCATCTTGGATTCCCCTAGGTTTCTAGTTTTCAAAAATGCGCTGGTTTGCTAGGTTTCCCCAGGTGCCTGCTGAGCTAGAGGCCAAAATCCACAGGTAGTCACTTTGTAAAAAATACCTCTGTTTTCTGTGAAACAATGTGATGTGTCAACGTTGTGTTTTTGGTCATTTGCTTTTGTGGGAGCTAGGCCTACCCACACAAGTGAGGTACCATTTTTATCGGGAGACTTGGGAGAATGCTGGGTGGAAGGAAATTTGTGGCTCCTCTCAGATTCCAGAACTTTCTGTCTCCGAAATGGGAGTTAAAAGTGTTTTTTGGGTGAAATTGTGAGGTTTGCAAAGGATTATGGGTAACAGAACCTGGTCAGAGCCCCACAAGTCACCCCATCTTGGATTCCCCTAGATGTCTAGTTTTAGAAAATGCGCTGGATTGCTTGGTTTCCCCAGGTGCCGGCTGAGCTAGTGGCCAAAATCCACAGGTAGGCACTTTGTAAAAAACACCTCTGTTTTCTGTGAAAAAATGTGATGTGTCCACGTTGTGTTTGGGCCATTTCCTTTCTTGGGCGCTAGGCCTACCCACACAAGTGAGGTACCATCTTTATCGGGAGACTTGGGAGAATGCTGGGTGGAAGGAAATTTGTGGCTCCTCTCAGATTCCAGAACTTTCTGTCACCGAAATAAGAGGAAAAAGTGTTTTTTTGGTCAAATCTTTAGGTTTGCAAAGGATTCTGGGTAACAGAACCTGGTCAGATCCCCACAAGTCACCGCGTCTTGGATTTCCCTAGGTTTCTAGTTTTCAAAACTGCGCTGGTTTGCTAGGTTTCCCCAGGTGCCGGCTGAGCTAGAGGCCAAAATCCACAGGTAGGCACTTTGTAAAAAACACCTCTGTTTTCTGTGAAACAATGTGATGTGTCAACGTTGTGTTTTGGGTCAATTGCTTTTGTGGGCGCTAGGCCTACCCACACAAGTGAGGTACCATTTTTATCGGGAGACTTGGGAGAATGCTGGGTGGAAGGAAATTTTTGGCTCCTCTCAGATTCCAGAACTTTCTGTCACCGAAATGGGAGTTAAAAGTGTTTTTTGGGTGAAATTGTGAGGTTTGCAAAGGATTCTGGGTAACAGAACCTGGTCAGAGCCCCAGAAGTCACCCCATCTTGGATTCCCCTAGGTGTCTAGTTTTAAAAAATGCGCTGGTTTGCTCGGTTTCCCCAGGTGCCAGCTGAGCTAGAGGCCAAAATCCACAGGTAGGCACTTTTTAAAAAACACCTCTGTTTTCTGTGAAAAAATGTGATGTGTCCACGTTGTGTTTAGGGCCATTTCCTTTCTTGGGCGCTAGGCCTACCCACACAAGTGAGGTATCATCTTTATCGGGAGACTTGGGAGAACGCTGGGTGGGAGGAAATTTGTGGCTCCTCTCAGATTCCAGAACTTTCTGTCACCGAAATAAGAGGAAAAAGTGTTTTTTTGGTAAAATTTAGAGGTTTGCAAAGGATTTTGGGTAACAGAACCTGGTCAGATCCCCACAAGTCACCGCATCTTGGATTCCCCTAGGTTTCTAGTTTTGAAAAAAGTGCTGGTTTGCTAGGTTTCCCCAGGTGCCGGCTGAGCTAGAGGCCAAAATCCACAGGTAGGCACTTTGTAAAAAAAACACCTCTGTTTTCTGTGAAAAAATGTGATGTGTCCATGTTGTGTTTTGGGCCATTGCCATTCGTGGGCGCTAGGCCTACCCACACAAGTGAGGTACCATTGTTATCAGGAGACTCGGTGGAACGCTGGGTGGAAGGAAATTTGTGGCTCCTCTCAGATTCCCGAACTTTCTGTCACCGAAATGAGAGTAAAAATTTTTTTTTTGGTCAAATTTTGAGGTTTGCAAAGGATTCTGGGTAACAGAACCTGGTCAGATCCCCACAAGTCACAGCATCTTGGATTCCCCTAGGTTTCTAGCTTTCAAAAATGCGCTGGTTTGCTAGGTTTCCCCAGGTGCCGGTTGAGCTAGAGGCCAAAATCTACAGGTAGGCACTTTGTAAAAAACACCTCTGTTTTCTGTAACAAAAATGTGATATGTCAACGTTGTGTTTTGGGTCATTTGCTTTTGTGGGCGCTAGGCCTACCCACACAAGTGAGGTACCATTTTTATCGGGAGACTTGGTAGAACGCTGGGTGGAAGGAAATTTGTGGCTCCTCTTAGATTCCAGAACTTGCTGTCACCGAAATGAGAGGAAAAAGTGTTTTTTTTGGTTAAATGTTGAGGTTTGCAAAGGATTCTGGGTAATAGAACCTGGTCAGATCCCCACAAGTCACCCCATCTTGGATTCCCCTAGGTTTCTAGTTTTAAAAAATGCGCTGGTTTGCTAGGTTTCCCCAGGTGCCTGCTGAGCTAGAGGCCAAAATCCACAGGTAGTCACTTTGTAAAAAATACCTCTGTTTTCTGTGAAAAAATGTGATGTGTCCATGTTGTGTTTTCGGCCATTTCCTTTCGTGGGCGCTAGGCCTACCCACACAAGTGAGGTACCATTTTTATCGGGAGACTTGGGAGAACGCTGGGTGGAAGGAAATTTGTGGCTCCTCTCAGATTTCAGAACTTTCTCTCACCGAAATGAGAGGAAAAAATGTTTTTTTGGTCAAATTTTTAGGTTTGCAAAGGATTCTGGGCAACAGAACCTGGTCAGATCCCCACAAGTCACCCCATCTTGCATTCCCCTAGGTTTCTAGTTTTCAAAAATGCACTGGTTTGCTAGGTTTCCCCAGGTGCCGGCTGAGCTAGAGGCCAAAATCCACAGGTAGGCACTTTGTAAAAAACACCTCTGTTTTCTGTGAAACAACGTGATGTGTCAACGTTGTGTTTTGGGTCATTTGCTTTTGTGGGAGCTAGGCCTACCCACACAAGTGAGGTACCATTTTTATCGGGAGACTTGGGAGAATGCTGGGTGGAAGGAAATTTGTGGCTCCTCTCAGATTCCAGAACTTTCTGTCTCCGAAATGGGAGTTAAAAGTGTTTTTTGGGTGAAATTGTGAGGTTTGCAAAGGATTCTGGGTAACAGAACCTGGTCAGAGCCCCACAAGTCACCCCATCTTGGATTCCCCTAGATGTCTAGTTTTAGAAAATGCGCTGGATTGCTTGGTTTCCCCAGGTGCCGGCTGAGCTAGTGGCCAAAATCCACAGGTAGGCACTTTGTAAAAAACACCTCTGTTTTCTGTGAAAAAATGTGATGTGTCCACGTTGTGTTTGGGCCATTTCCTTTCTTGGGCGCTAGGCCTACCCACACAAGTGAGGTACCATCTTTATCGGGAGACTTGGAAGAACGCTGGGTGGAAGGAAATTTGTGGCTCCTCTCAGATTCCAGAACTTTCTGTCACCGAAATAAGAGGAAAAAGTGTTTTTTTGGTCAAATCTTTAGGTTTGCAAAGGATTCTGGGTAACAGAACCTGGTCAGATCCCCACAAGTCACCGCGTCTTGGATTCCCCTAGGTTTCTAGTTTTCAAAAATGCGCTGGTTTGCTAGGTTTCCCCAGGTGCCGGCTGAGCTAGAGGCCAAAATCCACAGGTAGGCACTTTGTAAAAAACACCTCTGTTTTCTGTGAAACAATGTGATGTGTCAACGTTGTGTTTTCGGTCAATTGCTTTTGTGGGCGCTAGGCCTACCCACACAAGTGAGGTACCATTTTTATCGGGAGACTTGGGAGAATGCTGGGTGGAAGGAAATTTTTGGCTCCTCTCAGATTCCAGAACTTTCTGTCACCGAAATGGGAGTTAAAAGTGTTTTTTGGGTGAAATTGTGAGGTTTGCAAAGGATTCTGGGTAACAGAACCTGGTCAGAGCCCCAGAAGTCACCCCATCTTGGATTCCCCTAGGTGTCTAGTTTTAAAAAATGCGCTGGTTTGCTCGGTTTCCCCAGGTGCCAGCTGAGCTAGAGGCCAAAATCCACAGGTAGGCACTTTTTAAAAAACACCTCTGTTTTCTGTGAAAAAATGTGATGTGTCCACGTTGTGTTTAGGGCCATTTCCTTTCTTGGGCGCTAGGCCTACCCACACAAGTGAGGTACCATCTTTATCGGGAGACTTGGGAGAACGCTGGGTGGGAGGAAATTTGTGGCTCCTCTCAGATTCCAGAACTTTCTGTCACCGAAATAAGAGGAAAAAGTGTTTTTTTTGGTAAAATTTAGAGGTTTGCAAAGGATTTTGGGTAACAGAACCTGGTCAGATCCCCACAAGTCACCGCATCTTGGATTCCCCTAGGTTTCTAGTTTTGAAAAAAGTGCTGGTTTGCTAGGTTTCCCCAGGTGCCGGCTGAGCTAGAGGCCAAAATCCACAGGTAGGCACTTTGTAAAAAAAACACCTCTGTTTTCTGTGAAAAAATGTGATGTGTCCATGTTGTGTTTTGGGCCATTGCCATTCGTGGGCGCTAGGCCTACCCACACAAGTGAGGTACCATTGTTATCAGGAGACTCGGTGGAACGCTGGGTGGAAGGAAATTTGTGGCTCCTCTCAGATTCCCGAACTTTCTGTCACCGAAATGAGAGTAAAAATTTTTTTTTGGGTCAAATTTTGAGGTTTGCAAAGGATTCTGGGTAACAGAACCTGGTCAGATCCCCACAAGTCACAGCATCTTGGACTCCCCTAGGTTTCTAGCTTTCAAAAATGCGCTGGTTTGCTAGGTTTCCCCAGGTGCCGGTTGAGCTAGAGGCCAAAATCTACAGGTAGGCACTTTGTAAAAAACACCTCTGTTTTCTGTAACAAAAATGTGATATGTCAACGTTGTGTTTTGGGTCATTTGCTTTTGTGGGCGCTAGGCCTACCCACACAAGTGAGGTACCATTTTTATCGGGAGACTTGGTAGAACGCTGGGTGGAAGGAAATTTGTGGCTCCTCTTAGATTCCAGAACTTGCTGTCACCGAAATGAGAGGAAAAAGTGTTTTTTTGGTTAAATTTTGAGGTTTGCAAAGGATTCTGGGTAATAGAACCTGGTCAGATCCCCACAAGTCACCCCATCTTGGATTCCCCTAGGTTTCTAGTTTTAAAAAATGCGCTGGTTTGCTAGGTTTCCCCAGGTGCCTGCTGAGCTAGAGGCCAAAATCCACAGGTAGTCACTTTGTAAAAAATACCTCTGTTTTCTGTGAAAAAATGTGATGTGTCCATGTTGTGTTTTGGGCCATTTCCTTTCGTGGGCGCTAGGCCTACCCACACAAGTGAGGTACCATTTTTATCGGGAGACTTGGGAGAACGCTGGGTGGAAGGAAATTTGTGGCTCCTCTCAGATTTCAGAACTTTCTCTCACCGAAATGAGAGGAAAAAATGTTTTTTTGGTCAAATTTTTAGGTTTGCAAAGGATTCTGGGCAACAGAACCTGGTCAGATCCCCACAAGTCACCCCATCTTGCATTCCCCTAGGTTTCTAGTTTTCAAAAATGCACTGGTTTGCTAGGTTTCCCCAGGTGCCGGCTGAGCTAGAGGCCAAAATCCACAGGTAGGCACTTTGTAAAAAACACCTCTGTTTTCTGTGAAACAATGTGATGTGTCAACGTTGTGTTTTGGGTCATTTGCTTTTGTGGGAGCTAGGCCTACCCACACAAGTGAGGTACCATTTTTATCGGGAGACTTGGGAGAATGCTGGGTGGAAGGAAATTTGTGGCTCCTCTCAGATTCCAGAACTTTCTGTCTCCGAAATGGGAGTTAAAAGTGTTTTTTGGGTGAAATTGTGAGGTTTGCAAAGGATTCTGGGTAACAGAACCTGGTCAGAGCCCCACAAGTCACCCCATCTTGGATTCCCCTAGATGTCTAGTTTTAGAAAATGCGCTGGATTGCTTGGTTTCCCCAGGTGCCGGCTGAGCTAGTGGCCAAAATCCACAGGTAGGCACTTTGTAAAAAACACCTCTGTTTTCTGTGAAAAAATGTGATGTGTCCACGTTGTGTTTGGGCCATTTCCTTTCTTGGGCGCTAGGCCTACCCACACAAGTGAGGTACCATCTTTATCGGGAGACTTGGGAGAACGCTGGGTGGAAGGAAATTTGTGGCTCCTCTCAGATTCCAGAACTTTCTGTCACCGAAATAAGAGGAAAAAGTGTTTTTTTGGTCAAATCTTTAGGTTTGCAAAGGATTCTGGGTAACAGAACCTGGTCAGATCCCCACAAGTCACCGCGTCTTGGATTCCCCTAGGTTTATAGTTTTCAAAAATGCGCTGGTTTGCTAGGTTTCCCCAGGTGCCGGCTGAGCTAGAGGCCAAAATCCACAGGTAGGCACTTTGTAAAAAACACCTCTGTTTTCTGTGAAACAATGTGATGTGTCAACGTTGTGTTTTGGGTCAATTGCTTTTGTGGGCGCTAGGCCTACCCACACAAGTGAGGTACCATTTTTATCGGGAGACTTGGGAGAATGCTGGGTGGAAGGAAATTTTTGGCTCCTCTCAGATTCCAGAACTTTCTGTCACCGAAATGGGAGTTAAAAGTGTTTTTTGGGTGAAATTGTGAGGTTTGCAAAGGATTCTGGGTAACAGAACCTGGTCAGAGCCCCAGAAGTCACCCCCATCTTGGATTCCCCTAGGTGTCTAGTTTTAAAAAATGCGCTGGTTTGCTCGGTTTCCCCAGGTGCCAGCTGAGCTAGAGGCCAAAATCCACAGGTAGGCACTTTTTAAAAAACACCTCTGTTTTCTGTGAAAAAATGTGATGTGTCCACGTTGTGTTTAGGGCCATTTCCTTTCTTGGGCGCTAGGCCTACCCACACAAGTGAGGTACCATCTTTATCGGGAGACTTGGGAGAACGCTGGGTGGGAGGAAATTTGTGGCTCCTCTCAGATTCCAGAACTTTCTGTCACCGAAATAAGAGGAAAAAGTGTTTTTTTGGTAAAATTTAGAGGTTTGCAAAGGATTTTGGGTAACAGAACCTGGTCAGATCCCCACAAGTCACCGCATCTTGGATTCCCCTAGGTTTCTAGTTTTGAAAAAAGTGCTGGTTTGCTACGTTTCCCCAGGTGCCGGCTGAGCTAGAGGCCAAAATCCACAGGTAGGCACTTTGTAAAAAAAACACCTCTGTTTTCTGTGAAAAAATGTGATGTGTCCATGTTGTGTTTTGGGCCATTGCCATTCGTGGGCGCTAGGCCTACCCACACAAGTGAGGTACCATTGTTATCAGGAGACTCGGTGGAACGCTGGGTGGAAGGAAATTTGTGGCTCCTCTCAGATTCCCGAACTTTCTGTCACCGAAATGAGAGTAAAAAGTGTTTTTTTGGTCAAATTTTGAGGTTTGCAAAGGATTCTGGGTAACAGAACCTGGTCAGATCCCCACAAGTCACCGCATCTTGGATTCCCCTAGGTTTCTAGTTTTCAAAAATGTGCTGGTTTCCTAGGTTTCCCCAGGTGCCTGCTGAGCTAGAGGCCAAAATCCACAGGTAGTCACTTTGTAAAAAACACCTCTGTTTTCTGTGAAAAAATGTGATGTGTCCATGTTGTGTTTTGGGCCATTTCCTTTCGTGGGTGCTAGGCCTACCCACACAAGTGAGGTACCATTTTTATCGGGAGACTTGGGAGAACGCTGGGTGAAAGGAAATTTGTGGCTCCTCTCAGATTTCAGAACTTTCTCTCACCGAAATGAGAGGAAAAAGTGTTTTTTTGGTCAAATTTTGAGCTTTGCAAAGGATTCTGGGTAACAGAACCTGGTCAGATCCCCACAAGTCAACCCATCTTGGATTCCCCTAGGTTTCTAGTTTTCAAAAATGCACTGGTTTCCTAGGTTTCCCCAGGTGCCGCCTGAGCTAGAGGCCAAAATCCACAGGTAGGCACTTTGTAAAAAAACACCTCTGTTTTCTGTGAAAAAATGTGGTGTGTCAACGTTGTGTTTTGGGCCATTTGGTTTTGTGGGCGCTAGCCTACCCACACAAGTGAGGTACCATTTTTATTGGGAGACTCGCGAGAACGCTGGGTGGAAGGAAAATTGTGGCTCCTCTCAGATTCCAGAACTTTCTGTCACCGAAATGAGAGGAAAAAGTGTTTTTTGGTTACATTTTGAGGTTTCAAAGGATTCTGGGTAACAGAACCTGGTCAGATCCCCACAAGTCACCCCATCTTGGATTCCCCTAGGTTTCTAGTTTTCAGAAATGCCCAGTTTTGGTAGGTTTCCATAGGTGCCGGCTGAGCTAGAGGCCAAAATCCACAGGTAGGCACTTTGTAAAAAAACACCTCTGTTTTCTGTGAAAAAATGTGATGTGTCAACGTTGTGTTTTGGGTCATTTGCTTTTGTGGGAGCTAGGCCTACCCACACAAGTGAGGTACCATTGTTATCGAGAGACTTGGGGGACCACTGGGTGGAAGGAAATTTGGGGCTCCTCTCAGATTCCAGAACTTTCTATCACCGAAATGGGAGTTAAAAGTGTTTTTTGGGTGAAATTGTGAGGTTTGCAAAGGATTCTGGGAAACAGAACCTGGTCAGAGCTCCACAAGTCACCCCATCTTGGATTCCCCTAGGTGTCTAGTTTTAGAAAATGCGCTGGTTTGCTCGGTTTCCCTAGGTGCCGGCTGAGCTAGAGGCCAAAATCCACAGGTAGGCACTTTGTAAAAGACACCTCTGTTTTCTGTGAAAAAATGTGATGTGTCCACGTTGTGTTTGGGCCATTTCCTTTCTTGGGCGCTAGGCCTACCCACACAAGTGAGGTACCATCTTTATCGGGAGACTTGGGAGAACGCTGAAATTTGTGGCTCCTCTCAGATTCCAGAACTTTCTGTCACCGAAATAAGAGGAAAAAGTGTTTTTTTGGTCAAATTTTGAGGTTTGCAAAGGATTCTGGGTAACATAACCTAGTCAGATCCCCACAAGTCACCGCGTCTTGGATTCCCCTAGGTTTCTAGTTTTCAAAAATGCGCTTGTTTGCTAGGTTTCCCCAGGTGCCGGCTGAGGTAGAGGCCAAAATCCACAGGTAGGCACTTTGTAAAAAACACCTCTGTTTTCTGTGAAACAATGTGATGTGTCAACGTTGTATTTTGGGTCATTTGCTTTTGTGGGCGCTAGGCCTACCCACACAAGTGAGGTACCATTTTTATCGGGAGACTTGGGAGAATGCTGGGTGGAAGGAAATTTGTGGCTCCTCTCAGATTCCAGAACTTTCTGTCACCGAAATGGGAGTTAAAAGTGTTTTTTGGGTGAAATTGTGAGGTTTGCAAAGGATTCTGGGTAACAGAACCTGGTCAGAGCCCCACAAGTCACCCCATCTTGGATTCCCCCAGGTGTCTAGTTTTAAAAAATGAGCTGGTTTGCTCGGTTTCCCCAGGTGCCGGCTGAGCTAGAGGCCAAAATCCGTAGGTAGGCACTTTGTAAAAAACACCTCTGTTTTCTGTGAAAAAATTTGATGTGTCCACGTTGTGTTTTGGGCCATTTCCTTTCTTGGGCGCTAGGCCTACCCACACAAGTGAGGTACCATTTTTATCGGGAGACTTGGGAGAACGCTGGATGGAAGGAAATTTGTGGCTCCTCTTAGATTCCAGAACTTGCTGTCACCGAAATGAGAGGAAAAAGTGTTTTTTTGGTTAAATTTTGAGGTTTGCAAAGGATTCTGGGTAATAGAACCTGGTCAGATCCCCACAAGTCACCCCATCTTGGATTCCCCTAGGTTTCTAGTTTTCAAAAATGCGCTGGTTTGCTAGGTTTCCCCAGGTGCCTACTGAGCTAGAGGCCAAAATCCACAGGTAGTCACTTTGTAAAAAATACCTCTGTTTTCTGTGAAAAAATGTGATGTGTCCATGTTGTGTTTTGTGCCATTTCCTTTCGTGGGCGCTAGGCCTACCCACACAAGTGAGGTACCATTTTTATCGGGAGACTTGGGAGAACGCTGGGTGGAAGGAAATTTGTGGCTCCTCTCAGATTTCAGAACTTTCTCTCACCGAAATGAGAGGAAAAAATGTTTTTTTGGTCAAATTTTTAGGTTTGCAAAGGATTCTGGGCAACAGAACCTGGTCAGATCCCCACAAGTCACCCCATCTTGCATTCCCCTAGGTTTCTAGTTTTCAAAAATGCACTGGTTTGCTAGGTTTCCCCAGGTGCCGGCTGAGCTAGAGGCCAAAATCCACAGGTAGGCACTTTGTAAAAAACACCTCTGTTTTCTGTGAAACAATGTGATGTGTCAACGTTGTGTTTTGGGTCATTTGCTTTTGTGGGAGCTAGGCCTACCCACACAAGTGAGGTACCATTTTTATCGGGAGACTTGGGAGAATGCTGGGTGGAAGGAAATTTGTGGCTCCTCTCAGATTCCAGAACTTTCTGTCTCCGAAATGGGAGTTAAAAGTGTTTTTTGGGTGAAATTGTGAGGTTTGCAAAGGATTCTGGGTAACAGAACCTGGTCAGAGCCCCACAAGTCACCCCATCTTGGATTCCCCTAGATGTCTAGTTTTAGAAAATGCGCTGGATTGCTTGGTTTCCCCAGGTGCCGGCTGAGCTAGTGGCCAAAATCCACAGGTAGGCACTTTGTAAAAAACACCTCTGTTTTCTGTGAAAAAATGTGATGTGTCCACGTTGTGTTTGGGCCATTTCCTTTCTTGGGCGCTAGGCCTACCCACACAAGTGAGGTACCATCTTTATCGGGAGACTTGGGAGAACGCTGGGTGGAAGGAAATTTGTGGCTCCTCTCAGATTCCAGAACTTTCTGTCACCGAAATAAGAGGAAAAAGTGTTTTTTTGGTCAAATCTTTAGGTTTGCAAAGGATTCTGGGTAACAGAACCTGGTCAGATCCCCACAAGTCACCGCGTCTTGGATTTCCCTAGGTTTCTAGTTTTCAAAACTGCGCTGGTTTGCTAGGTTTCCCCAGGTGCCGGCTGAGCTAGAGGCCAAAATCCACAGGTAGGCACTTTGTAAAAAACACCTCTGTTTTCTGTGAAACAATGTGATGTGTCAACGTTGTGTTTTGGGTCAATTGCTTTTGTGGGCGCTAGGCCTACCCACACAAGTGAGGTACCATTTTTATCGGGAGACTTGGGAGAATGCTGGGTGGAAGGAAATTTTTGGCTCCTCTCAGATTCCAGAACTTTCTGTCACCGAAATGGGAGTTAAAAGTGTTTTTTGGGTGAAATTGTGAGGTTTGCAAAGGATTCTGGGTAACAGAACCTGGTCAGAGCCCCAGAAGTCACCCCATCTTGGATTCCCCTAGGTGTCTAGTTTTAAAAAATGCGCTGGTTTCCTCGGTTTCCCCAGGTGCCAGCTGAGCTAGAGGCCAAAATCAACAGGTAGGCACTTTTTAAAAAACACCTCTGTTTTCTGTGAAAAAATGTGATGTGTCCACGTTGTGTTTAGGGCCATTTCCTTTCTTGGGCGCTAGGCCTACCCACACAAGTGAGGTACCATCTTTATCGGGAGACTTGGGAGAACGCTGGGTGGGAGGAAATTTGTGGCTCCTCTCAGATTCCAGAACTTTCTGTCACCGAAATAAGAGGAAAAAGTGTTTTTTTGGTAAAATTTAGAGGTTTGCAAAGGATTTTGGGTAACAGAACCTGGTCAGATCCCCACAAGTCACCGCATCTTTGATTCCCCTAGGTTTCTAGTTTTGAAAAAAGTGCTGGTTTGCTAGGTTTCCCCAGGTGCCGGCTGAGCTAGAGGCCAAAATCCACAGGTAGGCACTTTGTAAAAAAAACACCTCTGTTTTCTGTGAAAAAATGTGATGTGTCCATGTTGTGTTTTGGGCCATTGCCATTCGTGGGCGCTAGGCCTACCCACACAAGTGAGGTACCATTGTTATCAGGAGACTCGGTGGAACGCTGGGTGGAAGGAAATTTGTGGCTCCTCTCAGATTCCCGAACTTTCTGTCACCGAAATGAGAGTAAAATTTTTTTTTTTGGTCAAATTTTGAGGTTTGCAAAGGATTCTGGGTAACAGAACCTGGTCAGATCCCCACAAGTCACAGCATCTTGGATTCCCCTAGGTTTCTAGCTTTCAAAAATGCGCTGGTTTGCTAGGTTTCCCCAGGTGCCGGTTGAGCTAGAGGCCAAAATCTACAGGTAGGCACTTTGTAAAAAACACCTCTGTTTTCTGTAACAAAAATGTGATATGTCAACGTTGTGTTTTGGGTCATTTGCTTTTGTGGGCGCTAGGCCTACCCACACAAGTGAGGTACCATTTTTATCGGGAGACTTGGTAGAACGCTGGGTGGAAGGAAATTTGTGGCTCCTCTTAGATTCCAGAACTTGCTGTCACCGAAATGAGAGGAAAAAGTGTTTTTTTGGTTAAATTTTGAGGTTTGCAAAGGATTCTGGGTAATAGAACCTGGTCAGATCCCCACAAGTCACCCCATCTTGGATTCCCCTAGGTTTCTATTTTTAAAAAATGCGCTGGTTTGCTAGGTTTCCCCAGGTGCCTGCTGAGCTAGAGGCCAAAATCCACAGGTAGTCACTTTGTAAAAAATACCTCTGTTTTCTGTGAAAAAATGTGATGTGTCCATGTTGTGTTTTGGGCCATTTCCTTTCGTGGGCGCTAGGCCTACCCACACAAGTGAGGTACCATTTTTATCGGGAGACTTGGGAGAACGCTGGGTGGAAGGAAATTTGTGGCTCCTCTCAGATTTCAGAACTTTCTCTCACCGAAATGAGAGGAAAAAATGTTTTTTTGGTCAAATTTTTAGGTTTGCAAAGGATTCTGGGCAACAGAACCTGGTCAGATCCCCACAAGTCACCCCATCTTGCATTCCCCTAGGTTTCTAGTTTTCAAAAATGCACTGGTTTGCTAGGTTTCCCCAGGTGCCGGCTGAGCTAGAGGCCAAAATCCACAGGTAGGCACTTTGTAAAAAACACCTCTGTTTTCTGTGAAACAATGTGATGTGTCAACGTTGTGTTTTGGGTCATTTGCTTTTGTGGGAGCTAGGCCTACCCACACAAGTGAGGTACCATTTTTATCGGGAGACTTGGGAGAATGCTGGGTGGAAGGAAATTTGTGGCTCCTCTCAGATTCCAGAACTTTCTGTCTCCGAAATGGGAGTTAAAAGTGTTTTTTGGGTGAAATTGTGAGGTTTGCAAAGGATTCTGGGTAACAGAACCTGGTCAGAGCCCCACAAGTCACCCCATCTTGGATTCCCCTAGATGTCTAGTTTTAGAAAATGCGCTGGATTGCTTGGTTTCCCCAGGTGCCGGCTGAGCTAGTGGCCAAAATCCACAGGTAGGCACTTTGTAAAAAACACCTCTGTTTTCTGTGAAAAAATGTGATGTGTCCACGTTGTGTTTGGGCCATTTCCTTTCTTGGGCGCTAGGCCTACCCACACAAGTGAGGTACCATCTTTATCGGGAGACTTGGGAGAACGCTGGGTGGACGGAAATTTGTGGCTCCTCTCAGATTCCAGAACTTTCTGTCACCGAAATAAGAGGAAAAAGTGTTTTTTTGGTCAAATCTTTAGGTTTGCAAAGGATTCTGGGTAACAGAACCTGGTCAGATCCCCACAAGTCACCGCGTCTTGGATTCCCCAAGGTTTCTAGTTTTCAAAAATGCGCTGGTTTGCTAGGTTTCCCCAGGTGCCGGCTGAGCTAGAGGCCAAAATCCACAGGTAGGCACTTTGTAAAAAACACCTCTGTTTTCTGTGAAACAATGTGATGTGTCAACGTTGTGTTTTGGGTCAATTGCTTTTGTGGGCGCTAGGCCTACCCACACAAGTGAGGTACCATTTTTATCGGGAGACTTGGGAGAATGCTGGGTGGAAGGAAATTTTTGGCTCCTCTCAGATTCCAGAACTTTCTGTCACCGAAATGGGAGTTAAAAGTGTTTTTTGGGTGAAATTGTGAGGTTTGCAAAGGATTCTGGGTAACAGAACCTGGTCAGAACCCCAGAAGTCACCCCATCTTGGATTCCCCTAGGTGTCTAGTTTTAAAAAATGCGCTGGTTTGCTCGGTTTCCCCAGGTGCCAGCTGAGCTAGAGGCCAAAATCCACAGGTAGGCACTTTTTAAAAAACACCTCTGTTTTCTGTGAAAAAATGTGATGTGTCCACGTTGTGTTTAGGGCCATTTCCTTTCTTGGGCGCTAGGCCTACCCACACAAGTGAGGTACCATCTTTATCGGGAGACTTGGGAGAACGCTGGGTGGGAGGAAATTTGTGGCTCCTCTCAGATTCCAGAACTTTCTGTCACCGAAATAAGAGGAAAAAGTGTTTTTTTGGTAAAATTTAGAGGTTTGCAAAGGATTTTGGGTAACAGAACCTGGTCAGATCCCCACAAGTCACCGCATCTTGGATTCCCCTAGGTTTCTAGTTTTGAAAAAAGTGCTGGTTTGCTAGGTTTCCCCAGGTGCCGGCTGAGCTAGAGGCCAAAATCCACAGGTAGGCACTTTGTAAAAAAAAACACCTCTGTTTTCTGTGAAAAAATGTGATGTGTCCATGTTGTGTTTTGGGCCATTGCCATTCGTGGGCGCTAGGCCTACCCACACAAGTGAGGTACCATTGTTATCAGGAGACTCGGTGGAACGCTGGGTGGAAGGAAATTTGTGGCTCCTCTCAGATTCCCGAACTTTCTGTCACCGAAATGAGAGTAAAAAGTGTTTTTTTGGTCAAATTTTGAGGTTTGCAAAGGATTCTGGGTAACAGAACCTGGTCAGATCCCCACAAGTCACTGCATCTTGGATTCCCCTAGGTTTCTAGCTTTCAAAAATGCGCTGGTTTGCTAGGTTTCCCCAGGTGCCGGTTGAGCTAGAGGCCAAAATCTACAGGTAGGCACTTTGTAAAAAACACCTCTGTTTTCTGTAAAAAAATGTGATATGTCAACGTTGTGTTTTGGGTCATTTGCTTTTGTGGGCGCTAGGCCTACCCACACAAGTGAGGTACCATTTTTATCGGGAGACTTGGTAGAACGCTGGGTGGAAGGAAATTTGTGGCTCCTCTCAGATTCCAGAACTTTCTGTCACCGAAATGAGAGGAAAAAGTGTTTTTTTGGTCAAATTTTGAGGTTTGCAAAGGATTCTGGGTAACAGAACCTGGTCAGATCCCCACAAGTCACCCCATCTTGGATTCCCCTAGGTTTCTAGTTTTAAAAAATGTGCTGGTTTGCTAGGATTCCCCAGGTGCCTGCTGAGCTAGAGGCCAAAATCCACAGGTAGTCACTTTGTAAAAAACACCTCTGTTTTCTGTGAAAAAATGTAATGTGTCCATGATGTGTTTTGGGCCATTTCCTTTCGTGGGCGCTAGGCCTACCAACACAAGTCAGGTACTATTTTTATCGGGAGACTAGGGAGAACGCTGGGTGGAAGGAAATTTGTGGCTCCTCTCAGATTTCAGAACTTTCTCTCACCGAAATGATAGGAAAAAGTGTTTTTTTGGTGGAATTTTGAGGTTTGCAAAGGATTCTGGGTAACAGAACCTGGTCAGATCCCCACAAGTCACCCCATCTTGGATTCCCCTAGGTGTCTAGTTTTCAAAAATGCGCTGGTTCGCTCGGTTTCCCCAGGTGCCGGCTGAGCTAGAGGCCAAAATCCACAGGTAGGCACTTTGTAAAAAACACCTCGGTTTTCTGTGAAAAAATGTGATGTGTCCACTGTGTGTTTTGGGCCATTTCCTTTCTTGGGCGCTAGGCCTACCCACACAAGTGAGGTTCCATCTTTATCGGGAGACTTGGGAGAACGCTGGGTGGAAAGAAATTTGTGGCTCCTCTCAGATTCCAGAACTTTCTGTCACCGAAATAAGAGGAAAAAGTGTTTTTTTGGTCAAATTTTGAGGTTTGCAAAGGATTCTGGGTAACAGAACCTGGTCAGATCTCCACAAGTCACTGCATCTTGGATTCCCCTAGGTTTCTAGTTTTCAAAAATGCGCTGGTTTGCTAGGTTTCCCCAGGTGCCGGCTGAGCTAGAGGCCAAAATCCACAGGTAGGCACTTTGTAACAAACACCTCTGTTTTCTGTGAAAAAATGTGATGTGTCAACGTTGTGTTTTGGGTCATTTGCTTTTGTGGACGCTAGGCCTACCCACACAAGTGAGGTACAATTTTTATCGGGAGACTTGGGAGAACGCTGGGTGGAAGGAAATTTGTGGCTCCTCTCAGATTCCAGAACTTTCTGTCACTGAAATGAGAGGAAAAAGTGTTTTTTTGGTCAAAGTTTGAGGTTTGCAAAGGATTCTGGGTAACAGAACCTGGTCAGATCCCCACAAGTCACCCCATCTTGGATTTCCCTAGGTTTCTAGTTTTCAAAAATGTGCTGGTTTCCTAGGTTTCCCCAGGTGCCTGCTGAGCTAGAGGCCAAAATCCACAGGTAGTCACTTTGTAAAAAACACCTCTGTTTTCTGTGAAAAAATGTGATGTGTCCATGTTGTGTTTTGGGCCATTTCCTTTCGTGGGTGCTAGGCCTACCCACACAAGTGAGGTACCATTTTTATCGGGAGACTTGGGAGAACGCTGGGTGAAAGGAAATTTGTGGCTCCTCTCAGATTTCAGAACTTTCTCTCACCGAAATGAGAGGAAAAAGTGTTTTTTTGGTCAAATTTTGAGCTTTGCAAAGGATTCTGGGTAACAGAACCTGGTCAGATCCCCACAAGTCAACCCATCTTGGATTCCCCTAGGTTTCTAGTTTTCAAAAATGCACTGGTTTCCTAGGTTTCCCCAGGTGCCGCCTGAGCTAGAGGCCAAAATCCACAGGTAGGCACTTTGTAAAAAAACACCTCTGTTTTCTGTGAAAAAATGTGGTGTGTCAACGTTGTGTTTTGGGCCATTTGGTTTTGTGGGCGCTAGCCTACCCACACAAGTGAGGTACCATTTTTATCGGGAGACTCGCGAGAACGCTGGGTGGAAGGAAAATTGTGGCTCCTCTCAGATTCCAGAACTTTCTGTCACCGAAATGAGAGGAAAAAGTGTTTTTTGGTTACATTTTGAGGTTTCAAAGGATTCTGGGTAACAGAACCTGGTCAGATCCCCACAAGTCACCCCATCTTGGATTCCCCTAGGTTTCTAGTTTTCAGAAATGCCCAGTTTTGGTAGGTTTCCATAGGTGCCGGCTGAGCTAGAGGCCAAAATCCACAGGTAGGCACTTTGTAAAAAAACACCTCTGTTTTCTGTGAAAAAATGTGATGTGTCAACGTTGTGTTTTGGGTCATTTGCTTTTGTGGGAGCTAGGCCTACCCACACAAGTGAGGTACCATTGTTATCGAGAGACTTGGGGGACCACTGGGTGGAAGGACATTTGGGGCTCCTCTCAGATTCCAGAACTTTCTATCACCGAAATGGGAGTTAAAAGTGTTTTTTGGGTGAAATTGTGAGGTTTGCAAAGGATTCTGGGAAACAGAACCTGGTCAGAGCCCCACAAGTCACCCAATCTTCGATTCCCCTAGGTGTCTAGTTTTAGAAAATGCGCTGGTTTGCTCGGTTTCCCTAGGTGCCGGCTGAGCTAGAGGCCAAAATCCACAGGTAGGCACTTTGTAAAAGACACCTCTGTTTTCTGTGAAAAAATGTGATGTGTCCACGTTGTGTTTGGGCCATTTCCTTTCTTGGGCGCTAGGCCTACCCACACAAGTGAGGTACCATCTTTATCGGGAGACTTGGGAGAACGCTGGGTGGAAGGAAATTTGTGGCTCCTCTCAGATTCCAGAACTTTCTGTCACCGAAATAAGAGGAAAAAGTGTTTTTTTGGTCAAATTTTGAGGTTTGCAAAGGATTCTGGGTAACAGAACCTAGTCAGATCCCCACAAGTCACCGCGTCTTGGATTCCCCTAGGTTTCTAGTTTTCAAAAATGCGCTTGTTTGCTAGGTTTCCCCAGGTGCCGGCTGAGCTAGAGGCCAAAATCCACAGGTAGGCACTTTTTAAAAAACACCTCTGTTTTCTGTGAAACAATGTGATGTGTCAACGTTGTGTTTTGGGTCATTTGCTTTTGTGGGCGCTAGGCCTACCCACACAAGTGAGGTACCATTTTTATCGGGAGACTTGGGAGAATGCTGGGTGGAAGGAAATGTGTGGCTCCTCTCAGATTCCAGAACTTTCTGTCACCGAAATGGGAGTTAAAAGTGTTTTTTGGGTGAAATTGTGAGGTTTGCAAAGGATTCTGGGTAACAGAACCTGGTCAGAGCCCCACAAGTCACCCCATCTTGGATTCCCCCAGGTGTCTAGTTTTAAAAAATGAGCTGGTTTGCTCGGTTTCCCCAGGTGCCGGCTGAGCTAGAGGCCAAAATCCGTAGGTAGGCACTTTGTAAAAAACACCTCTGTTTTCTGTGAAAAAATTTGATGTGTCCACATTGTGTTTTGGGCCATTTCCTTTCTTGGGCGCTGGGCCTACCCACACAAGTGAGGTACCATCTTTATCGGGAGACTTGGGAGAACGCTGGGTGGAAGGAAATTTGTGGCTCCTCTCAGATTCCAGAACTTTCTGTCACCGAAATAAGAGGAAAAGGTGTTTTTTTGGTCAAATTTTGAGGTTTGCAAAGGATTTTGGGTAACAGAACCTGGTCAGATCCCCACAAGTCACCGCATCTTGGATTCCCCTAGGTTTCAAGTTTTCAAAAATGTGCTGGTTTGCTAGGTTTCCCCAGGTGCCGGCTGAGCTAGAGGCCAAAATCCACAGGTAGGCACATTGTAAAAAAACACCTCTGTTTTCTGTGAAAAAATGTTATGTGTCAACGTTGTGTTTTGGGTCATGTGCTTTTGTGGGCGCTAGGCCTACCCACACAAGTGAGGTACCATTTTTATCGGGAGACTTGGGAGAACGCTGGATGGAAGGAAATTTGTGGCTCCTCTTAGATTCCAGAACTTGCTGTCACCGAAATGAGAGGAAAAAGTGTTTTTTTGGTTAAATTTTGAGGTTTGCAAAGGATTCTGGGTAATAGAACCTGGTCAGATCCCCACAAGTCACCCCATCTTGGATTCCCCTAGGTTTCTAGTTTTCAAAAATGCGCTGGTTTGCTAGGTTTCCCCAGGTGCCTGCTGAGCTAGAGGCCAAAATCCACAGGTAGTCACTTTGTAAAAAATACCTCTGTTTTCTGTGAAAAAATGTGATGTGTCCATGTTGTGTTTTGGGCCATTTCCTTTCGTGGGCGCTAGGCCTACCCACACAAGTGAGGTACCATTTTTATCGGGAGACTTGGGAGAACGCTGGGTGGAAGGAAATTTGTGGCTCCTCTCAGATTCCAGAACTTTCTGTCACCGAAATGAGAGGAAAAAGTGTTTTTTTGGTGAACTTTTTAGGTTTGCAAAGGATTCTGGGCAACAGAACCTGGTCAGATCCCCACAAGTCACCCCATCTTGCATTCCCCTAGGTTTCTAGTTTTCAAAAATGCACTAGTTTGCTAGGTTTCCCCAGGTGCCGGCTGAGCTAGAGGCCAAAATCCACAGGTAGGCACTTTGTAAAAAACACCTCTGTTTTCTGTGAAACAATGTGATGTGTCAACGTTGTGTTTTGGGTCATTTGCTTTTGTGGGAGCTAGGCCTACCCACACAAGTGAGGTACCATTTTTATCGGGAGACTTGGGAGAATGCTGGGTGGAAGGAAATTTGTGGCTCCTCTCAGATTCCAGAACTTTCTGTCTCCGAAATGGGAGTTAAAAGTGTTTTTTGGGTGAAATTGTGAGGTTTGCAAAGGATTCTGGGTAACAGAACCTGGTCAGAGCCCCACAAGTCACCCCATCTTGGATTCCCCTAGATGTCTAGTTTTAGAAAATGCGCTGGATTGCTTGGTTTCCCCAGGTGCCGGCTGAGCTAGTGGCCAAAATCCACAGGTAGGCACTTTGTAAAAAACACCTCTGTTTTCTGTGAAAAAATGTGATGTGTCCACGTTGTGTTTGGGCCATTTCCTTTCTTGGGCGCTAGGCCTACCCACACAAGTGAGGTACCATCTTTATCGGGAGACTTGGGAGAACGCTGGGTGGAAGGAAATTTGTGGCTCCTCTCAGATTCCAGAACTTTCTGTCACCGAAATAAGAGGAAAAAGTGTTTTTTTGGTCAAATCTTTAGGTTTGCAAAGGATTCTGGGTAACAGAACCTGGTCAGATCCCCACAAGTCACCGCGTCTTGGATTCCCCTAGGTTTATAGTTTTCAAAAATGCGCTGGTTTGCTAGGTTTCCCCAGGTGCCGGCTGAGCTAGAGGCCAAAATCCACAGGTAGGCACTTTGTAAAAAACACCTCTGTTTTCTGTGAAACAATGTGATGTGTCAACGTTGTGTTTTGGGTCAATTGCTTTTGTGGGCGCTAGGCCTACCCACACAAGTGAGGTACCATTTTTATCGGGAGACTTGGGAGAATGCTGGGTGGAAGGAAATTTTTGGCTCCTCTCAGATTCCAGAACTTTCTGTCACCGAAATGGGAGTTAAAAGTGTTTTTTGGGTGAAATTGTGAGGTTTGCAAAGGATTCTGGGTAACAGAACCTGGTCAGAGCCCCAGAAGTCACCCCATCTTGGATTCCCCTAGGTGTCTAGTTTTAAAAAATGCGCTGGTTTGCTCGGTTTCCCCAGGTGCCAGCTGAGCTAGAGGCCAAAATCCACAGGTAGGCACTTTTTAAAAAACACCTCTGTTTTCTGTGAAAAAATGTGATGTGTCCACGTTGTGTTTAGGGCCATTTCCTTTCTTGGGCGCTAGGCCTACCCACACAAGTGAGGTACCATCTTTATCGGGAGACTTGGGAGAACGCTGGGTGGGAGGAAATTTGTGGCTCCTCTCAGATTCCAGAACTTTCTGTCACCGAAATAAGAGGAAAAAGTGTTTTTTTGGTAAAATTTAGAGGTTTGCAAAGGATTTTGGGTAACAGAACCTGGTCAGATCCCCACAAGTCACCGCATCTTGGATTCCCCTAGGTTTCTAGTTTTGAAAAAAGTGCTGGTTTGCTAGGTTTCCCCAGGTGCCGGCTGA
The DNA here is from genome assembly GCF_031143425.1 of Pleurodeles waltl. Taxonomy (NCBI): domain Eukaryota; kingdom Metazoa; phylum Chordata; class Amphibia; order Caudata; family Salamandridae; genus Pleurodeles; species Pleurodeles waltl. Next base: position 439,326,117 of record NC_090446.1, on the reverse strand, counting down.
GCTAGAGGCCAAAATCCACAGGTAGGCACTTTGTAAAAAAAACACCTCTGTTTTCTGTGAAAAAATGTGATGTGTCCATGTTGTGTTTTGGGCCATTGCCATTCGTGGGCGCTAGGCCTACCCACACAAGTGAGGTACCATTGTTATCAGGAGACTCGGTGGAACGCTGGGTGGAAGGAAATTTGTGGCTCCTCTCAGATTCCCGAACTTTCTGTCACCGAAATGAGAGTAAACATTTTTTTTTTGGTCAAATTTTGAGGTTTGCAAAGGATTCTGGGTAACAGAACCTGGTCAGATCCCCACAAGTCACAGCATCTTGGATTCCCCTAGGTTTCTAGCTTTCAAAAATGCGCTGGTTTGCTAGGTTTCCCCAGGTGCCGGTTGAGCTAGAGGCCAAAATCTACAGGTAGGCACTTTGTAAAAAACACCTCTGTTTTCTGTAACAAAAATGTGATATGTCAACGTTGTGTTTTGGGTCATTTGCTTTTGTGGGCGCTAGGCCTACCCACACAAGTGAGGTACCATTTTTATCGGGAGACTTGGTAGAACGCTGGGTGGAAGGAAATTTGTGGCTCCTCTTAGATTCCAGAACTTGCTGTCACCGAAATGAGAGGAAAAAGTGTTTTTTTGGTTAAATGTTGAGGTTTGCAAAGGATTCTGGGTAATAGAACCTGGTCAGATCCCCACAAGTCACCCCATCTTGGATTCCCCTAGGTTTCTAGTTTTAAAAAATGCGCTGGTTTGCTAGGTTTCCCCAGGTGCCTGCTGAGCTAGAGGCCAAAATCCACAGGTAGTCACTTTGTAAAAAATACCTCTGTTTTCTGTGAAAAAATGTGATGTGTCCATGTTGTGTTTTGTGCCATTTCCTTTCGTGGGCGCTAGGCCTACCCACACAAGTGAGGTACCATTTTTATCGGGAGACTTGGGAGAACGCTGGGTGGAAGGAAATTTGTGGCTCCTCTCAGATTTCAGAACTTTCTCTCACCGAAATGAGAGGAAAAAATGTTTTTTTTGGTCAAATTTTTAGGTTTGCAAAGGATTCTGGGCAACAGAACCTGGTCAGATCCCCACAAGTCACCCCATCTTGCATTCCCCTAGGTTTCTAGTTTTCAAAAATGCACTGGTTTGCTAGGTTTCCCCAGGTGCCGGCTGAGCTAGAGGCCAAAATCCACAGGTAGGCACTTTGTAAAAAACACCTCTGTTTTCTGTGAAACAACGTGATGTGTCAACGTTGTGTTTTGGGTCATTTGCTTTTGTGGGAGCTAGGCCTACCCACACAAGTGAGGTACCATTTTTATCGGGAGACTTGGGAGAATGCTGGGTGGAAGGGAATTTGTGGCTCCTCTCAGATTCCAGAACTTTCTGTCTCCGAAATGGGAGTTAAAAGTGTTTTTTGGGTGAAATTGTGAGGTTTGCAAAGGATTCTGGGTAACAGAACCTGGTCAGAGCCCCACAAGTCACCCCATCTTGGATTCCCCTAGATGTCTAGTTTTAGAAAATGCGCTGGATTGCTTGGTTTCCCCAGGTGCCGGCTGAGCTAGTGGCCAAAATCCACAGGTAGGCACTTTGTAAAAAACACCTCTGTTTTCTGTGAAAAAATGTGATGTGTCCACGTTGTGTTTAGGGCCATTTCCTTTCTTGGGCGCTAGGCCTACCCACACAAGTGAGGTACCATCTTTATCGGGAGACTTGGGAGAACGCTGGGTGGGAGGAAATTTGTGGCTCCTCTCAGATTCCAGAACTTTCTGTCACCGAAATAAGAGGAAAAAGTGTTTTTTTGGTAAAATTTAGAGGTTTGCAAAGGATTTTGGGTAACAGAACCTGGTCAGATCCCCACAAGTCACCGCATCTTGGATTCCCCTAGGTTTCTAGTTTTGAAAAAAGTGCTGGTTTGCTACGTTTCCCCAGGTGCCGGTTGAGCTAGAGGCCAAAATCCACAGGTAGGCACTTTGTAAAAAAAACACCTCTGTTTTCTGTGAAAAAATGTGATGTGTCCATGTTGTGTTTTGGGCCATTGCCATTCGTGGGCGCTAGGCCTACCCACACAAGTGAGGTACCATTGTTATCAGGAGACTCGGTGGAACGCTGGGTGGAAGGAAATTTGTGGCTCCTCTCAGATTCCCGAACTTTCTGTCACCGAAATGAGAGTAAAAAGTGTTTTTTTGGTCAAATTTTGAGGTTTGCAAAGGATTCTGGGTAACAGAACCTGGTCAGATCCCCACAAGTCACCGCATCTTGGATTCCCCTAGGTTTCTAGTTTTCAAAAATGTGCTGGTTTCCTAGGTTTCCCCAGGTGCCTGCTGAGCTAGAGGCCAAAATCCACAGGTAGTCACTTTGTAAAAAACACCTCTGTTTTCTGTGAAAAAATGTGATGTGTCCATGTTGTGTTTTGGGCCATTTCCTTTCGTGGGTGCTAGGCCTACCCACACAAGTGAGGTACCATTTTTATCGGGAGACTTGGGAGAACGCTGGGTGAAAGGAAATTTGTGGCTCCTCTCAGATTTCAGAACTTTCTCTCACCGAAATGAGAGGAAAAAGTGTTTTTTTGGTCAAATTTTGAGCTTTGCAAAGGATTCTGGGTAACAGAACCTGGTCAGATCCCCACAAGTCAACCCATCTTGGATTCCCCTAGGTTTCTAGTTTTCAAAAATGCACTGGTTTCCTAGGTTTCCCCAGGTGCCGCCTGAGCTAGAGGCCAAAATCCACAGGTAGGCACTTTGTAAAAAAACACCTCTGTTTTCTGTGAAAAAATGTGGTGTGTCAACGTTGTGTTTTGGGCCATTTGGTTTTGTGGGCGCTAGCCTACCCACACAAGTGAGGTACCATTTTTATTGGGAGACTCGCGAGAACGCTGGGTGGAAGGAAAATTGTGGCTCCTCTCAGATTCCAGAACTTTCTGTCACCGAAATGAGAGGAAACAGTGTTTTTTGGTTACATTTTGAGGTTTCAAAGGATTCTGGGTAACAGAACCTGGTCAGATCCCCACAAGTCACCCCATCTTGGATTCCCCTAGGTTTCTAGTTTTCAGAAATGCCCAGTTTTGGTAGGTTTCCATAGGTGCCGGCTGAGCTAGAGGCCAAAATCCACAGGTAGGCACTTTGTAAAAAAACACCTCTGTTTTCTGTGAAAAAATGTGATGTGTCAACGTTGTGTTTTGGGTCATTTGCTTTTGTGGGAGCTAGGCCTACCCACACAAGTGAGGTACCATTGTTATCGAGAGACTTGGGGGACCACTGGGTGGAAGGAAATTTGGGGCTCCTCTCAGATTCCAGAACTTTCTATCACCGAAATGGGAGTTAAAAGTGTTTTTTGGGTGAAATTGTGAGGTTTGCAAAGGATTCTGGGAAACAGAACCTGGTCAGAGCCCCACAAGTCACCCCATCTTGGATTCCCCTAGGTGTCTAGTTTTAGAAAATGCGCTGGTTTGCTCGGTTTCCCTAGGTGCCGGCTGAGCTAGAGGCCAAAATCCACAGGTAGGCACTTTGTAAAAGACACCTCTGTTTTCTGTGAAAAAATGTGATGTGTCCACGTTGTGTTTGGGCCATTTCCTTTCTTGGGCGCTAGGCCTACCCACACAAGTGAGGTACCATCTTTATCGGGAGACTTGGGAGAACGCTGGGTGGAAGGAAATTTGTGGCTCCTCTCAGATTCCAGAACTTTCTGTCACCGAAATAAGAGGAAAAAGTGTTTTTTTGGTCAAATTTTGAGGTTTGCAAAGGATTTTGGGTAACAGAACCTAGTCAGATCCCCACAAGTCACCGCGTCTTGGATTCCCCTAGGTTTCTAGTTTTCAAAAATGCGCTTGTTTGCTAGGTTTCCCCAGGTGCCGGCTGAGGTAGAGGCCAAAATCCACAGGTAGGCACTTTGTAAAAAACACCTCTGTTTTCTGTGAAACAATGTGATGTGTCAACGTTGTATTTTGGGTCATTTGCTTTTGTGGGCGCTAGGCCTACCCACACAAGTGAGGTACCATTTTTATCGGGAGACTTGGGAGAATGCTGGGTGGAAGGAAATTTGTGGCTCCTCTCAGATTCCAGAACTTTCTGTCACCGAAATGGGAGTTAAAAGTGTTTTTTGGGTGAAATTGTGAGGTTTGCAAAGGATTCTGGGTAACAGAACCTGGTCAGAGCCCCACAAGTCACCCCATCTTGGATTCCCCCAGGTGTCTAGTTTTAAAAAATGAGCTGGTTTGCTCGGTTTCCCCAGGTGCCGGCTGAGCTAGAGGCCAAAATCCGTAGGTAGGCACTTTGTAAAAAACACCTCTGTTTTCTGTGAAAAAATTTGATGTGTCCACGTTGTGTTTTGGGCCATTTCCTTTCTTGGGCGCTAGGCCTACCCACACAAGTGAGGTACCATTTTTATCGGGAGACTTGGGAGAACGCTGGATGGAAGGAAATTTGTGGCTCCTCTTAGATTCCAGAACTTGCTGTCACCGAAATGAGAGGAAAAAGTGTTTTTTTGGTTAAATTTTGAGGTTTGCAAAGGATTCTGGGTAATAGAACCTGGTCAGATCCCCACAAGTCACCCCATCTTGGATTCCCCTAGGTTTCTAGTTTTCAAAAATGCGCTGGTTTGCTAGGTTTCCCCAGGTGCCTGCTGAGCTAGAGGCCAAAATCCACAGGTAGTCACTTTGTAAAAAATACCTCTGTTTTCTGTGAAAAAATGTGATGTGTCCATGTTGTGTTTTGTGCCATTTCCTTTCGTGGGCGCTAGGCCTACCCACACAAGTGAGGTACCATTTTTATCGGGAGACTTGGGAGAACGCTGGGTGGAAGGAAATTTGTGGCTCCTCTCAGATTTCAGAACTTTCTCTCACCGAAATGAGAGGAAAAAATGTTTTTTTGGTCAAATTTTTAGGTTTGCAAAGGATTCTGGGCAACAGAACCTGGTCAGATCCCCACAAGTCACCCCATCTTGCATTCCCCTAGGTTTCTAGTTTTCAAAAATGCACTGGTTTGCTAGGTTTCCCCAGGTGCCGGCTGAGCTAGAGGCCAAAATCCACAGGTAGGCACTTTGTAAAAAACACCTCTGTTTTCTGTGAAACAATGTGATGTGTCAACGTTGTGTTTTGGGTCATTTGCTTTTGTGGGAGCTAGGCCTACCCACACAAGTGAGGTACCATTTTTATCGGGAGACTTGGGAGAATGCTGGGTGGAAGGAAATTTGTGGCTCCTCTCAGATTCCAGAACTTTCTGTCTCCGAAATGGGAGTTAAAAGTGTTTTTTGGGTGAAATTGTGAGGTTTGCAAAGGATTCTGGGTAACAGAACCTGGTCAGAGCCCCACAAGTCACCCCATCTTGGATTCCCCTAGATGTCTAGTTTTAGAAAATGCGCTGGATTGCTTGGTTTCCCCAGGTGCCGGCTGAGCTAGTGGCCAAAATCCACAGGTAGGCACTTTGTAAAAAACACCTCTGTTTTCTGTGAAAAAATGTGATGTGTCCACGTTGTGTTTGGGCCATTTCCTTTCTTGGGCGCTAGGCCTACCCACACAAGTGAGGTACCATCTTTATCGGGAGACTTGGGAGAACGCTGGGTGGAAGGAAATTTGTGGCTCCTCTCAGATTCCAGAACTTTCTGTCACCGAAATAAGAGGAAAAAGTGTTTTTTTGGTCAAATCTTTAGGTTTGCAAAGGATTCTGGGTAACAGAACCTGGTCAGATCCCCACAAGTCACCGCGTCTTGGATTTCCCTAGGTTTCTAGTTTTCAAAACTGCGCTGGTTTGCTAGGTTTCCCCAGGTGCCGGCTGAGCTAGAGGCCAAAATCCACAGGTAGGCACTTTGTAAAAAACACCTCTGTTTTCTGTGAAACAATGTGATGTGTCAACGTTGTGTTTTGGGTCAATTGCTTTTGTGGGCGCTAGGCCTACCCACACAAGTGAGGTACCATTTTTATCGGGAGACTTGGGAGAATGCTGGGTGGAAGGAAATTTTTGGCTCCTCTCAGATTCCAGAACTTTCTGTCACCGAAATGGGAGTTAAAAGTGTTTTTTGGGTGAAATTGTGAGGTTTGCAAAGGATTCTGGGTAACAGAACCTGGTCAGAGCCCCAGAAGTCACCCCATCTTGGATTCCCCTAGGTGTCTAGTTTTAAAAAATGCGCTGGTTTGCTCGGTTTCCCCAGGTGCCAGCTGAGCTAGAGGCCAAAATCAACAGGTAGGCACTTTTTAAAAAACACCTCTGTTTTCTGTGAAAAAATGTGATGTGTCCACGATGTGTTTAGGGCCATTTCCTTTCTTGGGCGCTAGGCCTACCCACACAAGTGAGGTACCATCTTTATCGGGAGACTTGGGAGAACGCTGGGTGGGAGGAAATTTGTGGCTCCTCTCAGATTCCAGAACTTTCTGTCACCGAAATAAGAGGAAAAAGTGTTTTTTTGGTAAAATTTAGAGGTTTGCAAAGGATTTTGGGTAACAGAACCTGGTCAGATCCCCACAAGTCACCGCATCTTGGATTCCCCTAGGTTTCTAGTTTTGAAAAAAGTGCTGGTTTGCTAGGTTTCCCCAGGTGCCGGCTGAGCTAGAGGCCAAAATCCACAGGTAGGCACTTTGTAAAAAAAACACCTCTGTTTTCTGTGAAAAAATGTGATGTGTCCATGTTGTGTTTTGGGCCATTGCCATTCGTGGGCGCTAGGCCTACCCACACAAGTGAGGTACCATTGTTATCAGGAGACTCGGTGGAACGCTGGGTGGAAGGAAATTTGTGGCTCCTCTCAGATTCCCGAACTTTCTGTCACCGAAATGAGAGTAAAAATTTTTTTTTTGGTCAAATTTTGAGGTTTGCAAAGGATTCTGGGTAACAGAACCTGGTCAGATCCCCACAAGTCACAGCATCTTGGATTCCCCTAGGTTTCTAGCTTTCAAAAATGCGCTGGTTTGCTAGGTTTCCCCAGGTGCCGGTTGAGCTAGAGGCCAAAATCTACAGGTAGGCACTTTGTAAAAAACACCTCTGTTTTCTGTAACAAAAATGTGATATGTCAACGTTGTGTTTTGGGTCATTTGCTTTTGTGGGCGCTAGGCCTACCCACACAAGTGAGGTACCATTTTTATCGGGAGACTTGGTAGAACGCTGGGTGGAAGGAAATTTGTGGCTCCTCTTAGATTCCAGAACTTGCTGTCACCGAAATGAGAGGAAAAAGTGTTTTTTTGGTTAAATTTTGAGGTTTGCAAAGGATTCTGGGTAATAGAACCTGGTCAGATCCCCACAAGTCACCCCATCTTGGATTCCCCTAGGTTTCTAGTTTTAAAAAATGCGCTGGTTTGCTAGGTTTCCCCAGGTGCCTGCTGAGCTAGAGGCCAAAATCCACAGGTAGTCACTTTGTAAAAAATACCTCTGTTTTCTGTGAAAAAATGTGATGTGTCCATGTTGTGTTTTGGGCCATTTCCTTTCGTGGGCGCTAGGCCTACCCACACAAGTGAGGTACCATTTTTATCGGGAGACTTGGGAGAACGCTGGGTGGAAGGAAATTTGTGGCTCCTCTCAGATTTCAGAACTTTCTCTCACCGAAATGAGAGGAAAAAATGTTTTTTTGGTCAAATTTTTAGGTTTGCAAAGGATTCTGGGCAACAGAACCTGGTCAGATCCCCACAAGTCACCCCATCTTGCATTCCCCTAGGTTTCTAGTTTTCAAAAATGCACTGGTTTGCTAGGTTTCCCAAGGTGCCGGCTGAGCTAGAGGCCAAAATCCACAGGTAGGCACTTTGTAAAAAACACCTCTGTTTTCTGTGAAACAATGTGATGTGTCAACGTTGTGTTTTGGGTCATTTGCTTTTGTGGGAGCTAGGCCTACCCACACAAGTGAGGTACCATTTTTATCGGGAGACTTGGGAGAATGCTGGGTGGAAGGAAATTTGTGGCTCCTCTCAGATTCCAGAACTTTCTGTCTCCGAAATGGGAGTTAAAAGTGTTTTTTGGGTGAAATTGTGAGGTTTGCAAAGGATTCTGGGTAACAGAACCTGGTCAGAGCCCCACAAGTCACCCCATCTTGGATTCCCCTAGATGTCTAGTTTTAGAAAATGCGCTGGATTGCTTGGTTTCCCCAGGTGCCGGCTGAGCTAGTGGCCAAAATCCACAGGTAGGCACTTTGTAAAAAACACCTCTGTTTTCTGTGAAAAAATGTGATGTGTCCACGTTGTGTTTGGGCCATTTCCTTTCTTGGGCGCTAGGCCTACCCACACAAGTGAGGTACCATCTTTATCGGGAGACTTGGGAGAACGCTGGGTGGACGGAAATTTGTGGCTCCTCTCAGATTCCAGAACTTTCTGTCACCGAAATAAGAGGAAAAAGTGTTTTTTTGGTCAAATCTTTAGGTTTGCAAAGGATTCTGGGTAACAGAACCTGGTCAGATCCCCACAAGTCACCGCGTCTTGGATTCCCCAAGGTTTCTAGTTTTCAAAAATGCGCTGGTTTGCTAGGTTTCCCCAGGTGCCGGCTGAGCTAGAGGCCAAAATCCACAGGTAGGCACTTTGTAAAAAACACCTCTGTTTTCTGTGAAACAATGTGATGTGTCAACGTTGTGTTTTGGGTCAATTGCTTTTGTGGGCGCTAGGCCTACCCACACAAGTGAGGTACCATTTTTATCGGGAGACTTGGGAGAATGCTGGGTGGAAGGAAATTTTTGGCTCCTCTCAGATTCCAGAACTTTCTGTCACCGAAATGGGAGTTAAAAGTGTTTTTTGGGTGAAATTGTGAGGTTTGCAAAGGATTCTGGGTAACAGAACCTGGTCAGAACCCCAGAAGTCACCCCATCTTGGATTCCCCTAGGTGTCTAGTTTTAAAAAATGCGCTGGTTTGCTCGGTTTCCCCAGGTGCCAGCTGAGCTAGAGGCCAAAATCCACAGGTAGGCACTTTTTAAAAAACACCTCTGTTTTCTGTGAAAAAATGTGATGTGTCCACGTTGTGTTTAGGGCCATTTCCTTTCTTGGGCGCTAGGCCTACCCACACAAGTGAGGTACCATCTTTATCGGGAGACTTGGGAGAACGCTGGGTGGGAGGAAATTTGTCACTCCTCTCAGATTCCAGAACTTTCTGTCACCGAAATAAGAGGAAAAAGTGTTTTTTTGGTAAAATTTAGAGGTTTGCAAAGGATTTTGGGTAACAGAACCTGGTCGGTTCCCCACAAGTCACCGCATCTTGGATTCCCCTAGGTTTCTAGTTTTGAAAAAAGTGCTGGTTTGCTAGGTTTCCCCAGGTGCCGGCTGAGCTAGAGGCCAAAATCCACAGGTAGGCACTTTGTAAAAAAAAACACCTCTGTTTTCTGTGAAAAAATGTGATGTGTCCATGTTGTGTTTTGGGCCATTGCCATTCGTGGGCGCTAGGCCTACCCACACAAGTGAGGTACCATTGTTATCAGGAGACTCGGTGGAACGCTGGGTGGAAGGAAATTTGTGGCTCCTCTCAGATTCCCGAACTTTCTGTCACCGAAATGAGAGTAAAAAGTGTTTTTTTGGTCAAATTTTGAGGTTTGCAAAGGATTCTGGGTAACAGAACCTGGTCAGATCCCCACAAGTCACTGCATCTTGGATTCCCCTAGGTTTCTAGCTTTCAAAAATGCGCTGGTTTGCTAGGTTTCCCCAGGTGCCGGTTGAGCTAGAGGCCAAAATCTACAGGTAGGCACTTTGTAAAAAACACCTCTGTTTTCTGTAAAAAAATGTGATATGTCAACGTTGTGTTTTGGGTCATTTGCTTTTGTGGGCGCTAGGCCTACCCACACAAGTGAGGTACCATTTTTATCGGGAGACTTGGTAGAACGCTGGGTGGAAGGAAATTTGTGGCTCCTCTCAGATTCCAGAACTTTCTGTCACCGAAATGAGAGGAAAAAGTGTTTTTTTGGTCAAATTTTGAGGTTTGCAAAGGATTCTGGGTAACAGAACCTGGTCAGATCCCCACAAGTCACCCCATCTTGGATTCCCCTAGGTTTCTAGTTTTAAAAAATGTGCTGGTTTGCTAGGATTCCCCAGGTGCCTGCTGAGCTAGAGGCCAAAATCCACAGGTAGTCACTTTGTAAAAAACACCTCTGTTTTCTGTGAAAAAATGTAATGTGTCCATGATGTGTTTTGGGCCATTTCCTTTCGTGGGCGCTAGGCCTACCAACACAAGTCAGGTACTATTTTTATCGGGAGACTAGGGAGAACGCTGGGTGGAAGGAAATTTGTGGCTCCTCTCAGATTTCAGAACTTTCTCTCACCGAAATGATAGGAAAAAGTGTTTTTTTGGTGGAATTTTGAGGTTTGCAAAGGATTCTGGGTAACAGAACCTGGTCAGATCCCCACAAGTCACCCCATCTTGGATTCCCCTAGGTGTCTAGTTTTCAAAAATGCGCTGGTTCGCTCGGTTTCCCCAGGTGCCAGCTGAGCTAGAGGCCAAAATCCACAGGTAGGCACTTTGTAAAAAACACCTCGGTTTTCTGTGAAAAAATGTGATGTGTCCACTGTGTGTTTTGGGCCATTTCCTTTCTTGGGCGCTAGGCCTACCCACACAAGTGAGGTTCCATCTTTATCGGGAGACTTGGGAGAACGCTGGGTGGAAAGAAATTTGTGGCTCCTCTCAGATTCCAGAACTTTCTGTCACCGAAATAAGAGGAAAAAGTGTTTTTTTGGTCAAATTTTGAGGTTTGCAAAGGATTCTGGGTAACAGAACCTGGTCAGATCTCCACAAGTCACTGCATCTTGGATTCCCCTAGGTTTCTAGTTTTCAAAAATGCGCTGGTTTGCTAGGTTTCCCCAGGTGCCGGCTGAGCTAGAGGCCAAAATCCACAGGTAGGCACTTTGTAACAAACACCTCTGTTTTCTGTGAAAAAATGTGATGTGTCAACGTTGTGTTTTGGGTCATTTGCTTTTGTGGACGCTAGGCCTACCCACACAAGTGAGGTACAATTTTTATCGGGAGACTTGGGAGAACGCTGGGTGGAAGGAAATTTGTGGCTCCTCTCAGATTCCAGAACTTTCTGTCACTGAAATGAGAGGAAAAAGTGTTTTTTTGGTCAAAGTTTGAGGTTTGCAAAGGATTCTGGGTAACAGAACCTGGTCAGATCCCCACAAGTCACCCCATCTTGGATTTCCCTAGGTTTCTAGTTTTCAAAAATGTGCTGGTTTCCTAGGTTTCCCCAGGTGCCTGCTGAGCTAGAGGCCAAAATCCACAGGTAGTCACTTTGTAAAAAACACCTCTGTTTTCTGTGAAAAAATGTGATGTGTCCATGTTGTGTTTTGGGCCATTTCCTTTCGTGGGTGCTAGGCCTACCCACACAAGTGAGGTACCATTTTTATCGGGAGACTTGGGAGAACGCTGGGTGAAAGGAAATTTGTGGCTCCTCTCAGATTTCAGAACTTTCTCTCACCGAAATGAGAGGAAAAAGTGTTTTTTTGGTCAAATTTTGAGCTTTGCAAAGGATTCTGGGTAACAGAACCTGGTCAGATCCCCACAAGTCAACCCATCTTGGATTCCCCTAGGTTTCTAGTTTTCAAAAATGCACTGGTTTCCTAGGTTTCCCCAGGTGCCGCCTGAGCTAGAGGCCAAAATCCACAGGTAGGCACTTTGTAAAAAAACACCTCTGTTTTCTGTGAAAAAATGTGGTGTGTCAACGTTGTGTTTTGGGCCATTTGGTTTTGTGGGCGCTAGCCTACCCACACAAGTGAGGTACCATTTTTATCGGGAGACTCGCGAGAACGCTGGGTGGAAGGAAAATTGTGGCTCCTCTCAGATTCCAGAACTTTCTGTCACCGAAATGAGAGGAAAAAGTGTTTTTTGGTTACATTTTGAGGTTTCAAAGGATTCTGGGTAACAGAACCTGGTCAGATCCCCACAAGTCACCCCATCTTGGATTCCCCTAGGTTTCTAGTTTTCAGAAATGCCCAGTTTTGGTAGGTTTCCATAGGTGCCGGCTGAGCTAGAGGCCAAAATCCACAGGTAGGCACTTTGTAAAAAAACACCTCTGTTTTCTGTGAAAAAATGTGATGTGTCAACGTTGTGTTTTGGGTCATTTGCTTTTGTGGGAGCTAGGCCTACCCACACAAGTGAGGTACCATTGTTATCGAGAGACTTGGGGGACCACTGGGTGGAAGGACATTTGGGGCTCCTCTCAGATTCCAGAACTTTCTATCACCGAAATGGGAGTTAAAAGTGTTTTTTGGGTGAAATTGTGAGGTTTGCAAAGGATTCTGGGAAACAGAACCTGGTCAGAGCCCCACAAGTCACCCAATCTTCGATTCCCCTAGGTGTCTAGTTTTAGAAAATGCGCTGGTTTGCTCGGTTTCCCTAGGTGCCGGCTGAGCTAGAGGCCAAAATCCACAGGTAGGCACTTTGTAAAAGACACCTCTGTTTTCTGTGAAAAAATGTGATGTGTCCACGTTGTGTTTGGGCCATTTCCTTTCTTGGGCGCTAGGCCTACCCACACAAGTGAGGTACCATCTTTATCGGGAGACTTGGGAGAACGCTGGGTGGAAGGAAATTTGTGGCTCCTCTCAGATTCCAGAACTTTCTGTCACCGAAATAAGAGGAAAAAGTGTTTTTTTTGGTCAAATTTTGAGGTTTGCAAAGGATTCTGGGTAACAGAACCTAGTCAGATCCCCACAAGTCACCGCGTCTTGGATTCCCCTAGGTTTCTAGTTTTCAAAAATGCGCTTGTTTGCTAGGTTTCCCCAGGTGCCGGCTGAGCTAGAGGCCAAAATCCACAGGTAGGCACTTTTTAAAAAACACCTCTGTTTTCAGTGAAACAATGTGATGTGTCAACGTTGTGTTTTGGGTCATTTGCTTTTGTGGGCGCTAGGCCTACCCACACAAGTGAGGTACCATTTTTATCGGGAGACTTGGGAGAATGCTGGGTGGAAGGAAATTTGTGGCTCCTCTCAGATTCCAGAACTTTCTGTCACCGAAATGGGAGTTAAAAGTGTTTTTTGGGTGAAATTGTGAGGTTTGCAAAGGATTCTGGGTAACAGAACCTGGTCAGAGCCCCACAAGTCACCCCATCTTGGATTCCCCCAGGTGTCTAGTTTTAAAAAATGAGCTGGTTTGCTCGGTTTCCCCAGGTGCCGGCTGAGCTAGAGGCCAAAATCCGTAGGTAGGCACTTTGTAAAAAACACCTCTGTTTTCTGTGAAAAAATTTGATGTGTCCACATTGTGTTTTGGGCCATTTCCTTTCTTGGGCGCTGGGCCTACCCACACAAGTGAGGTACCATCTTTATCGGGAGACTTGGGAGAACGCTGGGTGGAAGGAAATTTGTGGCTCCTCTCAGATTCCAGAACTTTCTGTCACCGAAATAAGAGGAAAAGGTGTTTGTTTGGTCAAATTTTGAGGTTTGCAAAGGATTTTGGGTAACAGAACCTGGTCAGATCCCCACAAGTCACCGCATCTTGGATTCCCCGAGGTTTCAAGTTTTCAAAAATGTGCTGGTTTGCTAGGTTTCCCCAGGTGCCGGCTGAGCTAGAGGCCAAAATCCACAGGTAGGCACATTGTAAAAAAACACCTCTGTTTTCTGTGAAAAAATGTTATGTGTCAACGTTGTGTTTTGGGTCATGTGCTTTTGTGGGCGCTAGGCCTACCCACACAAGTGAGGTACCATTTTTATCGGGAGACTTGGGAGAACGCTGGATGGAAGGAAATTTGTGGCTCCTCTTAGATTCCAGAACTTGCTGTCACCGAAATGAGAGGAAAAAGTGTTTTTTTGGTTAAATTTTGAGGTTTGCAAAGGATTCTGGGTAATAGAACCTGGTCAGATCCCCACAAGTCACCCCATCTTGGATTCCCCTAGGTTTCTAGTTTTCAAAAATGCGCTGGTTTGCTAGGTTTCCCCAGGTGCCTGCTGAGCTAGAGGCCAAAATCCACAGGTAGTCACTTTGTAAAAAATACCTCTGTTTTCTGTGAAAAAATGTGATGTGTCCATGTTGTGTTTTGGGCCATTTCCTTTCGTGGGCGCTAGGCCTACCCACACAAGTGAGGTACCATTTTTATCGGGAGACTTGGGAGAACGCTGGGTGGAAGGAAATTTGTGGCTCCTCTCAGATTTCAGAACTTTCTCTCACCGAAATGAGAGGAAAAAATGTTTTTTTGGTCAAATTTTTAGGTTTGCAAAGGATTCTGGGCAACAGAACCTGGTCAGATCCCCACAAGTCACCCCATCTTGCATTCCCCTAGGTTTCTAGTTTTCAAAAATGCACTGGTTTGCTAGGTTTCCCCAGGTGCCGGCTGAGCTAGAGGCCAAAATCCACAGGTAGGCACTTTGTAAAAAACACCTCTGTTTTCTGTGAAACAATGTGATGTGTCAACGTTGTGTTTTGGGTCATTTGCTTTTGTGGGAGCTAGGCCTACCCACACAAGTGAGGTACCATTTTTATCGGGAGACTTGGGAGAATGCTGGGTGGAAGGAAATTTGTGGCTCCTCTCAGATTCCAGAACTTTCTGTCTCCGAAATGGGAGTTAAAAGTGTTTTTTGGGTGAAATTGTGAGGTTTGCAAAGGATTCTGGGTAACAGAACCTGGTCAGAGCCCCACAAGTCACCCCATCTTGGATTCCCCTAGATGTCTAGTTTTAGAAAATGCGCTGGATTGCTTGGTTTCCCCAGGTGCCGGCTGAGCTAGTGGCCAAAATCCACAGGTAGGCACTTTGTAAAAAACACCTCTGTTTTCTGTGAAAAAATGTGATGTGTCCACGTTGTGTTTGGGCCATTTCCTTTCTTGGGCGCTAGGCCTACCCACACAAGTGAGGTACCATCTTTATAGGGAGACTTGGGAGAACGCTGGGTGGAAGGAAATTTGTGGCTCCTCTCAGATTCCAGAACTTTCTGTCACCGAAATAAGAGGAAAAAGTGTTTTTTTGGTCAAATCTTTAGGTTTGCAAAGGATTCTGGGTAACAGAACCTGGTCAGATCCCCACAAGTCACCGCGTCTTGGATTCCCCTAGGTTTCTAGTTTTGAAAAAAGTGCTGGTTTGCTAGGTTTCCCCAGGTGCCGGCTGAGCTAGAGGCCAAAATCCACAGGTAGGCACTTTGTAAAAAAAACACCTCTGTTTTCTGTGAAAAAATGTGATGTGTCCATGTTGTGTTTTGGGCCATTGTCATTCGTGGGCGCTAGGCCTACCCACACAAGTGAGGTACCATTGTTATCAGGAGACTCGGTGGAACGCTGGGTGGAAGGAAATTTGTGGCTCCTCTCAGATTCCCGAACTTTCTGTCACCGAAATGAGAGTAAAAAGTGTTTTTTTGTCAAATTTTGAGGTTTGCAAAGGATTCTGGGTAACAGAACCTGGTCAGATCCCCACAAGTCACCGCATCTTGGATTCCCCTAGGTTTCTAGCTTTCAAAAATGCGCTGGTTTGCTAGGTTTCCCCAGGTGCCGGTTGAGCTAGAGGCCAAAATCTACAGGTAGGCACTTTGTAAAAAACACCTCTGTTTTCTGTAAAAAAATGTGATATGTCAACGTTGTGTTTTGGGTCATTTGCTTTTGTGGGCGCTAGGCCTACCCACACAAGTGAGGTACCATTTTTATCGGGAGACTTGGTAGAACGCTGGGTGGAAGGAAATTTGTGGCTCCTCTCAGATTCCAGAACTTTCTGTCACCGAAATGAGAGGAAAAAGTGTTTTTTTGGTCAAATTTTGAGGTTTGCAAAGGATTCTGGGTAACAGAACCTGGTCAGATCCCCACAAGTCACCCCATCTTGGATTCCCCTAGGTTTCTAGTTTTAAAAAATGTGCTGGTTTGCTAGGATTCCCCAGGTGCCTGCTGAGCTAGAGGCCAAAATCCACAGGTAGTCACTTTGTAAAAAACACCTCTGTTTTCTGTGAAAAAATGTAATGTGTCCATGATGTGTTTTGGGCCATTTCCTTTCGTGGGCGCTAGGCCTACCAACACAAGTCAGGTACTATTTTTATCGGGAGACTTGGGAGAACGCTGGGTGGAAGGAAATTTGTGGCTCCTCTCAGATTTCAGAACTTTCTCTCACCGAAATGAGAGGAAAAAGTGTTTTTTTGGTGAAATTTTGAGGTTTGCAAAGGATTCTGGGTAACAGAACCTGGTCAGATCCCCACAAGTCACCCCATCTTGGATTCCCCTAGGTTTCTAGTTTTCAAAAATGCGCTGGTTTGCTAGGTTTCCCCAGATGCCGGTTGAGCTAGAGGCCAAAATCCACAGGTAGGCACTTTGTAAAAAAACACCTTTGTTTTCTGTAAAAAATGTGGTGTGTCAACGTTGTGTTTTGGGCCATTTTCTTTTGTGGGCGCTAGGCCTACCCACACAAGTGTGGTACCATTTTTATCGGGAGACTTGCAAGAACGCTGGGTGGAAGGAAATTTGTGGCTCCTCTCAGATTCCAGAACTTTCTGTCACCGAAATGGGAGTTAAAAGTGTTTTTTGGGTGAAATTGTGAGGTTTGCAAAGGATTCTGGGTAACAGAACCTGGTCAGAGCCCCACAAGTCACCCCATCTTGGATTCCCCTAGGTGTCTAGTTTTAAAAAATGCGCTGCTTTGCTCGGTTTCCCCAGGTGCCGGCTGAGCTAGAGGCCAAAATCCACAGGTAGGCACTTTGTAAAAAACACCTCTGTTTTCTGTGAAAAAATGTGATGTGTCCACGTTGTGTTTGTGCCATTTCCTTTCTTGGGCGCTAGGCCCACCCACACAAGTGAGGTACCATCTTTATCGGGAGACTTGGGAGAACGCTGGGTGGAAGGACATTTGTGGCTCCTCTCAGATTCCAGAACTTTCTGTCACCGAAATGAGAGGAAAAAGTGTTTTTTTGGTCAAATTTTGAGGTTTGCAAAGGATTCTGGGTAACAGAAGCTGGTCAGATCCCCACAAATCACCCCATCTTGGATTCCCCTAGGTTTCTAGTTTTCAGAAATGCCCAGTTTTGGTAGGTTTCCATAGGTGCCGGCTGAGCTAGAGGCCAAAATCCACAGGTAGGCACTTTGTAAAAAAACACCTCTGTTTTCTGTGAAAAAATTTGATGTGTCCATGTTGTGTTTTGGGCCATTGCCTTTCGTGGGCGCTAGGCCTACCCACACAAGTGAGGTCCCATTGTTATCGGGACACTCGGGGGAACGCTGGGTGGAAGGAAATTTGTGGCTCCTCTCACATTCCAGAACTTTCTGTCACCGAAATGAGAGGAAAAAGTGTTTTTTTGGTCAAATTTTGAGGTTTGCAAAGGATTCTGGGTAACAGAACCTGGTCAGATCCCCACAAGTAACCCCATCTTGGATTCCACTAGGTGTCTAGTTTTAAAAAATGTGCTGGTTTGCTAGGTTTCCTCAGGTGCCGACTGAGCTAGAGGCCAAAAGCCACAGTTAGGCACTTTGTAAAAAACACCTCAGTTTTCTGTGAAAAAATGTGATCTGTCTACATTGTGTTATGGGCCATTTGCTTTCGTGGGCGCTAGGCCTACCCACACAAGTGAGGTACCATTTTTATCGGGAGACTTGGGGGAACGCTGGGTGGAAGGAAATTTGTGGCTCATCTCAGATTCCAGAACTTTCTGTCACAGAAATGAGAGGAAAAGGTATTTTTTTGGCCAAATTTTGAGGTTTGCAAAGGATTCTGGGTAACAGAACCTGGTCAGAGCCCCACAAGTCACAGCATCTTGGATTCCCCTAGGTTTCTAGTTTTCAAAAATGTGCTGGTTTGCTCGGTTTCCCCAGGTGCCTGCTGAGCTAGAGGCCAAAATCCACAGGTAGGCACTGTTTTCTGTGAAAAAATGTGATGTGTCCACGTTGTGTTTTGGGCCATTTCCTTTCGTGGGCGCTAGGCCTACCCACACAAGTGAGGTACCATTGTTATCGGGAGACTTGGGGGAACGCTGGGTGGAAGGAAATTTGTCGCTCCTCTCAGATTCCAGAACTTTCTGTCACCGAAATGGGAGTAAAAAGTGTTTTTTGGGTGAAATTGTGAGGTTTGCAAAGGATTCTGGGTAACAGAACCTGGTCAGAGCCCCACAAGTCACCCCATCTTGGATTCCCCTAGGTGTCTAGTTTTAAAAAATGCGCTGGTTCGCTCGGTTTCCCCAGGTGCCGGCTGAGCTAGAGGCCAAAATCCACAGGTAGGCACTTTGTAAAAAACACCTCGGTTTTCTGTGAAAAAATGTGATGTGTCCACGGTGTGTTTTGGGCCATTTCCTTTCTTGGGCGCTAGGCCTACCCACACAAGTGAGGTTCCATCTTTATCGGGAGACTTGGGAGAACGCTGGGTGGAAAGAAATGTGTGGCTCCTCTCAGATTCCAGAACTTTCTGTCACCGAAATAAGAGGAAAAAGTGTTTTTTTGGTCAAATTTTGAGGTTTGCAAAGGATTCTGGGTAACAGAACCTGGTCAGATCTCCACAAGTCACTGCATCTTGGATTCCCCTAGGTTTCTAGTTTTCAAAAATGCGCTGGTTTGCTAGGTTTCCCCAGGTGCCGGCTGAGCTAGAGGCCAAAATCCACAGGTAGGCACTTTGTAACAAACACCTCTGTTTTCTGTGAAAAAATGTGATGTGTCAACGTTGTGTTTTGGGTCATTTGCTTTTGTGGACGCTAGGCCTACCCACACAAGTGAGGTACAATTTTTATCGGGAGACTTGGGAGAACGCTGGGTGGAAGGAAATTTGTGGCTCCTCTCAGATTCCAGAACTTTCTGTCACTGAAATGAGAGGAAAAAGTGTTTTTTTGGTCAAAGTTTGAGGTTTGCAAAGGATTCTGGGTAACAGAACCTGGTCAGATCCCCACAAGTCACCCCATCTTGGATTTCCCTAGGTTTCTAGTTTTCAAAAATGTGCTGGTTTCCTAGGTTTCCCCAGGTGCCTGCTGAGCTAGAGGCCAAAATCCACAGGTAGTCACTTTGTAAAAAACACCTCTGTTTTCTGTGAAAAAATGTGATGTGTCCATGTTGTGTTTTGGGCCATTTCCTTTCGTGGGTGCTAGGCCTACCCACACAAGTGAGGTACCATTTTTATCGGGAGACTTGGGAGAACGCTGGGTGAAAGGAAATTTGTGGCTCCTCTCAGATTTCAGAACTTTCTCTCACCGAAATGAGAGGAAAAAGTGTTTTTTTGGTCAAATTTTGAGCTTTGCAAAGGATTCTGGGTAACAGAACCTGGTCAGATCCCCACAAGTCAACCCATCTTGGATTCCCCTAGGTTTCTAGTTTTCAAAAATGCACTGGTTTCCTAGGTTTCCCCAGGTGCCGCCTGAGCTAGAGGCCAAAATCCACAGGTAGGCACTTTGTAAAAAAACACCTCTGTTTTCTGTGAAAAAATGTGGTGTGTCAACGTTGTGTTTTGGGCCATTTGGTTTTGTGGGCGCTAGCCTACCCACACAAGTGAGGTACCATTTTTATCGGGAGACTCGCGAGAACGCTGGGTGGAAGGAAAATTGTGGCTCCTCTCAGATTCCAGAACTTTCTGTCACCGAAATGAGAGGAAAAAGTGTTTTTTGGTTACATTTTGAGGTTTCAAAGGATTCTGGGTAACAGAACCTGGTCAGATCCCCACAAGTCACCCCATCTTGGATTCCCCTAGGTTTCTAGTTTTCAGAAATGCCCAGTTTTGGTAGGTTTCCATAGGTGCCGGCTGAGCTAGAGGCCAAAATCCACAGGTAGGCAATTTGTAAAAAAAACACTTCTGTTTTCTGTGAAAAAATGTGATGTGTCCATGTTGTGTTTTGGGCCATTGCCTTTCGTGGGCGCTAGGCCTACCCACACAAGTGAGGTACCATTGTTATCAGGAGACTTGGGGGAACGCTGGGTGGGAGGAAATTTGTGGCTCCTCCCAGATTCCAGAACTTTCTGTCACCGAAATGAGAGTAAAAAGTGTTTTTTGGTCAAATTTTGAGGTTTGCAAAGGATTCTGGGTAACAGAACCTGGTCAGATCCCCACACAAGTCACCGCATCTTGGATTCCCCTACGTTTCTAGTTTCCAAAAATACGCTGGTTTGCTAGGTTTCCCCAGGTGCCGGCTGAGGTAGAGGCCAAAATCCACAGGAAGGCACTTTGTAAAAAACACCTCTGTTTTCTGTGAAAAAACATGATGTGTCAACGTTGTGTTTTGGGTCATTTGCTTTTGTGGGAGCTAGGCCTACCCACACAAGTGAGGTACCATTTTTATCGGGAGACTTGGGAGAGCGCTGGGTGGAAGGAAATTTGTGGCTAGTCTCAGATTCCAGAACTTTCTGTCACCGAAATGAGAGGAAAAAGTGTTTTTTTGGTCAAATTTGGAGGTTTGCAAAGGATTCTGGGTAACAGAACCTGGTCAGATCCCCACAAGTCACCCCATCTTGGATTCCCCTAGGTTTCTAGTTTTCAGAAATGCCCAGTTTTGGTAGGTTTCCATAGGTGCCCGCTGAGCTAGAGGCCAAAATCCACAAGTAGGCACTTTATAAAAAAACACCTCTGTTTTCTGTAAAAAAATGTGATGTGTCCATGTTGTGTTTTGGGCCATTTCCTTTCGTGGGCGCTAGGCCTACCCACACAAGTGAGGTACCATTATTATCAGGAGACTTGGGGGAACGCTGGGTGGAAGGAAATTTGTGGCTCCTATCAGATTCCAGAACTTTCTGTCACCGAAATGAGAGTAAAAAGTGTTTTTTGGGTGAAATTGTGAGGTTTGCAAAGGATTCTGGGTAACACAACCTGGTCAGAGCCCCACAAGTCACCCCATCTTGGATTCCCCTAGGTGTCTAGTTTTAAAAAATGCACTGGTTTGCTCGGTTTCCCCAGGTGCCGGCTGAGCTAGAGGCCAAAATCCACAGGTAGGCACTTTGTAAAAAACACCTCTGTTTTCTGTGAAAAAATGTGATGTGTCCATGTTGTGTTTTGGGCCATTTCCTTTCTTGGGCGCTAGGCCTACCCACACAAGTGAGGTACCATTTTTATCTGGAGACTTGGGAGAACGCTGGGTGGAAGGAAATTTGTGGCTCCTCTCAGATTCCAGAACTTTCTGTCACCAAAATGAGAGGAAAAAGTGTTTTTTTGGTCAAATTTTGAGGTTTGCAAAGGATTCTGGGTAACAGAACCTGGTCAGATCCCCACAAGTCACTGCATCTTGGATTCCCCTAGGTTTCTAGTTTCCACAAATGTGCTGGTTTGCTAGGTTTCCCCAGGTGCCGGCTGAGCTAGAGGCCAAAATCCACAGGTAGGCACTTTGTAAAAAACACCTCTGTTTTCTGTGAAAAAATGTGATGTGTCAACGTTGTGTTTTGGGTCATTTGCTTTCGTGGGTGCTAGGCCTACCCACACAAGGAAGGTACCATTTTTATCGGAAGACTTGGGGGAACGCTGGGTGGAAGGAAATTTGTGGCTCCTCTCAGATTCCAGAACTTTCTGTCACCGAAATGAGAGGAAAAAGTGTTTTTTGGGTCAAATTTTGAGGTTTGCAAAGGATTCTGGGTAACAGAACCTGGTCAGATCCCCACAAGTCACCCCATCTTGGATTCCCCTAGGTGTCTAGTTTTCAAAAATGCACTGGTTTGCTAGGTTTCCCCAGGTGCCGACTGAGCTAGAGGCCAAAATCCACAGGTAAGCACTTTGAAAAAAACACCTCTGTTTTCTGTGAAAAAATGTGATGTGTCCACGTTGTGTTTTGAGCCATTTCCTTTCGTGGGTGCTAGGCCTACCCACACAAGTGAGGTACCATTTTTATCGGGAGACTTGGGGGAACACAGAATAGCAAAACAAGTGTTATTGCCCTTTGTCTTTCTATACATTTTTTCCTTCCAAATGTAAGGCAGTGTGTAAAAAAGATGTCTATTTGAGACATGCCCTGTAATTCACATGCTAGTATGGACACCCCGGAATTCAGAGATGTGCAAATAACCACTGCTTCTCACCACCTTATCTTGTGGCCATTTTGGAAATACAAAGGTTTTCTTGATACCTATTTTTCACCTTTTATATTTCAGCAAATGAATTGCTGTATACCCGGTATAGAATAAAAACCCATTGCAAGCTACAGCTCATTTATTGGCTCTGGGTACCTTGAGTTATTGATAAACATTCAAGCCCTATATATCCCCGCAACCAGAAGAGTCCAGCTGACGTAACGGTATATTGCTTTCACAAATCTGACATTACAGGAAAAAGTTACAAAGTAAAACGTGGAAAAAACTGGCAGTTTTTTTCACCTCATTTTCAATATTATTTTAATTCAGCTGTTATTTTCTGTAGGAAACAGTTGTAGGATCTACCCAAATGACCTCTTGCTGAATTCAGAATTTTGTCTACTTTTCAGAAATGTTTAGCTTTCTGGGTCCCAGCATTGATTTCTCACCCATTCTGGTCACTAACTGGAAGGTGGCTGAAAGCACAAAAAACAGTAAAAATGGGGTATATCCCAGTAAAATGTCAAAATTGTATTGAAAAATTGGGTTTTCCAATTCAAGTCTGCCTGTTCCTGAAAGCTGAAAAGATGGTGATCTTGCACCGCAAACCTTTCGTTGGTGCCATTTTCAGGGAAAAAACCACGAGCTGCCTTCAATAAAAAAAATATATATATTTCAGTGTATTTTGGCTAATTTCTTGGTCTCCTTCAGGGGAACCCACAAAGTCTGGGTACCTCTAGAATCCCTACGATGTTGGGAAAAAAGGACGCAAATTTGACGTGGGTAGCTTATGTGAACAAAAAGTTATGAGGGTGTAAGCGCGAACTGCCCGAAATAGCCAAAAAAGGGCTCAGCACAGGAGGGGGAAAAGGCCTGGCAGCGAAGGGGTTAAGCCCCTAATATAGACTCAACCAAATGTTTCCAGGTATCACATGCACAGATTCAGTGTATGGACTTGGACCGCATACTCATGGGAGGGGACTTCAACTTATTGATGGATGCAACACTAGACACCACGGCGATCTCTGGCCGGCAAGCCATAAACACTTCAGACTCTGCATGACATATGTGACACCAACCTGCTTAAAAATGCTTGCCTCCTGAAGGACATCTTGGCACTCGCATATACCCATTACTCCACCCCTCACAATACATGGTCACGCATTGATTACTGTTTTCTATCCGCGATATTGTGAAGCTGGCTGTGTGAAGCCTACCACCAAGCTCACACCCTCTCGGACCGTGCCCCAATTCTCTTTACACTACACATTCCATTTGAGAGCAACCTGGAGAGAGAATGTTGATTACCCATGCTGGCTCTACAAGATGCTCTTTTTTGTTCTAAACTACAAACAGCGGCAGTCAATTATTACTGGCTTAATGAGGGCTCAGTGACCATGCAAGCTGCCGTCTGGGAGGCAGTTAAGGCGTACATCAGAGGCATTTCCATTTCCAAACACTCAGGACTGTTGAGAGATCTGCGTAGAGCAATGACACAAATTGAAAGGGGACTGACTGAGATTGAATTGACTGATGCACACCAAAATAATGCTCCCCAGACCCTTAGGCACATTGCACTACTCACGGAACACTGTGACCTAGCTGAAAGGTCCTGTTTTTAGTGAAATATGCCAGGGCCCGCAGATATGGAGAGGGTGAATGCCCAGGATGCACTTTGGCCAACCTGTTGCGACCCCCTGAGGGGTTCCGGTTATATTGACGAACTTTGTCAGGATGGGTGACCTCTAACAAGGCCATACTGACACTCTCCTTCAATATTACACACCTCTATGTCACCCGGTTGTCCAGAGATATGACAGCACTGTCTGCTTATCTGGAAGTTATACCTATAGTGTGGCCTCCCCTGCCCATGGCCAGTTCCTAAGCCAACCAATATAGAGTGAGGAAATTATACAGGGTATTGACTCCCTAAGCAGATCTAAGGCCACAGGCCTGGATTCACCGGTGAATTCTACAAACACTTCAAACACCGTCTCGGTCCTCGACTGCTATCCATGTATACTGAGTCACTTGAAACCGGTATCCTTCCTCCATCTCTGTGGGAAACTGTAATAAACTTGCTCCTCAAACCTGGTAAAGACTGGCAACATTGTGGATCTTATAGGCCCTTATCGCTCCTGGATTTTGACAACAAGATATTGGCTAAGGGGCTCACAAACTGCCTTGCCCGCCTAATGGAGCAGATAATCTCCCCTGCACAGTCAGGATTTGCTTCCCACCATTCCACCTCTCTTAATTTGTGAACCGTCTTCTCCGTTCTTAATAGGATCACTTCCAACAACCCAGCTGTGGTAGCCTTGTTGGACACAGAGAAGGTGTTTGATTAATTAGAATGGCCTTTTCTCCATCCTACCCTACACAGGGTGGGTATCCTCTGGATTGGTATTGTTGATTAAGCTTTTATACACCACTTCTACAGTGCATATCAGAGCCAATGGCTCCCTATCCCCTCCCTTTCCTGTATCGCGGTGCACGAGACAAGGTTGCCCTCTATCCCAACTACCTTTTTATAATAGCTATGGACCCCATTGGTCAGGCACGGCCAAGTAGCCCCCATACACCACGGCCTGCAGTTTAGCACAGGCCCTCTACTTATCCCACCCTGCGCTGATGATGTACTGCTGTTTGTAAGTCATCCGAAGGATAACTTAGCTCCCATGCTTTGAGAGGTAATTAATTTTGGATGCCTCTCTGGCCTTCAGATCAATTGGTCGAAATCTGAAATCTTCCCCCTCATGGTTGCTACTGCACCTTTTCAGTGATAGTATCCACTGCAGTCGTGCAACAATGCGGTCTAGTATTTAGGAATGTTCATACACGGAGATAAAGAGCAGGTGGTGAGACTGAATTATGGTCCTGCTATTGAAGCATTAACTACTCAGGTGGAGCGTTGGATTCACTAGCTTCTGTCGATGGCCAGGCGAATAGTGATTATAAAAATGTTGATTCTACCCTGGTTTCTTCATCTAAACATCCCTATCCCACTAATCAACATATTCTTCAACACATTGTGCGGCCTGCTCCTCAAGTTAATCTGGGCTGGCAGACACCCTCAGATAGGTTGAGACACATTATTGTTCCTCTATTAAAGAGGCAGATTCGGGGTACCACATTTATTACCTGGCGGCACAGTGTCAGTGTGCATACTATTGGTTTCACCTAGATGCCAGACTTGCCTACACCAAACCTGAGAAGGACTTTTCTGCACCAACACCTCTGGCCTCCATCCTTCCTAAGGGAATCCCACTAGATCCCAAGACATATAGGGCCTGATTCTAACTTTGGAGGACGGTGTTAAACTGTCCCAAAAGTGGCGGATATACCACCTACCGTATTACGAGTACCATAGGATATAATGGACTCGTAATACGGTCGGTGGTATATCCGCCACTTTTGGGACGGTTTAACACCGTCCTCCAAAGTTAGAATCAGGCCCATAGTAACCCTTATTCACAACGTGCTGGGCATGGTGGAAACACCAGCATAAACTAGGGGTTTTGATACTTTACTCCCCATCAATACCAGTGGTTGATCACCCTTGGCTCCCTCTCACTTGTGAAGCCCTGGCGAAACGCACTCAGATGGCCATACCATTGTGCATTCCACTGATCCCCATTTTGCTGCTGCCACCCGCATGGACAACTTCATAATGCGTCATGTACACTGAGCATTGAGAGCAATTATCCCAACATACCTACTTGCGCTGGATACATTTCTTCCCTTGACCCTAGTGATAGGTGACCATGGTGGAACCTGGTTGGTGTCGGGACTGTATCATGCCAGTTTGGCCCTACTCCCTACATGTGACGCAAAACTTTGTGACTCATAGAAAACAGACTTGGGGTGCCCTCTGACAGATAAGATATGGAGTGCTTGCTGCGCTGAAACTCGGCTGGTATCACCTAATCATCGCCATAAACTTGTTTAATTTACATTTTTTAGACAGGCTTATGTCAGGCCTAATGATCAACATAGATTTGATCACACAAGATCATCCGACTGTCCCAAATGCCACCTTGCGGGAGAAGATTTTATTCATATGGCATGGACATGTAGACACATTACCCTTTACTGGAGTGAGATTTTCTCCAGGCTGGCTCAGATGACAATGATTCCCCTCAATCCAGACCCACTCCTGGCACTGCTAGGTTACATACAGGACCTTCCGAAAAGCGTCAGATGCTTCAGAGCCATAGCTCTCCTCTTGGCAAAGCGTAAAACTGTAATACACTGAGGCAGTGGACGCACACCCACAGTCAAAGACTGATTTAAAAGTTTAGCATATTGTGACACCATCAGTGACATATATGCCTCCCGACAGCCCCCTGCCTGCAGACCAAGGGACATATGGCAGCCACTACGTGACTACCTCCTATCAGATACTGAAGGGCCCCAGGACCCTGGCACTACAGAAGCATCAACCACACATCACACCTCCCCTGCCCCTCCTCACACCTCACCCAGTCAACTCTGCCCAGTTAATTCCTGACAATTTACAAATAACACACTGCCCACAAATGCATGAGGCACAGATCCTCCCCCACCAGGACTGGCTATCAGCTCTCGTCCAATTTTAATGACAAAAGGTATGGATACTGAATAGTATGCAAAGCTTTGCATTATGTATGAAGAAACAAGGTTTATTTTTTTCCTTTTGTGTTTGTATGTTTGCATTATCAGTAACATCTGATACAATATTTTGATCCCTTATCATGGATTGCTATGACTCATCCAGCAAGACAGTGTCTCTTTGCTTAAAGTGGACAATGTATACTTTTCAATGACTGTAGCTCTGACCACTCTGTTGTAAGCTTTTCACACAGATGCACATTTCATATGTACTCTGTCTATGATGTTGTACCGCCATTGTGTTGTATTTCATGTATGCTTGGTACTAAACCTCAATAAAAACATAATTAAAACTAGATGTTTTATCTCAAAGTGCAATGAACACACAAAAGGTGACTGAAGGAACACTTGCAAAAGTCTAACCACAGGCAATCATTCAGGGTAGCATTCCAACCTCTCATTTGTCACCCATTGCACCACTCTAGACAGAGGCCCACCTTATGCAAATCAGTACTGACATTGCTTCTTAAGGGAACAATCATCATCCCAGAACTGCCAAGTGAGGCCCACGGATTAAGTGGCACAATAGGCAAAAAACAACGGATTGGAATGCTACACTGTGCGATTTCCAGTGCTTAGACTATTTGCAAGCATTCCTCTCATCCCGTTTGTGTGTATTATTTGAAGGTGGCACAGGACCCAAGCTATACCTCACTGATGAGAACTAAGGCCCTGATTATGAGTTTGGTGGTCACCATGGCAGTGGCGGTTGTCTGCCCACCGCAGTATTGATGGTCTGAGCGCGGTATTACGATGTGGACGGTTTGCTGAACTAGAAACCGCCAGAGTCCATCTGTCACCGCCAGCCATCCGCTGACCACCTTGACGGCGACTGGGAAAAAGCAGCTGTCACAGGGCGGTATAGACAAGGGGGCTGCCGTGCACATCACGATGTGCTGTACCCCTGAGCTGACTCTAGCGGGAGAGAGCGCCTGCATCGAGATGGCAGAATCTAAGGAAATGGGGTGCTATCTCCCCCATTTCTTTCTTTTCCCTACAGTTTCCAATGTGGGCCCCTTTGTCCAGGGCCCCCCTTCATGGCAGCAACTTCACCACTAAAAAAAATAAAAATAGAGGGAAGTACAATTAGCATTTTTCTGCCACTGACTGGACTGGGCCTATATGGCCCAGTTTCCAGCAATGGAATGGTACATGCACAAAGTATTTTTGCATATGTGCACCTTTTGGTAAAAATGTATACACTTGCATTGACACAAATGTAAAATATACCTTGTACTGCTGACCGCATCCCCTGCTGGTCAACCGCCATCAAGTACACTGCCACTGGGCCAGCAGTAACATTATAATACAGCTGGTGAGAGACCATCAACTCGGCGGTCTATTTGGGACCGCCACCTTAGCAGTCTGGCAGTCCAACCGCCAAACTCGTAATCAGGCACTAAGTATGCCAGAACTGGTCTGCGGTTGCTTGTTTATCTGTCTGGAGGGGCCTTGTCTGTCATTTTGGGCTAGCTTGTTCCTCCTGAAGTAGGAGGATGAAAGCTGATTTGTATATGAATAGTCTGTCTAGAGTGGAACAGTGGGCAAGAAATGATGGATTGGGATATGGCCACTATTGAAAGCCAGTGGTTGAGATGAATTCAAGCATTCCACCTTCACTTGGTTGTATGACAGAGTTCCACCTAACTGAATGAATTTGAGCCGATGGTGGAGATCAGTGGCGTGATGAAACTGGAAGGGGCCCCTATGCACAGAATCCCCGCTGGGGATTCATTCAGGCCATGTGCTGTGCTGAGGGGGCCTCTGGAGCTCAGGAGCCCCCCTTGCCCGCACTGTGGGGCTGCAGAGACCTTTGTTACACAAATGGTAGAGACATTGTGTATTCCTTACACATTTTTACTGCAGGTGCCCTAATTTGCTTGTAGAAAAGTATTTTAGTAGAATGATATTGGTAGATCAACAAGCAGGGATTGAAATGGTTAGACCCTGTCCTACTCTTCTACCTTTCTGGGTCTGGGCACCGTAATGAAGGAGACTGTCATCCCAGTTATTGACCATGTTTTGCTTGTTCTAACCGTTACTTGGGAGGTAGAGTCCTCTCTCAAAGGAAAGCACCAACTATTTCGCTAAACTAATTATTTTGCTTGTCTAAATTTTGAGCATTCTATTGTCACAGGGTGCAATCATTGGATTATCACAAAGATACCAGGTCTGACCTTATAAAAACATTCCCAGCCATCAAGCATCTATGGCAGGCCACTTACGTATGTTAATGGCTCCTAGCTTTGGCCTGCATGCCCATTTGTAGCACCAAGAAAACCCAAACAAATTCCGGAGTTTGAAATCAACATCTACACAGCCCATGCGATCTCAGTTAACTATAAAACAGATAAGGATATGATATGTATGTATGATATGTATCTATTTTGTTCTTTATTATGCCTGTTTGGCGGGATGCAGCATAGGAAACAGAAGATTCTGCTTTGATGAAGGACACCAGCGGTGGCTGCCGCAAATATCAAGGGGATGGGTGGGGGTGGGACGATGAGGATGGGGGTGTGGAATATCTTTTTTTTAAAAAAAGACTTACCGTTCGCTGCTGTTACCGTCCTCTCCTGCTGCCTCGCTCATTCTCCTTTCCTGTTCTGGTGTCCCAGCATTCTATGGCACACCAGAATAGGCTCCCCAGTAATCCTGGTGCTGCTTTCATGCTCAAGCTAGCATGAAAGCAGATCGGGATTGGTCTGAGCATCTCAGACTGCCGCTGGGGCCTGTGAAGTTTCTCCAGCCCGGCTGTGTAAACAGCCGGGCATGAGAAACCTAAGTGCGCATGTGTGTTTGGCCGGCCCTCTTAGGCCATCCAAACACACATGCACACTTAGTGAACTCCATTGTCATCCCCCCTCCCACCTCCTGTGGCCCAGCCCTACCCCTCCCTTCACATGCTAGCTGAGCCAGCAGCAGAAAAATAAAACAATATTTAAGTATTGTTTTATTTTTCTGCTGTTGGCTCTTAGCCAGGCAGCTATTGCACATCTGGCAACCACAAGAAAGACATTGCCGTGATTCATGACATGCCATGCTTAATATAACTCTCTTTCACATGCCACTAGTCCCCTTGGTGCTTTGACTGATGATTATTCTTCAAAGATAAACCATAAAAGCAACCTTGAATGCCCTTCATCACGTCCTACTGTGATCTTAGATCCTGTTGTTCATTAACCATTTTCAGGCACAAAAAAACCCCAGGGACAAGGCAACGCTGCAGGTAGCATCTGTTACTGCAGAGGGATGTGTGGCATTAAGGAAGCGCTTTGGCTATGTAAAATGGTTTTGTGACTAATGAAAAGCCCTCAGGAAGAGGACTTGGTGCCAGATGTACGACTGTCAGCTTTTGCAACTCGCAAATTGCGATTTTTAGTGACTTGTAATTTGCAAGTTACAAAAGCTTATGTACAACAGTGTCACAGACAATGTTTGCAATTACTAAATGGGTCACAAGGGACCTGGCTCATTAATATTCATGAGGCAGGTCGCAATTTGTGACCCATTGGGAATGGCCGCCACTCACAGGGATGTTGACCTGCCTGGGTCAGCAGACCACTATGTCTGTGACTGCTTTCAAATAAAGCAGTTTTTTGTTTTTGAAATTCAGCCTGTTTTATTGAAAGGAAAACAGAATGCATTTCAAAAATATAAATGAAACGTTTCAGTTTTATTTTTCAGAGTAGGCAGTGGTCTGTGGGACCACTGCCTGCTCTTAAAAAACATTTTCACAGCCAGTTACAAGGGGGAAGGTGTCCCCTGGGGACCCCTTCTGATTTGGAACTTGCTTACTACCTACTTGAAGTAGGCAGTGAACTGCAATTGTTTTGCAACTGCATTCCAGTCGCAAAACAATCGTGCATGCCCCTGTGACTAGCTAAATACAGTTGATACATGCTAAAACCCTCTTTAGCAGTAGCAAACTGCCCGATTCCCCTTTTGTGACAGCTAAAAAAGGTTGTACATCTGGCCTTCGGTGGCCATAACAGTGGTCTACATGCTTCTAGAAGATCATCATGGCCATAAAAAATGGAAGCTTCTATAGTGGACCTTGTGTTCATAGAGAGGGCATTAGGGTTATAAAGAAAACCCTTATGACTACACAGGAGGACCTTTTTATTATGGAAGATGGCACTGTGGCATTAAAGGACCGGTTTGTGGCTATAAAGAAAGACCTCGCTGGTACACACAATAGGATCCTGACTGTAAAGGTTTCTGAGGCTATAGTTAGATCAGCCCATAATTTCTAAAGAGGGGGACTTATTAACTATAGCACTGGGGCAGGCTCCGTAGGAAATGTTGCCTTGTGCCTATTGAAGCAATTCTCACTACTAAAGACAAGGTCTCATATAGTGAATGGGAGCTCCATAGGTGCAGAAGGGGTACTTTGGCCGACAGGCTACCTCACTCACCTTCTGAGGTAACATTGAGAGAGTCATCAGACTCTATAGACTTCTTCCTGAGTTTCTTGGGATCCTCTTCGAATTTCCCCAGATCCACATTCACGTATAAGTCACCATCTTCATTATGGGTCTCCTTTCCTATACCTTTAGCGAAGTAGAAATTTATGATACATCACAAGATTCAAACAAAAGGCAGATTAGAAACATAGCAATGATATGAGTCATAGAAGGACACTTACCAGCGAGAGTAGCAGGAGCATCTATGTATGGATTTGGAGTACTGCTTGCAGTGATTCTGAAGAAGCTTTAAGGACAGAAACACTTGATCAGTAATTACCAACTTAAGTAGTCCGTTTGTATGTCTATGATCCACCAATCACCCTCAGCACAAGGAGAACACAGCGCTAATTAATGGACTATATGATTATCAGAGTAATTCTTTCCGTATATATGCCTTTCTTTCTGTCTCACACTCTCTTTATTAAACCAGGGATCAGACCAAACCTTCCTTAATGTAAGATAACGCACACATCACAACTTCAAAGTAGGCATCGACATATATTGTAGTAAGGAACAGATCAGACAGTCCGTCTTTCAGCTGTGTTTCTATCCTTAGGATGCAATTCTATCCCTGATGATTTAAGATCTACAATTTATATGTCTATCTTCCTTTTCTTCTTGATCACCTTGTCCCCAGCCTGTATCCAAACCTCAGTGCACAGTGCTATGTTTGAGTTTCCTGTCCTCCATATACATTGATATACTCTTTCTCATTACCCTCAGTCTATCCTCTGTGTAGAGTGCCATCCACCTGAGCTACCTGTCCTCAGTCTACAGTATTATGGTCTTGGATTTCATTTATTCTGCAAAAACATGCACGTTTTTTGTTGCCCTTAGACTGCATTTATTTATTTTTGGGCTTTTTTGATCTCAACTCACAATCTTGTGCCTGAGATCTCTCTGCCCCCAGATAGTAGTTCTATCATATTGACATTTGCACTTAATCTACAGTGCCCAACTTGGTTCGATTTATAATTATCTGTAAAGTTCTAAATGCCACTAAATAGCCTTTTCTGCATACAGCAGCAAGAAGAAAGATGCAAGGTTGAATACAGAATGAAGGTTGTGGGTCTACTTCAACTATACCTACTATACCTGCTGCTCTAAGTTTAATGTCCATCCTCCTGATATTCAGTTTTTGATTCACCATCTTCATCACTGTTTTTAATCTACAATCATATTCTTGTTCTTTGCGTCCTTTATCTGTAATTCCATTTGCTTGGTCCTTGGTCAAAAGTTCTCTCTTCTCATCAACACTTCCTTAGTATACAATACGATCTGGGGGTCCATAGGAATACTGTAGTGCTTTCTAAGTTTGAACCATTATCATCATTTTAGACTCATGGAAAATATAACTCTATCTTTTTGGCCGTTGAACCATATGATTTAATCTTCAGGGTCTTCTCCTCTTTAATCTGCAATTATGTTCTCTTCAACTTTTTTCCGCCATCAACAATTCTGCCCCCCCCCCTGCTATTTATCCTCATTCTATAATTATATCCACTAGGGCTTTGTCTTTAGAAATCTCTTCTTATCTTCAGTCTTAAATTCTATTATGTTTCTTTTTAGGTTTGATGTTAGCCAATGCCTTTTAATTCAAATATATATATACATACAATGGAATTATTTAAAGGGGCTTTCTACTAGTTTTCTTTATCTGTTGGTCTGTTGGTGTGTCATTCACATTTTCCTTCCTTCCACTATATCATACAGCATGGGTGGGGGGTTGGCCCACTTCAAGCACTGGGGGCCAGATTTATCATAGTGTTGTGTCACCCTTCTGCCACGCAAGGGGTGCAAGAGTGACGCAATACTAAAGTCAGATTTATCAAGCCATGCAGGCCATCTTGCATGGCCATGCATGGCTTGATAAATAAGAAGTAACGAAAGGCAGCACAAATCACTGCCTTGCTTTACCCTGCCCCAGGGAGATGTTCCATAGATGGAGCATGAGTGTTTCCACGCATTCACCCATGGATTTTGTCTCATTCCTATATTTAACATTAATGGTAGACCTGGGAATACATCAAAATGCTGTGGCTCCCCAGGGGAGGTGTAATGAGAAGAAGTATCTTTATTTCTCCTCTTTGTTTCCTCTTTCTTTAGAAAGGGGAAAATGCCTCTGAGGTTTGTTTTTGTAAGGGAAGGTGTTCCTTCCTGCACAAAAACAATCATACGTATAACTCAGGCACTCTTGCACCACAGTGAAAGGGTGTCTGCACGTGCGCTAGGCAGGCTAGAGTGCGCCAGCTCTAGAAAAGGGCAGGAATGTGCCATAGCTCGGCGATGCAAGGTGGCTTGCTGCACTGTGCTGTGTGAAAGTATGATAATTCTAGGCCTGGATAACCTCACTTTGATTGACAGCACTTTACTTTTACGCAAGGAGCACATCCTCATGCAAGCTTGTTTCCTTCTGTGCCAATTTTTAAAATAATTTATTACTTTGATGTTGCCTCTATGTTTAGTGTCCGTTGTGACAGCAGGACGGTACACAGAACTCATTCTATGCTTTACCAATTCTTGTTCCTTTTAGAGTATCCTTTGCTTACTGATCGACTGCTACTATTTCACAGTATAACAGTTTGTATCAATTTGACACTGTTGTATGTTAAGTTATCAAAAGATTCAATATTATATATGTAAATTTATAGAGGACCAATTCTTCAGAACACTTTTATTGTGGACTCAATTTCACCAGTGGTTCTTTAATAAACTTTGCCCACATAGAAACCTGGTCTTTTTCTTGTTTATTTGCAGCAAATGTAACACTTTTTTAGTCCTTTCTTTCCTTCTTCCTTTTTACTTTGTTTCTTTTCTTCTGTCTTGCACTCTTGCTTTCCTTCTTTCATTACTTTTCCATCTTTCTTTCCCTGCTCTTTCATTCTTCTTTTTATTCTTTCCTTCTTTCATTTCTTCTTTTCTTTCCTTTTCTTTCCTTCTATTCTTCAATTCCTTCTTCCTTTCTTTCCTTTTTCTTAAATGTATAATTTCCTTCTTTTTTCAATTTCCTTTTTTCTTTAATTTCTCCTTTCTTGTTTTCACATTCTCTTTCATTCTTTCATACATTCCTTTTTTTCCTCTTTTCTTTCATTCCTTCTTTACCTTTTCTTCCATTCTCCTATTCCTTTCTGTCATTTTTTTTCTCTCCTTTGATTCCTTCTTTCTTTCTCTGTTGATTGTTTTCTCTCCTTCCTCTTTCTTTCCTTCTTTCTTGCATTCATTGTATCTTTCCTTCTATCTTGCATTCATTCATTCTTCCTTGCTTTCATTCTTACTTTCTTGCTTCCCTTCTTTCTATCTTCCCTTATTTCCTTCCTTCTCACTTGCCTTCTTTCTTCCCGTCTTTCTTTCCTTGTATCTTTCTTTCTTTGTTTTTTTTCCCAGCTTTTCTGCTTTCATTCCTTTTTTGCTTTCATTCCTTATTTCCTTCTTTCTTGCTTTCTGTCTTCTATCATTATTTTTCTTTTTCTTTCTGGCTTCATATTCTACTTTCCTTCATGCATTCTTCTTTTCTCCTTTCTTGCCTTCCTTTTTTAGATCCTCACTGAACCGGAACACAAACACGCCAGGACCAGTTTAGCTCTTGTTATGGGCTCTTCAGTCACGTATAGCTTGCTTCCAGTGGCACAGTGAGTGGGTGACACACGTCTGGGCATACCCGGTGCACTTAGGGCATCATATGCAAAAACAACAAGGTGATGGATGGTATACTTGAATTAATCTCATTGACTGGCAATTGTCTCAAGGCTGCATCCCAATCCATCGTTTTTTGCCCATAATGCCACCTCAGTTGGAACTCAGCCATATGCAGATCATTTGAGATTCTGTTCCTCATAGGAACTGTCCAGCCGGAATTGCCAGGCCAGGTCCTCCCTAAATCAGAACAAAGCAACCCAGGACCAATTTCACCCTTGTTATGGGCTCTTAAGTGGTGTATAGCTTTGTTCCAGTGGCACAGTAAGATTGAGATTCGCATCTGGGCACATAGGGCATCATAGGCCAAAACAAAAAGGTAATGGATGGAATGCTTGAATTAATCTCAGTCACTGTAGGAAAGTGCCATCTTCCTTGGCATGTTACCCCCATTCTTACCTGTATGTCAGTATGTTTTTGCCGGTCTCACTGGGATCCTGCTGGGCAGGACCCCAGCGCTCATAGTTTATGGCCTAATGTGTGTGTCTGTATAGTGCTTGACTGTGTCACTGAGGCTCTGCTAAACAGAACCTCGGTGCTTCTGCTCTCTCTGGTTTTAAATTTGTCACTTCTAGGTTAGTGACTTCATTTACCAATTTTAATTGGCACACTGGATCCCCCTTATAAGTCCCTAGTATATGGTACCTAGGTACCCAGGGCATTGGGTTTCCAGGAGATCCATGTGGGCTGCAGCATTTCTTTTGCCACCCATAGGGAGCTCAGACAAACCCTTACAAAGGCCTGCCATTGCAGCCTGCGTGAAATAACGTGCACGTTATTTCACAGCCATTTTCACTGCACTTAAGTAACTTATAAGTCACCTATATGTCTAACCTTCACTTGCCGAAGGTTAGGTGCAAAGTTACTAAGTGTGAGGGCACCCTTGCACTAACAAAGGTGCCCCCACATAGTTAACGGTCATTTGTGAGTGCGGGGACGCCATTATACACGTTACCTACATATAGGTCAATACCTGTTAGAAATAGGGTCTTTGGTTGACAGTTAGGTTACCCCCTTTTCAAGCAAGGACCCTCACTCTAGTCGGGGTAAAAGAGAATCACCCTCAGCTAATCCCTGCTTACCCCCTTGGTAGCTTGGCAGAGCAGTAGGCTTAACTTCAGAGTGCTAGGTGTAAAGTATTTGTACCAACACACACAGTAACTTAATGATAAAACTACAAAATGAGACAAGTTTAGAAAAATAGGAAATATTTATCTAAACAAAACAAGACCAATACGACAAAAGTCCACAATACACAAGTCAAGTTATCAATTAAAAAGCAAAAAGAGTCTTTCTCTTAGCGTGAAAATGTACCTTGGGTGCGTTAAAAATAACCCAGCACGGACGAGTGTGCGTCAAAAAGGGCTTGCGATGCCTCGATTTCGCTCACGAGCGAGACCTTGCGTCGTTTCTCCTTTTCTCGGGTCGGGGCGCGTTGTTTCTTCTCTCTACAGGAGAGCGATGCATCGATCTGGTCAGCACTCTCGGATCCAGGCAGGTCTTGTGTTGTTTTTACACGCCCAGTGGTACTTGCGTCAGAAATCCAGCCGTACGATGATCCGAAAACCATGCAGCGCGGGTTTGCGATCGCCCAGCCTCTGTCAGCGATGCTGCACGTCGTTTGTCCAGCTCCGTGCATCGATTCTTCAGTCGCGTTTCCGGCGAGTGTCGATTTTCAGCCACGGAGCCGGCGGCACGTAGTTTCTTCAGCCGCAAATCGGAGTTGTGTCGATCTTTTCCCCGCACGACGCTCTGTGCGTGGATTTCCTCCTCTTAGGCTGCCAGCTTCTCCTTTCAGGGTCCCAGGAACTGGATGGGCACCACAGGGCAGAGCAGGAGTCTCTCCAGAGACTCCTGGTGCGGGCAGAGAGAAGTCTTTGCTGTCCCTGAAACTTCAAACAACAGGAGGCAAGCTCTAAATCAAGCCCTTGGAGATCTTCACAAGATGGAAGGCACACAAAGTTCAGTCTTTGCCCTCTTACTCTGGCAGAAGCAGCAACTGCAGGATAGCTCCACAAAGCACAGGCAGGGCAGCTCTTCTTCCTCAGCTCTTCAGCTCTTCTCCTGGCAAAGGTTCCTCTTGGTTTCCAGAAGTGTTCTAAAGTCTGTGGCTTTGGGTGCCCTTCTTATACCCAATTTCTCCTCTGAAGTAGGCCTAATTCAAAGTAAAGTCTCTTTTGAATGTGAAATCCTGCCTTGCCCAGGCCAGGCCCCAGACACTCACCAGGGGGTTGCAGACTTCATTGTGTGAGGACAGGCACAGCGCTTTTAGGTGTAAGTTACCACTCCTCCCCTCCCTCCTAGCACAGATGGCTCATGATGAAATGCAGACTATACCCCAGCTCCCTTTGTGTCACTGTCTAGTGTGAGGTGCAACCAGCCCAACTGTCAAATTGACCCAGACAGGGAATCCACAAACAGGCAGAGTCACAGAAATGGTATAAGCAAGAAAATGCTCACTTTCTAAAAGTGGCATTTTCAAACACACAATCTTAAAATCAACTTTACTAACATATGTATTTTTAAATTGTGAGCTCAGAGACCCCAAACTCCACATGTCCATCTGCTCCCAAAGGGAATCTAGACTTTAATCAGATTTAAAGGTAGCCCCCATGTTAACCTATGAGAGGGATAGACCTTGCAACAGTGAAAAACGAATTTAGAAATATTTCACTGTCAAGACACATAAAACACATTACTATATGTCCTACCTTAACCATACTCTGCACTCTGCCCTTGGGGCTACCTGGGACCTACCTTAGGGGTGTCTGATATGTAAGAAAAGGGAAGGTTTAGGCCTGGCAAGTGGGTACACTTGCCAAGTCGAATTTACAGTAAAAACTGCACACGCTGACACTACAGTGGCAGGTCTGAGACATGATTACAGAGCTACTTATGTGGGTGGCACAACCGGTGCTGCCGGCCCACTAGTAGCATTTGATTTACAGGCCCTGGCACCTCTAGTGCACTTTACTAGGGACTTACTAGTAAATCAAATATGCCAATCATGGATAAGCCAATTACAATACAATTTACACAGAGAGCATATGCACTTTAGCACTGGGTAGCAGTGGTAAAGTGCTCAGAGTTCATAAGCAAACAGCAACAGGTCAGAAAAAATAGGAGGCAGGAGGCAAAAAGATTGGGGATGACCCTGCATAAGCAAAAAAGTCGAACAATACCTATATGTAGCTTCACAATGGTAACTCCGAATATGGCCATGTACCATGTCTGAGATCATGGAATTGTCGCCCCATTCCAAATCTGGTATTGGGGAGCCAATTCCATGCATCCTGGGAGCTCCACCATGGACCCCCAGTACTACCAAACCAGCTCTCCGAGGCTTGCACTGCAGCTACAGCTGCTGCCACCTCACAGAGGAATCTGCCCTCGTGGCGTCTGGGCAGAACAAAGCATTTCCCTTTGGAAACCCTCTCCCTTTGGAAATAGGTGTTACAGGCTGGGGAGGGGTAGCTACCCCCAGCCTCTGAAAATGCTTTGACGGGCACAGATGGTGCCCTGCTTGCATAAGCCAGTCTCCACTGGTTCAGGGATCCCCTGTCACCTGCTCTGGCGCGATACTGGACAAAGCAAAAGGGAGTGACCCCTTCCTTGTCCATCACCCCCTAGGTGTGGTGCCCAGAGCTCCTCCAGTGTGTCCCAGACTTCAGCTGTCTTGCTTTGCAAGGTATAGGGGCACTCTGGAGGCCTCTGAGTGGCCAGTGCCAGCAGGTGACGTCAGAGACCCCTCCTGATAGGTCCTTGCCAATCCCCCTCTCAGGGCTATTTAGGGTCTCTTCTGTGGGTTCTCTTCAGATTCTGCTTGCAAGTTTCCTTCAGGAATCCTCTGCAACTACTTCAGTATCCTCTGACCTCGGATCAACTGCAGCCTGCTCCATGAAACGCTGTAATTGCAACAAAGTATCCACAAGAGATACTTTTCTTCTGCAACCTCAGCTCCAAGTCAGCAACAGTGTCCACGGTGTGCACTATCTGAGGACTCCCTGTCTTCATTCTGCACCAGAAGGGCTGAAGAAATCTCGCATGGGGTGACGGAGTCACTCCCCTGCTCCTACAGGCACCTTCCAAGACCATGACCAATACCCTTGGACTCCTCTCACAGCAACAAACATGCTCCTAAGGACACAGAAGGTGGACATCATCGACATAGACTGTCCTGAGGTCCTGCTGATGCAACTTGGAGGAGGTAAGACCTTGTCTTCCCTGAGAGAAATGGTACCACTGTGTCCTGCGTCTTATTCACCTCCTGAGACCTCTGTGCACTGTTTGCGAAATTCCTTCATGCACAGCCTGGCCCAGGTCCCCAGCACTCCATCCTGTGACGCTCATCTCGCTGAGTTGTTCTCCGGCAGCGTCGGACCTTCTTTTGTTGTACTGCATCAACCGCATTCTGCACCTTCTTTGTCCCCAGATCGTGCGACTCCAGGGGGTGCTGGCTGGCATCATGAGGGCTCTCTAAAGTGTTGAGAGCCCTCATCTTCCTTGTTACACAGAGTTAAGGCCCCCAGGTCCCTCCTGGGTCCAGTCAGCGCCATTTTGATGCAAAAAGCACTTTTGTCGTAGCCAAGGCTTGATGGCGACTTCCAACACAAAATCACTTCTGCAACGATCTTCACATCGTGGGACATCCTTTGCATCATGCAGGAACCCGCTGGCATCTTCCTTGGGTGCATCCTGCAGTCTTCGACTAACCGGTGACTCTTCTTTTGCACCCTGTTCTGGGTTGGAAGGGGCTCCTGTCCTTCCTGGAATTTCTTGTGACTTCTGAACTAAGTCCCCTTCCTTTGCAGGTCTTCAGGTCCAGGAATCCAGCAGTTGTTCTTTGCAGACTTGGTTGGTTGCTGCAAAATCCCAATAACGAGGTGTAGTGTGTCCTAAGGAAACTTGCAGTACTTTACTCCTGCTTTTCTGTGCTCCTGGGTTAGGGTAATTTACTTACCTTTACTGTATTCTTATTCTCCCAGTGATTCTGCACGCACTACACTTATCTAGGGGGGAATTCGTGATTCACATTCCACTTTCTTAGTATATGGGTTGTGTTGCCCCAGACCCATTTTCTCCCATTGCAATCTATAGCATTTCCTATTGTTTGCATTGTTCTATGACTATTTACTTGTTTAATGTTGGTGTCTATTGTATATATTGTGTATAATACTTACCTCCAGAAGGAATATTGTCTCTAAGATATTTTTGGTACTGTGTCACCCAAATAAATACCTTTATTTTTGGTAACACTGAGTATTGTCTTCTGTATAAGTACTGTGTAACTTTAAGTGGTATTGCATGAGCTTTGCACGTCTCCTAGTTCAGCCTAAGCTGGTCTGCTATTGCTACCTCTATCAGCCTAAGCTGCTAGAAGACTACTACTTCACTAATAAGGGATAACTGGACCTGGTATAAGGTGTAAGTACCCAAGGTACGCACTACAAAACAGGCCATCCTCCTACAATCACTAGCACTAGGGCTGCATCCCAATCCATCGTCCATTGCCCTAAGTGCGTTGGTTATGCCCAAACGTGGGTCCCGGGTTCACTATGCAAGTGGAACCAGGCCATATCCCACTGAAGAGCCCATACCAGGCGCAAAACCAATCCTGGGTTGCTTATGTTCAGCTTTAGGGAGAATCTGGCCCTGCATTTCAGGCTCGACTGTTCCCATGAGGAACATGGTCAAGACTTATTTGCATATGGCTTAGTGCAAACTGTAGTGCCATATTGGGCGAAAACAATGGATTTGAGATGCGGCTCGAGTAATTGCCAGTGGCTGAGATTAACTCAAGCATTCTTTCCATTATCTTGTTGTTTTTGCGCTTTCACAAGGAGCACAATCTCACACAAAGTAGTTTCCTTCCGTACCAGGGAGTACTATGTTAATGTATACTTTTATGAGCCAACAAAACATTTTTTCCTTGAGTCAGTTCTTTTTTAGATTGACAAACTCTTGGAAGTTTCCAATCAATGAAATTGTGCAAACGCCATGACAAAACAAAACTGGAAGTGCCAAATGGCCAGTGGACAACACCAGACCTATTGGCTTTGCTACTGCTTGTTATCATTTGTCTGCAGTCCTATCGTTTTGCTATTATACTTAAATATGCAAGTTTGTTTGGCAGGGGAGGGTAGAAGGACATCAATTGTTTTTCCTTATTGTTAGATTGGGAGAAGATGTTGCTAAGGGTGGTGAGGGAAGGGCGTGTGGCAAGATGCCAGATTTTTAATTTAACTATTTGAGAGAGGCACAGGGTGAGAGTGACAGGACTGTAGAGAGAGGAAGAGAGCTGGCGGTCGCTGTGCAGTGAAGAGGGGTATTCACTGTATGGATCCAACATGATTCCTCTCTCCTGTACATTTTCTTCAAGGCAGTTTCTTGCAGAAGGCATTCAACAAGGCTTGTGCACGATATTAAATACAGACATTTCTAAATAGGTTACTCTCAATAACAGGCAGTTTTCCATCTCAGGATTCCGCAATATATCATAGACAGCTGGAGCTTTGCTCTCACTGTATGTCTGATGTCACATCAAACCTCTCTTGGGGCCAGATGTAGCAAGATATGATTTTGCGACTCGGAAATTGCGAGTCGGTGCGACTCGCAATTTCCGAGTCGCAAAATCATATGCAGGATGGTGTCTCAGACACCTTCTGCGAATCGCAAGGGGGTCGCAAAGACCCACCTCATTAATATTAATGAGGTAGGTCGCAATTTGGGATCCCCTTGTGATTCCCTGCACTCACAGGGATGGTGGCCTGCTGGAGACAGCAGACCTCCATGTCTGTGACTGCTTTTTTAATAAAGCAGTTTTTTTTTTTATTAAAACCCGTTTTCCTTAAAGGAAATAAAAGAAAAAATGAAACCATTTGGTTTCGTTTTTTCAGAGTAGGCAGTGGTCCATTGGACCACTGCCTGCTCTGAAAAAAATATTTATGGCGACATTCACAAAGGTGAAGGGGTTCTTATGGGGACCCCTTCCCTTTTGCGAATTGTAGGAGGCTGGACTGGCTTGTAGTGAGTACCAAG
This sequence comes from Pleurodeles waltl, assembly GCF_031143425.1. Classification (NCBI taxonomy): domain Eukaryota; kingdom Metazoa; phylum Chordata; class Amphibia; order Caudata; family Salamandridae; genus Pleurodeles; species Pleurodeles waltl. Next base: position 439,284,503 of record NC_090446.1, on the reverse strand, counting down.
GGGTACTTGCACCTTGCACCAGGCCCAGTTATCCCTTATTGGTGTATAGGGTGTCTAGCAGCTTAGGCTGATAGATAATGGTAGCTTAGCAGAGCAGCTTAGGCTGAACTAGGAGACGTGTGAAGCTACTACAGTACCACAAGTGTCACTTGCACAATATCATAAGAAAACACAATACACAGTTATACTAAAAATAAAGGTACTTTATTTTTATGACAATATGCCAAAGTATCTTAGAGTGTACCCTCAGTGAGAGGATAGGAAATATACACAAGATATATATACACAATAGCAAAAAATATGCAGTATAGTCTTAGAAAACAGTGCAAACAATGTATAGTTACAATAGGATGCAATGGGGAAACATAGGGATAGGGGCAACACAAACCATATACTCCAAAAGTGGAATGCGAACCACAAATGGACCCCAAACCTATGTGACCTTGTAGAGGGTCGCTGGGACTATTAGAAAATAGTGAGAGTTAGCAAAATAACCCTCCCCAAGACCCTGAAAAGTGAGTGCAAAGTGCACTAAAGTTCCCCTAAGGACAAAGAAGTCGTGTTAGAGGAATAATGCAGGAAAGACACAAACCAACAATGCAACAACTGTGGATTTCCAATCTAGGATACCTGTGGAACAAGGAGACCAAGTCCAAAAGTCACAAGCAAGTCGGAGATGGGCAAATGCCCAGGAAATGCCAGCTGCGGGTGCAAAGAAGCTTCTACTGACAGAAGAAGCTGAGGTTTCTGCAGGAACGAAAAGGGCTAGAGACTTCCCCTTTGGTGGACGGATCCCACTCGCCGTGGAAAGTCGTGCAGAAGTGTTTTCCCGCCGAAAGAACGCTAACAAGCCTTGCTAGCTGCAAATCGTGCAGTTAGCGTTTTTGGATGCTGCTGTGGCCCTGGAGGGACCAGGAGGTCGCAAATTGGACCAGGAGAGAGAGGGGATGTCGAGCAAGACAAGGAGCCCTCTCAGCAGCAGGTAGCACCCAGAGAAGTGCCAGAAACAGGCACTACGAGGATGCGTGAAACAGTGATCACCCGAAGTCGCACAAAGGAGTCCCACGTCGCCGGAGACCAACTTAGAAAGTCGTGCAATGCAGGTTAGAGTGCCGTGGACCCAGGCTTGGCTGTGCACAAAGGATTTCTGCCGGAAGTGCACAGGGGCCGGAGTAGCTGCAAAAGTCGCGGTTCCCAGCAATGCAGCCCAGCGAGGTGAGGCAAGGACTTACCTCCACCAAACTTGGACTGAAGAGTCACTGGACTGTGGGGGTCACTTGGACAGAGTCGCTGGATTCGAGGGACCTCGCTCGTCGTGCTGAGAGGAGACCCAAGGGACCGGTAATGCAGCTTTTTGGTGCCTGCGTTTGCAGGGGGGAAGATTCCGTCGACCCACGGGAGATTTCTTCGGAGCTTCTGGTGCAGAGAGGAGGCAGACTACCCCCACAGCATGCACAAGCAGGAAAACAGTCGAGAAGGCGGCAGGATCAGCGTTACAGAGTTGCAGTAGTCGTCTTTGCTACTATGTTGCAGGTTTGCAGGCTTCCAGCGCGGTCAGCAGTCGATTCCTTGTCAGAAGGTGAAGAGAGAGATGCAGAGGAACTCGGATGAGCTCTTGCATTCGTTATCTAAAGTTTCCCCAGAGACAGAGACCCTAAATAGCCAGAAAAGAGGGTTTGGCTACTTAGGAGAGAGGATAGGCTACTAACACCTGAAGGAGCCTATCAGCAGGAGTCTCTGACGTCACCTGGTGGCACTGGCCACTCAGAGCAGTCCAGTGTGCCAGCAGCACCTCTGTTTCCAAGATGGCAGAGGTCTGGAGCACACTGGAGGAGCTCTGGACACCTCCCAGGGGAGGTGCAGGTCAGGGGAGTGGTCACTCCCCTTTCCTTTGTCCAGTTTCGCGCCAGAGCAGGGCTAAGGGGTCCCCTGAACCAGTGTAGACTGGCTTATACAGAATTGGGCACATCTGTGCCCAAGAAAGCATTTCCAGAGGCTGGGGGAGGCTACTCCTCCCCTGCCTTCACACCATTTTCCAAAGGGAGAGGGTGTAACACCCTCTCTCAGAGGAAGTTCTTTGTTCTGCCATCCTGGGCCAGGCCTGGCTGGACCCCAGGAGGGCAGATGCCTGTCTGAGGGGTTGGCAGCAGCAGCAGCTGCAGTGAAACCCCAGGAAGGGCAGTTTGGCAGTACCAGGGTCTGTGCTACAGACCACTGGGATCATGGAATTGTGCCAACAATGCCAGGATGGCATAGAGGGGGCAATTCCATGATCTTAGACATGTTACATGGCCATATTCGGAGTTACCATTGTGAAGCTATATATAGGTAGTGACCTATATGTAGTGCACGCGTGTAATGGTGTCCCCGCACTCACAAAGTTCAGGGAATTGGCTCTGAACAATGTGGGGGCACCTTGGCTAGTGCCAGGGTGCCCTCACACTAAGTAACTTTGCACCTAACCTTTACCAGGTAAAGGTTAGACATATAGGTGACTTATAAGTTACTTAAGTGCAGTGTACAATGGCTGTGAAATAACGTGGATGTTATTTCACTCAGGCTGCAGTGGCAGGCCTGTGTAAGAATTGTCAGAGCTCCCTATGGGTGGCAAAAGAAATGCTGCAGCCCATAGGGATCTCCTGGAACCCCAATACCCTGGGTACCTCAGTACCATATACTAGGGAATTATAAGGGTGTTCCAGTAAGCCAATGTAAATTGGTAAAAATGGTCACTAGCCTGTTAGTGACAATTTGGAAAGAAATGAGAGAGCATAACCACTGAGGTTCTGATTAGCAGAGCCTCAGTGAGACAGTTAGTCACTACACAGGTAACACATTGAGGCACACTTATGAGCACTGGGGCCCTGGGTTACCAGGGTCCCAGTGACACATACAACTAAAACAACATATATACAGTGAAAAATGGGGGTAACATGCCAGGCAAGATGGTACTTTCCTACACAACCCCCCCCCCCCAAACGAAGGACAATAAGACTAGCCATGACCTAATGAGTCTTCATTGTTGAGGGATATGGACCACCTCAACAATTTAGGATTTTCACCTTTCATTTGTTTTAGCCAAAGTAGAGGTTTGTGGTCTGTCTGAACAATGAAGTGAGTGCCAAACAGGTATGGCCTCAACTTCTTCAAAGCCCAGACCACAGCAAAGGCCTCCCTCTCTATGGCAGACCAACGCTTTTCTCTAGGGGTCAACCTTCTACTAATAAAAGCAACAGGTTGATCCTGGCCCTCAGAATTAAGTTGTGATAGGACTGCCCCTACTCCTAATTCAGATGCATCAGTTTGGACATAGAATGTTTTAGAGTAACAAGGGCTTTTCAGGACAGGTGCAGAGCACATGGCCTGCTTCAGCTCCTCAAAAGCTTTCTGACAGTTTGCTGTCCATAATACCTTTTTAGGCATTTTTTTGGAAGTGAGGTCATTAAGAGGGGCTGCAATGGAGCCATAGTTCTTAATGAACCTCCTGTAATACCCAGTGAGGCCTAGGAAGGCTCTCACCTGAGTCTGAGTGGTAGGGGGAACCCAATCAATAATTGTTTGGATTTTCCCCTATAGTGGTGCAATCTGTTCCCCACCAACAAGGTGTCCCAGATAAACCACCTTACCCTGCCCTATATGGCACTTTGAAGCCTTGATAGTGAGGCCTGCCTTTTGCAGGGCCTCCAAAACTTTCCATAGGTGGACCAGGTGATCATCCCAGCTGGAGCTAAAGACAGCTATATCGTCCAAATATGCTGCACTGAAAGCTTCCAGCCCTTGCAGGACTGTGTTCACCAACCTCTGAAAAGTGGCAGGTACATTTTTCAAACCAAAAGGCATTACAGTAAACTGGTAATGTCCTCCAATGGTTGAAAATGCAGTCTTAGGTTTAGCATCTTCTGACAATTTGATCTGCCAATACCCTGCAGTCAAATCAAAAGTGCTTAGATACTTGGCAGATGCCAGTGTATCTATGAGCTCATCCGCCCTGGGTATAGGGTGAGCATCAGTTTTGGTTACCAAGTTGAGACCTCTATAGTCTACACAAAACCGCATTTCCTTCTTTCCATCTTTGGAATGGGGTTTTGGTACCAGTACCACAGGAGAAGCCCATGGACTGTCAGAGTGCTCAACCACTCCTAGTTCTAACATTTTCTGGACCTCTTGCTTTATGCAGTCCCTGACATGGTCAGGCTGCCTATAGATCTTACTTTTGACAGGCAAGCTGTCTCCAGTATCTATAGTGTGCTCACACCAAGAAGTGGTACCTGGCACAGTAGAGAAGAGTTCAGAGAATTGATCTAGGAGATTTATGCAATTGTCTTTCTGCTCAGCAGTAAGACAATCAGCCAAAACTACACCTTCCACAAGAGCATCTTGTTCTGTGGAAGAGAAGAGATCAGGTAGAGGATCACTGTATTCTTCCTGTCCCTCATCAGTTGCCATGAGCAGGGTGAGATCAGCCCTGTCATAGTAGGGTTTCAGGCGGTTGACATGGAGCACCCTAAGGGGACTCCTGGCAGTGCCTAAGTCAACTAAATAGGTGACTTCTCCCTTCTTTTCAACAATTGTGTGGGGTCCACTCCATTTATCTTGGAGTGCTCTTGGGGCCACAGGCTCCAAGACCCACACTTTCTGCCCTGGTTGGTACTGAACCAAAACAGCCTTCTGATCATGCCATTGCTTCTGGAGCTCTTGGCTGGCCTGAAGGTTTTTACTGGCCTTTTTCATGTACTCAGCCATCCTTGATCTGAGGCCAAGTACATAATCCACAATATCCTGCTTAGGAGCTTTTAAAGGTTGTTACCAACCCTCCTTTACAAGTGTGAGTGGACCCCTAACAGGGTGTCCAAAAAGAAGTTCAAAGGGGCTGAAGCCCACTCCTTTCTGGGGTACCTCCCTGTAGGCAAAAAGGAGGCATGGTAGAAGGATATCCCATCTCCTGCGGAGTTTTTCAGGGAGACCCATAATCATGCCTTTGAGAGTTTTATTAAATCTCTCCACCAGTCCATTTGTTTGTGGATGATAGGGTGTTGTGAACTTGTACGTTACACCACACTCCTTCCACATGGCCTTTAAGTATGCAGACATGAAATTGATTCCTCTGTCTGATACTACTTCCTTTGGGAAGCCCAGCCTGGAAAATATTCCCAGGAGGGCCTTTGCCACTGCAGGTGCTGTAGTGGTCCTTAAAGGAATAGCTTCAGGATATCTTGTGGCATGGTCCACTCCCACTGAGATGAATCTATTGCCTGAAGCAGTAGGAGGGTCAAGGGGGCCAACTATGGCAACCCCTACCCTTTCAAAGGGAACCCCAACCACAGGCAGTGGAATAAGGGGTGCCTTTGGGGTGCCACCTGTCTTGCCACTGGCTTGACAGGTTTCACAGGACTTACAAAATTCCTTTGTGTCCTCAGACATTCTAGGCCAATGAAACAGGGGAAAAAGCCTGTCCCAAGTTTTCATTTGTCCTAGATGCCCAGCTAGGGGAATGTCCTGTGCCAGGGTTAGGAGGAACTTTCTGTACTCCTGAGGAATCACTAATCTCCTGGCAGCTCCAGGTTTAGGATCCCTATGCTCAGTGTACAAGAGGTTGTCCTCCCAGTAAACTCTGTGAGAGTCACTGACATCCCCATTAGCCTGTTTGCCAGCTTGCTGTCTGAGACCCTCTAATGTGGGACAGGTTTGCTGTGCCACACTCAGCTCCTCTCTGGCAGGCCCCCCTTCACCCAAAAGCTCAGCAGTGTCTGCTTCCAGCTCCTCTGGTGTAGGTTCTGCACAGGGAGGGAATTCTTCTTCCTCAGAAGTAGAATCCACTGTAGAGGGAGGGATAGTAGGAAGTGGTTTGCTTCTACTAGCCCTAGCTTTAGGGAGCACTTGGTCCATTGTTCCAGGATCCAAGCTTCCCTGTCCTTTTTGCTTTTTGGCCTGAGCCCTTGTCAAAGCACAAATATGCCCTGGGATGCCCAGCATTGCTGCATGGGCCTCCAACTCCACATCTGACCAAGCTGATGTCTCCAAATCATTCCCTAATAGACAGTCTACAGGTAAATCTGAAGCTACCACAACTTTCTTTGGACCAGTAACCCTCCCCCAGTTGAGATTTACAACAGCCATGGGGTGGCTAAGTGTGTTGTTGTGAGCATCGGTTACTTGGTACTGGTGACCAAGTAGGTGTTGTTCAGGGTGGACCAGTTTCTCTATGACCATAGTCACACTGGCACCAGTGTCCCTGTAGGCCTGAACCTCAACACCATTTATTAGGGGTAGCTGCTTGTACTTATCCATATTAAGGGGACATGCAACTAAGGTGGCTAAATCAATAGCCCCCTCAGAGACTAACACAGCCTCTGTGGCCTCCCTAACAAGGCCAACCCCAACTAAGTTACCAATAGTGAGCCCAGCTACTCCCTTGGATTGGCTATTAGTAGGTTTGCTCCCACCACCACTGCTATTAGTAGGGACACTAGGGGTAGCAGTAGGGGTTGTAGTGGTAGGAGGCTTGGTGCCTTTCTTTGGACAACTGGGATCTGTTGTCCAATGGCCTTTTATTTTACATAAATAGCACCATTGTTTCTTTTCCTTGTTCTGATTAAAAGAGGATTTGGGCCCACCACCCCCACCAGAGTGTTTTTGTGGGCCTGATGAAGACTCATTTTTAGATTTGTCCCCACCCTTGTCAGAAGACTTACCATCCTTCTTTTTGTTGCCATCTTTGTCACCCCCTGTATGAACTTTTCTGTTCACCCTTGTTCTGACCCATTTGTCTGCCTTCTTTACCAATTCTTGGGGAGAGGTCAGATCAGAGTCCACCAAGTACTGGTGCAACAAATCAGACACACAATTATTAAGAATATGCTCTCTCAGGATCAAGTTATACAGGCTGTCATAATAAGTCACTTTACTGCCATGTAACCACCCCTCCAAGGCCTTCACTGAATGGTCAATGAAATCAACCCAGTCTTGTGAAGACTCCTTTTTGGTCTCTCTGAACTTTATCCTGTATTGTTCAGTGGTTAAGCCATAACCATCCAGGAGTGCATTCTTAAGAACTTGGAAATTATTAGCATCATTTTCTTTCACAGTAAGGAGCCTATCCCTACCTTTTCCACTAAATGATAGCCATAGGATAGCAGCCCACTGCCTTTGAGGGACATCCTGTACAACACAGGCCCTCTCAAGTGCAGCAAACCACTTGTTAATGTCATCCCCCTCCTTATAAGGGGGAACTATCTTGTGCAGATTCCTGGAATCATGCTCTTTTGCAGGATGACTATGGGGAATACTGCTGCTGCCACCATGGGTTTCTAAACCCAGTTTCTGTCTCTCCTTCTCTACTTCTAAAGTCTGTCTATCCAAATCCAGCTGTTGCTTCTTGAGCTTCAGTCTGGTTTGTTCCACTCTCAATCTATTGAGCTCCCTTTCTAACAATCTGTCATCAGGGTGTGTGGGAGGGGCATGCCTTGAAACAGAAGTATGGTGAGAATGGACAGAAGGAGACCTGTCCCTTACAGAGGCCACCCTAACAGCTTGGCTAACAGAAACATCACTACCAGTATGGTGAGAATAAATGCTTTTGCTATGATGTGAGACAACACTATTTGTATGGTGAGGCTCTCCATCATTACCAACTATGCTAGACTGTCTAGTAATGGGCAGGCTAGGAAGTTTCTTTCCTGAATCTTTTCCTGGGGGAGTCCCTGGATCAGATTGGGAAACAATAGCTACTTTTTCAACAGATGGGGCACTTCTTGCCTTATCTTGTTCTCTAAGCATGTTAAGTAACAATTCCAAGGAAGGATTCTTCCCTACACTCAAACCTCTCTCTATGCAGAGACTCCTTGCTCCTTTCCAGCTAAGGTGATCATATGCAAGTTTGGACAGATCAACATTTTGGCCTGTGCCAGACATTTTTAGAGAGAGTTAAAGTGATAGAAAAAGATAAAAAAGTTTGTCAGAGCTTTTAGAAAGACAGAGAAATTAAAAAAAAAAACTTTTTAGAACTTTTTAGAAAGTTAGAAGTACTTTTCAGCACTTAGAAGAGTGAAAAGAGGAAATGCAAAACATTTTGGCTATGTGTATATACACTGACCTTGTTTTGTATATTTTTCTCTTATGAAAAGTACAATGACAAGAGTGGTAAGTAGTCTCAAAGCACTTATCCCACCGCTGCACAACCAATGTAGGAGGCTGGACTGGCTTGTAGTGAGTACCAAGGGGTACTTGCACCTTGCACCAGGCCCAGTTATCCCTTATTAGTGTATAGGGTGTCTAGCAGCTTAGGATGATAGATAATGGTAGCTTAGCAGAGCAGCTTAGGCTGAACTAGGAGACGTGTGAAACTACTACAGTACCACAAGTGTCACTTGCACAATATCATAAGAAAACACAATACACAGTTATACTAAAAATAAAGGTACTTTATTTTTATGACAATATGCCAAAGTATCTTAGAGTGTACCCTCAGTGAGAGGATAGGAAATATACACAAGATATATATATACACAATAGCACAAAATATGCAGTATAGTCTTAGAAAACAGTGCAAACAATGTATAGTTACAATAGGATGCAATGGGGAAACATAGGGATAGGGGCAACACAAACCATATACTCCAAAAGTGGAATGCGAACCACGAATGGACCCCAAACCTATGTGACCTTGTAGAGGGTCGCTGGGACTATTAGAAAATAGTGAGAGTTAGCAAAATAACCCTCCCCAAGACCCTGAAAAGTAAGTGCAAAGTGCACTAAAGTTTCCCTAAGGACAAAGAAGTCGTGTTAGAGGAATAATGCAGGAAAGACACAAACCAACAATGCAACAACAGTGGATTTCCAATCTAGGATACCTGTGGAACAAGGAGACCAAGTTCAAAAGTCACAAGCAAGTCGGAGATGGGCAAATGCCCAGGAAATGCCAGCTGCGGGTGCAAAGAAGCTTCTACTGACAGAAGAAGCTGAGGTTTCTGCAGGAACGAAAAAGGCTAGAGACTTCCCCTTTGGTGGACGGATCCCACTCGCCGTGGAGAGTCGTGCAAAAGTGTTTTCCCGCCGAGAGAATGCTAACAAGCCTTGCTAGCTGCAAATCATGCAGTTAGCGTTTTTGGACGCTGCTGTGGCCCTGGAGGGACCAGGAGGTCGCAAATTGGACCAGGAGAGAGAGGGGACGTCGAGCAAGACAAGGAGCCCTCTCAGCAGCAGGTAGCACCCGGAGAAGTGCCAGAAACAGGCACTACAAGGATGCATGAAACGGTGCTCACCCGAAGTTGCACAAAGGAGTCCCACGTCGCCGGAGACCAACTTAGAAAGTCGTGCAATGCAGGTTAGAGTGCCGTGGACCCAGGCTTGGCTGTGCACAAAGGATTTCCGCCGGAAGTGCACAGGGGCCGGAGTAGCTGCAAAAGTCGCGGTTCCCAGCAATGCAGCCCAGCGAGGTGAGGCAAGGACTTACCTCCACCAAACTTGGACTGAAGAGTCACTGGACTGTGGGAGTCACTTGGACAGAGTCGCTGGATTTGAGGGACCTCGCTCGTCGTGCTGAGAGGAGACCCAAGGGACCGGTAATGCAGCTTTTTGGTGCCTGCGGTTGCAGGGGGGAAGATTCCGTCGACCCACGGGAGATTTCTTCGGAGCTTCTGGTGCAGAGAGGAGGCAGACTACCCCCACAGCATGCACAAGCAGGAAAACAGTCGAGAAGGTGGCAGGATCAGCGTTACAGAGTTGCAGTAGTCGTCTCTGCTACTATGTTGCAGGTTTGCAGGCTTCCAGCGCGGTCAGCAGTCGATTCCTTGTCAGAAGGTGAAGAGAGAGATGCAGAGGAACTCGGATGAGCTCTTGCATTCGTTATCTAAAGTTTCCCCAGAGACAGAGACCCTAAATAGCCAGAAAAGAGGGTTTGGCTACTTAGGAGAGAGGATAGGCTACTAACACCTGAAGGAGCATATCAGCAGGAGTCTCTGGCGTCACCTGGTGGCACTGGCCACTCAGAGCAGTCCAGTGGGCCAGCAGCACCTCTGTTTCCAAGATGGCAGAGGTCTGGAGCACACTGGAGGAGCTCTGGACACCTCCCAGGGGAGGTGCAGGTCAGGGGAGTGGTCACTCCCCTTTCCTTTGTCCAGTTTCGCGCCAGAGCAGGGCTAAGGGGTCCCCTGAACTGGTGTAGACTGGCTTATGCAGAATTGGGCACATCTGTGCCCAAGAAAGCATTTCCAGAGGCTGGGGGAGGCTACTCCTCCCCTGCCTTCACACCATTTTCCAAAGGGAGAGGGTGTAACACCCTCTCTCAGAGGAAGTTCTTTGTTCTGCCATCCTGGGCCAGGCCTGGCTGGACCCCAGGAGGGCAGATGCCTGTCTGAGGGGTTGGCAGCAGCAGCAGCTGCAGTGAAACCCCAGGAAGGTCAGTTTGGCAGTACCAGGGTCTGTGCTACAGACCACTGGGATCATGGAATTGTGCCAACAATGCCAGGATGGCATAGAGGGGGCAATTCCATGATCTTAGACATGTTACATGGCCATATTCGGAGTTACCATTGTGAAGCTACATATAGGTAGTGACCTATATGTAGTGCACGCGTGTAATGGTGTCCCCGCACTCACAAAGTTCAGGGAATTGGCTCTGAACAATGTGGGGGCACCTTGGCTAGTGCCAGGGTGCCCTCACACTAAGTAACTTTGCACCTAACCTTTACCAGGTAAAGGTTAGACATATAGGTGACTTATAAGTTACTTAAGTGCAGTGTACAATGGCTGTGAAATAACGTGGACGTTATTTCACTCAGGCTGCAGTGGCAGGCCTGTGTAAGAATTGTCAGAGCTCCCTATGGGTGGCAAAAGAAATGCTGCAGCCCAGAGGGATCTCCTGGAACCCCAATACCCTGGGTACCTCAGTACCATATACTAGGGAATTATAAGGGTGTTCCAGTAAGCCAATGTAAATTGGTAAAAATGGTCACTAGCCTGTTAGTGACAATTTGGAAAGAAATGAGAGAGCATAACCACTGAGGTTCTGATTAGCAGAGCCTCAGTGAGACAGTTAGTCACTACACAGGTAACACATTCAGGCACACTTATGAGCACTGGGGCCCTGGGTTACCAGGGTCCCAGTGACACATACAACTAAAACAACATATATACAGTGACAAATGGGGGTAACATGCCAGGCAAGATGGTACTTTCCTACACGAATGAGTTAGCACCCACTTGACATGGGTGCTAACTGCGAATTGCTTTGCGACCGTGTTCGCGGTCACAAAGCAATTCTGCATCGTGGTGCGAATCGCAAATAGGAAGGGAACACCCCTTCCTATTTGTGAGTCGCATTCCCATTTTGCGAGAAAATGGGATTGTGTATCGCGATGCGCGTTTTGCATGGCGCAAACTGCGAATTTTGCAGTTTGCGACATGCAAAACGCTTCGTACATCTGGCCCTTGGTCTTAAACCTTGTTCTCATTGCCACATTCTTGGTCTATGCCTTTTTTCCTGCAAGTTTCTCATTATGTTCCTCTTGAGCTCAGGTACAATTATAGCCTCAGGGTTCTTGTCATTACTTTGTAATTTTATCATGTAGGTTGTTTACCTTAACCTACAATTCTGTCATCTTGGACTGTGTCCACAGTCTACAATTCAGTCGTTCTGGGACATGCCTTTGCCCTACAAATCTACAATCTTGGCATGCACCTTTGTTCTGTATTGTATCCTCTGGATCTTTGTTCGTTGTCTACAATTATGTTGTGTTGGACTTTGTTTTAGTACACAATCCTATCTTCTTGATATTTTAATCCTACAATTATATCCTCTTTGTTACTTGCATCAGCACATACACCCCCTCAATTTGGTCTATCTCTTTAGTGTAAGATCCTTTTCTAGTGTTCTTGATTTCGGTGGACATTTGAATACTCGTGTTGTTTGTTCTTAGTTTGAAATTGTGTGTACTACTTTTTAAACCTTAGTCTTCAGTTTTCACCTCATAACCTTTGCTTATTTAATCCACAATCCTAAACAACTGGGAGTACATAGCTGTCCTGGAGGGATGGTGCAGAATCTCCCTTATTCCATAATTTGGGAATTGTGCATTGAATATGCTCACCATCTTAAGTGGCATGGCACAGAGCATTTCCTTACCTCCTTGAGGTGGCTTTTTGACGTTTCCTCCTGGCTTTGATTTCTAGATTCGTAAAAAAGAAATAAAAGAAATTTGAGATGTGAAGGCCTGTGCCTGCTTTACTTTATGATTCTTCTTTCATCAGTTAAAAGACAAATCCAATTTATTTGGCTGAACAGCTCTATCAACACAAATCTTTCTTATGCGCTTGACTAATAACTCCTAATTGTAGGGATGCACTTTGGCCTTACTTGTCATTACTTACGTTTGATGGTCAGTAGACATATCCCCCAGAAAACTGCAGAAAGTGCAAGGGAGCCTCCGGTGCCAGCTACGATTATCCAGTAGCTGTTTCCAAAGATCTTTCCCCACTCTGCAATGTAAAAGGCTGGTATTAGGTTAGGATGAGACTTCTACTATACTATTAGGGGTAGTGAAAAAGGTGAGACCAACTAAGACCAGCCCCACCCTTAGATGCAGTCACTGAGGTATGCTGGTGGGAGGCGATAAATCCAGCAGATCTTCCATATAGTCAAATTGGCCACAGTGTGACAGAGCAATGGATGAATCTTGGGTGCACATAAACACTGCCAAGAATGGCCACTCTGATAGTCATTCAGGACACACTGTCTACAGCCTTTAACTTGTTTATCATCCATATCTTAGCACCTGTTACAAGATAACCTCCAAGGAAGCAACCAAGCCATCAGGCTCTAGGTGGTGGAAGGATGTTCTAGGTTCTAAAGGAGCACAAAGACATGATCAATTGTGTCTGGTTTTAGCACATTATATGAAGGGACTCTAGGATATAAGAATAATCTTTACTTCCCAGTAATACTAAAATAATTTGTGAATTGTTAGGTGGACCTATTAGTGTTAAAGGGTGGCATGTACATTTTGATAAACAATTGTATTTGTTTTGCATAGAATGAACAGAATAAACAAAACAATAAGAAGCACCATTCACGTTGATCATCAGTGTGTCATGCGTGTTAACATTTCTACTTATTCTAATGGGTGTTTTTCTACTTTTAGTAGAATATGGGTTGTTAAATGAGTTCTTACTTGAAAGAGCAATGACCTCCAGTTCTATAACGTCAGAATTTTCTCCCCAGCTGCAGTTATACACCCCTGCATCTTCCAGTCGCACAGCAGGTATGAGTAGGTCAATAGTCTTAAAAAGAACAGCTCCAAGGGGACGTGCTCCACGCTGAACTTCTAATGTCACATTGAAATTCACATCCAAATTGAAACTGCCGTTGACACTTTGCCAGAAGTGTGTTGTCCAGTTACTGCTTTTGGAAAATCCACATGGAAGGTACACTGGGGCGCCTGCAGGGAAGGTGAGTTCAAGGTACTCTGAAAGGAAAGTTACAGTCAGGTGTAAGGGTAACAATACACATGACCTGCAAGGACTAAATGTATTCAACTATGACTTTGTCTTCAATGCACCACTACCTCAAACCTTCAGACAGTCCTTCGGATCGTCTTTGCAAAACATAATTGTTTTAGTCCCCAGCACTGTATCTGACACGACTATCTTAAAGTAGCAATGCAAAAGTTTTTACGTTGCTGGACATTGATACAGAACATGCCTTTCCCCTTTGTCAGATATGCCCTAGAAGTGTTTCCAGAGTACTGTCGGAATCTAGAGTGGGTGAATAATTTTCTCGCTAGTACCCAGTACCAATAATCTCCAATCATTGTTAGACCATGGTATGTCAAGCTCCAAAATTTGACTCCCACCTTAGTACCCATCAGCATCTTGCAAGGGATCCCACCCACTTAGAAGTGACGTTTTCGATCCGCTTGGCCGAATGGCATCAGCACGCATTTGATTATTCACAGATGGAGGCAGCATGCACTTCAGAAATCAGCCAATACACTGACACAATCCAAAATGTCCCTTTTCTTGATCACACATTTCAGATCCTAATCCAAGGTTTTGACCTCATTAGGAGAACCTCTTACAGACTAGATTAATCAACCACTCTAAAGAAGATTTAAAGAACGATCCGCTCAGGAGCGGGATATTGTCTGGCAGTTCATTAAGGTAAACTGTTAGCTTGGTACATGGCTAAATGCAGTTTCACACCATTGTGAGAGTTGGTCTTTAGAAATCACACTTAAACTCTAATTTACACGAATGCTCTGCTTTTGCACCTATGAACCCTGATGAATGCTTCTGGCTGTTCTCTGCATTTCGAAATGCCTTTGATGCACCTTGTAATATGAAATATTGCCTATTTTTTGTTCTTGCTTCCAGACTGCCTTTGTTCAACCGAAGTCTGCTGCACGCTTCCATGTCACGGCAGTCCTATGTGCTGTGTTTTTATCTATCCTTATTAATATTGGATCTCTGTTCTCCATGTTTATTTAGGAGGTGTAATTATATATTGAGGCTATGCTATGTAAGTGATATGAGTCTAGCCAAGAAATCCTGTTCATGTGCAAGCTAGGCACTGGTTGCTCTAGTGCCAGCCGTTTCCTGCATGTTTTGCCTCGTCACCTTAATCCAAATAGATTCTTAAGAGTTCTTAACATAAGTGCAAATTTACATTGAGCTCCGAAGACTGTTTTCATAGACTTCCATCACAAAGAATTATTAATATAAACCTCTATTATACACTTAATTTTCACCTGACCAAGACCCAGAGATTTTTTTGAATATGACATGGGAGCACTTTAGATTGAAACCGAAATATTTTCAGAGAGACCCATGCCAATGGAGATTAAGAACGTGACTAAGGGCCAGATGTAAGTACTTTCTGAGTTGTGACTCGCAAATTGTGAGCCAGAGAGACTCGCAATTTGCAAGTCCCAATTCAGCATGTAGGATGGTGTCCCTGACACCATCTGCGACTCACAAGGGAGTCGCAAAGGCGTCACTATTTGCAACCCCCTTGAGACTCGCAGCACTCACAGGGATGGTGGCTTGCTGGAGACAGCAAACCACCATGTCTGTGACTGCTTTTAAATAAAGCATTTTTTTTTGTAATGCAGCCCGTTTTCCTTAAAGGAAAATGAGATGCTTTACAAAACTAAAAAATGAAACGTTTTCGTTTGATTTTTTCAGAGCAGGCAGTGGTCCATAGCACCACTGCCTGCTCTGAATTTTTTTTTCCAATGCCATTCACAAAGGGGAAGGGGTCCCATGGGGACCCCTTCCCTTTTGCAAATGGCTAGCACCCATTTGCGTTCGCGGTCACAAAACAATACAGCATCGTGCTGCAACTCGCAATTAGGAAGGGGAACACCCCTTCCTAATTGCGACTCGCAGTCCCGTTTTGCGAATCGATAACCAGGTTACCAACTCGCAAAATGGGGATTGGGCATCGCGATGTGCTTTTTGCACATCGCAAACAGCAAAATTCGCTATTTGAGACGTGCAAAAAGTTTTGAACGTCTGGCCCTAAATTCCTCAAACATGTTCCAAAGTTTTAACCTCATGACGTTTGCCTTACACCCGTAGAATATCTTCATAAAACGGAGATCTAAAGGGATGTTGTACTAAAGCTAACAGTTCTTCCACAATGTGCAGCTGATGTTATAATATATTTTATCATCAAATGCATTCTTTAGAGATCTCAAACCTAAAGAACCGCTATTATGCTCCCACACAAATAGTCTGAAAAGTCCATCTCATGCCAGCTAACCCAGATTCACTCTGCTTTATGAGGCTATTGCTCTAAACTCAGTGAACCTTCCGAATCATGCGACCATAAGGATGTTCACAAAGATACAGAGTTTCCTGTGAGCTCGCCTTCCAGAGTTTAGTTCCAAAGTCCAGAAGATCTCTAGGAACAAGTTACGGCACTGAAGATTCACTAAACATGATACTCTGCAGGAACTTTCTTCTCAAATACATATGTACATTGCTGATGCCACCATAATGAGTCTTCATTCTTCCCCAATTTGAAGAAAACTTGGTCTTTCTATTAACTGCTCTCCTTATGAAAGTGTGGGACCTTTATGTGAAGCTTTATGAGTTGATGTGCAATGAAAGTGATTATGATTCACAAAATCTATTTATAAATCCTTGAAAAATATGCAGAGCCCCTTTACATTAGGAAAAGCCCATTTGAGATCCTCTGTGATGAACTATCTGTCATAGTAATGAACAAGCATGCTTGTTTCCTGCCTCTATGTGCATTAACATCCTTATCTTTGCTGCTTCCAACTTTCTCTCACCTTTCTAAACCTTTCACATCATTGGGCCTGTGCATTGCTGTCTCCGGGCTGTGAGTGGCCATGCTACGTTGCACCTGGGTCGCGTCCAGGTTGTGCCTGGGTTTTGCCTCGGGTGACTTTAGTGTAGGTTGCGGTTGCCAAATGTTTGTGGAGCACTTAGAACCTGGGAAAAGGCTGTCAGAGTTCATGAAATTGGCCCTGCTTTCAGGTCACCCATGCCAGTATGGAACAGAGTCGTAATACAGTTCCTGGCCTCTTATTTCGTCAGAGTAATGCTGGTGGTGGAAAAATCTCTTCGCTTTTTGGACGTGGTGGAGGTGCCTTAAGATGAAACACAAGTTATGACAGTGTTGGGGAAACAGAGGTATGGCACACCACGCTGCTTGAGGTATACTGTGCTGCTGTTCCTCCCCCCGTCGGGTAGCTGAATGAGGGGGGTAACCAGGCTTCAGGACCTCAACTGCAACAAACAAGGGTCCTAATCATGTTTCTCTGACTTCCAGCTGTTTTTTGAAACATGAAGAAGAATGTATAAGAAGCGTGTGTGAGGAAGAAGTAAGAAATTGGAGGACTGCAGCAGAAAAAGGTGCAGGGCAGAGAGTGGCGAGTAGAGGGCTCAGTCTGGTTGTATCTACTGGTGTCTGCTGCATGCCTGTGGGGCTAAAAGGCATCATTTGCTTGTGGTCCTCTTTACCTTACATAATGACCCTCCCTCTTTACCATTTATCTTTTAACTCTCACTCTCTACCCATTATTTGTGAACCTTTATTTTCTTCCTCTCTTTTTTGGGGCCATAAACGCATGTTGCCGTTTGTCCCTTTGATGTCATTATTTCAGCATGTGGTGTGCTATAGGGTGACATATCTATTATAACGGAATCATCAATTTACTTTTAATTGCAGGTTTAATTAAAACAGAACTACGCAGTGTAATAAATAAAAACCCAACAGAGATGTTGTTCTTGTATTAAAATCTGATTCCATTGACTGATCCCCTTCACCTATTGCAAATGCTGGCACATCAATGGGTCAAAGGGGAGTTACCTTCACTTCAAATTCCAGAAATACTGGTGGATTCAAACATTAGACATTTGTTAAAATCCTAGAAGACCAATGATTGTTTACCTTTTTCCCTCACTGACTCCATACAAAGCTTTGTATCTAAATACTTCAAAACCTCAAAAAGCCAATATTGTGTGTAGAGCTGGTTTTTAGGTCTCGCCTAGGCAGCGCATGCGCTGTCTCATTGAGACATTCTTTAATTACTCTGTGGGCCCCTCCCATTGGTGTTGATTTGTTTGTTTGAGTGTCCTTTATAAAAGCTTGTGTGTGTGGCTAATTTTACACGTCCATCCCTTTGGTCATTTTCTCACGCCTAAGGAGCAGTGACCTATTACTTGTGTCCTTGCGCTTTTGCTTATTTAAGTTAGCGTGCAGACTATTTTTTTGTTCTCTGTCCTGCTCGTGTCTTCGGAATGATTTCTTTTTAATAGCCTGAGTCCATGTTTTGGTTGCAATGCTTTGTGATTAGCTCATTATTATAGGTTTTCCGCACTCCTCTTTGGCTGTGCTTTTTTGCTGAAATGAATGTGTACCTTTTCAAGAGGAATCTAAATTATTTTCTTCATTTATTTATTGTGCACTTTTTCTTGCTTTTTATTTTATGCTTTCCACCATCATCTGTTTTGTTTCAAATTTCTTGCTTTAAAAAAAATATTTTCTGTGCTTTCTAAAAGCCTGTGTTTTTACAATTGTTAGACGTGACAGCCTTACGGTGGTCATCCCCCAACCTATTTGCCTGCCTCCCTCCACTTTTCTGACACTGTTTTTGCTGGTTTTAGGACTCTGCGCACTTTACCACTGCTAACCAGTGCTAAAGTGCATATGCTCTCTCCCTTAAACATGGTAACATTGGTTAATTCCCAATTGGCATATTTGATTTACTTGTAAGTCCCTTGTAAAGTGCACTACATGTGCCCAGGGCCTGTAGATTGAATGCTACTAGTGGGCCTGCAGCACTGGTTGTGCCCCTTAACCATGTCTCAGGCCTGCCATTGCAAGGCCTGTGTGTGCAGTTTCACTGCCACTTCGACTTGGCATTTAAAAGTACTTGCCAAGCCTTATACTCCCCTTTTTCTATATATAAGTCACCCCTAAGGTTGGCCCTAGGTAACCATAGGGCAGGGTGCTATGTAGGAAAAAAGGCAGGACATGTACATGTGTGTTTTATATGTCCTGGTAGTGGAAAACCCCTAAATTCGTTTTCCACTACTGTGAGGTCTGCTCCTTTCAAAGGATAACATTAGGGCTACCCTCATATACCGTTTGAGTGGTAGATTCTGATCAGAAAGAGGTAACCAGTTCATACTTAGTATGGCCAGGATGGTAATACAATATCCTGGTTAGTGGTGAGGTTGGATTTTATATTACTATTTTAGAAATGCCACTTTAGAAAGGGAGCCTTTCTCTGCACTTAAAATCCATCTGTGCCTTACAGCCTGTCTCCAATCCACATATGGGCTGGTTGACTCCTCCCTTGTTCATTTCACCCAGACAACCACAAACACAGGATACTCAGTCACACCTGCACTCATCTGCATACTGAATGGTCTTACTGGGCTGGCAGGGTGGAGGGCCTCACACTTACATTTCAAAGGCTAGTGGCCTGCTCTCATACAAAAGACTGCCAAACCTCCCACTGGGACCCTGGCAGACAGACCTGTACTGAAAGGGGACATTGTGCACTTCAAAACCACTCTTTGAAGTCTCCCCCACTTCAAAGGCATTTGTGGGTATATAAACTGGGTCTCTACCCCCACCAAATCAGACACTTCTGGACCTGAACATGCAACATGTCAAGAGGAACTGCCTGGCTGCACAGTGGACGTATCTGGACTGCTTTGCTTTGAAGGACTGCTGCCCTGCTGTTGCCCTACTGCCCTGCTGCCCTCTGACGTTGCTGAGAAGTGCTCTCCAAGGGCTTGGATTGAGCTTGCCTCCTATTTTCTGAAGTCTTATGGCGAAAAAAGACTTAGGGGGTCATTATGACCCCGGCGAACGGCGGTAGAATGGAGAAAGTACTCCCAACAGGCTGGCGGTACTTTTCCCCATATTACGACCTGCCAATGTACCACACCGTCCACCACGGCGGTAACGACCGCCGGGCTGGAGACTTCAGTTTCCAGCCAGACGGCCATCACTAGCCCACCCGCGGGATTATGATCCCGCCTGCCAACATGGTGTTCGTGGCAACGTTACCGCCATGAAAACCATGGTGGTAGGCACCATCAGTGACAGGGAATTCCTTCCCTGTCACTGATAGGGGTCTTTCCCGCCCCCCCTCAGGTTTTCCCCTCAACCACCCTCTCCAGAACCCCCCACGACATACACGCACCTTCACTCACCAACATACCCACATATACACACACTCGTACCCACATACATCCCCGCATGCATACATCCATTCACACACACATATCCACACACACTGACATACATACATGCACACATGCATGCACACAACACAACATACATGCACTCACACATCCATACACACACACACACACACAGACAACACACATCACACACCCGCATACACGCACACCTAGACACACAACACCCTCCAACCCTCGCCCCTGTCGGAGCACCCGATTTACCTTTTCTGAGGGGGTCCTCCGGCAGGAGAGGGGATGGGGCGCTGCTACTAGCAGCAGTATCTGCCAGCAGAACACCTACAGGACGTATCATGGGTCATGATATGGTCAGCGGCGGTCTACTGGCATTGCACTGCTGCTGGCAACAGCGCCACCTTACCGCTGTCCGCCGGTATGACCACAGCTGGATTTCCGCCATCCTTCTGGCAGAAATACGGCTATGGTCATAATCCAGCTGATGGCTGGTAGCCGAGGTGACGGTCTTTTGGCAGCCGTTGCCGCAGCGGTAGGCAGTATATACCGCCAATGTTATAATGATGGCCTTAATCTCGTCAAGGAACTCCTTGTGCACCGAAAATCAACACAAGGCCTGCCGGAAGCGACGCACACCCTGCCCTGTGATGAGAAAATAGGAACGATGCAGCCTGACTTTATGAGCGAAGATCGATGCAGCGCTGCAACCAGAAATTTGACGCACAGCACTACCGGATCAATGTACAGCCGAGCCAGAACGACGCAGCGACTTCCTGAGAGAAGAATCGACACAGCGCCTGCCCTGCGACAGAAAATTTGACGCATCGCCATACTGGATTGACTTTGTTCCGCGCGCCCAGGATTTCCACGCATCGTCCCTAAGCGTCAAAGAGAAACCAGCATCGCAGTGAGGAACCAACACTGTGCACCAGAAATCGACACAAAGCCCCTTGCACCGTGGAAAGAAACGACGGATCGTCTGTGCCACGCCGGAAATTCCGACGCTCACCCTATTTTCTCATGCATCTCTTCCTCTGTGGTCTCTGTGCGTGTAATTTTTGACGCAAACCAGGTACTTTGTAAAAAGAGACAACTGTTGATTTCTAAGATTTAAGACTCTTTTTAATCTTCCAAAACTGATATCTCAACTTGTGCTTATTGAATCTTTATATTTTTTACCTTAATTTAACCAGATAAATATCTTATATTTATAAATGTGTGGTGTATTTTTGTGGTGTTTTCACTGTGTTACTGTGTGATTTATTGCACAAATACTTTACACATTGCCTTCTAAGTTAAGCCTGACTGCTGAGTGGCAAGATACCAGAGGGTGAGCACAGGATAATTTGGATTGTGTGTGACTTACCCTGACAAGGATTGTGGTCCCTATTTGGACAAGGGTGAATACCTCTGCCAACTAAAGACCCCATTTCTAACAACAATGTTCACTTTTTTACTTTTTATTATATTTTATTTTAAATTATTTCAATTGGTTTTCGGTGTACAGATTTGGATGTGTTATTCAAAAGAAATGAAAGGGTACTCAGCCCATAATTTGATTTCTGTTTGTTGCGAAAGTTTGTTTGCCTGCGCTATATCACTGAAATAAATCTTCGGAGCGTTTATGTTCCAGGCGCATTCATATTAGCCCATATTTGGTTTTGTCTTCCGTGCCTGCATTTGGTAATGATTTTTTACACACATTTCAGTAACCAACAAATAGTTTTTTTCTCCAACCCTACTAATGTTTGGAAGCAGTGGTGCATATTTAGGGCTACAGGAATTATGCGGATGGCGAAAGACAAATTATGCAGCAGGATGAAAGAATAATGTAATATTGAGATCGCCTGCCTTATCCCTAGCCAGACACAATGGGTACTAATATTGCACACAAAGTAATGCAGCTATTTATATATTTAGAAGATTGAGCTCGCTTAAATAAACATGCATTTTTGAAAGTGGATTAGAACTTTTACTTAATTTAAAAAAAATTACTTTTCCCTGCGCTTTCTGATGTTGCTTTCTGATTTATTTGTTTACAATTTAGGACCAGGTTTGGTAACATTAACGTCTACTTTTTGAAGTGGATTCAAAATTAATTTATGTCTCCTCCTTGTGCATGTCCAGATGTTGTGTTTGGTTTCTTTGTATTACAATGTAAGGTTGAGATCGTAAAAATAAATGTAAACTCATGAAAGTGAATTATAATTTAGGCTTATTTAAAATAATAAACATGGCTGGGACGCAGTTTTCGATTTTTATCTTCCATGCCTTTGCTAATCAGCCTATGTTTGGGCAGGTTACCAAGGCTTTTTCTGTTTCCCTTCCATGTGCTTTCCAAATTTGCTTTTGGGTTTATCAGTGTAGAGTCTAAAATTGAGGTTGCTGTAGGAAAGTACCATCTTTCCTGGCATGTTACCCCCAATTTCTGCCTGTTTGTCAGTATGTTTTGGCTGTCTCACTGGGATCCTGCTGGCCAGGACCCCAGTGCTCATAGTTTGTGGCCTAATGTGTGTGTTGTCAGTAGTGCTTAACTGTGTCACTAATGTTCTGCTAACCATAACTCCATTGATTATGCTCTCTCTGCTTCCAAATGAGTAATTATAGTTTGGTGACTTCATATTCCAATTCCAGTTGGCACACTGGGCCACCCTTATAAGTCCCTAGTATATGGAACCTAGGTACCCACGACATTGGGGTTCCAGGAGATCCTTATGGGCTGCAGCATTTCTTTTGCCACCCATAAGGAGCTCAGACAAACCTTTCTTTCTGGACTGCCACTGCAGCCTGAGTGAAATAGTGCACACACTATTTCACAGGCATTTTCACTGCACTTAAGTCACCCATATGTCTAACCTTCATTTACTGAAGGCTAGGTGCAAAGTTAATAAGTGTGAGGGCACCCTTGCACTAGCAAAGATGCCCCCACCCAGTCCAGGGCCGATTCCCCGGACTTGTGAGTGCG
This sequence comes from Pleurodeles waltl, assembly GCF_031143425.1. Taxonomy (NCBI): domain Eukaryota; kingdom Metazoa; phylum Chordata; class Amphibia; order Caudata; family Salamandridae; genus Pleurodeles; species Pleurodeles waltl. The sequence goes on along the minus strand of NC_090446.1, from coordinate 439,261,840 downwards.
GGGATACCATTACACGTGTGCACTACCCATAGGTTAATACCTATATGTAGCTTCACAATAGTAACTCTGAATATGGACATATAAGGTGTCTAAGATCATGGAATTGTCCCCCCATTCCAAATCTGGTATTCGGAGGTCAATCCCATGCATCCTGGGGTCTCCACCATAGACCCCCAGTTCTGCAAAACCAGCTCTTCGAGGCTTGCATTGCAGCTACAGCTGCTGCCACCTCAAAGACAGGGTTCTGCCCTCCTTGGGTCTGAGCAGCTCAGTCCCAGGAAGGCAGAACAATACATTTCCTTTGGGAGGAGGGCGTTACACCCTCTCCCTTTGGAAATAGGTGTTACGGGCTTAAAAGGGGTAGCCTCCCAGAGCCTCTGCAAATGCTTTGAAAGGGCACAGAAGGAGTCGTCCTTGCATAAGCCAGTCTACACTGGTTTAGGGACCCCAGTCCCTGCTCTGGTGTGAAACTGAACAAAGGAAAGGGGAGTGACTACTCCCCTGTCCATCACCACCGCAGGGGTGGTGCCCAGAACTCCTCCAGTGTGTCCCTGGCATTAGCCATCTTGTTTTCCAAGGTGTGTGGACACTCTGGAAATCTCTGAGTGGCCAGTGCAGGCAGTTGACGTCAGAGACCCCTCCTGATAAGTGCATACCTGGGTAGGTAGCCAATCCCCCTCTCAGGGCTATTTAGGGTCTCTCCTGTGGGTTTCTCTTCAGATTCAGCTTGCAAGACTCCTCAAGGAATCCTCTGCATCCTCTGCTTCAGCTTCTGACCATAGGATCAACCGCAGACTGCTCCAGGAACCACTGTAACTGCAACAAAGTATCTAGGATGACTCCTGTGACCTGCAGCTTCAGCTCCAGCCAGCATTTGCAACAATTTCCAAGGTGTGCACGCTCTGAGGACTCCCTGTCTTCACCCAGCACCAGAAGAACTGAAGGAATCTCCCGTGGAGTGACGGAGTCACTTTCCTGCTTCTGCAGGCACCTTCCAAGATGACGACCAGTTCTCTGGGACTCCTCTCCTGACGACAAGCGTGCTCCCTGGAACACAGATGGTGGTCCAACACGACCCACACTGTCCTAAGGTCCAGCTGTACAAGTTTGGTGGAGGTAAGAGCTTGCCTTCCCGGTTTGCGACAGTACCCCTGTGCACCGCGTCATCTCCATCTCCTTGGGCTCATGTGCACTTCTTCCAAGAATCCTTTGTGCACAGTGTAGCCCAGGTCCCCAGCACTCCATCATGCGACGCACAACTCGCTGAGTTGTTCTCCGGCAGCGTGCAACCTTCTCTTGTTGTGCTGCACCAACTGCAATTTGCACGTTCGTTGTCCCCTTGTCCTGGGACTCCCGTGGGTGCTGCCTGGTCATCTGTGGGCTCTCTCCAGTGTTGGGAGCCCCCTCTCTCTCCTCAGTCTTAGTTGAGACCCCCAGGTCCCTCCTGGGTCCAGGAAGTGCAATTTTGACGCAAACCGCAACCTTGCTTGAACCAAGGCTTGTTGGACGGATCCAACAACACAAACAGCCCGCATCCAACTTCTCGACGTGGGACATCTCCTGCACCATGCAAGAACCTGCAGCCATTTTCTTTGGTGCTCTTCTGCAGACTTCTTCTAACCGGAGAATCCTCTTTTGCACCATCTTCTAGGTTGGCAGGGGTTCCTGTCCTTCCTGGAATCTTCTTCTACCTCTGGACTTGGTCTCCTCTCTTCACAGGTCTTCTGGTCCAGGAATCCACCATTTGTTGCTTGCAGTCTTGCTTGGTTCTTGCAATAACTCTTGTCACGACTGGCAGTGTGTCCTGAGGAAACTTGCAGCACTTTACTCCTACTTTCCTGGGCTCTGGGGTGGGGTATTTTATGTACTTTTGGTGTTCTCTTACACTCCCAGCGCCCCTCTACACACTACAATTGCCTAGGGGGGAATTTGTGATTCGCATTCCACTTTCTTAGTATATGGTTTGTGTTGCCCCTAGTCCTATTGCACTCTTTTGTATTTTCTAATGTTTTAATATTCTATGACTTTTTACTTACCTGATTTTGGCCTCTAGTGTATATATTGTGTATATTACTTACCTCCAGAAGGAGTATTTATCTAAGTATTTATCTATTTATCTAAATTTCTAAGATATTTTTAGCCTTGTGTCACCAAAATGAAGTACCTTTATTTTTGGTAACACTGAGTATTGTCTTTTATTGTGTATAAGTACTGTGTAACTATAGTGGTATTGCATGAGCTTTGCAGGTCTCCTAGCTCTGCCTAAGCTGATCTGCTACAGCTACCTCTAGACAGCCCAAGCTGCAGGAATACTGCCTACATTTCACTAATAAGAGATAACTGGACCTGGTATAAGGTGTAAGTACCTTAGGTACTCACTACAAACCAGGCCAGCCTCCTACAGTCGCTACGATAAACATGTGCTTTTTAAAGTGGTTTCTACATTTTCAAGCCCTATTGGCCATTTACTAGCAGTGCATATTTTAATTAGAACTGCCAGCAGCACTATTATGCTTACAATTGATTGCTATTGATTTAATTTACCGGCCCTTGTGAGACGATACACGTTTAACTTCCCCAGTCCTACGAGCCTTTCTAAAAAAAAAAAAAACTTTTTGTGTGGTAAAAAGGCTTTCGCCCTTTAGCTACCTCACGTTGGCATGTCAACCCATATTTTGGGAAGGCTTCCTTTGCAACAACTCATGGTTTTCATATGATTAAGGTTTTTGCTTTTTATCTTCTCCCATCCTCTTCAACTTTTACATTTTGGATTAAGATTAAGGTTGGTAAGCTTAACGTGTACATTTTAAACTGGATTCTATGTTTCCCAGATGTACTGGCCGCCTATTAGCAACACGTTTTTATTTAGAACTACCAGAAGCACTATTATGTTTAGTATTTAATACTGCCAGAAGCACCATTGTACTTACAATTCATTGCTATTGACTTGATTTACTGTCCCTTGTTACACAATGCAAGTTTCACTTCTCTAGCAGTGAGAGTTTACACCCCCAAAAGCACATGTTACACCTTCTCAAATACCAGTCGTTTGTTGGAGTACTGGTGGCGTATAAGATATCAGTTGAATGTTATATGGCAGCCAGCCTTTTTCGTATGTTAAACACTGTTTACTACAAAGTGTTCACACCTCTTTGTGCAGGTGGGGGGTGCCACAAATGGAGACAGCCCAGCTGTGGCCAGACACAGAGGTTCGTTGTGACTTGGGGGAACAGAAAAGCCCGTCCGCCGAAGACCCGACTGGAAGGTTGCCGCCAGTACGGCCGGCTCCCCGCAGGCCCAATTACGAGTTTCCCGCTAGGTCAGTGGGCAGTGGCTCAGCGGGAAACGGCCTACAGCATTGTCTCCAGCTCGTACTAGAGCCCGCTGCAATGCTGTAGTGCGTAGGGTTTATCAGTACCCGGCGCAAAGTTCACTGTCTGCAAAGCAGACAGTGAACATTGCGACAGGGCCGGCCAGTGGGGCCCCACCACTGCCCATGCCAAGTGCATGGGCAGTGCAGCGGTTCCCCTGGGTCACCCTGCACCCCGTCTCCGCCAGCCATTCCATGGCAGTGCTACTGCCATGAAACCGCTGGCGTAGAAAGGAGTTGTAATCCCCAGGGCAGCGCTGCCCTGGTGGATTAGGACTGCCAGCACCGCCACAGCATTGTGTCGACGAAAAGTGGCAGTGGTGGCGGTCCGACCGCAGTGCTACCACCGTGGTCGTAATGTGGCGGCCCGACCGCTACCATGACCCTGGCGGTCTAAGGCCCTCAGTATTTAAATGTCGTGTCTGGTTAGCAGGGTCTTTGTTACATAGACTAGTCATTTAGATTTTATCAAGCACTCCAACCAGCACCTATTTTTGCAATGTTCACTTTTGTCCGTTTCTATAAAAAAAAGTCTTCCCTGCACACCTTTAGCTGTGCTTTTTTATCTATGTGTTCAAATTGTAAGATTGTGGTCGGAAAATTAAACAAGTACAATTTAAAGTGGATTTAAAAAAATGATTTAATTTCCATGTGCATGTTTGGCTGTGGTTTTATTGTTGTTTGTTGTGTTTATAATGTAAAATTTAGGTCGTCTAAATAAACGCAAAATTTTAACAGGGGGTTATAATGTATGCTTACTTAAAACAAAATACGCTTTTCAAAGTTAACAACGCTTTCACTTTTTATTTTGTGTGTGCTTTCAATCTGTGATTTTATTTCTCTTTGCTGGATACGCTTGCTTGTGCTTTTTCAATAACATAAATGTGTACTTTTTAAATTGTACTTTAAATTAATTTATTTTATCTTCGGTGCGCTTTTGATCTTCCATGCACTTTACCATTTGCCTGTCTTTTGATTTGTCTTCCAGGCGCACGTTTAGGAATGATTTACCAAACAAATGGCTTCTTTCCCAACCCTCGTACTCTGTTTGAATCAGTTGTACTGTATATTCAGGGCCATTGCAATTATGTTGCTGGCTAAAGACAAATTATAGGGCAGGAATGAACAGATTGTGCTGCAAGAAAAGGCAAAATATGGGGTGTAATGTGGGCTATTTCGTAGCACTAGTAGTACTTTATTACTTCATTATTTTCAACACTGGTAATCCTGTCTGGCCATTGGTTGAACTTCATTAGTACCAGGTTAATGCCTACATAGTTCCATCTGTAACAAAAGGTGACAAATCCATGTTTGTATAGGCCCTTTCAGTGCAAGGCAAAACTTGACACTGACTTTTTGGTGACATTTTAAACATTTGAACCAGAAAGAAAACTTTATTTGAGGATAAAATCGCCCAAAATGGCTTATTTGTCCTTACACTAACCATCTAGTCAAAGGCTTTTGATCCTGCGGAGTACAGCCAACAGCTCCTCTCATTTCCACACCAGAACGGAAACAGTATATTTCTTCAGCAGCCATCTCTCTTTAGGAGAAGAGTATTTGGACAAGATAGTTTCTTTTTCTGTTGTTTGCCCCAAACCAAGGAGAGCGCTGACCTAAATACAGACTGTATCACTAAGGTAAAAACTTCATACATACAGCTTAATGTACAATAATTGCAGAGACTAATCACATTGGAAAGGTATGGTGATAGGATAGGACAAGCGCATTCACTAAAAAGTGCACAGCCTCGCATATGGAGTCTCTCTTTCTCTTCAGGGGCCCCTTCCTGCCAGCCCTCAGAACATCCACACACTGGGCATAGCTTATCTCCTTCATTGGGGCCATAAGTCTTCTCAGGCTGCTTATTTGTTTCGCTCTCATGTCCTAGCTCAACCATTGTTATGGTTAACCTCCAACACATGCTTCACTGCTGAATAACATTCCACGCCATCGACCGATGTCCCAGAATCAGAGCGCTCCCCAACCACTACTGACTATTCAGCACCCTTGCCTTCTATACTAGCGAATGTGACTAAACTATAATTATATAGCGCCTAATTCCCAGGGGTCTCTGTTATCAGGACCATCTTTCCAAATCATGACCCATACACATGACCAGTGCAAGGATTGGGCTGCAGGTAAACCATCACTATTTTGCCAGTAATTGTAAAGCTATTGAAATATTCTACAAGTGCCTGTTCTACATCGATGTTCACCAACCACTTTCTAGCTGCTGTAGGTTTTTGTGGCAGCGCTTAACCTGCATTATCAATCCTAAATTATAAGAGCCACACATTGGTGCCTGTTACTTGTACACTCTCTTCAATCCTGATGACCTTGTGCTGTCGAACTTTGCATGCAGTGAATGTAGGAAAGCACCATCTTGCCTGGCATGTTACCCCCATATTTCACTGTATATATGTTGTTTTGGTTGTATGTGTCACTGGGACCCTGCCAGCCAGGGCCCCAGTGCTCATAAGTGTGCCCTGTATGTGTTACCTGTGTTATGACTAACTGTCTCACTGAGGCTCTGCTAATCAGAACCTCAGTGGTGATGCTCTCTCATTTCTTTCCAAATTGTCACTAACAGGCTAGTGACCAATTTTACCAATTTACATTGGCATACTGGAACACCCTTATAATTCCCTAGTATATGGTACTGAGGTATCAGGGTATTGGGGTTCCAGGAGATCCCTATGGGCTGCAGCATTTCTTTTGCCACCCATAGGGAGCTCTGACAATTCTTACACAGGCCTGCCACTGCAGCCTGAGTGAAATAACGTCCACGTTATTTCACAGCCATTTTACACTGCACTTAAGTAACTTATAAGTCACCTATATGTCTAACCTTTACCTGGTAAAGGTTGGGTGCTAAGTTACTTAGTGTGTGGGCACCCTGGCACTAGCCAAGGTGCCCCCACATTGTTCAGGGCCAATTCCCCGGACTTTGTGAGTGTGGGGACACCATTACACGCGTGCACTACATATAGGTCACTACCTATGTGTAGCTTCACAATGGTAACTCCGAATATGGCCATGTAACATGTCTAAGATCATGGAATTGCCCCACCAATGCCATCCTGGTATTGGGGAGACAATCCCATGATTCCCCGGGTCTCTAGCACTGACCCGGGTACTGCCAAACTGCCTTTCCCGGGGTTTCACTGCAGCTGCTGCTGCTGCCAACCCCTCAGACAGGTTTCTGCCCTCCTGGGGTCCAGCCAGGCTTGGCTCAGGAAGGCAGAACAAAAGACTTCCTCTGAGAGAGGGTGTTACACCCTCTCCCCTTGGAAAAAGGTGTCAGGGCTGGAGAGGAGTAGCCTCCCCCAGCTTCTGGAAATGCTTTGATGGGCACAGATGGTGCCCATCTCTGCATAAGCCAGTCTACACTGGTTCAGGGATCCCTCAGCCCTGCTCTGGCGCGAAACTGGACAAAGGAAAGGGGAGTGACCACTCCCCTGACCTGCATCTCCCCTGGGAGGTGCCCAGAGCTCCTCCAGTGTGCTCCAGACCTCTGCCATCTTGGAAACAGAGGTGCTGCTGGCACACTGGACTGCTCTGAGTGGCCAGGGCCAGCATGTGACGTCAGAGACTCCTACTGATAGGCTCCTTCAGGTGTTGCTAGCCTATCCTCTCACCTAAGTAGCCAAACCTCCTTTTCTGGCTATTTAGGGTCTCTGCTTTGGGGAATTCCTTAGATAACAAATGCAAGAGCTCATCAGAGTTCCTCTGCATCTCTCTCTTCACCTTCTGCCAAGGAATCGACTGCTGACGGCGCTGGAAGCCTGCAAAACTGCAACAAAGTAGCAAAGACGACTACTGCGACATTGTAACGCTGATCCTGCTGCCTTCTCAACTGTTTTCCTGGTGGTGCATGCTGTGGGGGTAGTCTGCCTCCTCTCTGCACTAGAATCTCCGAAGAAATCTCCCGTGGGTCGATGGAATCTTCCCCCTGCAACCGCAGGCACCAAAGACCTGCATCACCGGTCCTCTGGTTCTCCTCTCAGCACGACGAGCGAGGTCCCTTGAACTCAGCAACTCTGTCCAAGTGACTCCCACAGTCCAGTGACTCTTCAGTCCAAGTTTGGTGGAGGTAAGTCCTTGCCTCCCCACGCCAGACTGCATTACTGGGAACTGCGTGTTTTGCAGCTACTCCGGCTCCTGTACACTCACCGAGGATTTCCTTCATGCACAGCCAAGCCTGGGTCCCTGGCACTCTAACCTGCATTGCACGACCTCCTGAGTTGTCCTCCAGCGGCGTGGGACTCTCTTGTGCAACTTCAGGTGAGCACCGATTCACTCCACTTTGTAGTGCCTGTTCCAGCACTTCTGCGGGTGCTGCTTGCTTTGGAGTGGGCTCCTTCTCTTGCTGGATGTCCCCTCTGTCCCCTCACGCAATTGGTGACATCCTGGTCCCTCCTGGGCCACAGCAGCATCCAAAAACCCTAACCGCGACACTTGCAGCTAGCAAGGCTTGTTTGCGGTCTTTCTGCGAGAAAACACTTCTGCACGACTCTTCACGACGTGGGACATCCATCCTCCAAAGGGGAAGTTTCTAGCCCTTGTCGTTCATGCAGAATCCTCAGCTTCTACCATCTGGTGGCAGCTTCTTTGCATCCACAGCTGGCATTTCCTGGGCATCTGCCCACTCTCGACTTGATCGTGACTTTTTGACTTGGTCCCCTTGTTCCACAGGTACTCTCGTCTGGAAATCCATTGTTGTTGCATTGCTGGTGTTGGTCTTTCCTGCAGAATTCCCCTATCACGACTTCTGTGCTCTTTGGGGTACTTAGGTGCACTTGGCACCCACTTTTCAGGGTCTTGGGGTGGGCTATTTTTCTAACCCTCACTGTTTTCTTACAGTCCCAGCGACCATCTACGAGGTCACATAGGTTTGGGGTCCATTCGTGGTTCTCATTTCACTTCTAGAGTATATGGTTTGTGTTGCCCCTATCCCTATGTGCCCCCATTGCATTCTATTGTGACTATACATTGTTTGCACTGTTTTCTATTGCTATTACTGCATATTTTGGTATTGTGTACATATATCTTGTGTATATTTGCTATCCTCATACTGAGGGTACTCACTGAGATACTTTGGCATATTGTCATAAAAATAAAGTACCTTTATTTTTAGTATATCTGTGCATTGTGTTTTCTTATGATATTGTGTATATGACACTAGTGGTACTGTAGGAGCTTCACTCGTCTCCTAGTTCAGCCTAAGCTGCTCTGCTAAGCTACCTTTTCTATCAGCCTAAGCTGCTAGACACCCCTCTACACTAATAAGGAATACCTGGGCCTGGTGCAAGGTGTAAGTACCCCTTGGTACTCACTACAAGCCAGTCCAGCCTCCTACATTGGTTGTGCAGCGGTGGGATAATTACTTTGCAACTACTTACCACTTTTGTCATTGTACTTTTCATAAGAGAAAAATATACAAAACAAGTTCAGTGTATGTACACCTAACCAAAAAGTTTTGCTTTTCTTCTCTCACTTCTTTACTAAGTGCTGAAAAGTACCTCTAAACTTTCAAAAAGTTCTTAGAAAGTTTAAAAAGTTTTTTTCTGTCCTTTAAAAAGTTCTTAAAAACTTTTTCTTTCTTTTTCTATCCCTTAAACACTTTCTAAAATATCTGGCACAGGCCAAACTGTTGATCTGTCCAAGACTGCTTATGACCACCTTAGCTGGAAGGCAGCAAGGAGTCTCTGTGTAGAAAGAGGTTTAGGGGTAGGGAAGAATCCCTCTAGAGAACTGTTAGTTAACATGCTAGTTGAACAAGACAAGACTTTTGTTGGCACTTCTGGTGAGAAATTAGCTGATGGTTCCCACTCTGATTCTGGGGCACCCCTAGCAAAAGATTTGGGAGGGAATCTTTCCAACCTGGCCCTTAGCAGGCCACCTAGCATAGCTGGTACTGATGTGAATTCACATCACAGTAAAAGTGTTGTTTCACATCACAGTAATAGTGTTGTTTCTCATCACAGTAGAAGTATCACTTCTGTAGGCCAGAATGTTAGTGTGACATCTGTTAGGGCCAGGTCTCCTTCTGTTCATTCTCACCATTCCTCTGTTTCAAGACATGCCCTACCCACCCACCCTGATGACAGAGTGTTAGAATGGGAGCTCAATAGATTGAGAGTGGAACAATCGAGGCTGAAGCTCAAGAAGCAACAGCTGGATTTAGATAGGCAGTCCTTGGAAGAGAAAGACAGAAATTGAGTTTAGAAACTCATGGTGGCAGCAGCAGTATTCCAAATAGTCATCCTGCAAAAGAGCATGATTCTAGGAATCTGCACAAGATAGTTCCCCCTTACAAGGAGGGGGATGACATTAACAAGTGGTTTGCTGCACTTGAAAGGGCCTGTGTTGTACAGGATGTCCCTCAAAGGCAGTGGGCTGCTATCCTATGGCTATCTTTCAGTGGAAAGGGTAGGGATAGGCTCCTTACTGTAAAAGAAAGTGAGGCCAATGATTTCAAAGTTCTTAAGAATGCACTCCTGGATGGTTATGGCTTAACCACTGAACAGTACAGGATGAAGTTCAGAGAAACCAAAAAGGAGTCTTCACAAGACTGGGTAGACTTTGTTGACCATTCAGTGAAGGCCTTGGAGGGGTGGTTACATGGCAGTAAAGTTGCTGACTATGAACGCCTGTATAACTTAATCCTGAGAGAGCATATTCTTAATAATTGTGTGTCTAATTTGTTACACCAGTACCTGGTGGACTCTGATATGACCTTTCCTCAAGAATTGGGAAAGAAGGCAGACAAATGGGTCAGAACAAGGGTGAACAGAAAAGTTCATACAGGGGGTGACAAAGATGGCAAGAAGAAGGATGGTAAGTCTTCTGACAAGGGTGGGGACAAATCTAAAAATGAGTCTTCATCAGGCCCACAAAAACACTCTGGTGGGGGTGGTGGGCCCAAATCCTCTTCAAATCAAAACAAAGAAAAGAAACCATGGTGCTATTTATGTAAAATTAAAGGCCATTGGACAACATATCCCAGTTGTCCAAAGAAAAGCACCAAGCCTCCTACCACTACAACCCCTGCTGCTACTCCTAGTGCCCCTAGTAATAGCAGTGGTGGTGGGAGCAAACCTACTAATAGCCAATCCAAGGGAGTAGCTGGGCTCACTTTTGGTAACTTAGTTGGGGTTGGTCTTGTTAGGGAGACCACAGAGGCTGTGTTAGTCTCTGAGAGGGCTATTGATTTAGCCACCTTGGTTGCTTGTCCCCTTAACATGGATAAGTACAAGCAACTACCCCTAATAAATGGTGTTGAGGTTTAGGCCTACAGGGACACAGGTGCCAGTGTTACAATGGTAATAGAGAAACTGGTCCACCCTGAACAACACCTACTTGGTCACCAGTACCAAGTAACCGATGCTCATAACAACACACTTAGCCACCCCATGGCTGTTGTAAATTTCAACTGGGGGGGGGGGTTACTGGTCCAAAGAAAGTTGTGGTTGCCTCAGATTTACCTGTAGACTGTCTACTAGGAAATTATTTAGAGACATCAGCTTGGTCAGATGTGGAGTTGGAGGCCCATGCAGCAATGCTGGGCATTCCAGGGCATATTTGTGCTTTAACCAGGGCTCAGGCCAAAAAGCAAAAAGGACAGGGTGACTTGGATCCTGGAAGAATGGACCAAGTGCTCCCTAAAGCTAGGGCTAGTAGAAGTAAATCACTACCTACTATACCTCCCTCTACAGTGGATTCAACTTCTGAGGAAGAAGAATTTCCACCCTGTGCAGAACCTACACCAGAGGAGCTGGAAGCAGACACTGCTGAGCTTTTGGGTGAAGGGGGGCCTGCCAGGGAGGAGCTGAGTGTGGCACAGCATACCTGTCCCATACTAGAGGGTCTAAGGCAGGAAGCTGTCAAACAAGCAAATGGGGATGTCAGTGACTCTCACAGAGTTTACTGGGAGGACAACCTCTTGTACACTGAAGCAAGGGATCCAAAACCTGGAGCTGCCAGGAGATTAGTGATTCCTCAGGAGTACAGAAAGTTCCTCCTAACCCTGGCACATGACATTCCCCTAGCTGGGCATCTAGGACAAATGAAAACTTGGGACAGGCTTGTTCCCTTGTTTCATTGGCCTAGAATGTCAGAGGACACAAAGGAATTTTGTAAGTCCTGTGAAACCTGTCAAGCCAGTGGCAAAACAGGTGGCACTTCAAAGGCACCCCTTATTCCACTGCCTGTGGTTGGGGGTTCCTTTGAAAGTGTAAGGGTTGACATAGTTGGCCCCCTTGACCCTCCTACTGCTTCAGGCAATAGGTTTATCTTGGTGGTAGTGGACCATGCCACCAGATATCCTGAAGCAATTCCTCTAAGGACCACTACAGCTCCTGCAGTGGCAAAGGCCCTCCTGGGAATCTTTTCCAGGGTGGGCTTCCCAAAAGAGGTGGTATCAGACAGGGGAAGCAATTTCATGTCTGCTTACTTAAAGGCCATGTGGAAGGAATGTGGGGTGACATACAAGTTCACCACACCCTATCATCCACAAACAAATGGACTGGTGGAGAGATTTAACAAAACTCTCAAAGGCATGATTATGGGACTCCCTGAAAAACTCCGCAGGAGATGGGATAGCCTGTTACCTTGCCTCCTTTTTGCTTACAGGGAGGTACCCCAGAAAGGAGTGGGCTTCAGCCCCTTTGAACTCCTATTTGGACACCCTGTGAGAGGTCCTCTAACACTTGTTAAGGAGGGTTGGGAACAACCTTTAAAAGCTCCAAAGCAAGACATAGTGGACTATGTACTTGGCCTAAGATCTAGGATGGCTGAGTACATGAAAAAGGCCAGTAAAAACCTTCAGGCCAGCCAAAAGCTCCAAAAGCAATGGCATGACCAGAAGGCTGTTTTGGTTCAGTACCAACCAGGGCAGAAAGTGTGGGTCTTGGAGCCTGTGGCCCCAAGAGCACTCCAAGACAAATGGAGTGGACCCCACATAATTGTTGAAAAGAAGGGTGAAATCACCTACTTAGTTGACTTAGGCACTGCCAGGAGTCCCCTTAGGGTGCTCCATGTCAATCGCCTGAAACCCTACTATGACAGGGCTGATCTCACCCTGCTCATGGCAACAGATGAGGGATAGGAAGAAGAGAGTGACCCTCTCCCTGATCTCTTCTCTTCCACAGAACAAGATGCTCTAGTGGAAGGTGTAGTTTTGTCAGATTGTCTTACTACTGAACAGAAAGACCACTGCATAAATCTCCTGGGTCAGTTTTCTGAACTCTTCTCTACTGTGCCAGGCACCACTTCTTGGTGTGAGCACACTATAGATACTGGAGACAGCTTGCCTGTCAAAAGTAAGATCTATAGGCAGCCTGACCATGTCAGAGACTGCATAAAGCAAGAAGTACAGAAAATGCTTGAACTGGGAGTGGTTGAGCACTCTGAAAGTCCATGGGCCTCTCCTGTGGTACTTGTACCAAAACCTCATTCCAAGGATGGAAAGAAGGAAATGCTGTTTTGTGTAGACTATAGAGGTCTCAACCAGGTAACCAAAACTGATGCTCACCCTATACCCAGGGCAGATGAGCTAATAGATACACTGGCATCTGCCAAGTATCTAAGCACTTTTGATTTGACTGCAGGGTATTGGCAGATCAAGTTATCAGAAGATGCAAAAGCAAAAACTGCATTTTCAACCATTGGAGGCCATTACCAATTCACAGTAATGCCTTTTGGATTGAAAAATGCACCTGCCACTTTTCAGAGGTTGGTGAATACAGTCCTGCAAGGGCTGGAGGCTTTTAGTGCAGCATATCTAGATGATATAGCTGTCTTTAGCTCCAGCTGGGATGATCACCTGGTCCACCTATGGAAAGTTTTGGAGGCCCTGCAGAAAGCAGGCCTCACTATCAACGCTTCAAAGTGCCAGATAGGGCAGGGGAAAGTGGTTTATCTGGGACACCTGGTAGGTGGAGAACACATTGCACCACTTCAGGGGAAAATCCAAACTCTTATAGATTGGGTTCCCCCTACAACTCAGACCCAGGTGAGAGCCTTCTTAGGCCTCACTGGGTATTACAGGAGGTTCATAAAGAACTATGGCTCCATTGCAGCCCCTCTTAATGACCTCACATCTAAGAAAATGCCTAAAAAGTTTTTGTGGACAGCTAGCTGTCAGAGAGCTTTTGAGGAGCGGAAGGAGGCCATGTGCTCTGCACCTGTCCTGAAAAGCCCCTGTTACTCCAAAAAATTAATTGTCCAAACTGATGCATCTGAATTAGGGGTAGGAGCAATCTTATCACAACTTAATTCTGAGGGCCAGGATCAACCTGTTGCTTTTATCAGCAGGAGGTTGACCCCTAGAGAAAAGCATTGGTCTGCCATAGAGAGGGAGGCCTTTGCTGTGGTCTGGGCACTGAAGAAGTTGAGGCCATACCTGTTTGGCACTGACTTCATTGTTCAGACAGACCACAAACCTCTACTTTGGCTAAGACAAATGAAAGGTGAAAACCCTAAATTATTGAGGTGGTCCATATCCCTACAGGGAATGGATTATACAGTGGAACATAGACCTGGGAGTACCCATTCCAATGCAGATGGACTCTCCAGATATTTCCACTTAGACAATGAAGACTCATCAGTTCATGGCTAGTCTTATTGTCCTTCGTTTGTGGGGGGGTTGTGTAGGAAAGTACCATCTTGCCTGGCATGTTACCCCCATATTTCACTGTATATATGTTGTTTTGGTTGTATGTGTCACTGGGACCCTGCCAGCCAGGGCCCCAGTGCTCATAAGTGTGCCCTGTATGTGTTACCTGTGTTATGACTAACTGTCTCACTTCGGCTCTGCTAATCAGAACCTCAGTGGTTATGCTCTCTCATTTCTTTCCAAATTGTCACTAACAGGCTAGTGACCAATTTTACCAATTTACATTGGCATACTGGAACACCCTTATAATTCCCTAGTATATGGTACTGAGGTACCCAGGGTATTGGGGTTTCAGGAGATCCCTATGGGCTGCAGCATTTCTTTTGCCACCCATAGGGAGCTCTGACAATTCTTACACAGGCCTGCCACTGCAGCCTGAGTGAAATAACGTCCACGTTATTTCACAGCCATTTTACACTGCACTTAAGTAACTTATAAGTCACCTATCTGTCTAACCTTTACCTGGTAAAGGTTGGGTGCTAAGTTACTTAGTGTGTGGGCACCCTGGCACTAGCCAAGGTGCCCCCACATTGTTCAGGGCCAATTCCCCGGACTTTGTGAGTGTGGGGACACCATTACACGCGTGCACTACATATAGGTCACTACCTATGTATAGCTTCACAATGGTAACTCCGAATATGGCCATGTAACATGTCTAAGATCATGGAATTGCCCCACCAATGCCATCCTGGTATTGGGGAGACAATCCCATGATTCCCCGGGTCTCTAGCACAGACCCGGGTACTGCCAAACTGCCTTTCCCGGGGTTTCACTGCAGCTGCTGCTGCTGCCAACCCCTCAGACAGGTTTCTGCCCTCCTGGGGTCCAGCCAGGCTTGGCTCAGGAAGGCAGAACAAAGGACTTCCTCAGAGAGAGGGTGTTACACCCTCTCCCTTTGGAATAAGGTGTCAGGGCTGGGGAGGAGTAGCCTCCCCCAGCCTCTGGAAATGCTTTGATGGGCACTGATGGTGCCCATCTCTGCATAAGCCAGTCTACACCGGTTCAGGGATCCCTCAGCCCAGCTCTGGTGCAAAACCGGACAAAGGAAAGGGGAGTGACCACTCCCCTGACCTGCACCTCCCCTGGGAGGTGCCCAGAGCTCCTCCAGTGTGCTCCAGACCTCTGCCATCTTGGAAACAGAGGTGCTGCTGGCACACTGGACTGCTCTGAGTGGCCAGGGCCAGCAGGTGACGTCAGAGACTCCTTCTGATAGGCTCCTTCAGGTGTTGCTAGCCTATCCTCTCTCCTAAGTAGCCAAACCTCCTTTTCTGGCTATTTAGGGTCTCTGCTTTGGGGAATTCCTTAGATAACGAATGCAAGAGCTCATCAGAGTTCCTCTGCATCTTTCTCTTCACCTTCTGCCAAGGAATCGACTGCTGACCGCGCTGGAAGCCTGCAAAACTGCAACCAAGGTAGCAAAGATGACTACTGCGACATTGTAACGCTGATCCTGCCGCCTTCTCTACTGTTTTCCTGGTGGTGCATGCTGTGGGGGTAGTCTGCCTCCTCTCTGCACTAGAAGCTCCGAAGAAATCTCCAGTGGGTCGACGGAATCTTCCCCCTGCAACCTTAGGCACCAAACAACTGCATCACCGGTCCTCTGGGTCTCCTCTCAGCACAACGAGCGAGGTCTCTTGAACTCAGTAACTCTGTCCAAGTGACTCCCACAGTCCAGTGACTCTTCAGTCCAAGTTTGGTGGAGGTAAGTCCTTGCCTCCCCACGCCAGACTGCATTGCTGGGAACGGCGTGTTTTGCAGCTACTCCGGCTCCTTTGCACTCACCGAGGATTTCCTTCATGCACAGCCAAGCCTGGGTCCCCGGCACTCTAACCTGCATTGCACGACCTCCTGAGTTGTCCTCTGGCGGCATGGGACTCTCTTGTGCAACTTCGGGTGAGCACCGATTCACTCCACTTCGTAGTGCCTGTTCCAGCACTTCTGTGGGTGCTGCTTGCTTTGGAGTGGGCTCCTTCTCTTGCTGGACGCCCCCTCTGTCCCCTCACGCAATTGGTGACATCCTGGTCCCTCCTGGGCCACAGCAGCATCCAAAAACCCTAACCGCGACACTTGCAGCTAGCAAGGCTTGTTTGCGGTCTTTCTGTGGGAAAACACTTCTGCACGACTCTTCACGACGTGGGACATCCATCCTCCAAAGGGGAAGTTTCTATCCCTTGTCGTTCATGCAGAATCCTCAGCTTCTACCATATGGTGGCAGCTTCTTTGCATCCACAGCTGGCATTTCCTGGGTATCTGCCCACTCCCGACTTGATCGTGACTTTTGGACTTGGTCCCCTTGTTCCACAGGTACTCTCGTCTGGAAATCCATCGTTGTTGCATTGCTGGTGTTGGTCTTTCCTGCAGAATTCCCCTATCACGACCTCTGTGCTCTTTGGGGAACTTAGGTGCACTTGGCACCCACTTTTCAGGGTCTTGGGGTGGGCTATTTTTCTAACCCTCACTGTTTTCTTACAGTCCCAGCGACCCTCTACGAGGTCACATAGGTTTGGGGTCCATTCGTGGTTTGCATTCCACTTCTAGAGTATATGGTTTGTGTTTCCCCTATCCCTATGTGCCCCCATTGCATTCTATTGTGACTATGCATTGTTTGCACTGTTTTCTATTGCTATTACTGCATATTTTGGTATTGTGTACATATATCTTGTGAATATTTGCTATCCTCATACTGAGGGCACTCACTGAGATACTTTGGCATATTGTCATAAAAATAAAGTACCTTTATTTTTAGTATATCTGTGTATTGTGTTTTCTTATGATATTGTGCATATGACACTAGTGGTACTGTAGGAGCTTCACTCGTCTCCTAGTTCAGCCAAAGCTGCTCTGCTAAGCTACCTTTTCTATCAGCCTAAGCTGCTAGACACCCCTCTACACTAATAAGGGATACCTGGGCCTGGTGCAAGGTGTAAGTACCCCTTGGTACTCACTACAAGCCAGTCCAGCCTCCTACAGTGAAGCATAAAAAGCACACAGTCTGTTTATTATAGTGTGTATCGCCATACATCTCAATGCAATTTTTATCAGCTAGTGCCCAGTGTTTTTATTCTGCAGCGAACTGGTTGATGCCCATTGTCGCAGTATAATACAATGAGGCAAAAGGCATCACGCCAAATATGTCAATGTTCTACACATAAAGCAACGTTAACGTGTAGTCTAAAGCAGAACATGCATATTTCATTGGGCTGCCACCTCACTTTATATTGGAGGACCATGTTTCTAGTCCTGTGCTTTTCTGTTAATCATCTGCCCCCAGAATCCAACCAATATTGCAGCTCCCATAATGCATCAGTTTGTAAAAGGAAAGCATGCCATTCAAAACATTGTGTTTCAGTACCATACAGCGAGGTGGAAAAATACGTATCCAGCGAAGGGGTTGCGTTTGGGATAGGAATGCCAGTGTTTAAATGGTGGGTGCGGACATGAAAAGAGGCTGGGATTGGGGGCCCTGAAATATATGATATTTCGATACCAGGAGAGAGATCTTTATTATAAGTAGTACGATATTGAAGTACAATATATGTTTATGTGCTATGGGCATTTTCAGTGGTGGTTAAACCTAACAATCTCTCTGCTCCCCAGTCTTTGCCGTTGGCCCCTTTGGAGTAAGACATGCTAAGCGAGCATCAGAGAGCAGTGCATTAAGACTTTACATTTAGAGCGGCACAAATAAACAGTGCTCTCTTCCTGTTTACTTAAAGACATTGTGTAGCTTGATGTACTAGTCACATGCACGGGTAGCTGTCTGCAGAAAAGCAATTTGTTATTGGACAGTGAGCTGCTTTTATAAACTTGTTTCCTTCCCCTGTCGTTATTGTTGATTCTTTTGTGCTACCCTCCTTTGTAAGAGGCACAGAGCAATAAATGCAATTTTAAGAAGTCTGAAATGATTTCTCCGCTCGGATAAAATCGCATCTGCCTGGAACACACTGCTCAATGGATTCAGTCCAGTGCAATTTATTCACCCCTCTGCGAGGGCGAGATTAGAAGGCGATAAAGACACTGCTGGAATTTTGGTCACACTCTATCTGCTATATGTTGGTACTGTATTTATATCACAGAGTTTCCTCCGAACTAAAATCTAATTATTTGTGCAGCTACATAAATGATTTGAAGAAATGTTCTTTTTAGTATGGCTATTAGGATAGTGAAAAATTGAATCAACGTTTAGGGCTTTTACCTCCATCCTTCTAGCTCTTCCCCACAGATAATGGACTGTCAAACACGAAGGCCATTTCTACTTCGGTGTAATTTGCTAGTGCAAAAACATAACCTGGTGCAAATAGCATTTACTTTGTGTGTTGGATCTATTTTTTTTATTATTTTGCTTGATTTTATGAATTAATATGAGCAAACTGTTTTGATTATTTTGTAATTAGCTACTGATTTTTACCTTTTTACAAGCTTTAATAACCAGTGTTTGATATTTTTTCTGGTGGGTCCTTACCGCTGGCGGTTAATAATAAATCTGAATCAGGTGTGATACGCGCCCATCTCTTAATGAGAATCAAGTTCTAACACTTATACACAGACCTATGGTTCACAAAATGGAGTGAATGCAAGATTGAAGAGGTAAAAGCTATAGTGGATACTCTGCAGGGGAAGGATTGACTAAGAGAGCCACAGTGTTACAATGCTGCCGCCTCATGGCAGTGTGGTTAAAACATTTGCTCACTCTCTGCCCCAGCCCCGCAGTACACACATGGTGTTGAGTCGTTCACAATTTTCTTTTTTTTTAATAGCTGGTACATGTGAAGAAAGCTTGCATTGTGCCTTCTCTGTGCAGGAAGCTTACATTGTACCTCTTGTGTGAGAGAAGCTTGCATTGTACCTTCTCTAAGAGGGAAGCTTGCATTGTGCCTTCTGTGTGAGGGAAGCTTGCATTGTACCTTCTGTGTGAGGGAAGCTTGGGTATCTTCTGTGTGAGGGAAGCTTGCATTGTACCTTCTGTGTGAGGGAAGCTTGCATTGTATCTTCTCTGTGAGGGAAGCTTGCATTGTGCCTTCTCTATGAGGGAAGCTTGCATTGTACCTTCTGTGTGATGGAAACATGCATTATACCTTTTGTGTGAGGGAAGCTTGCATTGTACCTTCTGTGTGAGGGAAGCTTGCATTATACTTTCTCTGTGAGAGAAGCTTGCATTGTACCTTTTATTAGCGGAAGCTTGCATTGTACCTTTCCTGTGAAGGAAGTTTGCATTGCACCTTTGATTAGCGGAAGCTTGCATTGTACCTTTCCTGTGAAGGAAGCTTGCATTGTATCTTTAGTGTGAGGGGATCTTGCATGGTAACCTCTCTGTGAGGGAAGCTTGCATGGTACCTTCTCTGTGAGGGAAGCTTGCATTGTACCTTCTGTGTGAGGGAAGCTTGCATTGCACCTTCTCTGTGAGGGAAGTTGGCATTGTACCTTCTCTGTGAGGGAAACTTGCATTGTACCTTCCGTGTGAGGGAAGCTTGCTTTGTACCTTCTCTGTAAAAGAAACCTGCATTCTACCTTCTCTGTGAGGGAAGTGTGCATTGTACCTTCTGTATAATGGAATCTTGCGTTGTACCTACTCTGTGAGGAAAGCTTTCATTACACTTTTTTTAAGAGGGAAGCTTGCATTCTACCTTCTGTGTGAGGAGCGCTTGCATTGTTCCTTCTGTGTGAGGGAAGCTTGCATTGTACCTTCTATGAGTGGTAGGTTTGCATTGTACCTTCTCTGAAAGGTAAGCTTGCATTGTGGCTTCTCAGTGAGGGAAGCTTGCATTGTACCTTCTGTGTAATGGCAGCTTGCATGGTACCTTCTGTATGAGGGAAGCTTGCATTGCACCTTCTATGAGTGGTAGGTTTGCATTGTACCTTCTCTGAAAGATAAGCTTGCATTGTGGCTTCTCAGTGAGGGAAGCTTGCATTGTACCTTCTGTGTAATGGCAGCTTGCATGGTACCTTCTGTATGAGGGAAGCTTGCATTGCACCTTCTATGTGAGGGAAGCTTGCACTGCTGCTGTGTTGAATCTGCTGTGTGGGAGGGAAGCTTGCACTGCTGCCAGCACTTCACCTGTTCCTTGTGTAAGGGAAGCTTGCATTGTACATTGTCTGAAAGGGAAGCTTGCACTGCTTCTCTGCTGTATCTGCTGTATGTGAGGGAAGCTTGCGCTGCTGCTGCATGTGCAATATCTCTTGTGTGTGAGGGAAGCTTGCACTGCTCCTGTGCTGAATCGGTGCTTTGTCTGAGAGAAGCTTGCACTGCTGCTGTGCTGTACTGGCTGTGTGTGAGGGAAGCTTGCACTGCTACTGCCTGTGCTGTTACTGCTCTGGGTGTGAGAGAAGATTGCACTGCTGCCTGTACTGTATCTGTATGTGGGGGAAGCCTGCATTGTACCTTCTCTGTGAGGGAGCATGCATTGCTGCCTGTGCTGTATCTGTTGTGTGTGAGGGAAGCATGAACTGCTGCTGCCTGTACTGTATCTACTGTGTGTGAGGGAAGCTTGCATGGTACATTCTGTGTGAGGGAAGCTTGCATTGTAACTTCTGTGTGAGAGAAGCTTGCATTGTACCTTCTGTGTAAAGGACACTTGCATTGTACCTTCTGTGTGAGTGAAGCTTGCATTACACCTTCTCTGTGAGGGAAGCTTGCATTGTGCCTTCTGTGTGAGTGAAACTTGCATTGTACCTTCTCTGTGAGGGAAGCTCACATTGTACCTTCTGTTTAAGGAAAGTTTGCATTGTACCTTCTGTGTAAGGGAAGATTGCATTGTATCTTCCCTGTGAGGGAAGATTGCACTGTACTTTCCCTGTGAGGAAAGCTTGCTTTGTTCCTTCTCTGTGAGGGAAGCTTGCATTGTACCTTCTTTGCGAGGGAAGCTTGCATTGTATTCTCTGTGCGAGGGATGCTGGCACCAGTTCCTAAATAAACTACCTATCACTCTCTATCTTACTTTCTATCTATTCTATGTAGCTCTCACCCATATATATTCACCATACTACATAATTCACTACACAAATACACTCTGTACCAAACAATTCAACACTGCCCAGTTCCACAAATAAAAATTTAAATACAAACCACAAATGCACACTCCCCACCACATACATCCTCTACATTCCAAACCAAAACACATGAATAAAAGACATTGTCATTTACAACGCCAATAGCTCTAACTCTTGCAAATGCAAGACCTATTGCATTGCAAATGCTTGTGGTTAAAGATACATCTCCCATTTGGCCTTTTACTCCCTGATATGGCCTGTGGATCTGAGCCGCCTCTTCAGGTTCCAGACTGATTTATAACCATACTGGAGTAACAAAAAGCCAAAGAACTAGCTAGAACAAGCTCAGCCTTCAGAGATAAAATATCTTAAGTTCAGACAAATAACCGTCTTAAAATACAGGGAAACTACAGGATGGTAAAAATCAGGAACAAGACAAGCAAGGCATCAAAAAGAAACAACCCAGGAATGTGGGTGACAACGAGCAGAAAATAATACAAAGTTGTGATGCACTAAACCATGTCTCCCAGCCTGTATTTATGAAAATTTATCTTATTGATCTGGAAATAGTTGCCACCATTCTAGATAGGAAAAGGGAATTCAGAGCAGTGAACTAGGAAATGTGTTTCCCAAAATAAGAGACAGCGTGAGCTCCAAGATCCTTTATTCTAACAATCCTGTACCACGCTTTTCCAGTTGCTGGGAAAACTGAACCAGAAATGGAGCTTGGGCTTCGAGGACTCTAGCGCTGAGCCCAGCCTATCAAACAATTGAAGCAACAATCACCAAGAAACTCCACAGGTGAATGCAGCAAAAATATCACAAGCAGATATGGTGGCACAGTTTTTGACCCAATAAACCAATCAAGTACTCACAAGGCTGCACCATGTGAGAAAAGCTTGTCTTCTCCTTTCTCCATCACTGAGAAAGTTCTGTGTTTTTTCTCATCTCCCTGTCTTACCAATATATCTGGATGCAGGGACTTGTATGAATACATAGACATATTAGCTATTGATACTATATTAAGTTTAAGGTTTCTCCTAAGCCAGAGGTCAAGATGACGATCCTAGAACTGGCATCGACTCATTACTTACAAGTTTCACAACATCCATCTTTGGCCAAATCTGCAGTACTTATTGCCTCCAATGGTTTGCTAGACTGGGGTTTGGAAATAATTCAGATATAAGAGACCGTGCCACAAGTTCAACCAAGACCATAGGTTTTATAACATCTGTCCACTCAATAGGTAAACTTCGACTACAGACCACATAATTCTCAGCACTTTGTGGAGTTTGAGATGAGAATCCCTATTCAATTGTCATCCTAACCTATTCAATGATATAACATATCAGTCTTCATAATAAATGAAGAAATGCGAAATTACTCTAATAATCTGGTTCAGCATACAAATCAATATTATGCCTTGGGCCAGATGTATGAATCTATTTTGCGGTCGCAAAGTGCGAAATTCGCCTTTTGCGACCGCAAAGTGGACTTGTTGCATGAACTACCCCTATTTTGTGAGTCAGGATCCTGTTACCGACTTGCAAAATATGGATTTTGACTCGCAAATAGGAAGGGGCGTGCCAAGGGTGTCCCTTCCTAATTGAGATTTGAAGGACCATGTATGATTGTTTTGCAACCATGAATGCAGTTGCAAAACAATCGCAGTTACCACCAATTTCAAATTGGTGATAACCCATTCGCAAACGGGAAGGGGACACCTAGGGACCCCTTCTCCTTTGTAAATGCAGGTGCCAACATTTTTTCAGAGCAGGCAGTGGTCCCATGGACCATTGCCTACTCTGAAAAACGTTGTTTTTTAAATGTATCTCATTTTCCTTTAGGCTAAAATAGCTTTACTGACAAAGCAATCATAGACATGGTGATCTGCTGACCCCAACAGGCCACCGTCCCTGTGATTGTTGCCATTCACAAATGGGTCGCAAATTGCGACCTACCTCATGAATATTGATGAGACACGTCCCTTGTAAAGGAAAACGGGCTGCATTTAAAAAATAAAAAAGCTTTACTGACAAAGCAATCACAGGCATGGAGGTCTGCTGACCCCAACAGGCCACCATCCCTGTGATTGTAACCATTCACAAATGGGTCGCAAATTGCGACCTACCTCATGAATATTGATGAGACAGGTCCCTTGTGACCCATTTGCGAATCGCAAACAGTGTGGTTAACACTCTTGTACATTTTGTTTTGCGATTCTCAATTTGCGATTTGCCAAGAATAGCAAATTGTGAGTTGCAAAACCAAATGGGCGTACATCTGGCCCTTAGTTATGGAAAGGATTTTTCACCATGCACCTCTATTTGCAAATAGCTGCAGACCATTACATCTCACCAGCATGATTACTCATCAGACCATGTGTTCAGTGCCAATTCTAAGTGGGATTGTATCATATTGACCTTGGACAGTGCTGTTGTTCTACAATATGTAGTTAAATAATTAAGACAATTATTTCAATCTAAGTTAAAACTCATGTGGGGCCCTTTATCTTTCAGGGCTGTTTTTAACTGATTAAAGAACCAGTTTAGCAGATTGGGGAGTCACTTCACTTACATCTTACCTCTCGTCTGTGTGACCCGGAAGTCGAGCAGAGCTGGAGAGCAGAGAAGGAGACTGCAAACACACTTGCAGCTGTGGCTGCAATCGGTGAGCTGGTCCCGGTGTCGTTAGGTGATGATGATGTATGCGCCTTGCCTGCCATTCGGCTGTTGTTGTTGCTGGTTTGTCATAGTCCATTGTTGCAGCCATGCCGATTTATTTTCTAGCCCTCAGCACCCACCGGCCGCTTCAGCTGCTCCTGTCATAGGAGCTAGGAACACGTTGGGCAGGGGTGACTACAGGGACCATAATGAGCTCAGTGCACATATGCAGAGCAGCAAAAGGGTGGCTGCTTGTAGGAACTAGGACTCGGTCCTGACCTCCAGTGCCCCCACCCCACACCATGAATGTATGAGAAATGGAGAACCAGAAGTGAGCAAAGCCCCCACGTGGAAAAGCAGCTGGAAGAGGCTGCAGAGGACTACCCGCAGCTCTATCAAGTATCACGCATCAGGCGTGATTCTAACGCATTTCAGTGTGGCGGTCCACATCACCGCATTGAGATGAAGATTCATGCATTTAAAGTGTCGCCTCCAGCTGCTAGGGGGAGGGCAATAATGCAAAGATAAATCAGAGCAGTCCTGCGCTGTGCGCTGCCTGCTCCTGGCATATGGCTAAGGGGCTCACTCTAGGTGTGCTTGCAATGGCGGTGGAGGAATTACTCTGTTACAATGTGTTGAAAAAGTTAGTGACACATCCAGCCTACACACGCATGTGCAAAACAGACGTCATAGTCAGTGAGCGTCCAATCACGGCTGAAGAGTGCGCTTGCGGCATAATTGGCTGCATTAGTTTTGCTCTGCTTGTTGCATGCCGCTTTGGTTCATAAAAGTTATGCGGCACCGTCGGTTAGGCTGAATGATCCTCCGCTTAACGGGCCCCTCGCTCACTTCGGGCGGCAGGCCCAGACATGGCGCCCACTGACTGGTACCCGTACGGATTCATTTTGTGTGACGGACGCAGCAGGGACTGAATAATCCCAGGACAGCCAGTGTTTGACACTTTCTGTGCTGTGTGGGTGGCCAGCTCATAGCTGAGTTATTAGTGGTCTTGGCAGGCCACGGCCTGAGAAAATGGCTGCAGGCTTTAAAGTGGCCCCCAAGGCAAAATCATTCATTTTATGATGGCGGTTCCCGCCAGAGCCCCTTCCGCCACAACACAACGACTCCAATCCCCTGCCAGCTGCTGAGACTGACTACAGGAGTCACTGTCAGTCCGCATCATGATGGCAGATCATGCATATTATTACTGCAACGGTGCCGCAGCCCGGGCACTCACAGGTAGTGCCTGCCAAGGTGATCATCCATGGATACAGTCAGCAGAGTCTTCTAGTCTTCGGATTCATATCATGAGTAAGTGACTGAGGGGTGCTATTGTTAACGCATCCAAACCTTGATAATTTAACTTACAAGGGGACTCGTTTTAGGCCAATGGATCTTTTGACCACGTTTGGGGACTTCCCAGAACAAGATATCTGTTTAACATTGCAATCAATAGATCAATAACCTCATCAATATTCACAATAACTAATCAAACTAATCAATAACATTTAATAGGAATCAAACACACCATGACCTTTCAGTCATGAGTAACCACACAAATCTAGGAAAAGTTAGGATATTTATTCCCTATTAGTTACAATCTATTATCATATTTATTAGTCTCAATATCAACAAGCACATCAAAACCACTACAATATGGGAACTTGAGTATAACTTTACCAGAGCATAGATCATGAACATTAAAACAAAGCACGAAGTCAACATGAATCAACTTTAGCAGAGTATCATTAGCACGTTATTAAAAAAACAAGGATTCAGCCATTTGTCTAATTGCATCCGATATTAGTGAACTCCTTAACTAACCTCGAATTAGCATCAGCATGTTGGGCATCATGCAAAACAATTTAGCAACATGAATTTGGAAAACATCTAACTATGGTCTCTATCAAAAGAGCAGTTGGTACCTTGAAAGAAAAGGCAAACAGACAATTACAATTAATCATCAGATAGTTACCCATCGAAATGGGTCAGCATATAGCGTCAGTCTTCGTCCTCAGGACATCAGTCGATTCACCATCAGCCAGGATAGAACAGCTATGTCTCAGTAGGGCATAGCAAGGTGGAACACTTTCCTCATAAGGAGGAGAAATAAGTCTCAGGCAAGGAAGAAGGTGAGGATGGTTTAAAGTATCAACAGCTAAAGACAAAGTCTCGCAGAGTAGAAGGCAAAGTAATGGCTTCAAAAGAATGGCTAAGAATGGCTTTAAGAGTGGCAGAATAAAGGCGAGTAATGGCTGATTTCTTCTTGTGTCACGTCGTTATATCAATTCTGTCGAACAAGTTTCTAATTTTCCATTGGGCAATATTTGGTGCATCGTTATCTCTGTCCAATGAACCATCACACACCTCACTAGAATTTTCACCTAACACAGTTCTCACGTAGTTTATTGGCTCCTGTGATTGACGTCTTCATCGGGTGGAATGTCAGGTAAGAAAAATTACACTTGTCGCTCCAGTCAGTAGTTCCATTGTCTTCTCCTAGTCCAGGCGACCTTGCACCTGTCGCGAATTACACTGTTGCATTCGGCAAGAATGTCTCTTTGAGGAAAGTCGGGTCCCCTGAGAAAGAATTTACTACAGCTACACACATATCTCTAGCTTCTGGAAAAGTACAGCTTTGTGTCCTTCAGAAAGGCAGCACATTGCACGTTAGAAAAACACAGTTAATATGAGACTGGGCAGCTAAGCCCAGACCCTTGCTAACTAAGGCTTAATGATTAACTTAGCAAAACCTTAATACATAACTCTTAATGCTAATATAAAGTCACACATTAGTACATTGTTAAGTCATCATTAGTTAGTTTAATTAATCATCGTATACATTAGTGGCCACTCCCCGTGGGCACATTTCAAACGCGTGCACTAGTACTATATTAACACATTTTCTATGCGGCTTCATTATACATCATTTTGCAAGCATTTCATGTTAATACTGATTATAAAAGTTACACTCCAACACTATACGGTTTTTCCATTCCTCATCCTGTTAAACGTTTTGTATGAAAATATAGAACACTTGTTGTGACTGCCTGTGTGCGCTGATAGTAGGTGACAAACTGGGGGCCTCACCTGATGTGCGCAGTACCTGTGTGCACACCCATGACAAACTGAGTCTGAGCCTGATGATGTGCACAGTGCCCGTCACTGTGTGCACTGCCATCTAGGGGAAAAACTGAGTCTGAGCCATGATGATAAAATGCTTGTTATTGCCATTAGAAAGCAGTCGCTGTCATGTCACCATAGTATTATCTTCATGAGGCCTGGCAGAGTGGTCTAAGTGGATGGGGTGCTTCCATTTCTGGTGCTTTCAAGCAGTTTTAAGATCTTCTTATAGTTTCTTGTTCCTCAAATTGGTGTAATCTCTGATATGTGTGTTTCCCTTGTCTTCGTTGCTTGATTTTGCTCGCGAGAAAGTGTCACTCACAGTAGTTGAAATGTCACTCATAATGGCACAGCACTTATGAAAATATCATAAATAGCAATTTGAAACCTTGGTATCTATGCACCAGCGAGTGACAAAAGCGTCTGGGCTAGGTCCTGGTTCCGCTTGTGGATGTGAGCGGTTCGCCCCCCCCATGCCAGTTCTACACTATTCCACCCCTCTCACTGCGCCTGACCTTTTACACAGCATCTCAGGTTCTCAGGCCCCCAATGTTCATTGCCGTGACTATATTAACCAGTGTAACTGGGCGTGCAGGGCGCAGATTATTATCAAGTATTATCAAGTATCAAATTATCAAGGAATATATGTTAAGCACCCTTAGGCTCATATCTGCCATTACTTCAGGGCCGCTTTCAGCTGCTGCAACGTTCCTTACTTTGGGGGCAAGAGTCAGAGAATTAAGGTTTATAATAGCAACTTAATAATTTATATATACACCCAGTGATCAAGTCAGCGACCCACAGCGGGGGTGAGATCTGGCAGAACCAGGGTAAGCACAACAATGGAACCTAAACGTAGGAGACTGTAATGCCCAGTAACCAACAAGATAAGGAGCAACAGCGCTAGTAGTGCAATCCGTGGGGAAACATCTGTGAGAACAGAGCAAACAACATCTAAATCATCGCCCACGATTTTAATTTGTTTCCAAACACTCTCACCCCAGAAAAGTAAAACTGAGAAATCCGAAGTCTGCAGGGTTTCAGCAACAGCATCTTACCCCCCCCCCCCCCCCCCCCCGTGTCAGGTAAATCAAGGTAGCACTCAGATGTCACACAGTGGTTTACACTGAGAAAGCAATCGGAGGGTATTAAAAGTAATACATTATTATTGATTGAGATGGATCTGATCACGGGCAGTTTAAAGTCAAGCCTTGTACAAATGGAGACCATGCATGGTGTGTGGGCAGTAGATGCTGAAATGACTGGTTTGGACAATGACAACACGTGGATTTAAAAAAATGGATTAAAGCGGAAAAATCCTAGATGCATGAGACTCGATTAGGTAATTCCCTATGGGCCATCTCAACTTTACCTCATTTCAAGAGGACAAAGGGTAGTCTAGACAGCCCAGTCCTCTTCACGCAGATCCGGGATGGCTCTCACTCTTTTTTTTAGGGTCGAGCCTGCGTAGCATGCGCTTGCGTGCATATCGCTAGCGAGAAGCTTTAGGAATTAGAAAAGGGCTCGGAGCCCCGTCCACGTCACGTAAGTGTCTTTCATTGGTTTGTGGGCTTGCCTGTTAGAATCTGCTTGCTTTCATTAGTCGAAGGCACACATACGTCATGCCTTTTCCAGTGGTTAACCCTCCTCGAGCGCAGCGACCAAGTACAGAAAACATGCCAGGCTCGCTGTTTCCCGTCAGGTTTGTGAACTACTTTTTCTCTATTTTTACAGCGCGATCTCGCGGGGCAGAAGTCGAGCGCTTTGCATAATATCGACCCTGTTACACAGTTAATTGCACTTTTGACGGTTATGTACATAATTGCACTTTTGCATTACGAGTGAACTGTAGCAGCGAGATCGCGCTGGTTTTTTCTTTTAATGTGGCAAGAAAAATCCGGTTGGGAGTTTACAACTGGTAATAGCTGTAACTCGGACAAATGCGAGACCCTAGTGCATTGCAAATGCTTGTTTTTTATTGGTTTTACCAAAGGAACAGAATAATACAACCAACACAAATATTGGACACTTAATTCTGGCAGCTTATTGTCAGTAACAAATATGTGACTCCTACTCTCAAATGCAATAGCGAATGCACTTGACTATCACTTGGATAAACTGTATATAGAGGTCGATCTACTGAATAAACTTGCAGGAATAGATAAAAGGCTTAGCCAATTTAATAATCTTGTACTATGGGTGCAATCTGGCAGTGCTAGAGAACGGGCAGACTGTGTCTGCTCACCGATAATAGACAAAATAAGTTCTCTACTGGAAATTATAAATGGCCTACTGACAGAAGTGAAGTCAATTTCTATGGCACAGAAGGCGAACCAGCAAATAAAACATGTGGCTGAAATCACCCACATTCAACCTGCTACCAAGGAGGGCCCCATGGAAGAGCAACGAACTCCCTCCCCCCCAAAACATAAGTGAAGGATGTTGTAGTGGTAGCAGAAATACATCAACATGGGAGAATGGGCAATCAAAATGCCCCTCTCGACCCTAAGTCAGTAGAATAATATGCAGTGAAAGCAGTACGGTATCGTCCATGAGACTAGATAAACATGAAAGAGGCACAAGCTTCTGTTGTTGGCAAATCAAGTTGGAGAGCACTCAAATAATCACACATAAGTCCACGACTGCCAGAAGAAATGGATCTCGTTCAAAAAATAGATGGGGCCCTTCAAAAGGAGCAGTCCTGCCTCAGCAAACTTGGAAGGTAGAGGCAGGGCAAAGGTAAAAACAAAGGCCTCCCCAGAGTAAATGCGTACCACAGTAAAGAAACTTTACCAATTTTTTAAACTTATTAAACACAAAAGATGTGATCAACAACCAACGGAGGGATCCATCCATTGAGACTGGTTGTTATTAACAAGTGGTGTCCAGGAGAAAAACAATCTGAAAGGGAAAGACACGGGGAGCAAACAAAATAAGCATAGGTCAAGCCGAAATAGGCACAATGGAGGAACACGTGAAAGGAGTGCAACCCCGGAGTACAGATACCTGGAACCACACAATCATTATCAACGTGTCTTATCAAATCAACAAACCACAAGGGGCAGGGATAATCACCCAAGAATAGAAATAGTAATTTTTGCAGCGCAAACAGAGTGGGAGACCATACAGTTACACGAAGATCACAGAGAAGCAGACAAGAAAACTTCCAGCAGAGAATACCAAGCACAAAAGAGCATAAAATGAATGGACCAACTCAAAACCAACGGTGGGAAGTCAGGTACAACAGTTAACAGGGAAACATCACTTGCAACGTGGCAAATGCAACAAGAAGCGTTTACGGCGATGCCGTCACCACGCTTACTGGAAGAGCGACTCCCTTTTTCTCCGCCTTAATCACGCATGTGCTGAGCAGGCAGAG
Source organism: Pleurodeles waltl (assembly GCF_031143425.1). Lineage (NCBI taxonomy): Eukaryota > Metazoa > Chordata > Amphibia > Caudata > Salamandridae > Pleurodeles > Pleurodeles waltl. The sequence goes on along the minus strand of NC_090446.1, from coordinate 439,231,637 downwards.
AAAAAGGGAGTCAGCATCAGGAGAGGATGCAGTCAGGTAAGTGGGGCTGGGGGGATGGGTTTTTATGGGTGGGGTGGGGCGTTGGGGTAATTTTGTTGTTAGGGGCGGGGTGGGGGGTCAGGGTAATTTTGTATTTAGGGTGGGTGGGGGATGGGTTTTTAGGGGCAGGGGAGGTGGGGTCACGGGAATTTTGCATGTAGGGAGGCTGGGGGCGTGTTTTTAGGGGTGGGGTGGGGGTCCGGGTAATTTTGTTTTTAGGGGTGGGAGTGGGGGGGTTGGGTAATTTTGTATTTAGGGCAGGTGGGGGTGGGTTTTTATGGGTGGGGTAATTTTGTTTTCAGGGGTGGTGGTCGGGGTTATCTTGTATTTAGTGGCAGGTGGGGGGTCGGGTTTTTAGGGGGGTGGGGATCAGGGTAATTTTGTGCTCCGGGGGGGGGGGTCAGGGTAGGACACGGTCAGGTAAGTGGGGCTGGAAGAGGATTGAGGGTAGTTTTTAGGGGTGGGGTAGTTGGGTTATTTTTTTTTTAAGAGTCAGGTTAGTTTTTATTTTAGGGTGGAGTGGGGGTCTAGGTACTAGGGTTTTTAGGGCGGGGTGGGGGTAATTGTGTTTTTAGGGGCGGGGTGAGAGTGTCTGGGTAATTTTGTATTGAGGGGAGGTGGGGGTCAGGTTTTTGGGGGTGGGGGTAATTTTGTTTTTGGGGGCGAGATAGTTTTGTTTTGGGGTGGAGGTCGGTTGTTTTTAGAGCAGGTGGTGGTTGGGGTAGGTTTGAGGGCTCAGGGCAGGTGGAGGTTATCAGGGTAGTTTTTAGGGGTGGGTGGGGAGACTAGGTTGTTTTTTTGGGGGGCGGGTGGGGGTATCAGGGTAGTTTTATTTTGTGGGTGGGGGATTGGGGTAGTTGTGTTTCAGGGCAGGGTGGGGCACGGGGGTAGTTGTGCTTATAGGGCGGGTGGGGGGTGGCATGCAAAAAACACACATGCCATTCCACACATTCCTTTCCTAGGCATGCCTTTTCAACGAAAAATCGTTGTGAAGGCATATGTGGAAACAACGCGGTTGTTGTTCTGACCTCATTGTTCAGGCATGCGTGGTTGGCGCATGCGATGTTCCATCATACTTCCCAGTCAACATCAAAGATAGTACAAACTTTGTAACAACCAAAAGCCCAGAGGGCACTCCAAGTTCTGACCAATAACCAGAAGGAAGGAACTAGCATGTAGGTGGGTCCAAGACCACAAATGATGCCAGATACCACAAGGATGAAAGTAGGAATCTGGAACAAGTGACTGATAATAAGTCACAAGCCCTGAAATTGGGGACTGAGATCCGTAGGAGTGAGGAAAAGCTAAACAGCCATCCCAAAGATGAAACAGAAATTGGTGGTAGTCCTAATTCAAATAAACTCCTGTGGTGTCAAGAATATCAATCCAGGGGGAGGCAAGATTTGTTAAACTGCTGCAACATTTTCAGACCCATTGCGGAATTACGAGGTCTAAGCCTGATAAAATCAGAAGATATAATCTTCATTGAGTTTATCCCATGGCTTGGATCACAATTAACTGACCTGACACTGGTAACTTTTTCCTCAGAAGAACATGCTGTTCTTGTCTACCTAAATAAAGCAACGCTAAGAAATTTGGGTATAAAAATTGCATATCATGTCATAGATGTCTCTCCGCCACCATTTATTCTTACCTACCACCACTTGCAAATGCCACCAAAATCATCAGCAATAAGAGGTGCAGTAGGACCCCAAGTAATGACATATAGCTCAAGAAGGCTAACTATGAATTTAAACATCAGCACAGACTCCTGGATGAATCAAGATAAACCACTTCAACCCTATCAGCCCCCTACAGACTGGAGTTGACTTCTTTCCATCAAAGATCCTGTTGACTGAAATGTCGCGAATATAAGAACGCAAGTTGTAATGAAATATGCTTCATAAATATGCTCATGGAATCTGGGAGGCCTGTTTCAAAATTTAAACTACCACGACTTGATATGTTATTGGCAAATGTCCACAAAATTATGCTGCAGGAGACATGGGCACTGGCAACAGTGGCTTTAATAGGATTTATGGAACGTGTGAGCCCAGAAATAAAAGCCCCAAAAAAACAGGGTGCCCGAGAGGTAGACTTTCGACATATATGAGCTGTGAGCTAAACCTGCATCACCCCTGAAGGCTCTGAAACCTGAGCCTGGGATCCTGGCAGCAAGCATCAAAGGGTGGACTCTAGATCCATAGCTTCACCTGATCCTTATTAATATATACATTAACCCCCAATAGGAGGAAAAAAAGATTAATGATGGAAAGAGTAAAGGCGGCAATAATGGATACTAAAATGGAGCATACAATCTCAGAAATAATGATTACAGAGGATTTTAAGGCCAATTTATTCTGCAGCCAAGATGATGATGATCAACATGAGGCAAATTGGGCAAGTACCAATTCAGGCCCTCCTGGATAAGTTATGCCTTGATAAACTGGGGAGAGGTTTCCTTATTTTCTGCACAATAGTAGGATTGAGAGTGCTAATTGGCAAATTTACAGACAACAATCTCCTATCATCGACACAGGCCAATGAGGATTGACTCGTATCTGGATTACAGGATGACAACAATTTCTTTATTTGATCATGTTCTGCAATACAGAATTGAACACAACCAGGCCCTCAGATAGCTAAAGTATTATCAGTAAACACACATGCAACATATTTAACAAGCATTTGCAATGCAACGGGTCTTGCGTTTGCTCGCGTTAGAGCTATTAGCGTTGTAAACTCCTAATTAGACTTTTCTTGCCTCATAAACTAATAATAAAACAGTGCAATTATCCAAGTAACAGGGTAAATGTCATGCAAAGCGCTCGACTTATGCCCAGTGAGATCGCGATGTGCAGGAAATCAAAGGATAAAGTAGTCCACAAAGAAGCTGAAAACACAGAGCCTCGTGTGTTTTCAGTAGTTTACCGGTGCGCTTGAGGAGGGCTAAGCACCGGAAAAGGCATGAAGTATGCATGCCTTTCACAAATGGAGTTAAACGATTTTTAAAAGGCAAGCCCACGAACTAATGAAAGTGACGGGCGTGACCTGGGCATGGTTAGAAGCCCACACAGAGATTACAACATGGTCCAGCAGGCTTGTGCGCACTCGACCCTAAAAAGGCTACTGTGAAACGATAGGGACTTCAAGTCATTATTGAGCAGCACAGCATTTTCTTGCTTTGAATATAGGAGGGGACTAGATCGGTACCTGGGAGAAATTCACTGAGTATATAATATCAAAATTCCGACTAAAGTGAAGTGTAGAAAGAAAAACAATGAAAAAGACTCCCAATAGAAATTAAGTCAAAAGCAGCTAAATAGGCATCTTTCTCAATTGCAAGTAAGGCCTCACAATAATGTATTAATACTGGCGCTGAAACTGGGCAGGAAATAATCTGACAGGGAGCTCTGGCAATACAATAAGGCCAGCTTCAAAGAATATTCGGCTAATCTAGTTTATGCTAGCCAGTGCAAGAATCCTGCAAAGTTATAGCAGATGGTAAACCAGAAGGAACAGATACTGAAAAAGGCAAATAACGCAAACATCAGTGAGCAAGAATGGATCAAGTACCTAACAACCCACTGAGCAGGTGAGGAGGAGGAACAATGAATAAATAGCAGCCAGTGGATAAAAAAGAAAGAAGCACGTAGACCGCTTAATAGCTATACCAACCCCAAAGAAAAACAGATAAGTTATACTCTAATGCAAATGACAAATCGAGGTGATGAAGACGAGCAAAAGTTGGCTCCTTGGTAACAACAAAAACGATTAGCAGTCTGCTACAGAAAATTATTGAGCAATTGTGAGCTGACTTTGCATCGGGGAAACACGATTCTGCAAGCAATTTTCAAGTAGTTCCTTATGTTTTGGCCAGCTAAATTAGCCCCTCTGTTTTATTGAAGTCTTTTGGATAGAAGATGTTTCGGATTCCCGGAGAGGCTCACTGATACACCTCATTTTCAAGGGGGGGGGGAGAGAAATCAGCCAGTCAATTACCGCCCATCACTCTTAAATGTGGAAGCAAAATTTTGCTACTGTTGGAAGACCTCAAATCCTGGGTCGAATAAAAGGGGCTAATACCTATGAACCAGACAGCATTACAACAAAAACAAGGCTGCATCTCAAACTTGTTGGCAATCTCTATGCTTATTGTCCAAACAGTCTGTTCACAGACACTATTATACATTTGTTTTTTCAACTTCAAGGAAGCTGTTGGCCAGGTTCCCAGAAGTCTGTTGTGGCGAAAATTGCAGTTATTGTCCATCCCTGTGAAATTGCTAAGTGCAATAGAACTTTTATACTCGGACACTTGGACAAGGATAAAGCTAGGTGATGGTAGTTCTATGTTCCACTGTATAGTCCATTCCCTGTAGGGATATGGACCACCTCAACAATTTAGGATTTTCACCTTTCATTTGTTTTAGCCAAAGTAGAGGTTTGTGGTCTGTCTGAACAATGAAGTGAGTGCCAAACAGGTATGGCCTCAACTTCTTCAGTGCCCAGACCACAGCAAAGGCCTCCTTCTCTATGGCAGACCAACGCTTTTCTCTAGGGGTCAACCTCCTGCTGATAAAAGCAACAGGTTGATCCTGGCCCTCAGAATTAAGTTGTGATAAGACTGCCCCTACCCCTAATTCAGATGCATCAGTTTAGACAATGAATTTTTTGGAGTAACAGGGGCTTTTCAGGACAGGTGCAGAGCACATGGCCTGCTTCAGCTCCTCAAAAGCTTTCTGACAGTTTGCTGTCCATAATACCCTTTTTGGCATTTTCTTTGAAGTGAGGTCATTAAGAGGGGCTGCAATGGACCATAGTTCTTTATGAACCTCCTGTAATACCCAGTGAGGCCTAAAAAGGCTCTCACCTGAGTCTGAGTTGTAGGGAGAACCCAATCTATGATAGTTTGGATTTTCCCCTGAAGTGGGGCAATCTGTTCTCCACCTACCAGGTGTCCCAGATAAACCACTTTCCCCTGCCCTATCTGGCACTTTGAAGCCTTGATAGTGAGGCCTTCCTTTTGCAGGGCCTCCAAAACTTTCCATAGGTGGACCAGGTGATCATCCCAGCTGGAGCTAAAGACAGATATATCATCTAGATATGCTGCACTAAAAGCCTCCAGCCCTTGCAGGACTGTGCTCACCAACCTTTGAAAAGTGGCAGGTGCATTTTTCAAACCAAAGGGCATTACTGTGAATTGGTAGTGCCCTCCAATGGTGGAAAATGCAGTTTTTGCTTTTGCATCCTTTGATAACTTGATCTGCCAATACCCTGCAGTCAAATCAAAGGTGCTTAGATACTTGGCAGATGCCAGTGTATCTATTAGCTCATCTGCCCTGGGTATAGGGTGAGCATCAGTTTTAGTTACCTGGTTGAGACCTCTGTAGTCAACACAAAATATCATTTCCCTTTTCCCATCTTTGGAATGAGGTTTTGGTACAAGTACCACAGGAGAGGCCTATGGACTTTCAGAGTGCTCAACCACTCCCAGTTCAAGCATTTTCTGAACCTCTTGTTTTATGCAGTCTCCGACATGGTCAGGCTGCCTATAGATCTTACTTTTGACAGGCAAGCTGATTCCAGTATCTATAGTGTGCTCACACCAAGAAGTGGTGCCTGGCACAGTAGAAAAGAGTTCAGAAAACTGACCCAGGAGATTTATGCAGTGGTCTTTCTGCTCAGCAGTAAGACAATCTGCCAAAACTACACCTTCCACTAGAGCATCTTGTTCTGTGGAAGAGAAGAGATCAGGGAGAGGGTCACTCTCTTCTTCCTGTCCTTCATCTGTTGCCATGAGCAGGGTGAGATCAGCCCTGTCATAGTAGGGTTTCAGGCGATTGACATGGAGCACCCTAAGGGGTCTCCTGGCAATGCCTAAGTCAACCAAGTAGGTGACTTCTCCCTTTTTTTCAACAATAATGTGGGGACCACTCCATTTGTCTTGGAGTGCTCTTGGGTCCACAGGCTCCAAGACCCACACTTTCTACCCTGGTTGGTACTGAATCAGAACAGCCTTCTGGTCATGCCATTGCTTTTGGAGCTCTTGGCTGGCCTGAAGGTTTTTACTGGCCTTTTTCATGTACTCAGCCATTCTGGATTTTAGGCCAAGTACATAGTCCACTATGTCTTGCTTAGAAGCTTTTAAAGGTTGTTCCCAACCCTCCTTCACAAGTGTTAGAGGACCTCTTACAGGGTGTCCAAATAGGAGTTCAAAGGGGCTGAAGCCCACTCCTTTTTGGGGTAACTCCCTGTAAGCAAAAAGGAGGCAAGGTAACAGGACATACCATCTCCTCCGGAGTTTTTCAGGGAGTCCCATTATCATTCCTTTGAGAGTTTTATTAAACCTCTCAACCAGTCCATTTGTTTGTGGATGATAGGGTGTGGTGAACTTGTATGTAACACCACATTCCTTCCACATGGCCTTTAAATAAGCATAAATGAAATTCCTTCCCCTGTCTGATACCACCTCTTTTGGGAAGCCCACCCTGGAAAAGATTCCCAGGAGGGCCTTTGCCACTGCAGGAGCTGTAGTGGTCCTTAGAGGAATTGCTTCAGGATATCTGGTGGCATGGTCGACTACCACCAAGATAAACCTATTGCCTGAAGCAGTAGGAGGGTCAAGGTGGCCAACTATATCAACCCATACCCTTTCAAAGGGAACCCCAACCAACCACAGGCAGTGGAATAAGGGGTGCCTTTGGGGTGCCACCTGTTTTGCCACTGGCTTGACAGGTTCCACAGGACTTACAAAATTCCTTTGTGTCCTCTGACATTCTAGGCCAATGAAACAAGGGGACAAGTCTGTCCCAAGTTTTCATTTGCCCTAAATGTCCAGCTAAGGGAATGTCGTGGGCTAGAGTTAGGAGGAACTCTCTGTATTGCTGAGGAATCACCAATCTCCTGGCAGCTCCAGGTTGTGGATCCCTTGCTTCAGTATACAAGAGGTTGTCCTCCCAGTAAACTCTGTGAGAGTCACTGACATCCCCATTTGCTTGTTTGACAGCTTGCTGTCTTAGACCCTCGAGTGTGGGACAGGTCTGCTGTGCCACACTCAGCTCCTCCCTGGCAGGCCCCCCTCCACCCAAAAGCTCAGCAGTGTCTGCTTCCAGCTCCTCTGGTGTAGGTTCTGCACAGGGTGGAAATTCTTCTTCCTCAGAAGTTGAATCCACTGTAGAGGAAGGGATAGTAGGTAGTGTTTTACCTTTACTAACCCTACCTTTAGGGAGCATTTGGTCCATTCTTCCAGGATCCAAGTCACCCTGTCCTTTTTGCTTTTTGGCCTGAGCCCTGGTTAAAGCAAAAATATGCCCTGGAATGCCCAGCATTGCTGCATGAGCCTCCAACTCCACTTCTGCCCAAGCTGATGTCTCTAAATCGTTCCCTAGTAGACAGTCTACAGGTAAATCTGAGGCAACCACAACTTTCTTTGGACCAGTAACCCCCCACCCAGTTGAGATTCACAACAGCCATGGGGTGGCTAAGAGTGTTGTTATGAGCATCAGTCACTTGGTACTGGTGACCAAGTAGGTGTTGTTTAGGGTGGACCAGTTTCTCTATTACCATGGTAACACTGGCACCTGTGTCCCTGTAGGCCTGAACCTCAACACCATTTATTAGGGGAAGTTGCTTGTACTTATCCATATTAAGGGGACAAGCAACCAAGGTGGCCAAATCAATGGCACCTCCAGAGACTAACACAGCCTCTGTGGTCTCCCTAACAAGACCAACCCCAACTAAGTTACCAAAAGTGAGCCCAGCTACTCCCTTGGATTGGCTATTAGTAGGTTTGCTCCCACCACCACTGCTATTACTAGGGGCACTAGGTGTAGCAGCAGGGGTTGTAGTGGTAGGAGGCTTGGTGCTTTTCTTTGGACAACTGGGATCAGTTGTCCAATGGCCTTTTACTTTACATCAATAGCACCATGGTTTCTTAACTTGATTTGAAGAGGATTTGGGCCCACCACCCCCACCAGAGTGTTTTTGTGGGCCTGATGAAGCCTCATTTTTAGATTTGTCCCCACCCTTGTCAGAAGACTTACCATCCTTCTTCTTGCCATCCTGGTCCCCCCCTGTATGAACTTTTCTGTTCACCCTTGTTCTGACCCATTTGTCTGCCTTCTTTCCCAATTCTTGGGGAGAGGTCAGATCAGAGTCTACCAGGTACTGGTGTAACAAATCAGACACACAATTATTAAGAATATGCTCTCTCTGGATTAAGTTATACAGACTTTCATAGTCAGAAACTTTACTGCCATGTAACCACCCCTCCAAGGACTTCACTGAATGGTCAACAAAGTCTACCCAGTCTTGTGAAGACTCCTTTTTGGTTTCTCTGAACTTGATCCTGTACTGTTCAGTGGTTAAGCCATAACCATCAAGGAGTGCATTCTTAAGAACTGTAAAATCATTGGCATCACTTTCCTTAACAGTAAGGAGCCTATCCCTACCCTTTCCACTGAAAGATAGCCATAGAATAGCAGCCCACTGCCTTTGAGGGACGCCCTGTACATTACAGGTCCTCTCAAGTGCAGCAAACCACTTGTTAATGTCATCCCCCTCCTTGTAAGGGGGAACTATCTTGTGCAGATTCCTAGAATCATGCTCTTTTACAGGATTACTATCTGGAATACTGCTGCTGCCACCATGGGGTCCAAACCCCAACCTCTGTCTTTCTTTTTCTAAATCAAATGCTTGCCTATCTAAATCCAGCTGTTGCTTCTTGAGCTTCAGCCTGGATTCTTCCACTCTCAATCTATTGAGTTCCCTTTCTAACACTCTGTCTTCAGGGAGGGTGGGTTGGGCATGCCTTGACACAGAAGAATGGTGAAAATGAACAGAGGGAGACCTGTCCCTAACAGATGGCTCTCTAACAACCTGGCCTAAAGGAGCTATCTCTATACTATGACGAGAACTCACATCAGTACCAGCTCTACTAGGTGACCTGCTAGGGGGCAGGTTGGGAAGGTTCCCTTCTAACCCTTTTACTGGGGGTGCCCCAGAATCAGAGTGGGAACCATCAGCCAATCTCTCATCAGAAGTGCCAACCAAGGTCTTATCTTGTTCAATGAGCATATTAACTAACAGTTCTCTTGAGGGATTCTTCCCTACCCCTAATCCTCTTTCAATGCAGAGACTCCTTGCTCCTTTCCAGCTAAGGTGGTCATAAGCAACTTTGGTCAGATCAACAGTTTGACCTGTACCAGACATTATAGAAAAGGTTTAAGGGACAGAAAAAGAAAGAAAAAGTTTCAGAACTTTTTAAAGAACAGAAAAAAAAACTTTAAAAACTTTTTAAAGAACTTTTTGAAAGTTTTAGAGGTACTTTTCAGCACTTAGCAAAAGAGTAAAAGAAGAAAAGCGAAACTTTTTGGTTAGGTGTACATACACTGAACTTGTTTTGTATATTTTTCTCTTATGAAAAGTACAAAATGACAAAGTGGTAAGAAGTTGCAAGTACTTATCCCACCGCTGCACAACCAATGTAGGAGGCTGGCCTGGCTTGTAGTGGGTACCAAGGGGTACTTACACCTTGCACCAGGTATCCCTTATTAGTGTAGAGGGGTGTCTAGCAGCTTAGGCTGATAGAAAAGGTAGCTTAGCAGAGCAGCTTAGGCTGAACTAGGAGGCGTGTAAAGCTCCTACTATACCACTAGTGTCATATGCACAATATCATAAGAAAACACAATACACAGATATACTAAAAATAAAGGTACTTTATTTTTATGACAATATGCCAAAGTATCTCAGTGAGTACCCTCAGTATGAGGATAGCAAATATACACCAGATATATGTACACAATACCAAAATATGCAGTAATAGCAATAGAAAACAGTGCATACAATGTATAGTCACAATAGAATGCAATGGGAGCACATAGGTATAGGAGCAACACAAACCATATACTCTAGAAGTGGAATACGAACCACGAATGGACCCCAAACCTATGTGAGCTCGTAGAGGGTCGCTGGGACTGTAAGAAAACAGTGAGGGTTAGAAAAATAGCCCACCCCAAGACCCTGAAAAGTGGGTGCAAAGTGCACCTAAGTTCCCCAGAGAGCACAGAAGTCGTGATAGGGGAATTCTGCAAGGAAGACCAACACCAGCAATGCAACAATGATGGATTTCCTGACGAGAGTACCTGTGGAAGAAGGGGACCAAGTCCAAGAGTCACGATCAAGTCGGGAGTGGGCAGATGCCCAGGAAATGCCAGCTGTGGGTGCAAAGAAGCTGCCACTGGATGGTAGTAGCTGTGGATTCTGCAAGAACGACAAGGGCTAGAAACTTCCCCTTTGGAGGATGGATGTCCCACGTCGTGAAGAAGCTTGCAGAGGTGTTTCCGTGCAGAAAGACCGCAAACAAGCCTTGCTAGCTGCAAGGGTCACGGTTTGGGTTTCTGGATGCTGCTGTAGCCCAGGAGGGACCAGGATGTCACCAATTGCGTGAGGAGACAGAGGAGTCATTCAGCAAGACAAAGAGCCCACTCAGAAGCAAGCAGCACCCGCAGAAGTGCCGGAACAGGCACTACAAAGTGGAGTGAACTGGAGCTCACCTGAAGTCACAAAGGAGGGTCCCACGACGCCGCAGGACAACTCAGGAGGTCGTGCACTGCAGGTTAGAGTGCCAGGGACCCAGGCTTGGCTGTGCACAAAGGAAATCCTGGAAGAGTGCACAGGAGCCAGAGCAGCTGCAAATCACGCGGTTCCCAGCAATGCAGTCTAGCGTGGGGAGGCAAGGACTTACCTCCACCAAACTTAGACTGAAGAGTCACTGGACTGTGGGAGTCACTTGGACAGAGTTGCTGAGTTCAAGGGATCTCGCTCGTCGTGCTGAGAGGAGACCCAGAGGACCGGTGATGCAGTCTTTTGTTGCCTGCGGTTGCAGGGGGAATATTCCGTCGACCCACAGGAGATTTCTTCGAAACTTCTAGTGCAAAGAGGAGGCAGACTACCCCCACAGCATGCACCACCAGGAAAACAGTCGAGAAGGCGGCCGGATCAGCGTTACAAGGTCGCAGTAGTCGTCTTTGCTACTTTGTTGCAGTTTTGCAGGCTTCCAGAGCAGTCAGCGGTCGATTCCTTGGCAGAAGGTGAAGAGAGAGATGCAGAGGAACTCTGATGAGCTCTTGCATTCGTTATCTAAAGAATTCCCCAAAGCAGAGACCCTAAATAGCCAGAAAAGGAGGTTTGGCTACTTAGGAGAGAGGATAGGCTAGCAACACCTGGAGGAGCCTATCAGAAGGAGTCTCTGACGTCACCTGCCAGCAACACCTCTGTTTCCAAGATGGCAGAGGTCTGGAGCACACTGGAGGAGCTCTGGGCACCTCCCAGGGGAGGTGCAGGTCACGGGAGTGGTCACTCCTCTTTCCTTTGTCCAGTTTCGCGCCAGAGCAGAGCTGGGGGATCCCTGAACCGGTGTAGACTGGCTTATGCAGAAATGGGCACCATCTGTGCCCATGAAAGCATTTCCAGAGGCTGGGGGAGGCTACTCCTCCCCAGCCCTGACACCTTTTTCCAAAGGGAGAGGGTGTAACACCCTCTCTCTGAGGAAGTCCTTTGTTCTGCCTTCCTGGGCCAAGCCTGGCTGGACCCCAGGAGGGCAGAAACCTGTCTGAGGGGTTGGCAGCAGCAGAAGCTGTAGTGAAACCCCGGGAAAGGTAGTTTGGCAGTACCCGGGTCTGTGCTAGAGACTCAGGGGATCATGGAATTGTCTCCCCAATGCCACAATAGCATTGGGGTGACAATTCCATGATCTTAGACATGTTACATGGCCATGTTTGGAGTTACCATTGTGTTACCATTGTGACGCTATACATATGTCGTGACATATGTATAGTGCACGCGTGTAATGGTATCCCCGCACTCACAAAGTCCGGGGAATTTGCCCTGAACAATGTGGGGGCACCTTGGCTAGTGCCAGGGTGCCCACACACTAAGTAACTTAGCACCCAACCTTTACCAGGTAAAGGTTAGACATATAGGTGACTTATAAGTTACTTAAGTGCAGTGGTAAATGGCTGTGAAATAACGTGGACGTTATTTCACTCAGGCTGCAAGGGCAGGCCTGTGTAAGAATTGTCAGAGCTCTCTATGGGTGGCAAAAGAAATGCTGCAGCCCATAGGGATCTCCTGGAACCCCAATACCCTGGGTACCTCAGTACCTATACTAGGGAATTATAAGGGTGTTCCAGTATGCCAATGTAAATTGGTGAAATTGGTCACTAGCCTGTTATTGACAATTTGGAAAGCAGAGAGAGCATAACCACTGAGGTTCTGGATAGCAGAGCCTCATTGAGACAGTTAGTCAAAACACAGGTAACACATACAGGGCACACTTATGAGCACTGGGGCCCTGGCTGGCAGGGTCCCAGTGACACATACAACTAAAACAACATATATACACTGAAATATGGGGGTAACATGCCAGGCAAGATGGTACTTTCCTACACTCCTACTCTGCCCTGTGGTGCCCATCTAGTTCCTGGGACCCTGAAAGGAGAAGCTGGCAGCATAAAGACAAGGAAATCCACGCACAGAGCGCCGTGTGGGAAAACGATTGACGCAACTCTGATCTGCGGCTGAAGAAATGACGCGCCGCCGGCTCCGCAGCTGAGAAATGACGCTCGCAGGAAACGTGACCGAAGAATCGACGCGCAGCAACGCTGACGGAGCTGGGAGATCACAACCTGTGCTGCGGGGGTTTTGGATTATCGTGCGGCTGGATTTCCGACTCAAGTACCGCTGTGCGTGGAAAAACAACGCAAGGCCTGCCGGACACGAGAGTGCTGACCGGATCGGCGCATCTGCGGAGAGAAGAAATGACGCGCCCCGACCCGACGAAAGGAGAAACAATGCATGGTCCCGCTCGTGAGTGGAATCAACGCCTCGCAAGCACTTTTTGATGCACACTCGCCCGTGCGGGGTTATTTTTGACACGCACCAGGTACATTTTCATGCTAGCAGCGCTAGTGTGTGTTTAAAACTACTTAAAGACTCTTTTTGCATTTTTATTGATAACTTGACTTGTGTATTGTGGATTTTTGTCGTTTTGGTCTTGTTTTGTTTAGATAAATATTTCCTATTGTTCTAAACTGGTGTTGTGTCATTTTGTAGTGTTTTCATTAAGTTACAGTGTGTGTTGGTACAAATACTTTACACCTAGCACTCTGAAGTTAAGCCTACTGCTCTGCCAAGCTACCAAGGGGGTAAGCAGGGGTTAGCTGAGGGTGATTCTCTTTTACCCTGACTAGAGTGAGGGTCCTTGCTTGAACGGGGGTAACCTGTCTGTCAACCAAAGACCCATTTCTAAAAAGCGTAAAAACAATTATGCATATGTCAGTAGATGGCTCTGGGGGATCTTAAATGTGCCCCCACATTTATATGTTTTAACCAACATGGAACATTTAGGGGGGAATGAGGTTGATTTAGAAAATCTGATTATTTAGTAATTAGGCTATCTGATTCTAAGTCATGGGTGTCACAAATCACAAAAAGCTCCCTACTCATGACACAAAGGGCTTTAGTAATTCATAGATTTGCTAAGCCCACTTCTTTGCACCCAGTCTTACTTGCAGTAGAAAGCTATAAAGCTCAGGCAATCAACACAGCTCTTAATGGTGCAGAGTTATGGGAATATTCTGACACTACAGACCTAGGGAATGAAGAGAATACATTTATATGGTTGTTAATGTACCAGGGCTAGAATACGTCTGTATTACCCTTAAGGTAAGATCTTGCATTGTAGCCAGCCTGAGTTGTGCTCACCAAACTGAGGCCTTTTTTCTGTTAGTTTCATATTTGGTGTGTTGACGAGTTAAGACCATATAGGGACGCACTGCTTGATATCATTACTCAGCCTCAAGCACTGAAGATTACTTGGGTAAGCTATATAAAGAAGTCCTTTTTAGAATGTGGCCTGAGAAACAGCTAGTATAACACATCCTCTATTCGTCCAAGTGTAATTGCTAGAACAAATGCTAAGCACTGGAAATTATTTATCAAGAAAAGGGAATCCTTTGTATCTTTAGACACTTCATCACAAGGGATAGAGCTTAACATTTAGTGCTGTTCCTCGTGTCACAAAAGTCCTCAGAATGTGACAGTTTGCATGTTATGGTTAACAGCCTAACGTAGAAAGCAGGGGTTATATGCATTTAAAATGTGCAATTGCTGTATTTCACAGTTTGACTTGGGTGCCTTTTGAATTAAATCATATGTTAAAAGGATAAAACTGATGTTAAAATGTAATTTAGACTCTAAACTAACAGTGAAGATAGAAATTATATTGAATTTCTTGCGATTAATGAACGATTGAAGAGTTGAAAAAAGCATGCAAAGTGGGAGTAATGCACTTCTCTGTTGTATTTAATGAAATACAGTGACAAGGCTTATTGCTTAATATTAAATGTATTATTCATAATAACGAGGACATACAAATGCTAAATGTATTAGTTTATATTTTCTATGTGTTTTATTAAAACTTATTAATTGAATGGAATGTCATGACTTTTGTGTTAGCATAATTGTGGCCTGCAGATCTAGCATTTTACAGTCATGTGAAATAATATTTTTTCTTGACTTGAAGACTTCTTTCAGATTTTGTTCCTATGAAAAGCAAACCCTCTTGTAACAGAGCTCATTGTTAAACTTTTAGTCTTGAATATTGTAACAGTACAGGAACATGGGCTGAGATCGTATACATTTGTTTAAAACGTACATGGATTCATACAGATGGAAGATGACAGATTTGGGAAATTGTTGAACTGTTGCAACCAGGAATCTGCTGATTAATTGGATGATGTCCCTTCAACATGACTGAACTGATACCCTTTGTGAATCAAATTGATTGGTGAAATTTGAAATAAGGATGGACATTCGAACTTCGGTCAGTCTTGCAGAGTAGTGGTCAGTTGCCAGATGCTTTCCTGAAGCTTGCAGATGTCTTGCTGATGTCTTGCTGATGAAGATTTCCTGAATGCTGTACCCTTGGAGAGGTATCTTCCTCTTTGCCATTTGTCGTTGCCCCCCGAAATGCCCTTTAGGTTAAAAACTCCTCTATGCTGACAGTTTTCTTTTTATTAATTTTAGCTAGTGACATGTAGCCCGAGTTCCAAATTATTTTTGTCCTTTTATGCTTTTTGTATTTTGCCCACATGTGTTCCTCCCCACACATGTACTTCCCTCATTTGGTTAGCTGTAGGGTTGACCTGTGCCCAGCCAAAGATTATTGACTCTGCTAAATTTGAATTGACTATGTTTGTAAATTCTGACCAGTGAGTTATCTGTGTGTCTCAGATATTCTTATTGAAGGTATGTATTATTTTGCTTGAATGCTGAGTTTAATTACCCTAGTTCACCTGAATTTATACCTTTTATAACTTGGTTCTGCACACTGTATTCATGACCTTAAGCTTGTGGTTGTAATAAATCTTTTAACTTTACTCCAGATTGAAGTTTTCATTTCATGGCCACATTGGTCACGGTGTCTAAATTGTTCAGGGTGTTGATGAAGTTTGAATGGTTCACCACACTACTTACGGGGTCCAAAGGTCCGTCAACCTCGATGTGTATTGGATTCCTGCGAAGGATAAAAAATGCTTCCACAGATCTGGTAACAGAGTTATGGTTTTGTCCCATAAGAGGGGGAGAATATTTTTGTTTAGAGTACGGAGTTAGAATTGACCACATGTTATTGCCCAGCCCAAAAATTGACCACCCCGTAATTTGCCCCATGGTCCATTCCAGAGATTGATGAAGTTCCAGCATTGTGCCTACAAGTGACGTATTTCATGAGTTTTAATAGGGTTTTCCGATGCTTTATGCTTGAAGATTGCAGTAAAGTGTGATGTTGTCAAGTTTTTTGCAGAGACATCTTACTCAAAGTGATTGTGGTGCTTTGCGCTCAAAAATGTCTGCGGTTATTGTTGATGGGTCTGTCGTGGCCTATGATCCCGGGATAATGCACAAGTGTAGAAGACACTTGGTTAATTTATTGTCTGCAGTGAAGTACTTGTCATGAGACATCATTGATGGTGCCAATAGTTTTTCCTTGAGAGAGTGAGAGTTGTTGATTGGTATTAAGTGAATCCTGATTTAGATGGAGGATCTATATCAAACGGAGTGAAAATTGCTGGTCAAGTTTCACTCTTTGTGTAATTGTGAAAGCTACGGTCAGAAGCGTAGCCCGTACAGCTTTCGAAATGTTTGAATTCGTACCTGTAGTGTGCAGACAGCTGTTGCACTAAGTGAGTGTGACATCAATTTGTGCCGCACTAGTATAGGTCTGTTAGTGTGAAGTCGCGCTGGTACTGCTGGACAGTACCACATTGCTATTGGTTGAGAACAGCTTGCAAAAAGGATTGTGGGATTGAAATTACTTCCTAATTTGATTAAAAATCATTGTGATTAATTGAACTGGAGCAACAAATTAAATTTTTCAAAGCATTAAGAAGAGAAGTGCACTAAGAGGAGATGTGTTTATACCAGTTAGAGAGGGTGCAGAAGATCCACCCAGAGGTACTCCAGCTCTTTATGTAGCATCCATAAAAGGAGTTTCAGCATGTATTTGGATAAAACAGATGTGCAAAATAACTGAGAAAAAGGGTGCCTTAGCTTTTCCTTGTTATGGAGCATTTAATTTGAGAATTAGCAATTTTGAGGAATATATTGTATGAGTCCATGCCGCCTCCAAGACCTGCAAAATTTGAATTCCTTAGTATTTGTGAGCTTATTGCAAGACAGAGATCGACAGCTACATTAGAGAATAGAATGCAAAAAGCTATTAAGACATTAGCAGATGCTAGATAGAGTGAAAAACAGAAAATGTGCAGAGCAGCCATATTAGATGGAGTGAGAATGTTCCAGCAATTTCAGTGAAGAAAAGGAAGAGAGCACTAAGCATAAGACAAGAAAGAAAGACAGCGAAAGCAAAGCAGACAACATAAGATGAGAATTTGAGTGATTCATATAGTGAGTTTATAGATCAGTTATTGATGAATCGTCCCCCGCCTTATCATACAGTTGAGACAGGAACGAGAAGTGAAGCAGTGCACAGTGTAGTTCCAAATGTGCCTTCTGCTCCAGTTGCACAGAACCCGACTCAGATAGTTCCAAGTACGCCTACTAATTCAGTGACACAAGTGCCCATCGTTTATCCACCAGTTCCAGCTGTTAATACAGCACAGTCCAATTCAAGTTCAGTTGTACACCAAGCAGTATCAAGCCCAGTTGTGAATCAGATAATGCCAAGTCCTAATGTGAATCAAACAGTGCAGCCACCTAGTGTGACTATGCCTGTGCAGAATTCTAATCAGAATCAGGTTATGCCTATGTTTACGCCAGTGCAGACAATTTCAAATGCTACCCCAGGTCAAACTGGACAGGCTTTCAGTACTGTTTTATCAGGTCAAAGTGCTCAATAAATATTTTGGCAGTTCCTAAAATGCCAGCTGCATCTGCTGGGATATCACCAATTGGTATGCAAAGAGAGTATAAATATGCCCAACAGTGTCTCTGAAAGATACTGATTGGCAGAAAATTGACAGGATATCACAGGAAACCTAAGAGTCTATTCATGCTTATTATGAGAGATTGCTGCAAGCTTTCAAACAGGATAGTGGTGCAGAGAACATAGAGCCAAAGGATATGAGTCATTTTATATTACGGTTTGTGGAGGGATTGAAGCCAGATGTTAGTGAAACGATTCAGCAGCACCACATTTGTTGAGAGAATAAACCCATTGATGACATCCTGCAGTATGCAAGGTACTGCAGTGATGAAATCAAATTGAAGCAGAAAACTTTGAAGGAAAAGTTGAAGGTAATGAAATTGAAGGCTGCACAGAAAGGAAGTCAGAACCCACACATGTTGGTGATTGCAAGTGAAATGCAAGGTGTGCAACAGCAGGTTAGCAATGTGGTTCAGCCTGGAGGTAGGGGGTGTGGTGTTCAGGTAGATCAGAGTCGAAATTTGGTTGACATTGAGTCATTGAAGAAAACAAATGGTCATGCTTGCAGTAATTTAGGCCATTTGTGGAGGGAATCCCTAATAATAATGTGAATAATTTGATGCAGAATGCTGGAGCTGCTCATACTCAAGGTAATAATCAGGTTTAAATTCAGAGAGTTCAGAGACCCAGAATTCAGAACGTACATGTGTCTCCAGGACAGTAGATGCAAGTACCACACGCCCCAATGACACAGCAGCAGGTGATTATTACTCAGCAAAACATGAATCAAGTGGCAAATGTAAATGTGAATCAGATAGCATCACAATTTCCCTTCATTGATTTGAGTGACGAGAAGTTCTTAGAGACATTTCACAGTGATAGTTCCGATGATGAGAACTGCATGTTAGCTGTATCCTTGGAGGTAGAGCAACGTGGTCCCTATGTAAATGCCAATGTCTTGGGACATGATGTGTCATTCTTGGTTGAAACTGGAGCTACATGTTCCACTGTCCGAATGGCAAAAGTCCCAAACTTGCCTGTCAGGAAGGAGGATTCAGGTTGTAGGAGTAACAGAGAAGCAGTTGACAAATCCTGTCACAGAACATGTCCCAGTAAAAATAGTCTAATTTGAGGATAAGCACCAATCTGTGATTTGCAATTCAAGCCCAGTAAGCCTGTTAGGATGCGATCTGTTGTGTTAGCTAAACTGTTTCTTTAGCTGCACACATTGAGGAATAATATTCCTCTGTAAAATTGTAGGGCAGACACCCACTTGTCTCACTGTATTCAGAGATGACGTGCAATGATTTGGCTGACAAATTGGAGGAGGCATTTTTTCCTGAGTTTGGGACTTCTGAGAAAAGGATAGTTGAAGGAGTTGAACCAGTCATTATGACAGTGAAACCAAACGCAGTGTATCTGAGGATACTGCTTTATAATATGACACCAAGACAATGGAAGGAATAACCCCCTGATAGATACTTTGATTGAGCCACATGTTCTGAAGAAAAGTTTGGGAAGCCCTTGTAATTCCCTTATTTTACAATTGCAGAAGCCTAACGGAAAATACAGCGTGGTTCAGGATCTGAAAAAAGTGAACAAAATTGTTGTTCCATGTTGTCCAGTAATACCGAATCCAGTAGTCATTTTGTTTCAGATCCCGTCTGAAGCAGAGTGGTTTACGGTAATTGGCTTGTGTCAGACTTTCTTTTTCATTCCCCTACATGAAGATAGCCAGTTCCTTTTTGCCTTAAATTTGGCAGTTGTATTTTAACATGGTGTCATACACCACAAGATATATGGAGTCGCCATCAGTTTTTAATTAGATTTTAAAGAAACTTGGAAACCCTTAAAATGCCTTATCATTCAGTTCTAGTGCAGTATATTGGCGACCTTTTGGTTGCATCAAATACCTGTGAAGCTTGCAGGAGAGATACCATAGCTCTCTTGAATCATTTAGGAGAAATTGGACATAGTTTCCTCAGCAAAATTGCAGTACCATTAAAAGGAAGTCCGATATGTGGGTCATCACATAGAAAAGGGTGCAAGTAATACCCGATTACAACCAATGTTTTTCTTTGTTTTGCTGTGAGAGGGATGGATGTGCTCTCTCACTTTGACAAAGTTGCATAGAAATGCAAACAAGCCTGTGGCATATTTTTCTGAAATTCTTGATCCTGTAGCTGCAGTGTTGCCCAGTTGTTTAAGAGCCATGGCATCCTTGTGCATCAGCATCAAACAGTGAGAAGATATTGTTATGGGCCATCCACTGAACGTTTTTATCTCCCATTCAGTGGAGATTTTGTTAACCCTCACCTAGACTCAATACCTGACCAATGCACCTTTTACACGTTATGAGCAAATTATATTGGGTTCTCCAAATGTCAATACAAAAAGATGTAATGCATTGAATCTAGCAACTCTTTTGCCAAATCTAGTTGAAAATGCAAGTGACCACGGAGATTTGGTTGCGCATGACTGTCTCAATGTGACTGAATTGTGCACCAAACCAAGACATGATATTCAAGCTGTTCCCTTGGATGAAAATTACTGTCATGTTAGTTGGTGGGTCCTGTTTAAGAAACCCTGATGGCACCCTGAGAGCAGGTTATGCAGTTTGAATAGTCTCAGGTGTGAGAGAAGCTTCCTGGCTTCAGGGAGTCTGTTCAGCCCAAGTATCCAAATTGATCACTTACTAGAGCATGCTGTGTTTCTAAACAGCTCACAGAGACCATTTTCACTGATAGCCAGTATGGGTTTGGTGTCGTTCACAACTTTGGACACTTGTGGTCCCAGAGGTGTTTCACGACCTGTTCTGGATCACCTATCGAAACCGGTGAGAAAGTTTATCAATTGTTGAAAGCATTACAACTATCTGTGAAAATCGCAGTTGTAAAATGTGCAGTTCACCAAAAGTCAAATGATTATGTATCCTTGGGCAATACCTATGCAGACAAATTAGTGAGGTATTGTGCCCTGCACTGCACTCCCTTTAATGAGGAATGGAGCTAACTAAGTGATGAGACAAGTCATAATTTCTTAATGACAGCGATTGATACTTTGGAAGAAGTTAACAGATTGCAGGAAGAAGTGACAGAGGAAGAAAAGCAGAGTTGGATTAGAAGAGGATGTGTCCAGAGAAACGAGGATGATTTTTGGGTGTCTAGTGATGGGAAAGCAGTGTTGCCAAAGAGCTTATTGTCCCAGATGGCAAGATATTATCATGGGCAGGCACACATAGGTAGAGAGGCAATGATCAGAACATTCATGCAAAAATGGTTCAACCCCAGATTCATATCTGTGGCGGAAGCAGTGTGTCCTAGATGTGTAACGTGTCAACAGATGAATGTAGGGAAACGGACTATTGTTACCCTGAGTCACATGGGTAGATCAGGAGGACCTTTCAACAGAATGCAGCTTGAAGTAATTGAATTGCCAGTGTGCAATGGCTGAGGAACATTTTGGTTGTGGTGTGTAGAAGCTTACCCAACTCGAAGGAATGATTGCCTCACAGTTCCAAAGGTTCTATTGAGGGAGTTGATACCTCAAATCGACTTTTTGACTTCATGGAATAAGACTAAGGAACTCATTTCAACAGTGAGATTCTGAAATTAATGTGTGCTGAATTACAAGTTGAGCAAAGATTGCATTGCAGTTACAAACCAGAAGCATCAGGACTAGTAGAGCAGATTATTGGAACACCCCGAACTCTCAACTGGCAAAAGTATGTGCATCCATAACACTGAAATGGCCAGATGCGTTTCCTCTTGTCCTGATGAGTATGTGCAGCACACCTGACATGAAGACAGACTTGTCACCTCATGGAATCATCATGGGGCGCTACGAGATTGTCAGCAGTGCCTGCAAATGCTCTTTTGAACATTACAGATGACTTGATACTGTATTATTGCAAAGGGCTAGCTGGTGTGGTTTGTTCTTTATCTTGCCAGGTCAGAGAAGCAACTGCACAACCGCAACAAGAACTTTGTTGCAACCTGAGGTTTGGAACATGGGTGCTGATAAAAAAGCATGTAAGAAAGACATGACTGTAACCGCGTTGGAAAGGACAGTATCAGGTTGTTCTAGTTACAATGCAAGCTGTGAAGTGTGCTCCATGTCCTCTTGATGAAACAGCGCCTGTTCCTGAAGGGTCAGTTACAATGAGAGAGTACAGGTTAGCCAAGTTGTGGGGACTGGACCAGTGGCTAATGCAGAGCATGCACGGTCTGGTGAAATTCTGAGTGAGTCAACAGCAGTTCATGGTATAGAAGGGTTGAGGCAAATGAATCCTGCTAGCTCAGATCCAGTTGAACCTCCAGTTGTGCCAGCGAAAAGAGTTGTACCCGGAGATCAGTGGCCCGTAAAAAACCCAGAGCCAGTGATAAAAGTGCCTCTTACTATTACTGAAGTAACTTAAAGAATCAAATCAAAGTGACAGTAAAACTGAAGGTCGTGTAACAAGGAGGTCAAAGAGAAAAAGAGTGAGAAGTTGAAGATATTCAGCTCCTGAATGGACTTATTTCACAACTGATGAATGGGAGTAGGAGTTTGTTGCATTTTGTGTTAACAGTTCGACTCCAGATTAACATTTTGGAAATTGAAGTTGCATTGGAGCTGAACTTTGAAGTCTCATTGCTTCTTCGGAAACAAAGATGTATTTACTGGAAGTGATTATTAGTGATTATCAGATGGATTATTGCTAGAGACATTTGAACTTTTTAGTAGAAACGTTTGAACATTTGCAAGTAAAGAAACTCTTGATGAACTTTTTGGAAGATCAAAGAACTCTGTGAACAATTGTAGTAATTTTATTTTTGTTTTTGAAGTACTGTTTTGCGTTGTTTTGCCTAAACAAAGAAAAGACTGAAAGGAGACAGTGATGTACATAAAAGCCGCTTTGCATATTTGATTTTCTTTTTTTTTAGATTTTTATTTTTAAATTTGAATAAGGAGCATAATGTGGTCTGAGTCTCGACAAACCATGAAACCCAATCAAAGTAAGAGGAGTAAATGTAAGTATGTGTGTGTAGGTTTAGCAATAGTAAGTGTGATTGTGATTATTTTGTTGAATGTTATATTGAGTTTGCCTGTTGAGAATGAGATTGAGAAAACGTCAGTCACAAGTGCCCCACATTTAGAAGACTCATTTATGGATCAAGATCCCCTTTATGAAGATGAGAAACTTTTACATACTGATAGTACTAAGGGAGATTTGACATCAAATGTGTATTACAAATTATTATATGACTATATTAAAACTGTGGATGTTCGTGTTAGCTATGTTTGCGCACAAATTGCTTTATCAGTGCAGGAAGGAATCACAGCTTGCCACTAACCTATGGAATTTCTTGTAGTATGTTACTAACTTCATTGTATCAACAGGAGCATTACACCAGCACCTTTGGAATGCACTCTGTCTGCAGTGCCCCCCTCTGGCCCCCAGCACTTGCTGTCCACCAGCCTTTCCCCACCATGGAAAGGTTGGCAGAAAGCTGAGTTGTAATCAGTCAAGCGATGCTGAGTTCAGAGCTGCCCTGGCTGAGTACAACTCCGACCGACGTCACCCCATTGGGAACCATGTTCCTGGCGGGGAGGGCGGTCCCCTGTTGGGTCCGCCCACCAGTGTTGCAATGTGGCAGTTGGACCGTCACAGTTGTGACGGTCTAACCGTCTCCGCAAGACTGGTGGTCCTTGGACCGCCAGCCTCGTAATGAGGCCCTAAGTATTTTCTTTTGAGCCTAATATGAAGCACTTGAGTAGCATTGCTAAAGCGAAAAAACATTGACACTGTGGGAGGAATCTTTGAATCTACCCTGACCTTTGGAACAGTATATGCCCACAAGAATAAATTGACTTGCGTATTAGCCGGGTAGAAAAAGAGTTAATTGTACAAGTTAAGGAAAGAAGGAGGGCAATGAAAGCCAATTGGAAAAGGGTGTTGGCGTATTAGATTGGGAGAGAGAACCTGCACATGCTGCAGTGAATAATAATCAAGGGTTCTTAGCCATAGACTGGCAACATGTAGGGAAATTATGTGTACATAGACCTAAGTCATAGACAGACACTTAGTTTGCAGGAACTAGTGAATGTAGACAAGTTTTTCTGTTTAGAGGTACATGTACTTTTATGTTAAATGGACAGGATCCCGCTATAACAGGTATTTATTTCATATGTGGGAAAACCGCCTATTACAAGCTGCTGAAAGGCTGGTATGGAACATGTTATATGGGAGTCGTTTTTCTGAAAATGTATCATATGGACAACATTACTGATCCAGTCTGGGAAGAGAAATCAAACTCCAGAGTCAAAAGAGAAGCAAGTGCCTCAGAGATGGTGGGAGATTTTTTTTGGTGCTGTCATTCCATTAGTGGGAGTCAATTATCCATGATCTCAAGATTATGAAGTTATCAACAATAGTAGACAAACTAGCTGCTGATCCTGCAGGAGCTTTGTTAATGGACACGGAGATGGTTGCTGTGATATCAATGGTTTTGCTAAATTGCCTCGCAAATAGCCATTTTACTTGCAAGGAAGGTGCAGTCTGTAAAAAGTTACATGTGCAACATTGTTGCATATACATACCTGACAATAGTAAGGAGATAAGAAAATACATTTCAAACATGACTGACTTGAAAAGAGGTCTGAAAAGTCTGACAGCCACTGGGGTATGGGAAGCAATTGGAAGCGGTTTCTCAGCCATTGGTAAATGGTTTGGGAACATGCGAAAGGGAATGGTGGGAACCAATGTGAGACCTTTGTTGGTTGTGGTTTTGTGTGTCATAGTTACACTTGGACTTACAAACTATGCAAGACATGGAAAGAGAGAAGAGCCAAGACTAGGCAGAAGAGAGAGGCGATAGAAATTGAGACTAGGAGAAGCATTTATTGTTCTAACCTCAAGAGATTGAAGGATTACAAAAGACCTTATCGGGATAAGTCATCGAAATTTTGAGCTGTCTCATTGAAATGAGAATGTGCCCTTTTGTGATGGCGTACCTTGCCGTCAAAGGACAGACTGATAGAGCTTAAAATTTGGTGCTGTCCATCGTGTCATAAAAGTAATGAGAATGTAACAGTTAACATGTTTTGATTAACAGCCTAATGTAGAAAGCTGAACTGACACACAATTAAAATGTGCAATTGCTTGTGTTTCACATTTCGACTTGGGTGCCTTTTGAATTAAATTGCACGTTAGAAGGAAAAAACTGATGTTAAAATGTAATTTAGACTCTAGACTAATAGTGAATGTGGAAACAATATTGAATTTCGTATGATTGATTAAAGATGAACGAGTTTAAAAATGCATGCAGAGTGAGAGAAATGCACTTTGCTGTTGTATTTAGCCCGTAGGGTGCCTTGGACGAGGTGATCTCGTCCAAGGCACCAGCTCCCGGGTGCCTTGGACGAGATCACCTCGTCCTGCACCCGGCCCACGGGGGGAGCGCTAGTGCTTCCCCCGTGGGCCCCCCACCCACACCCCCGGGTCATGGATGGAAGGGGAATCCCTTCCCCTTCCACCTGACCCCCCACGGCAATCTGATGACATCAGCCCGATCACAGCGCGCCAACGTCATCAAGTATTGCCGCGATGCACTGGAAGCTATTTGCTTCCAGCGCGTCAAAGGAAGAGGACTTCCTAGAGGTGAGTCCTTCCCTTTTTGGGGCTTTGGGGGGGGAAACAGACACGGGGGAAAGGAAAGGATTTTTCCGTTCCCCGCGCCTGTTTTCAGTGGATTCCTGCTCCACGATCACGGGCAGGGCCTGCGATCGTGGAGCAGGAATCCCCACTAGCCACCAGGGATTTGGTTATGTATTGTATTTTGGGAGCGTCCCGTTGGGCAAGGGTCGCTCCCATGGGGGGCTATTTTATTTCGTATTTCGCCCCCACCCGGGGGCAGATTGGCAGATTTTTCGGCCGATCTGCCCCTACCACTAGACACCAGGGATTTCATTTTTCATATGTATTTGGGAGCGACCCCTTGGGTAAGGGTCGCTCCCATGGGGGGGCAATATTTTTTTTTCCCTATTTCGGCCCCCCTGAAGGCAGATCGGCTGATTTTTCGGCTGATCTGCCCCTGGGGGGGGGGGGGGGGGGTGTGGAAACCACTAGACACCAGGGATTTTCTTTTCTTTATGTTTTTGGGCCGCTGCCCGGGGGCAATAATTTTTTATATGTTTCGCCCCCCCCCAGGGCTAGATCGGCATGTTTTTGGATGATCTGGCCCCCGGGGGAGGTCAGAACCCACTAGGCGCCAGGGATTGTGTGGTGTGTGTGTGTTTTGTGTGTTTGGGGGCACACCTTGGGCAAGGGTCACCCCCCCCAAAGGGGGAAATTTCGTATTGGCTATCTCTGCCCTCCTTGGGGGCAGATGGGCCTATTTTTGTAGGCCCATCTGCCCCCAAGGAGGGCATAAACCACCAATACGCCAGGGATTTTTCTTTGTTCCCCTTTTTTTGTTTTGAGCTGAGGGTGCCCCCTTTGGCAAGGGTCGCCCCCTAAAGGGGGGACAGAGCTGTTGGCCATTTCTGCCCCCCTTGGGGGCAGATCGGCGAATTTTATTTACGCCCATCTGCCCCCAAGGGGGGCAGAATCCACTTAGGCACCAGGGATCGTGTGTGTGTGTTTTTTGTGTGGGGGGGGGGACGGCACCTTTGGCAAGGGTCGCCCCCCCCCAAAGGGGGCACATTAGTGATGGCCATTTCTGCCCACCTTGGAGGCAGATCAGCCTATTTTTGTTAGGCCCATCTGGCCCCGGGGGGGGCAGAAGGCCCCAAGATGTCAGAGATTTTTTTTTGGTTCCCTTTGTTTTTTTTTGTGCTGGGGGCACCCCCATTTGCCCCCTTTGGCAAGGGCCGCCCCCCCCAAACGGTACAGAGCTGTTGGCCATTTCTGCCCCACTTGGGGGCAGATAAGCCTATTTTTTTTTAGGCCCATCTGCCTCCTAGTGGGGCAGAAGCCACTTAGGCACCAGTGACAATTTCTAAGTTCTTGGTGGCGGGGTGTTTGTCAACTGGCAAAGTATTTGTATTTGTGATTATAACAGTTAATTTCTTCTTTTTGTTCTAGTTCAAAGCTTTTGCTTCCTTTGCTGTGGATCCTTGCGGTTTTGGCAGTAGTTGTCCTGCGGTTTGCATAGTTGCATGGTTTAGGTAAGTGAAAGCAATTTAATCCAAAGGAGTATTGTTGACATGCATGA
Source organism: Pleurodeles waltl (assembly GCF_031143425.1). Taxonomy (NCBI): domain Eukaryota; kingdom Metazoa; phylum Chordata; class Amphibia; order Caudata; family Salamandridae; genus Pleurodeles; species Pleurodeles waltl. The sequence continues at coordinate 439,204,955 of NC_090446.1, read as the reverse complement.
ATGACATGTTTGTAGGTGGTGTACTAAATGCAGTATTGTGTGTGAAATTGTCCTTAGATTTGAGCAAAATGATTTTTGTGTTGTCATATGTCTAATTTGCTTTTTGCTTTTTTCTTTTTAGTGGGATATCATTGGTGATTGCTGTGTCTGTGCAGAGTAGTTGCTGGTGAGTAGCTTTTTCAGGCAAGTGAGCGGTATACTTTTTTTAGTACATAACTCTTTGTGATAAAGCCACACTTTGTTTATTACTTATTTTAGTGCTAGTTGTTGTTGTCAATCCATTTGTTGTTAGTTAGGATCATGGCTAGCCGCAGAGTGGCCGCTCAGCAGGTTGTTGGCATGCTCTTTGAGTCGTCTTCAGACCATGATTACGAGACTGACTCTGCATCTGAGGCAGAGGAGGAAGTGAGAGATTCTGGCTGTGAGTTTTCTGTCTGAGAGTATTCTTCTGATGAGGAAGCTACTCTCAGTGCAGATGAAGGGCCTGTTTCAGAGGAGGACATTAATGTGCCAAGAGTCCAGCAGCCTGGGGCTGCAGGGTTTCCCATTAGAAGACCTGACACCTGGATTGCCCCAAACATGGAGCAGCCACAGATACCTGCATTTACTGGTTTCCCAGGGTGTAGAGTCAATACGGAAAACGTTTTGCCTGTCCATTTCTTTCACTTGTTTATGGGCGACGTATTTTTGGAAGAGATTGTGGAGCAGACTAATTTGTATGCAGAGCAATATTTGAGGGACAACGCTGCCAGACTTAGGCCTCAGCCTAGAGCTACTCAGTGGGTTCCCACATATCTGGAAGAGATGAAAAAGTTTTTAGGTTTGACTTTTTTGATGGGGTTGACCAGGAAGTCGTCACTGGCTTCTTATTGGTCTACTAGTCCCTTGATGGCAACGGCTATATTTCCTGCAACTATGAGACGTAATCGCTATTTGCTTCTTCTTCGTATGCTGCATTTTGTAGACAATGCTTTAACCTTGCCACGAGATCACCCTGATTTTTAAGATTAGGCCTGCCCTTGATCATTTTGTAGATCGGTTTTCAGAGGTCTATGTTCCAGGCAAAGAGATAAGTATGGACGAGTCTTTGGTCCTTTTCAAGGGGTGTTTAGTTTTTAGTAATGGTGTCCCCGCACTCACAAAGTCGGGGGAATTTGCCCTGAACGATGTGGGGACACCTTGGCTAGTGCCAGGGTACACACACACTAAGTAACTTGGCATCCAACCTTCACCAGGTGAAGGTTAGACATATAGGTGACTTATAAGTTACTTATGTGCAGTGGAAAATGGCTGTGAAATAACGTGGACATTATTTCACGCAGGCTGCAGTGGCAGGCCTGTGTAAGAATTGTCTGAGCTCCCTATGGGTGGCAAAAGAAATGCTGCAGCCCATAGGGATCTCCTGGAACCCCAATACCCTGGGTATAGCAGGATCCCGGTGAGACAGTGAAAACACCCTGAGTATACTCGCAAACAGGCCAAAAGTGGGGGTAACAAGGCTAGAAAGAGGCTACCTTCCTACAGTGATAGAGAGCCTTATTGTGGTGGAACGGGCAAGAGTTCCTAGAGTAGAAGTGGTGGAGGAAGTGGCTAGATTGAAAGATCGCCACTTTCCAGATCACAATCCTCCCACTCCCAAAAAAGTCTTGCCCACAAAGAAATGTAGAGTATGTGCCCGGAGAGCAATCCGGAGGAAGAGACGGATGTACTGCCCCGAATGCCCTTCAAAGCCTGGGCTGTGTGTGCCCAGCTGTTTTAGAAGTTACCACACTAGGAAACATTTTTGGGAAATACCGTGAGCGTAAACTGCCTGTTTTATATTTTCATATGTTCAGTTTCACGGTTGGCATTACTGTCATGTATTTAGTTAGGGCTTTTGTGTTTGTACATATGTTATAATTAGTTAGTGGTTTCTTTGTTGTTTATAAACAAAAAAAAAGTGATGGCGTGTGCATGGGGTGGCGCTTGGCTGGTGGTGTGCTTGGGGTGGCGCTTGGCTGGCAGTGTGCGTAGGGTGGCGCTTGGCTGGCGGTATGGGTGATGTGGCGCTTGGCTGACGTTGCCAGCCAAACGCCAGTCCACACACTCATCAGCTGGTGTGATTGCTGTATCAGGCATGTAGGCGTATGAAAGTGATGGGCCCTTGACTGGCGCTGTCTGTCGATGCAAGTGTTGTAATGTGCTGGGCCCGTGGCTGGCGGCATAAATGGTCTTGTACATGACATGTATGAAAGGTGTGTGAATGGACTGTAAAGCGGTTGGTGCCTTGCTGTGGCTTCACAGCTCACGAGCTGTGAGTCATTGGTTCAGTTTTTTGGCCTTTCAGTTATTACCAGTGCATTTCATTTTTGTGAAATCTCTTGTTAATAAAATGTGATCTACTGAACCATCACTCATGCCAAATCCAACCAATATGTGTGGTACAAATGACAAAACCTGCTCCGCTGTAATCAGGCGTCGCAGCACACTTGTGACACGCTAGGTGTCTCAGGTGGGACCCCGATGATGAAGCATGCCACCAACTTGGTTGGTGGGTGAGGGGTCTTTTTCACACAATCTAAGTGCGTTTCTTTTCGCAATTTTAGTGTTTGCACATCACAGACGTATGTGGATACATCAAATTGATATATTACAAAACTACCTGTGTTTGGGGGGGAGGGGGAACCTATGTTTTTGGTCCTGGGTGCGGCCTTCATCTAGGGAAACCTACCAAACCCAGACATTTTAAAACTAGACACCCCAAGAAGTCCAGGGAGGTGTGACTTGCGTGGATCCCCCAACATTTTCTTACCCAGACTCCTCTGCAAACCTCAAAATTGGCTTAAAAAAGCATGTTTTCCTGACTTTCGGTTGTAAGTTCACCGCTCCAGCACAAAATTCCTACTCCCCAGCATTCCCCTCAGTTTCCCAATTAAATTACACCTCACTTGTGTGGGTCCCCAAAGCAGAGTCAGCCTAAAGATGTATAAAAGAAGAATATGTGCTTATCAACACGCTGTGCTGTCCTCATAATCTCTACAAGTTTGTGGCCTTTTTTCTGTTGCAGGCACCTGGCCCACCCACACAAGTGAGGTATCATTTTTATCGGGAGACTTGGGGGAACGCTGGGTGGAAGGAAATTTGTGGCTCCTCTCAGATTCCAGAACTTTCTGTCACCGAAATGTGAGGAAAATGTGTTTTTTAGCCAAATTTTGAGGTTTGCAAAGGATTCTGGGTAACAGAGCCTGGTGAGAGCCCCACAAGTCACCCCATCTTGGATTCCCCTAGGTCTATAGTTTTCAAAAATGCACAGGCTTGGTAGGTTTCCCTAGGTGCCGGCTGAGCTAGAGGCCAAAATCTACAGGTAGGCACCGTGCAAAAAACACCTCTGTTTTCTGTCAAAAAATAGGATGTGTCCACGGTGTGTTTTGGGGCATTTCCTGTCGCGGGCGCTAGGCCTACCCACACAAGTGAGGTATCATTTTTATCGGGAGACTTAAGGGAACACTAGGTGGAAGGAAAGTTGTGGCTCCTCTCAGATTCCAGAACTTTCTGTCACTGAAATGTGAGGAAAAGTTGTTTTTTTAGCCGCATTTTGAGGTTTGCAAAGGATTCTGGGTAACAGAACCTGGTCAGAGCGCCACAAGTCACCCTATCTTGGATTCCCCTAGGTCTCTAGTTTTCAAAAATGCACAGGCTTGGTAGGTTTCCCTAGGTGCCGGCTGAGCTAGAGGCCAAAATCTACAGGTAGGCACTTTGCAAAATCTGTTTTCTGTCAAAAAATGTGATGTGTCCATGTTGTGTTTTGGGGCATTTCCTGTTGCGGGCGCTAAGCCTACCCACACAAGTGAGTTATCATTTTTATCGGGAGACTTGGGGGAACATAGAATAGCAAAACAAGTGTTATTGCCCCTTGTCTTTCTCTACATTTTTCCCTTCCAAATATAAGAGAATGTGTAAAGAAGACTTCTATTTGAGAAATGCCCTGTAATTCACATGCTAGTATGGGCACCCCGGAATTCAGAGATGTGCAAATAACCACTGCTCCTCAACACCTTATCTTGTGCCCATTATGTAAATACAACGGTTTTCTTGATAGCTATTTTTCACTCTTTATATTTCAGCAAATGAATTGCTGTATACCCGGTATAGAATGAAAACCCACTGCAGGGTGCAGCTCATTTATTGGCTCTGGGTACCTAGGGTTCTTGATGAACCTACAAGCCCTATATATCCCCGCAACCAGAAGAGTCCAGCAGACGTAATGTATATTGCTTTGAAAACTCTGACATTGCAGGAAAAAGTTACAGAGTAAAACGTAGAGAAAAATTGCTGTTTTCTTACCTCAATTTCAATATATTTTATTTTTCAGTTGTTATTTTCTGTAGAGAACCCTTGTAGGATCTACACAAATTACCCCTTGCTGAATTCAGAATTTTGTCTACTTTTCAGAAATGTTTAGGTTTCTGGGATCCAGCATTGGTTTCACACCCATTTCTGTCACTGACTAGAAGGAGGCTGAAAGCACAAAAAATCGTAAAAATGGGGTATGTCCCAGTAAAAGGCCATAATTGTGTTGAAAAATTGGGTTTTCTGATTCAAGTCTGCCTGTTCCTGAAAGCTGGGAAGCTGGTTATTTTAGCACCATAAACCCTTTGTTGATACCATTGTCAGGGAAAAAAACACATGCCTTCTTCTGCAGCCCCCTTTTCAATTTTTTTTAAAAAAAACGACATTTTCACTGTATTTTGGCTAATTTCTTGGCCTCCTTCAGGGGAACCCACAAAGTTTGGGTACCTCTAGAATCCCTATAATGGTGGAAAAAAAGGATGCAAATTTGGGGTGGGTAGCTTATGTGGACAAAATGTTATGAGGGCCTAAGTGAAAACTATTCCAAATAGGCAAAAAAAGGCCTGGCACAGGAGGGGGAAAAGGCCTGGCAACGAAGGGGTTAATAAAATACAGTGACAACGCTTTTCGTTTACCATCAAATGTATTCACATTATTGAGGCCTTGCTAATGCTAAATGTAATAGCTTATATTTTATATGTGTTTTATTAAAATATATTAATTGAATGCAATGTCATGATTTTTGTGTTAGCATAATTGTGGCCTGCAGAGCTTGCATTTTGTAGTCACATAAATGTGTTGAATTCATATTTTTTCATAACATGAAGACTTCTTTCAGATTTCATTCCCATGAAAAGTAAACCCCGTTGTAACAGAGCTCATTGTTTAAATGTGGAAAGATAACAGCATAGGTTCATGGACTGAGATTGCATACATTTGTTTCAAACATGCATGGATTCACACAGATGGAAGATGTTCCCATGACAGACATGGGAAATTGTCAAATTATTGTAACCTGGAATCTGGTGATCACTTTTATTTGGATAATGCCTCTCCAACATGACATGAACTGATACCCTTGACAAATCAAATTGAGTAGTGAAATTTGAAATAAGGTTGGACATTTGAACTTTAGTTAGTCTTGGTCATTCTTGAGGAGTGGTGGTCAGTTCCCAGACACTTTCCTGATGCTTTCAGATGTCTTGATGATTTTGATATCTTGTTGATGAAGATTCCCTGAATGCTGTACGGTTAGAGAGGTATCTTCCTCTCTGCCATTTGCCATTGTCCCTTGAAATGCCCTTTAGGTTAGAAACTCCATTATGCTGACACTTTTCTTTTTATTATTTTTAGTTAGTGACCTGTATCCAGAGCTATCCTTTTTTCAAATTATTTTTGACCTTTATGCTTTTTGTATTTTACCCACATGTGTTCCTCCTCACACATGTACCTCCCTAATTTGGTTAGCTGTAGGGTTGACCTGTGCCCAGCCAAAGATTATTGTCTCTGATAAATTTGAATTGACTAATGATTGTAAATCCTGAGCAGTGAGTTCAATTTGTGTCTCAAATATTCTTATTATTGTTATGTATTATTTTGCTTGAATGCTTAATTTTATTAATGTTAGTTCGCCTGAATTTATTCCTACGACTTGGGTAAGTCTTGGTGATTATGTACCTTTATAACTTGGTTCTGTGCACTGTCTTCATGACATTAAGCCTGTGGTTGTAATAAATCCGTTAACTTTAGTCGTGATTGGAATTTTCCTTCTGTGGCCACATTGGCCATGGTATCTAAATTGTTTAGGGTGTTGATTAAATTTGTTGCTGGTTCTCCACACTAGCTAAGGGGTTCAAAGGTCTGTTGACCTCAATGAGCATTTGATTTCTGTGAAGGATGAAAAATGCGTCCATACGAGCATTGCTGCAACCAAAAACTGTGTTTAGGTGTGAGGAATGTTGAGTTCATTTTAACCCACTTCTTTTAAGATCTTTGTATTTGAAGTTCAGACATGGTGTTTTACCATTAGCTAAATTTACATTCTCCTTGTCATCTTTTCTTAAGTCCAAACTGTGTCCTTCTTGTGGTCTGGCAGAGTAATCAGTTGTATTTATTTGATGCTTATTACAGACCCGAAGCTAAATGGTTCGCCCCATTATGGTGGACCATGGACACATCGGACCAGGTTAATGCTTTAAGAATTTGTAAAACTGACACAAGAATGCACATAGCATTTGCTGTTTCTAAATGTTTGAATACAGCGTGGCCTAAATCAGTGGACAACACAAATGTCTGTAATGTATAACAAGAATATGCTTTTTAAGGTGTTTTTAAAATTGTAAATACATGTATTTGATTAACTACATTTGTTTGAGTTCACTTAGGTTTTAATGGGTTTTGTATGCTGTAAGTTATTGATGGATTTTATTATCCAAACTGACAATAAAGATGATCATCATGATAGTAGCTACTGTAGCATCTTTAGGGTGTTTTTTGTATAGCAGTAGTATGACGCTACTGCCCCAAGATTTTGACATCTGGCCTTTCCTGTAGCAGTGGTGTAAAAGAGGAGGTATGAAAATGCCTCATTAACCAGGTCCATTTTCATCAGTGGGGCTAGGATATGGTCTAGGCTGTTTGCTCCAGAGTATCGTGCCCCATGAATAAGGGCAGCTATCACTCCCTCCAGGTGGAGGGTGCCATATGCCATTTTTATAAGTATGTTGAAAAAAACCCTTATGAGCAGAGAGAATGCTGCTCAGTATTCTTTGAAGTGTGTAGGTATGAGAGGTAATTAGACCATTCCTGATATGGAATGGCTATCACTGAGGATCTTACTTTCCCGCCCACCCCTGGGTGTATAAGGCTTACTAACTTTGTCATTTCATGTTTTTGTTTCCTGGCCAATGACTAATACAGGATGAAGGGACCCCTGCAAGGCTTGGGTTCCTAAATTTTACCGCACCGGACCTTCCTTGGAGGTGGTGGGAGGCAGCGCAGTGTTGGAGGTTCACTCCTTTCTGGTCAAAATCCTCCTGATCTACCACGATGCTGGAGGCCCACTGAAAACATTTGTGGAATTGTCAGAGATATTGTTTGATATGTTGTCTGTCCTAGGGGTGTTCACCGTTTCTGTCCATGACATAATTTCCTGTTTCTGTTAGGCTTGAGCGAGGATATAGAAGCTGTACTTGTGAAGGCTGCTGCTATAGAATCTGGCTTCCAGCTACTCCATAACACTAGTTGCTGCTGGTGGGCGGCTCCAGCAGAGTCTGGGAAAAATGGAAAAGAAAAAGACAACAAAGGTGCTCTTGCCAGGGACTCCAGTTCTAGCACCCTTAATGCTCACCCGATAGGGGAGAGGAGGCAGACCAAAGTAAACAACAATCAGTGTAAAGTGCCATCTTCAGTTCCAATATAACAGAGGTACTACTTATCAGAGTCACATACATTAAAACTTTTGGGAAATGTTTTTATCATGTATATTGAGAGTTCAACAGTAATTATAGGAGAGATTTTAACACTTCTTTTGAGCCTTGTGGATTACTAATGGAGATACCAAAATAAAAGAATGGCTGTTAGGCTATCCTGGACTTAGTAGTGTCCCCTAGAAACAACGTTTCAAAGGCAGCTTAAAAATTAATTTATATCTAAGTATTCTATGGTGTCTGTACATGCAATGGTCACTCACCTTCAGTCAGTAAGCAGCTCCAACATTTAAAAGAAGAGAATATAAAAGTAATATCCACTACATACTACTTGATGTGCACCTATGGGGCAAAATGAATGAATGAATGAATGAATGAATGAATGATATTATGGCAATAGCAAAGCAGGAGTGTGACCATGATCCTTTATTTTTATATCTGGTTGGCACTCTAATGCCTGATACGTCAGACAGAACTAGCTAGTGGCTGACCCATTAATTAAGTGTAATAAGAGAAGGAATGTAAAATGTGTGAATATTATTAGCCTTGTTGCTATGAAATCCATATATGATGTTACCATTAAAACTTTGGATCTTCTCAGTACTAACTTAAACAATCCTGATTTACACTTTGAGGCTCATGGCTTATTGTTTAATCATTTAAAAGAGTTGTTCATTAAGAGCTGCAAAATGATGCCAAGCACACAAGGAACTAATGAATGGTTCAATTGTGAATACCATGCAAAAAAGCTAATTTTATAACTGAGATTAAAACTGGTGAAAGAGGTAAAATAAAGTCACTTTGTATCTCGCCTTTATGGATCTTAGCTGTGCTTTTGATAAGGTAAATCGGAGTAAGCTCTGGGAAAGGCTAACACGGCTGGGCATGGATCCCCACATTGTGGAGCTGCTTCGCTATCTTCATTCAGGAATTAATGCAAATGTGAGGGTTGGGCCACATGGCTAATGTACTGCGCCGTTTGAACTAAATAGGGACATGCAACAGGGGTGTGTTTTGGCCCCTACCTTTTTTCTGCTATACACAAATGACCAGTATGATTTTTTTAGCTGAAAGATGTAAGGATGCTCCCAAAATCAATGGCAAGAGTGTCCCGGTATTGATCTACGCGGATGATGCAGTTCTTATGGCCCGCACCATGAACGGACTACGTGAGGCAGTTAAAGCATATGAAACTTTTATGTCAGCCTTAGATTTAGAGATAAACTGTAGCAAATCACATTTTATGGGTTATGGCAAACCACTGAGTAGGGTGGGTGTGCTGAAGATTAATGATCAGGTAATTGGTAAAGTACTGGATTTCCCCTATCTAGGGGTGAATTTTGACGATAAGGGCACCTGGAAATCCTGTATCTCTAGGAGAAGGATGCTTTTTAATTCCACTGTCGGTGCCACGTTTGAGTTTGCTGCCATGAGGTGTAACAAACCTATTAAGCCCCTGCTTGAGATATATAGGCACAAAAGCCTTCCAGTTTTTCTGTATGGGGCCCCACTTTGGGGCTATACGGAAAATAAGGCCCCTATGATTGAGGAAAATCGATTTTGCAGAAGGTTATTAGGAGTGGGTCAAAAGATCTCTGGGTTTTGTCTGCATGTTGAGCTGGATCTGGATTTTATAGAAGATGCAATCAAAATAGTTCCCCTTTTATTGTGGATTTCTATTTGGACTAATGAAGTTGCATCCCTAAACAGGGAAATCCTGCGGGATTGTTTGCAATGCGATCAGGCGAAGGAAATTCCCTGGTTGGCCTATGTAAGAAAGGTAGTTAGCACACTTGGGCAGTTAGACATTTTTGATGCACCAGAGGGTTTAACCAGGTCTGATAAACGGTAGGTGAAGGAAAATTTCTTAAAAATCTCAGGGGCCAAGAGGGAGGAGGAGGAGTTAAGGAAAAAAATCAGTGGGGGATTTTATAATGATAAAGATGGGGGTGGGCCCAGAGGCCTACCTCCTGGAGGTGAAAATATATGGGAAAGGACCCTCGTTATGCAATTTCATTTGGGAGAAATTAGGAACAATTTGTGTTTTCCGTTAGTCCAGTTTGATCAAAATTCCATAAAATTGTGTCCATGTGACGGCGTATCCCCATGGACCCTAATTCACTTTACTTTGTGATTTTTATGCACCCTTCAGGCAACGGTATTAGGTCCCCCTGCTGAGGGACAAGGGTTTTGTGCAATATCTCCCGGACTTTTTGTAGCTGTGTATGACTTCTGATGCGTTGGTGTGGCAGGGGGTTGGTTCCTTTTTAAAGGGAGCTATAACATGGCGGAACAGTGTTAATTTTAATCTTTTTTTAGTGTTTATATACATTTTTATTCTATCTGGAACCATTAATTGGGCATTGAAATCCTGAATGTAATTCTTAAATGTTTTAAAAATAACTGGGGGCTATGAGGCATGAGAGATATGTGATGTGCTGCTTATTTAATTGTTTTTATGGTTGAAAATCTTTCCCCGAATAAAGTGACTTGATTGATTTGAGAGACTTTAAGAGTGCTTAACTGAAAGCTAGTAAAGTAGCTAAAGTGGAGTGAAAGTAAGAGACTGGGAACACTACCTCGAAGCTGCAACTTCTAACAATACAAATAGATTCTGGTATATAATATTGGTTGGGGGTGTTATAGACTATTGAGACCAGAAGTACACATCCAGGCTGGTGAGAGGGTGTCAAACCTTAAAACTCGTTACAATGAACCTCTTGTTAATTTTAACTTGGATTGTCTGCTGCATATTGCCCATTATGACTCCAATTTACCAAAAAGCTTCAAAGTTTCCTTCTCTTTGTCTGATACAAAAAAGACATGGATACCCATAAGGCCGTAAAAGAACCTGGGTTACAGAAAATAGCTGATCTTTTTTGTTTATGAACCAGTTTTCTGGGTTCCATACATAAATGCCATATCCAGTGCTGTAGCAACAGGTGCATCAATCTCTGACACATCGAGAGGGGCAGACATAGTGCCAATACATAAGAAAGGGTCTCTACTGATTCTGGAAACTATTGGGTAATTAGTCTGATTGACAACCTACAGAATGTATTTTGCAGGCAGGTCCTAGATAAGCTCTGAAAACAATTATAGTCTCAGTCAGTTTGAGGCTGAATTTATGGTTTTAGATCGGGAATAAGCATGGTTGATCAAGTCTTCTGCTTCCTCTTGATTAAATTGAAGGTGGTCGATATCAGCAGAGGTAGTCTTTTTGTCAACTTTGATGATCTGCTCACCACATTTGATAAGGCTCCAAGAATCCCTGTAGGTCTATAAGATATACTTAGGCAACTTTATACTGACAAATTTGCCCAGGTCAAGTGGGAACTAAAAGGTGAACTTGCAAGTAGAATTAATGTCAATAGAAGGGTCTGACAAGGTTGTGTCTTAGATCCCACTCTATCCCTCTATTTCTTAATGGTTGTGCTAATTTCCTATTTAATTGTACAAATGACTCCCCTGTTTTGGCAGGTAATAAGGTGCCAGCCCTCCTTTTGCAGAGGACAGATTATTAATTTCCAAGACCGTGAGAGGGCTTTTGATATTACTCAATATATTCTCCCTATTTTGTAACACCTAAAGGTAAGAGATTAATGCTCAAAAGACCAAAATAATGGCATTTAATCCTCTCAAAAACATAGAGGCAAGGTTGCGTTAGACCGGAGTACTACGAAAAAGAGTAAGGGAGTTGTATCATCTTGATGTAAGTATATACAACTCCCACTTGTGGTTTGAACAACTATTAAAAAGTATACTGTTACTGAAAAAACGGACCTTCGTCATTAGTCGAAATTGCGGGACAAGCTGCAAATCATCCAGTGTCCCTGGCCATAGAGATTTACAGAACCCAAGCTCCAAGTGCAGCAATGATTGGCTCTGAACTGTGGGGTTACTGTGATGTAAACGTTGAAAAAGCTGAGTGTTTTTAAGAGGTCCCTTTTTGAGGCTCTCTTAGAGTACCCCTTTACTCCAGATTAGACTTGGTTAGGCCATGAAATCCACAGCTGGGCATGTGAAATTAAGCACAATCCTATATTGGATTCCAATTTTGTCAACAAAAGATCTTGAGCCACACACTGAGGGCCTCTGTGATGTCATTGGGAGGCTGCTTATGAGTACCCTCACTGAGATATATAAGAAAGACATCAATAGAAATAGGTTTGTCGAATTGGGTCCATTACAAAATCATTTTTTTGATAAGTGCCCAATGTGTTATTGGAAGAGATTCTGGGACTGAACCTTTGTAAAATTGTAGCCATCCTTGTCCATGGGCCCACTGATTAACATATTCTTATCAACTAAATTGGACTACAAATGTGAAGAATATCTAAATCACACACCATCCTCATCAGCCAAAACTCTTTCTAAAAGTAAGACTGGGGGTCCAACCAATAACATCTTTTGCAAGCAAGTGGTCATCTTAGGGTCAAAATGCAGATGCCCAGCTTGTAAGAGCCAACAGGAAACTGAGGGCCATATCTTATTTTTTTGTAAAGCTAAAAATGAAGCCACTCTGTTGGTTACTTGAAATTAAGTATTATCAGGTTGCATTGAGAGTATGTATGTTTGATACCCTCTTTGCAATATCAAACTTCTTGCAGTCTGTTTGTATTTAAAAAAGTAAAGTGCTGAAACCAGGATTATGAACTGTACAACTGTTGTAGACTACATCAATAATTTATCTTAGGTACAAAATGTATTTTATAGCTGAGTTGTTCAATTATTTTCACTGACTACTCTTACCTATTTTAAAAAAAAAGTAAAGTATAATACTTGTCTTTATTTTTGTACTTGCCAATTGATAATTTGTACTTGCATCTCATCTGGCAAATAAAAAATAAGATTCATTTAGCATGCTTGGGAAAATAACAATCAACTGCTTCTCTCTCTTAAATGGTGATGAAAGGTAGGGAAATTTCTTTGTTAGTGGTGGACGATGGTGGTAAAATTACTCATACATATTTCAAAGTCTGTGATTATATTATCTTCACTACTATACAGTAGAATAATACATGGATACAACATTTTATGTATTCATTTATTTAATTGGGAGATTTAGAGAGCACTACAAGACATCAAGCTAGAAGCACAGCACTTGTTGAGTTGGTGTAAAGCAGATGATAAAGCGTTAAAGTGGATAGAATGTAGGTGTCGGTGGGCTTGTTTTAGACATCTAACCAGCCTAGGTGCAGTCAGAGACAGCTCAAGAAGTTAGCCATATGATTGTTGGAATAGATGTGTTTTAAGCAGCTTTTCAGATCTGTCAAAGCCTTGTGAGAGAATTCTAGAAGGAAGATCCTTAAGAGTTCATCCCTGGACCTGCAGAGGACTCCCAGAAGGACTGCCTGGTACTTCAGAGGACTACCCTACTTCTTGAAGTCTGCTTTGTACCTAAGTGGACCATTCTCCTGCATAAAGTATACACCATATACCGAGGGCCTGTAAATTAAATGCTACCAGTGGGACTGTAGCCCTTATTGTGCCACCCAACTAAGAAGCACTGTAAAATGTGTACCAGGCCTGCCATTGTAGCCTGAATGCAGATTCACACTGCCATGTCATCTTGCCATTTAAAACCCCCTCCAAGTCCTAAACTCCCCTTTTATTACATATTTGCCACCCCTAATGTAGGGCCTAGGTAGCCCATAGTGCAGGCTTCTGTATAATAAAAGGTAAGACATGCATTCCAATAGGATACCATTAGGTATTCCTTAGTACAGTTAATAAGCTGTAATTCCTAAATGAGAGAAAAGTCTGTTTGGTACCTAGGAAAGTCATATTTATCATTACAAGTTTGGAAATGCCACTGTTAGAAAGTTGGCTCTTTCCTGCTTTCCCTTTACACCTGCAGCCTGTCTTTGGTCACATGACTGGGTGTAACTGACAGCTAGGACTTTGTGAATTCCCTCCAGACAGGCACACAACAGTGGGATTAGCAGAGGCTGAGTGGCCCTTTAACACTCAGGATCGGGCGGAGTGGGGGCTGAGCTGAGCACAGCCCCACTTGCACCTGAATAGGCTGTGTCCTGTCTCCTCACAATGGGCTTAACAACCCTGTATTGTCAGAGTAGCCAGCTGAGAGCCAAAGCAGAAGAGACAGGAAACTCCTGAAACTTCAAAGAACCTTTCTGGAAACTTCTACCACCTTCTAGGAACAGGACATCAGGGTATAAAAATAGGGCTCTCAGACCCCCTCTTCAGTTCACTACTGGACCTGCAAAAGGACTTTCAGAGGACTGCCTACTGCTGTGACCTACTGTGCACTCTGCCAGACTGCTGCTGTACCTAGAAGGACTGCTTAGCTGCCTGGAGCCTGCCTTGAACTCTTAGAGGCCAGCCCAGCTGTTAAGCCCTGCATCATCACCTGCATCCAGGACTTCTAGAAGTGACTCCGTGGGCTAGTTTGCTAGCCTCCTGTTTAGAGCCACAGGGACATAACAGGCTCTCACTATCTTGAACCCTCACCTGGACCCAGCACAAGTCAGTCCTGAGCCCCTAAGAGGTCTCATAAAACACTCCTGGACCCTCGGTTGTGGTGCTAAAAGTGACCAGATATCTGTGGTTGGCACTTCTATCTTTTTGGCACCTATTTTGATCCTTAAACTTAAAATATTCCTAACTTTAGTTCTACTGATTGGATTTTGTTTTAGTGTCAAATAATTTATTAAAATTTACTCTAGCTTTCTAAACTGGTTTGGGATTTTCTTGTATTGTTATGTATATGTTTGTGTGCTGCATAAATACTTTACACACTGGCTCTGAGTTAAGCCTGACTGCTTTTTGTTCCAAGCTACCGAGGGTTAAGCAAAGGTTAATTCAGTGACTTTTTGTGGTTCACCCAGCAAAGGATTGTGGCTGTTGCTTGACCAGGGTTCACACCCCAGTCAACCATCAACCCAGTTTCTCACATTTAGGAAGGACAGTGTAGAGGATTTTACATTAGTCAATGTAGGAAAATGCCAGAAAGAGTATGATTGACATTTTCTGTGTGAGGTGGAATAGAGTGGAGTACACTTAGGAGTAGGCACATGTGATGGAAAACTGCTGTAACTATAAGGATTGAACAATAGGCTACTGCCAAACACCATACACAGATTGAGAGCTTTTTTCACTGGTTGATGTAGAGAAGTACCTTTTTGCAAACCAGTAAATCATAGCATAGGATGTTTTAATCTTCAAATCCTTTTCACTTAAGTTCTATTCTGAAATTGTTTCTGGGTAATTGAGAGAGTAACACAAAGCACTGAGTGATCACTTAGTGATTTTTCAGGAATAATTAACTCTAACAACAGATGGAACATATTAAATGAGGAGATTAGGTAGTCTGTTATGAAAGGGCAGTGTAGTGTGTGCTTTTGTTTGTTGGCTTGGCAAGTGAGTCCTCCTCCAACAGCATCTCTAGCAGAACAGACCTAAACTTGTTTGACTTATTGCTTTGTGGAAACACAAAGGGAGGGATACTCCAGGCCTCCTTCAGTTGTGCATGTCTATGGATTTCAAGGACATCGCCTGATAATTTAGCATTAAAATCACCAGCAGTTAGAATCTGAACTAGTTTCTTTTATATAGACAGTTTTAAAAATACCAGCAAGAACTGAATATAGTACAGCAATCTAAATCAGATTTGGAAGTACAAACACATTAAAACATGGCAGGTAAAATTATAAACCAGAGGTGACCCTGTGGGATTGAAGCTGAGACACTGTACACAATTATTGGAATGTTTTAGAGTAGTATATAGTTTCATGTATATTGTAGGAGAGGCACTCAGTCCTTCCACTTTTGTGACTTATTTTTTAATTTTTGCCAGAAGGCATTGTGCTTGGGTGCAGGCAGGATGGGATGGGGGCAGGATAAGCAGGGTGATCTAGAGTGGACCGATGTGTCCTCCTATAGTGCCAAGCATCAAAGTGATGGCAAGAGCACATGGAGGTTCAAACAGGCTCCCCACAGGCTCCGTGCAAAAGCATACAGAAGAGTTGAGTCGATGAGATGGGTGAGAAAATGTGGGCAGAATGTGAGAATGAGTATGGCGCACAGTCCACTAAGGGGCATGATCCACCTCTGCAGACCCCGTGCAGGTTCCTATGCGCTCTCACACTGAACACGTATGGCAGAATGAAAAGGCGGTTCTCTGTTCAAGAATTAGCCGCAAGCATTAAAACCAATGACAGGAAGTGGCCTGGCTACTTACCAGTACTATTCATTACTCCAAGACCAGGTCTTCGTCACAGTCCTTATATATGAGTTGATTTTTCAGCTCTACGGACATTGTTTACCTCCCCTAATTTAAATACTTCCTGTATGTATAACAAAGCCAAAGCACAGAAAAAATCAAAGTTGAGGACCTTCGCTTGATCTTCTAGAATTTTTGTCAGTACTCTGGGAATTATGTGGAAGGGGGGAAAACAGTATAGGAGTCCTGAGGGCAGCAGATTGATAAGGCATCTATTGCCCATGCTTGGTTGCAAGGAATTGAGACTGAAAAAACTGTTGAAGGAGAGTGTTATTCTCTGTGGCAGAAAGGTCCAGCCAAGCAGACCAAATCACCTTGTGACCCCTTGAAAGAGTAGTGAACACAGATAAGGGATACTCAGGAGGGAAATTTCTGAGTCAACCCCATTCTCCTTCTTTAGAAGGTATACTGAGATAAACGTCTACCCAAAGGAATATCTCCCAGGAAAGGAGAAACTTAGAGTCATGCAACACCCTGCAGGTGACTTATGGAGGACTTGATCAGTGGATTTTCGTTCTGGACACAAACCGCCTGATAGTGAAGAAGAGGACTGAACAGAAGAGCTCTTTGTACTACAGCCAATTCTTTCCACATAGATGAACTGTGCAGATCATGATTGGTCCATTTACCCTGGACTGTGGAACAGTTGAGTACTGATCCCTAATTTATTTTTCTTGCATCTGTTATAGTTACAAGGTTTGGAGTAGTCAAAATATAACCTCAGTCCTGGCTGGAATGGGCACACCTTCTGTGTTGTAGTATTTAGTTCCTTTAAATCCTGTGATATGGGACTCCAAAAGAGAAGGTAATGGTGTTGACCCTTTCTGTTCTGCCCTTCTGTATAGGAATTAGAGCCTTGAAATCATTGAAAATTGGACTCTAATAATTAAGACCGTGATGGCCTGAACCCTTTTTGTTTTTCTCTGGAATCATCTACAGATGTACAGAGGTATGCATACTGAAATCTGCATACATCTGGAACATCTTACTCTGCCTTGGAAAAAAGATGAAGAGGCTATTAGCCAATCATTTAGGTAAGATTTATACCTGAATAGCACCAGCATGTAAGATATCCACTAAAGGTGACAAGAGTTTGGTAAAAAACTATTGGGGCAGAAGCTAGCCGGAAGGGAAGGTCTTAGAATCTATAATGATTTCCCAGGACTGCAAAATGCAGGTACTTCAGGCAACTCAGATAGAATGGCACTTGGAGGTAGGTGTCCATCATGTCTAACGAAGCTAGGTGGTCACTGATTCTGATTAGGGGAAGAATGGCTTGAAAATAAACCATTAATGACTTGCAAACAGACTGAATGACTTGTGTGGAATGAAGAAATTCACCCCTTGACATCCAGGACAGAATTCTCTGGATGTCTTTTGTACCAAAAACAGTATGGAGTAAAATCCTTGAAAGCTCCCCACCTATTGCACCAGAATTATTCAATCTTTATTCAAGAGCAATTGAACGTCATCCAGAAGAGCCTGCAAGGAAACTGGATTCTGGAAAGGAGGAGTTAGTGGTAAATGATAATAAGGAAGTTTGTTGAAAGCTATCCGATAGCCTTGCAAGACTACCTCCAGAGCCCAGGTATCTGAAATTGATCTTTGCCATTGTAGTGTAGCCATTTTTAATATAGCTTCATGCACGTTAGTTTAACATACTAGGCCACTGTGCTCTTTGCCCTAGATAGATTTTATTTAGCCTTGCACTGTTATTTTACAATAACCAGTTTTACGGCCTTGTTTTAATTTCCTCCTATCACACTGTTTAGCTTAGTTAAGCACTGTGTTCTCAAACAATGCATTCTTGATCGCCCTGTGTTTCAGTCAAGGCTACAGTCTGGTACATTGCCGGTAAACATGGTAGACGTTTAGTCTCTCGTATTTGTAGAAAATACACATCCTTACGTAGGGACATTTTCCAAGAACATCTGTGTGTTAGTTATAAAAACACTTTCTAGTCCTAATACATGTCAGAGGGAGATTCCGACCAGGAACCTACAACTAGATGCTGACGGCACCGTTGCAGATGCTGATGCAGATTACGGGCCTTTGCTCAGGTATGAGTGTTGATGTCCTCCCGGGGGAACCTCAAAGGCAGGCTTAGAGCTTCACATGCTGTGCTCAGAATATAACTTAGAGAGAACATAATCTAGTTGCACTATGATAGTCTTATTCTTGTGCTTCACTCTCATCGTTACTATTTCAATCCTACTGTATTGTGTAGTTCTGGTTATTGCAGCTCACACTTTGCTATCTAAAATGCAGTCGTTTTATTAAACCAATCTTTAAAACTTAAACTGCCTTTGTCATTTCTATATGCGACCGTACTGTGTATGAGAGAACCGGTTGTGACCTGAGTGACCACGACTTCGATGGGAAGTACTAAAGATGTCATGCGCTCTGCTGCCCAATTGTCTCTTCCCTTTGGGAGAGATGAGGCACTGCTAGTAAGCCGGAGCAAAACCTGGATTTAGGGTGACAAGGGTCCTTCATCATGGGTCAGAATTAGTCCCCCACACTGCGAACGATCTTGCCGCCTAAAATCCAGTAGTCTCATTAGGATAATGAGAGCCTACGCGACACCATACTTCTTGGAAATGTAAGATACTTGACATAGTCCTGCTTTGTGGGGAGATGGAGGAGGGGTTACAAAATGCAGGTTGAAACTGAGACTTGTCAGCGAGAGCGGTTTATGAGCCGCCCTCTACCTTGAAAGTACTGGTTATTTGATTTAAAAGACCCTGGACCAAAAGCCCATTTATAACCGAAACCTCTGCTTCGAGAAAATGACTACACAGGAATCAGCTTGTTGTTTTCAACTGACTCTTCGATCGATTAATGATGACAATATATATGTAATTTTCACAGTATCCACTTTTGGCTGCTTTGCAAGTCAGCGATGGCGATATGAGACAGTGGTCCATGTATGAGGAAGATGGACGAGGAGGTAATGGGTCTGCACTTTTTATAGTAAGTCTTCATATATTGATTGCCCAATGTTTTTAAGTTGGCAGCAAATAATTGTAGAGCCTTTATTTTTAGTGCCATGCTATGTCTTGTCAAAGTCCTATCAACCTTATGGTAAATATTTACTTTTCAGATATGGTGTTAAGCCTGGGCCAATGTTTAATCCCCATTAAAAAAATAAAAATAAAAACTATGGGCCTTATTTACAAGAATCTGACGCATCGGCTCTGATGCGTCAGATTTTGCGTGCTGCCTAACGATGCCATGCATGCCCTGTATTTACAATACAGAGCTCCATGTTGCACATTTTCACAGATACGTCTAAAATTTGGACACATTTGTTGGATCTAACCTGATGCATAGCTGGACCAGGGTAAAAAAATGACACTACTCCATCAATGTGTGAAAGGCTCCCATAGGAAAAAGCCCTGCATCAGTTTAACTCCTGCTCTTAGCAGGTGTTACATTTTTGATGCAGTGAAGTTGCAGAACGACGCAGTGAAATGTAAATTTCACTGTATCAGTTCTGTGTGGCTTTTTGCCTGGGAGTGCCTACTTTGCATATCATTGCTGGTAGGTGGTGTCTAGGGGTGAAATTGACGCTAGAGGCCTGTAGCGTCACTTTGAAGATTTGTTTTTGTGCTGCTGCAGCATAAATAAAAATGACGCTGCAGTGGCGCAAGGGCCTTGTAAATAAGCCCTTATGTTTTAGACATAGTTACTGTGTTATTTTAGTTTAACAGAAAAAGTTGTCCAAATAAACTTTATTTTAAACTGACCAGAATTGTTAAACTGTCTGTGCACAGTCTTTAAACACAGCAAAGCCCCTTGAAATCACAGATTAATAATACCTTCACCCCAGTTCTTGAGGAAGGGAGTCCTGGTAGTTCTGTTCTTCAATTGGCAGTAGTATTAGCCTTCACCTTTTTCGCTAAGGTACTGAATTACCATGTTAGTTTGTCTCATTATACATTTGGACCCATTATTTATGGTCTTTAGGATCCCATCACGGAGTTTCCTCCATGTTGGGCTTTCCTCTAATGAGATAGGTGATTTGTTTTACTGCAACCAAGTTGAACTCTGTTTCCACTAAATCCAGGTATGTATTGTTCACCTGTGTGGGTAAAGGAGACATTCTCTGACAGTGTGCGCTTGATGGTATTCTTGTCGTGTTTTTGTAAACGCGCACAATTTGCAATTACTGTGTAAAAATAATTTTTGCTAATTTGTGTTTTTAATGATCCAGGAGTCGTAACCGATGAACTAATGATGTTGCACCTGAAAAGAGTTATCTCAGTCAATTAGAATGTTGAATAATACCATGAATAGTTAGACCACATTTTCGTATGATATGTCATAATTAGGTTTCACCTGCACAGTGCTTGCGCTGTGCTTGTGAAATCTATTGTATCAAATATAAATATTAAAAGGTGGTTACATCCCGCTCCCTTGCTTTTTATTGGCTCCTGTGCTTAACACGTACTTTTCCTCTGTTTCTAATGGATGTAGCATTATTTTCTGCATTTACCAATGCTTGTTCCTCGTGTATTTGCTCTTATCTGTGCCCTGAGGCCCAAGTACTTTGTTCATCTGCTTTGGTTTTGGAACTTCTTTTCTTAATTGAGTTGCTACTTTACACATAGAGTAAACCCTAAATAAGATATTGGAGAGCTTCACATGTACGGAGAGATTACGTGATTTGCACAGAAACACTAGATGTTGTGCCTCCCACCAAGACTCGAACCACGCTTTGAAGCCTGCTTGAAGATGGCTTGTGCTTCAGAGCTGTGCTGCAGGTGATGTTTCAAACTCCAGGTACAGAGAGCACTAGGGGCCGAGATGCTGACGGGGTCTAGTGGGCTGACGATCGGCTTACCGCAGGAGAGAGTGTTGGGTTCTGCTGTCTCTATCAGGAGTGCACTTGTTGGTGCTGTGGGCATTAAGACACAGTTTCTAAGCAGCGACTTGATGTCACCAATCCACCCTGCGTGCCACGACTCACACTAGGGCTGCGGGTGACAAGCAACCTGGGCATTGTTTAACACCATATTCCAGTGAAAGGGAAGGAACACCAGAACATTCGTTTTACTTGAGGCAGACTTCTGCTGCAGGCCAGTCCCCTCCTTTCTGAATCGGATGTAGCCATTGTGCAAGTCATATCACCCGAAAGGAAGTGCCACCACTTTTGATTTGCTGGACATTGATACTGTTGGAAAACATCCCTTGATTTTCAAACAATGTGTTCAGTTGCAATACACATTACTGCAATTGGCTTACTGATGCAACACTGTTGGGGACCATTACCAGTTTTTTTTTTTTTTTAAACAGCTAGTGGTCAAAGAGACTTTTTCCATGCTAGCGCTGCTGGCCTGCATTATCACAATACTTTGGGGCAAACGGTTATCTGTCTTTGCCAAACCCAAGCGACCCCTGTATCACTGGGTTGCTCCCCACACAGTGGATTGCCCCTACTTGTGTACTGCTTGCTTGAATTGGACCCGAGTAGTCCCAACATTGCTAAACTATGCTCCTTGCAGTCGGAGGAAATTACGCGCTGCCTCCTCCTGGAACTTAGCATAATTAATATAATAGAAGAACACAAGCACTCCTTTGTGCACCAACTTGCATACGTTTCAAATGCCTTAGTATTGCTACAACATATATTCAATGTTTATTTATGATATTCTTGTTTACATTACATCGATGATGTCTTTTAGTTGTACATTCTCATGCTATCAAAACCTTTGAATTGCTTTTTTGTTATAGATGAGTTTGTTTTTCACTTTCTGCAGTTGCTACCCATTATTTTAATTAAATGTATATATTCATTGTTTTTGTAAGAAGGCACAGTGTCACGAAGACAAACATAAAATATCAGTCCTACCAAACCTTCTACTCTTATTAGTACCAGTGAACACGATTAGTTTCCCACATGCCACTATTGTGAAAGGAATGTGAACACAAAGATGAGATGGCAATGGTAGCTTAATAAGTAAGCCTCGGAGAACTGCTAGGTGCATTGATCATTGAAATGCTCCCTGGACCTTTCATCCATTCAAGAATCGCAAAGCCCTTGGTAACTGGTTCAAGATGATAACATGAAAAGTTTGCACACACCAACACGGAGACCCTTCTCCACTCACCTCACTTAGGGCCAGATGTACGAAACATTTTGCATGGAGCAAACTGCGAAATTCGTAGTTTGCGCCATGCAAAACGCGCTTCGCGATACACATTCCCATTTTGTGAGTCTGTAACTTGGTTACCGACTCGCAAAATGGGAATGCGACTCGCAAATAGGAAGGGGTGTTCCCCTTCCTATTTGCGATTCGCATTGCGATGCAGAATTGCTTTGTGATAGCGAACGGAGTCGCAAAGCAATTCGCAGTTAGCACCCATGTGAAGTGGGTGCTAACCCATTCGCAAAAGGGAAGGGATCCCCATGGGACACCTTCCCCTTTGTGAATGGCTCTAAAAATATTTTTTCAGAGCAGGCGGTGGTCCTATGGACCACCGCCTACTCTGAAAAAATTAAACCAAATGGTTTCATTTTCCAGAGTGTATTGCAACACGTTTTCCTTTAAGGAAAACGGGCTGCAATACCAACAATAAAAAAACTGCTTTATTAACAAAGCAGTCACAGACATGGTGGTCTGCTGTCTCCAGCAGGCCACCATCCCTGTGAGTGCAGGGAATCGCAAGGGGGTCGCAAATTGCGACCCACCTCATTAATATTAATGCGGTGGGTCTTTGCTATCCCCTTGCGATTCGCAGATGGTGTCAGGGACACCATTCTGCATATGGGTTTGCGAGTCGCAAATTGCGAGTCGCTCAGACGCGCAATTTGCGAGTCGCAAACCCATTTCTAACTACATCTGGCCCAAAGCTTGCCAACACTCGTGGTGCAGCAAGGTCAGAGATGTTTTTACATTCTTTGATTAATGCTGAGAGCTCCAGCATGTTTAGACTGGGTCGAGACCATGGACATCCATTTAAACAAATTTCTACACTGCCTGTCCCGATGCAGTCATCACAACTCGAATCTTTGTGCTGGAAAATGGGAAAACAACAGGGGATAAAACAGAATGCATCCCAGATCTCACTTTGTTAACACACTGTTAAGTAATTATTGCATTCTACAGCCCCCACTGACCAACAACAGACAAGCCACCTCCTCAAAGGTTCTGAAAGGCTTATTCAGCTGGATATAATTCATTTTGTTGCACTCAGCTGTGGCCATACGCGGCTAGCCATTCGGCTTAAAGGCTTCATTGTGAATACCAATGTACACATTGTCCATGTTAATGATCTTGTTAATTACTGGTACATTTATCAAATGCAAAATATACTTGGTCTGGCACTCCTCTGGCCCACCAATCACGATCTAGCCCTGCAAGTGCATGCAGCAAGGCCTCTAACAAGGGCCAGGCTGTTTATGGAAATACGTTATTACTCACTCAGGCTGGAATGTTTCTCAGTATGTGTCCTAAAGTTTTCAATACACTCTGATCTTCTCACACAGCTCTTCTCCGAGGCAAAGAGCAGCGGTGAGGGGAGCTGGCCATAAAGCATTGCAGTTTGCCTTTAAGGCAAAGGTTGAAAGGTTGCAACAAGAAAATGCTCTCAACATTCAGACAAACATATACCGTGCTTGTTAGGTTTTGCCTACACAGCCCTTGTGCTGTGCTTGTTTGGTTTGTCCTCCAGCCTTTACCTAATCTCCCCGTGGCTGCGCGCATTTCAAACGTGCTTGGCTGCTGTGTTTTTTTTGTTGCCCTCCGCCCTTTACCTCATTTCCCCGCATTATTTTACCACCAGTTACTGCACAATATATTGGCTTTCTAAATAAACAAGTCATAACACTTTTATGGAGTTTCAGTAGCTTATATTGCACAACTGCTTGCCAAGCTAAAACTTACAATAACACAAAAGTATTATTAATCACAAAGGCAAAACCTAATGCACTTACCAGTGCTTATTTTTTCGTTTTTGTTTTTTAATGGATGCAGTTACTGGTGTTCTTTACAACATGCTCCTGCTCATTCTCCCTCTCAGTCAGAGTCCTGCTGGAAAGCCATATCTCCTTGTTTTCGCAGAGCATCATGTGAATGGCATAAATGTATTAGCGAAACACAACATTGTTAGATAGTGTGTCCTGTGAATTGTTTCCATCGTGTAATCAAAGCATAATTTTCAAGACTTCTGCTGAAAGTATTAGGGTAGTTGTGAATTCTATGAGCCATTGTTTAAGAAATGGTTCTTTTGTATTAAACATCTCTGGAGGATAATTGCTGAAGAAGCAAACAGAAGCACTTCTCTTACCTTAAGAAAAAGGTTAATGCTAAATTATTGCAGTTTTTAATTTTCAAATTGTTGTTTCTGATTTGCCAATGCGACATTAACCATGACCCTAATATGCTGATTTTGCATAATCTATTAATAGCCTGTTGATTATCTATAAAACCTCTGGGATTCTGTCTTTATGGGGATTTCTTTTACCTTTTTTCTTGTAGGCAAACTGTCATGCTGACAGTACTCACTACAAGTTGACACTTAGAATTTTTGCTTCGATTCTCCCTTACTAGGAGTTATATAGTTTTATGATTTTTGTAGTTATCTGTACTTCTGTGATAGGGCCTTCATGGCAACTCAGACATTTTTCTCTGTACTACATTTTGATTACTGTTTAACTCTGCTAAATGGGGTTTTCCTGATGAAGAGTGTAGCCTCTAACTGCTAGATCAACGGAAGACCCTGGATCCAAATTATTTTGGTAAAAAAAGTAGGGTGATCAAATATTAGGGTTCAGGTGAATATTGGGTGTTCCACCCCCACAAAGTTGGTAGCAGAGAATGTTTAGTGTTGGAGTACCTCTTCTTTAAGGGGCCACCACAAAAGTTTTGAAGTTGTTTTTTTTACCATAAGTGCCTAAAACAAAAGAGAAAGGAGTTTTGCCAACTTCCCAGTGATGGATTTTCCTGCGCGGTGACAAGCTGTACTCTGTGTAGTCCTAAATGAACTTGGAGCGTGAGTATGAATATGAGAGCTTGAATGCGTGAGTTTGTGAGTTTTCTGATGATGGATTTCTGTTTTGTGGTGAGTTGTTTGGCTATGTGATGATGACGGTGTCTTTCACTGGTTGGCTAATTACTCTTTTGATGTTGTATTATTCGTTTTCGTGAACCCATCTAATGTTGTTTTGTTTATAGGCAAAAATTATGTTGGTTATCTTATTTCATCGAAAATGTAAGATCATGAGATATTTTTACCTTATCTGTGTAGTGGTGTTTAGAGTGAGGCACCACTTACACATTGATAGAGACCTGCACTAACACATTTCATTTTGCATGTTTGTGAAATTCATTTGGGTTACCATGCTTCCCCTGAGTGCCTGGGATGTATAGCATTACCTCAAGAGGTAGAATTCTGCTGGTCAGATGTTTGCCTACCAAGAAGTCTGCAGGCTGTTTGAGATTAAATCTTATTTTCTAGTACTGTTTTCCTTGCTCCCTGGAAATCAGGTTTTCACTTTTGTAAGTATTCTGACTAAATGTTCCTTTCTACTGTAAACAAACAAGGGGTTTATTGATTCTAAATGCTTATAATGGTTCTGTAGTTGTTTTCTGTTCACTGAGAAATTGTGCTCTGATTGGCTGCTCAGCCAGGGAACCGTGCTGGGATTAGTGTGACATCACCACTAGCTGTGCTTTGATTAGTTGTTTGTCAGTATAGCCAATCTGTGATAGGTTGACCTTTGACAGAGCTGCACTCTGATTGGTTGTAGTGTTATTTTGAAGTTTTAGGTTGTTTTGAGCTTGAGTAAGTGTCAATATGGATGGAGTATTTACATAACTTTAAACTAAAAAAGAGAAAAAACTTAGAGAGAGTTAGAAACTGCCAAAGGTGGCCACACCAGCATGGCAATAGAGAAAAAGGAAGAGAAGAAGGACAGATCTATTAAGAAATTCTTCAGGGGCTCGTTAGAGGCTAAAATGACTAAAGCTTGGAGAATGAACAAAATGGAAAGGGTTAAAGCATTTCCTGCTATTGTTACAGAAACAGAACAGGTGAAAACAGACAAATGGAAAGAAAAAAAGATGGTGAAGAATTAGATCATGATGATGACAAGTTCTTTAGTGAGTTGCTGATTTTGAGACCTCGTCTGAAGGCAGACAAGCAGAACCGACCCAAGCTACTGTTAGGGTTGCGCAGGGGGAGGCAGGGCAGCAGTGCAAACTCCTACTGGAGTTGTACATAGTGCTCCATCAGAAGCTTCAGTCTCAATGGCACTGCCTAGTACAAGTGGGAAAGGTATAGCGAGTGATTCAGAAGTGGGACCAAGTACAGTGGCTGAGTTTCCCTTCAGAGAAGTACGTGGACACAATGTAGTGCATGTTTCTTGGACAGGGGTGGATTTGTTTGCTTGCACGTATAATTTATCAAAGTTGAGAGAAGACCTGGCAAAGTGGTATGATGATATTCATAAAGTGACAAATCTTTCTACAATGTTAAGAACAGATTTGAATTCATTGTTTGAAATAGTTTTTTTTAGGAGATTTGTGGCTGGAGTGTAAGTTGGTTGCAAGGTGGCCGACACAGGAAACATCTAGACAGGGTCCTAATAATGCACCAATAACATATGTGGCTTAAAATCATAAGGCAGTGATTGAGCATTTGAAGAAATGAGTACCAGAAAGGGATATAAATTGGGAAAAGAATTTGAGGACAGCACAGGAGCTTAAAGAGCCACAGCATTGTTATTATAAGAGGTTGATGCAGATATTCAAAAAGCATAGCAAAGTGGAAAATCCAGAGAAAGATGGTGTTGGAGGATTTTTTTCTCCTTTTGTGAATGGGACTTAGATCCAGGATTAGCAATCACATTCAGCAAAATGAACTGTACTGGTTGACAAAGAGCTTTGATAAGATTTTGAAATTGGCTTAAACAGTAGTGATAATCTTTAAAAAAAAGAAAAAAGCTGAGGGAGAAATTGACGATTGCAGAAATAAAAAATTAGTAAGAAATGGTATGAATGGAATGAATCAAATGGTGCAATGACAGATAAATAGTTTGATTGGGAATTCTGAAATGTTGAAAAAGACTACAGCTTGTCATTTATGTGGGTGGATTGGGCATTGGAAGGGAGAATGTAGGCAGAATCCAGACAGGATTCAGGACAATATTCAGCAAAAAGTGCAAAGAATTAATGTGATGACAAATATGCAGAGAATGAGACGGAATATGCAGAGTCAGAAAATGTTTTGAATGCCGGTAGCATCAGCTCTGACAATACAGCAGAATAGAAACAAAATGCTATATAATGCGGGTTGCCAACAAAATGCCATTATCATCACTGATGAGTCTGCAGGCACCAGTTTGCAATTACAGTGACGGAGAAGTCAATGGCCATCCCGTCTCATTTCTGATTGATTTAGGGGCTACCTGGCCTACAGTTCATTGTATGGAACTTCTGAACCTACCCCTCTCAGAAAGAAAAGTTCAAGTTGTAGGGAGCAGCAATAAACACATTGTTAATCAAGTTTCAGTAGACATGCCAGTTAAAATAGGAGAGATGTGAAATAAACATCAGTTTATTCTATGTGATTCAAGCTTAGTGAACTTGCTTGGAAGGGATGTTCTTTGCAATATGAGTTTATTTATCACACACCGATTAATGCAGCAGTAGAAATACAAGATGAGGATTCACTTTTTAAAATCAGTGCAGAGAATACCAGAGTTGAGATGTACCCAGTTTTGTCAAAATAAAATCTCCTTCCTGATTTAAGTCTCACTGTCACAGAAAAGGTTTTGGATTTTTCAGGAAAGAAAATTGGTTTGATCAAGATGGCAGAACTAGTGAAAATAAAAGTGAACCAGATACATTATTCCTTAGAACTAGACAATTCAGATGAACAAAAAAAAGGCTGCAGAGGGAATGAAACCAGTGATTGAGAAAATTATTGAGCAGGCAATCCTTCAAGAGGTCCTTGGCAGTCCAAGCAATTCTCCTGTAATGGGAATAAAGAAACCCAGGGGCACGTAGAGAATTGTTCAAGCCCTCCAAACGATCAATAAAATTGTGGTTCCCTGTTGTCTTGTGGTACAGAAGCTAGCAGTTATATTGTTCCAAATTCCAACAGAGGCAGAATGGTACACAGTCATCAACTTGTACCAAGTGTTTTTTTCAATACCATTCCATGAGGATTCAGAGTTCCTCTTCGATTTTCAGTTTTGAATAAAGTTCTTGTGTTGTGTAGAGTCCCATAAGGGTATAAAGAGAGTGCTTTAGTTGTTTCCAAATTCTAAAGAAGGATTTAGTGAAGTTGAAATTGCTATGTAATTCAATCCTAGTCCAGTCTATAGGTCACCTTTAATTGGCATCCAAAACAAAAAAAGGCTTGAAAACTTGATACAATTGCATTATTTAATCCTTATACAGCAAATGGGCATAAGGTCTCCTCAACAAAATGCTATATTGAGAGAAGGAAGTTCACTATCTCAGACACGATATTGAAAAGGGTGATCCTGAAAGAATGCGTTTCGAAATTCTGAAATTGGAAACCCTAGACTACACTGAGGAAGGTACGGAATTGTTGGTAATTGTCGTCGGTGGATTCTAAATTGTTCCTAGATTGCAAAGCCTTTAGTCAGGCTGACATTTAATGATGTTCAGGATCTGGTACAATTTGATGACAAGTGCTTTAAATCATTTAAGAAAATTAAAGAGAGTTTGTGTTGCACGCCCACAGTCAGGATGCCTGATTACAATATGATTTTCTATTTGGTTTCTCATGCAAAAAATGGATGTCACTTTTAATACTTGCTCGAGAGACTTATACGACCGATTACTTATTTAACAGGAGTGTTGCATCCAGTTGCTGTAAGTAAGTGAAAGAATTGTGATGGGCCATGCCCACACTCTGTTGAAATGATTTAAACAAGAATGAAAACACAGCACATTACAAAGAGCAGGTTGATATGATATGAGCAGGTAATACTTGGAGCAGATAAAATTTTAGCTTGAAAGTTGAGTGTCCTGAACCCAGCAGCACTGCTTCCAATTTCAGACAAATGTGAAGACAGGGAAAATATTGTTGATGACAAATTAGAGTATGACTGTACCAAGCTGACAGAGTTAAGCACAAAGCCAAGACCAGATATTAGGAAAGTTCCATAAGAGGACTCGGATTTGACATTGTTAGTAGATAGTTCCTATATAGGGGATGCGTATGGAGGCTTGAGAGCTGTGTTTGCAGCATGTTCTGTTTCAGAAGCTTTGGAGGCATCCTCCTTACCAAATGTGACTTCGGCACAAATAGCCGAATTATTTCCTCTAATGAGAGCTTGCTGCTTGCCAGAGAATTTGAGTGTGACTATGTATACAGATAGCCAACATGGATTTGGTATTGTGAATGACTATATTCAGCT
The DNA here is from genome assembly GCF_031143425.1 of Pleurodeles waltl. Taxonomy (NCBI): domain Eukaryota; kingdom Metazoa; phylum Chordata; class Amphibia; order Caudata; family Salamandridae; genus Pleurodeles; species Pleurodeles waltl. Next base: position 439,175,554 of record NC_090446.1, on the reverse strand, counting down.
CTGGTTACAAAGATGAATTATGACATCAAACTGTTTGCAATTCAGAAACCAAAAGAAGTGGCAGTTGTAAATTGTCAAGCCGATAATGCTGCCAAAGATGTGCTAACAGCAGCAAACAAGTATCCCCTTTGGTAAAAATACATTTGCTGTAAAAAGAACAGATAAAAGAGAGCCTGAACAAAATATGAGATCAAATAAAAGTCAAAGTTCTGAGAGAAGCAAGTAACAAAATACTGTCACTGAAGAAGTAAGGGCTAAGGAAAGAAGAAGTAAGGGCTAAGGAAACTCCCAGAAAGAGCACTTGTATGAAGAAACATTGTGAGCAAGAGACGAAGTCAGCCTGGGAGACCTGTGAGAGTGTAGCATCAACTGGTAAAAGATCAGCCGGAAGGAGAGTTCCTAATCCGAAGTATGAAACTCTGGAGCGGGTGAATCTAGCTATAGTATTGGAAGAGGATACTAAAGAACATGAATATTTCCAATTGAATAAGTGCCATGATATTTTTGAAAAACGATTCAGATGATCTAAAGACAGCTTCAGAAGAAGAACAACCTTGAGGGTGAGGAGACTTTGGCTATTGAATTTAAATGAAAATTCCAACACTAGTGAGAATTTTGCTCTAAGACTGAATAAAAGTAAGAAGAACACACAGAGAATTATTATTTTTGTATGAACTTGATGTTGATTTCCAATTTTTCACATTAACATGTACTGAAAGAAGAATTGTTGAGAAATGAACTTGATATTTTGCTGTTTTCTTTGTGCCTGTGCTGTAAGGGGGACGATACACAAGAACAAGATTTTTACAACAAGAATTTTGTTTTTGTTTTTGGTCTCTAACATGAGGATGGTATACAACAGATGCTATACAATTTTAGGGATTACATTAACTTTAATATTAGTGATACTAGTTGGCCTGTTGGTGTGCTTAATGGCTTTTGAGTGAAATGTTTCAAAACATATAATTAAGAGGCTGCAATTAGAAAAAAGACAAGAAATGAGAGTACATGAAAAGCATTTAATCAGTGGTTTTAGAGATAATGGTGGTCATTAAAGCCCTGGCAGACGGTGTTAAAGCGGCGGTAAAACCCCCAACAGGCCGGCGGTAAAAAAACTGCAATTACGACCGTGGCGGAAACCGCCAACAAAGACAGCCACTTTAACACTCCGACCGCCACGGCGGTACATACAAACAGCGCGTCGGTCACCGCCAACAGACAGGTGGGAGACAAAGTACCGCCCACAGTATTACAACAGTCCAATCCGCCACCTTTTCCGGGGCAGATTCACCGCGGATAAAAACACGGTGGAAACAGGAATTTGGAAGGGAAAACACTCAACTCTACACACCCCACGAGGATCCAGGACACCATGGACCCGGAACTCCAAATTCTCCCTGCGATAGTCTTCCTGCTCCTCTACCAGGAGCACGAACGCCGGCGGCGAAGACTACCGTGAGTACTGCACCTACGACACAGGGGAGGAGGGAGGGAAAAAACAGGGACACACACACACGCAACACCCCCACCCTCACCCACTACAACACACACAAATGCATATCAATACATCACAGTAACACCCCCCAAAATCCCCGGAAGAATGCAAAGACAATAGAAAATTAGTGTAACCATTGTAATATATTAAAAACAAGTAGGCAGAAGTATATATATACATCATGTACAAAATAAATACCAAGCATAGTAGTCCAGGTAATGCACTAAGATAGTCCGTGGAACACTGGGACCACACGGTATGGGCGAGGCCCACACAAGATCCCCGACCATGACGGAGAGAACACTTCAGGGGCATCAGATACCAAGAAAACAGGCACCTAAGGGGGAGGTAGAGGGGGGGCACCTCAGCCGCTTGAGTGCACAACGCCAAATCCACGAGGGGGCCACATGCCCACTGTTCCATCCTGGGGAGTGCAAAGCCACAGTCTCTCAAGTCTCTACAGTGGGTGGTCTGCCCACTGTTCAATCCTGGGGAGTGCAAAGCCACAGTCTCCCAAGTCTCTACAGTGGGTGGTCTGCCCACTGTTCAATCCTGGGGAGTGCAAAGCCACAGTCTCTCAAGTCTCTACAGTGGGTGGTCTGCCCACCTTTCAATCCTGGGGAGTGCAAAGCCACAGTCTCTCAAGTGGATGTCAGTCTCCACTGGTTCTGGAGGGGGCATGGTGCCCAGAGTGCTTCATCCTGTTAAGGACAGAGGTAGTGGATGACAGTCTCCACTGGTTCTGGAGGGGGTATGGTTCCCAGAGTGCTTCATCCTGTTAAGGACAGGGGTAGTGGATGACAGTCTCCACTGGTTCTGGAGGGGGCATGGTGCCCAGAGTGCATCATTCACCCCGTGACGGATTCAGTTGCGTCAGTGCCCCTGCCGCTCATGGGCTAGCGGTGCTTGAGATGGCGGTGCCCTGTTCAGCGTTGCTTGAGATGGCGGGGCCCTGTTCAGCGGTGCTTGAGATGGCGGTTCCCTGTCCAGCGGTGCTTCAGATGGCGGTGCCCTGTTCAGCGGTGCTTGAGATGGCGGTGCCCTGTTCAGCTGTGCTTCAGATGGCGGTGCCCTGTTCAGCGGTGCTTCAGATGGCGTTCTCCATTGCAGGGTCTCAGCTGCTGGTGGTCCTTCATGGCCCAACAGGCCTTTTGCTGGCGGTCCTTCATGGCCCAGCAGGCCTTTTGCTGGCGGTCCTTCATGGCCCAGCTGGGCTTGTGCTGGCGGTGGCCTCCTGGGCAGCTGGGCTGGTTCTGGCGGTGGCCTCCTGGGCAGCTGGGCTTGTGCTGGCGGTGGCCTCTTGGGCAGCTGGGCTTGTGCTGGCGGTGGCCTCCTGGGCAGCTGGGCTGGTGCTGGCAGTGGCTACCTAGGCAGCTGGGCTGGTGCTGGCGGTGGCTTCCTGAGCAGCGGGGATCATGGCGGTCTTCTCCGCCGTGCAGCTCTTCCCAGACTTGCCGGGTTTCTTGTGGCCCTTCCCCACCTTGGAAGGTGTCACAGCTGACTCCACACACCCAATGGGACCCTTGGGAGCGGTTTGGTGGCTGGAGTCTTCACCCTCTCCCGCCGGGCACTGGCCAACTTCTGATGCTTCACAGGTGGGGGACTGTCTGTGCTGTGGCTCCGTGCCACACTGGTTGCCCTGGTGGCCGGTGCACTCCAGATTCCGGTGACTACAGGCACCACTGGTCCCGGAGATGTAGTGGCTGAGTTCCTAGTTCGGGACCTATGAGACGGACGGGGTGGGGGAGGTGTGGGAAAGAGGTCAAGGTTGGATAGGAAAAGTTTTTGGGACACACTGGGACGGGTAGCTGGAGGGGGTTTGGGAGTGGAGGAAGAGGTGGTGGTTGTAGGAGGTGTACGTTTGGTGACTTTGGGTGCATGTGCTGGAGGTTGTCGTGAGGTGGATGACTGTTGGGTGGGTGTGTGCCTGCGTTTGTGTATCTTGGGAGTGGGCATCACAGACACACTGGGAGAGGACACAGGGGACGTGTGACTGGTAGTGGGGGTGGTGACTGCATGTGAGCGGGGTGTGGTGGTGGGTGTGCTGGAGAGGGACATAGTAGCTGTAGAGGTAGTGCATGCAGGTGTGAGTGTAGACGAGACTGGGAGGGAGGAGGGAGACGAGGAGGAGGGGGACACAGTGGAGGCAGTGGATGTTGGTGTGTCTGCATGTGTGTGATGCTTGCGTGAGTGCCTGTGGGATGTGTGGTGCTTATGTTTGCCTGAGCTTCCCTTGGGTGTTGACGTGTGTGCATGTTGGTCTGTAGGTGTGCTTGGGATAGGCTGAGGTACAGGGGATTGGGTCGGGGTTGAGGAAGTTGGAGGGGGGAGGCTAGAGACGGGGACAATGGCTGCCATCAGTGCTGAGGCCAGAGTCTGAAAAGCTCGGTGAAGGGCCGCCTGACCAGAATGAATGCCCTCCAGGAATGCATTGGTTTGTTGCAACTGCCTCTCTACACCCTGGATGGCATTCAAAATGGTAGACTGCCCAATAGTGAGGGACCTGAGGAGGTCAATGGCCCCCTCACTGAGGGCAGCAGGGGTGACTGGGGCAGGGGCTGAGGTGCCTGGGGCGAAGGTGATGCCCACCCTCCTGGGTGAGCGGGCACGGGGGAAAGGCTGAGGGGCTGCTGGGAGGGCGGTGCTGGTAGGGGGGTGGCAGCTGTACCTGTAGATGCGGGGGGCACAGATGTTGCCGCCACCACAAGGGAGCTCCCATCAGAGGATGAATCCGTGTCGCTGGTGTCAGCTCCTGTCCCTGCCATGGAGCTCCCCTTGGTGACTTCAGACTCAGTAGTATCGCCCTCCAGGGCCATGTGGGATGCAGCTCCCTCGTGCTCTGTTGCCACTGCTCCTCCGCCTGATGATGCTAATGCACACAAGAACAGGGAGGCCACAAAAAGGGGGGGGAACAACAGAAGAAAGACATGTTGAGTGCATGCATTACCGCTACCATTGGTGGACACAACAGACACAGAAGCCCCCTGCACTACGCCGCGCTCTTGGGCTCCACTGTTCAATTTATGGGAAATTGCCTACAAGGCTATGGACGACATCTGCACACATAGATGACACAGGGGCATGACTAGCTGTACTTTGCACTCTACAGAGGTGGGCTGGGGTGCCACATGGCCTGATATACGGAGGGGCCTTGCCTACGGAACTCGCCCTGGCCTAGGGAAACCCAATGCCTTCCCTCCCCCACCCAGACACCTCCAATACGCGCAAAGTCAGCAGAATGAGAGTGTACTCACCCCCTTGTGGCTGCTGTGATGCCCTCAAGCACCCATCCAACTCCGGGTAGGCCACCGCCAGGATCCTGAACATCAGGGGGGTCATGGTGCGATGGGCACCCCTCCCACGTTGGGAGGCCATCCCCAGCTGAGCCTCCACCGTCTTCTTTCTCCAGCTGCGAATGTCCTCCCATCTTTTCCAGCAGTGGGTGCTCCGTCTGTGGTAGACCCCCAGGGTCCGGACGTCCTTGGCGATGGCACGCCAAATATCTTCCTTCTGGTGGGTGCTGACCTACATGAAATCTACAGGGGAAAAAGAGAAGTTATTACCAACTGCACCGTCGAAGTGATTGGTCCCCATCCCTACCCTTGCCTTGTGGCACATGCATTCACCGTCTTTCATGCATGCAGCACTCTCCCCCCTTCCTTCTTACATCCAGCCCTCTCCACACAGGCATAGCCCATACAGCATGATACCTGTGTACTTACCTGTTTGTCTGGAGGACCGTAGAGTAGCGTGTACTGGGGGAGGACCCCATCCACGAGTTTCTCCAACTCCTCCGATGTGGAGGCAGGGGCCCTTTCCCCAGACAACCGAGCTATTGACTCTTCCAGACCGAGATCACAGCAGCACTTGCAGTGTAGGTCCTCTCCTGTTGAAGATCAGGTATCGAGTGATTGAAGTGATAGAAAATGGCGTCACGTCCGCGGCGGTGCGTACCGTCACCGCTGGCGTACATCGCCATTGCCTCCTGGGACCCATAGGGTCCAATGTTAACCAATGCAGCATTGCGCTGCGGTCTTCGACCGCCTACCGCGATGGTGTACAACGCCAGCACAGTTACCTCACATCCCATTGTCCCACTTTACAGGTCACGCAGCTGCCATTTCAGGGGCCGACATGGCTTCATTTCCAACTGCTTCACTCATACCTAGGCCTAGACTCCACACATATACAGGCCACCTTTTGTGTATGATAGGTGTTCTGTGTAAACTGTGGGTACGTACCTCTGAGTTGTTTGACTCTGTGCTCGCTGTTGTCTTTCATAAGCACCATCCGCTGGGACATGTGAGGAGATGGCGGCATCCTCCAGTGTACCGACCGTTGGTGGACCTGTCAACAATGGAGGAGCTACATTTGATTATCACATACAGGCTTGACCGTGCCACAATCCAGGAACTGCGTACCCAGTTGGAGGCAGACCTGATGTCAGCAATCCTCCATCCCACTGGAATCCCCCCTCAAGTGCAGGTGCTGTCAGTGCTCCATTTCCTTGCAAGTGGTTCCTTTCAGACAGCAGCGGCCATGGCATCAGGGATGTCCCAGCCTATGTTTTCCAACGTATTGTCCAGAGTGTTGTCTGCCCTTCTGAAACACATGCGGAGCTACGTTGTTTTCCCTCAGGTGGAGGATTTGCCTACAGTGAAAGGGGATTTCTATGCCCTGGGACACATCCCCAACATCATAGGTGCCATTGATGGGACACATGTGGCTTTGGTACCCCCCCACACGAGTGAACAGGTGTACAGAAACTGGAAGAGTTATCATTCGATGAATGTACAGATGGTGTGTTTGGCAGACCAGTACATCTCCCATGTGAATGCCAAGTTCCCTGGCTCAGTGCATGACGTCTACATCCTGCAGAATAGCACCATCCCTTATGTGATGGGTCAACTCCAGAGGCACAGTGTGTGGCTATTTGATGAGCACCTGGAAGCAAGTCAGTGGGAATGGTTGTCTGGGTATATCCCTCCAGGTTAGTGCGTGTCTAACAGTTGTCCCTCACCATTTGCAGGTGACTCTGGTTACCCCAACCTGTCACGGCTACTGACCCCAGTGAGGAATCCCAGGACAAGGGCAGAGGAACGCTACAATGAGGCCCATGGGCGAACTAGGAGGGTGATCGAGCGGACCTTCGGCCTCCTGAAGGCCAGGTTCAGGTGCCTCCATATGACAGGTGGATCCCTATTCTACTCACCAAAGAAGGTGTGCCAGATCATCGTGGCCTGCTGTATGCTTCATAACTTGGCTTTGCAACAACAGGTGCCTTTTCTGCAGGAGGATGGTCCAGATGGCGGTGTTGTTGCAGCTGTGGAGCCTGTGGACAGTGAAGACGAGGAAGCAGGGGAAGAAGACATGCACAACAGGGACTCAGTGATCCAGCAATATTTCCAGTGAGACACAGGTAAGAATACAAACCTGCCTACTACATGTACTTTAACACTACTACCTCTCTACTGTGTGTCGTTTTCACCCAGTGTATGGTCACTGAGTTGTCACTTTCCCTTACGATTTCACAGATGTGGGTCCCACTGTGTGACATCTGCTTAGGTTCCTCATGGACTAGAGCTGTGTGACATAGGTATGTTGACATTACAATTGAAAGAGCATTTTGTCACTGTAATTGCTAATACACTATTTCGAAATCACAGACAGACTCCAGATTGTTTTGTGATTTAAGTGTGTTTATTTAAGTGCTCAATATTGGAGGGGGTAGTGAAATGGTGAGGGGTGATGGCAGAGGAATGTCCATGGCAGAGTCCAGTCTATTAGTCTCACAGGTGCATTGCACATATGGGCATAGGAAGTGGAGCTGGGGCAGTTTCAGTATGGACAGGGTGACAAAGTGGGACAGTAGGAGACAAGTCTCATTTCTTGGCGGGGGTCTATGCATCGTGCTCTGTCTTTGTCCTGGATCTCAGGGACCATTTGCGGGGTGGTTCTCCCTCTGCAGGGGGTGGGGTGCTGGTGTGGTGGTCCTGTGGCGGGGCGTCCTGTCCACTAGCGACGGCGGTGGTGGGCAGTTCATCGTCCATGCTAGTGTCAGGGGCCCCTTGTAGTGCCACAGTGTCCCTCCTGGTGTTCACAAGTTCCTTCAGAACCCCTACGATGGTGCCCAGGGTGGAGCTGATGGTTCTGAGTTCCTCCCTGAAACCCATATATTGTTCCTCCTGCAGGCACTGGGTCTCCTGAAACTTGGCCAGTACCGTTGCCATCGTCTCCTGGGAGTGGTGGTAGGCTCCCATGATGGAGGAGAGGGCCTCATGGAGAGTGGGTTCCCTTGGCCTGTCTGCCCCCTGTCGCACAGCAGCCCTCCCAGTTCCTCTGTGTTCCTGGGCCTCCGTCCCCTGGACCGTGTGCCCACTACCACTGCCCCCAGGTCCCTGTTGTTGTTGGGGTGGTGGTTTATCCTGGGTTCCCTGTAGTGGTGGACACACAGCTGATTGACGTGTCCTGGGGACGGAGGTGTGGGCCCGCTGGGTGGGTGCTGTGCTGGTGTTTCCAGAGGGTGGAAGGTCTGTAGTGGCCTGTGACTGGGTGATGGGAACCGACTGTCCCGTGGTCCCCGATGGGCCGGGCTGGTCATCTAGATCCAGTTGGACAGAGGTGCTGTCATCACTGTGGGCCTCTTCTGTTGGTGGTGTGGACATGTGTGGACCCTCCTGTCCAGTGACGTTGGGTAGGGGTCCTGCAGGGGTATAAAAGGATGGTTATTACATCTGTGTGTGTCATGGTGTGCAATGGGTGGGTGACCGTGTACCCCAGTGCTTGCATTCCTGTGTGAGACCTTGTGTGAGGATGGTTTAGGGGATTGTATGGGTATGTGCAGTGGCCATGCTTTAGTGATGGGTGTCCATGCTTTGTTGTTGCATGCAGGGCTTGGTGTTGGGATGGGTGGTTTGTGATATTGGGACATATGTGAGGAGTTGGGTTGCTGGGGGTGAGGGTGAGGGTGGGGGTATGTGATAGCATGCAGGTAGGGTGCGGGTTGTAATAGTTAAGATTTGACTTACCAGAGTCCATTCCTCCACCTACTCCTCCGAGGCCCTCAGGATGCAGAATCTCCAATACCTGCTCCTCCCATGTTGTTAGTTGTGGGGGAGGAGGTGGGCGTCCGCCGCCATTCCTCTGAACCGCCAGGTGGTGTCTTGAGACCACGGAACGCACCTTCCCCCATAGGTCGTTCCACCTCTGCCTGATGTCCGCCCGATTTCTTGTGTGCTGTTCCACTGCGTTGAACCTGTCAACTATTCTTTGCCATAGCTCCATCTTCCTTGCAATGAAGGTGTGCTGGACCTGTGATCCGAATAGCTGTGGCTCTACCCGGACGATTTCCTCCACCATGACCCTGAGCTCCTCCTCCGAGAACCTGGGGTGTCTTTGCCGTGCCATGGGGTGGTGTAGGTGATGTGTGGGGTGGAGTGTGTGGTGATATATGTGCTGTTATGTACTGGTGTGTTGTGTGAGGTGCGTGGAAGTTCTGTGGGTGATGGTGTTGTGTGCCTGTGGTTGCTATTGTTCATGCTGGTGCTCTCTCTCTGGCCTTCTTTCAGAATTTTTTGTCGTGGGGGTTTGTGGGTGATGTGGGTGTGTGTTTTTTATAGTGGTGTGGGTGTGTGGGAGTGGTGTGGGTATGTGTATCAGGTGTGTGTATTTGGAATTGTCCAATGTGGTAGTGTTTTGTAAATGTGTGTGTATTTTGAGCGCGGCGGTGTCTACCGCCAATGGAATACCGTGGTTGAAAGACCGCTGCGTGGATTCGTGTGTCGTGATAGTGTGTGCTTATTCTGTTGCCGTGACAGTGGAGGTTTTGTTTTCGCCAGTTTATCACTGACCTTTTGTGTGGCAGACTTGTGTGGGTGTCTGAATTTTGGCAGATTCCGAAATGTGGGTCATAATAGCTGTGGTGGAATTCCGCGGCAGTGTGTTGGCGGTCTTCTGCACGGCGGTAAGCAGCTTTTACCGCCAATGTTGTAATGACTGCCAAAGTGTATTCAGGAAGGATCAGAGAGTATGTTGAGATAATGAAAATGAAAAACTGTTTTGTGTTCACTTTTCCTCCTGTTTCAGCTGGAAAAGGAGCAACATAAGAGCAACTAGAGCTTTCTTACTTACTCGCCTGCAATGTGTTTGTTGTTATGCTATGAGGAGTTTCTTTCTCCTTACCTGACTGATTATAAATTGGCACTGTAGAATTTAATAATTAGTGAAAATGATGAAGAGATAAAATATGGTAAATATATGAGTGGCTAAGTCGTATTGGTAACTGAGTTTTGCAAGCTCTCCTAACACAAATAATAATATTGTTGATTTGTGAAATTTCTGTCAATTAGAACAGTAAATAATATCACGACTAGTTATGTCACACTTTCGCATGATATGTCATTATTTTTAAAAATAGAGGCAGTTTCTGGTTTTCTGTTCAACATGCTCCTGCTCTCCCACACACACACACAATCAGTGTTCCGCTGCAAAGCCTTATCTCCTTTGTTTCCGCAGAGCATCAATAAATGGATTAGGAATATACAGCTTTAGGAGGCTGGCCTGGTTTGTATTGGGTACCTTGGGTACTTACACCTTATACTAGGTCCAGTTATCCCTTATTAGTGAAATATAGTAGTGTTCTAGCACCTTAGGCTGATAGAGGTAGCTATAGTAGAGCAGCTTAGGCTGACCTAGGAGACATGCAAAGTTCATGCAATACCACTAACAGTTATACAGCCTTTATACACAAGTAAAGACAATACTCAGTGTTACCAAAAATAAAGGTATTTATTTGGGTGGCACAGTACCAAAAATATCTTAGAGACAATCCTCCTTCTGGAGGTAACTATTATACACAATATATACACTAGACACCAAAATTAGACAAGCAGATAGTCATGGAACAATGCAAACATTAGGCAATCATATATAATGCAATGGGAGAGAATGGGTCTAGTGGCAACACAAACCATATACTAAGGAAGTGGAATGCGAATCACAAATTCCCCCCTAGACAAGTGTACTGTGTGCACAACTGCTGGATTATTGGACCCGAAGACATGCAAAGGAAGGGGACCAAGTCCAGAAGTCGAAAGAAGTTCCAGGAAGGACAGGAGCCCCTGCCAACCCAGAAGAGGGTGCAAAAGAAGAGTCCCCGGTGAGTCGAAGACTGCAGGAATGCACCCTTGGAAGATGCCAGCGGGTTCCTGCATGATGCAAAAGATGTCCCACGCCGTGAAGATCGTAGGCAGATGTGATTTCGGGTTTGAAGTCACCAACAAGCCTTGGCTACGACAAAAGTGTGTTTTGCGTCAAAATGGCGCTGGATGGACCCAAGAAGGACCTGGGGGTCTCAACACTGTGTGAGGAGGAAGAGGAGGATCTCAGCACGCTAGAGAGCCCTTAGGATGCCAGCCAGCACCCCCAGGAGTTACAGGATCTGGGGACCAAGGAGATGCAAAATGCGGTTGATGCAGCACAACAAAAGAAGGTCCCACGCTTCCGGAGAACAACTCAGCGAGTTGAGCATCACAGGATGGCGTGCTGGGGACCTGGGCCAAGCTTTGCATGAAGGAATTTTGCAAAGAGTGCATAGAGGCCTCAGGATATGAAGAAGATGCAGTACATAGGGGTACCGTTGCTCTCAGGGAAGGCAAGGTCTTTCCTCCTCCAAATTGCGTCAGCAGGACCTCAGGACAGTCTATGTCAATGATGTCCACCCTCGGGGGCCTTAGGAGCAGGCTCGTTGCTGTGAGAGGAGTCCCAGGGTACCGGTCGTCGTCTTGGAAGGTGCCTGCTTGGAGCAGGGGAGCGACTCCATCACTCCACGGGAGATTTCTTCAGTCCTTCTGGTGCAGGATGAAGACAGGGAGTCCCCTAAGCATGCACACCATAGAAACTGTTGCAGTTGCTGACTTGGAGCTGAGGTTGCTGAAGAAAAGTGTCTCTTGTAGACACTTTGTTGCAGTTACAGCGTTTCTTGGAGAAGGCCGTGGTTGATCCAAGGTCAGAAGAGTCTGAAGTTGTTGTAGAGGATTCCTGAAGGAAACATGCAAGCAGAATCTGAATAGAACCCAGAGGAGAGACCCTAAATAGCCCTGAGAGGGGGATTGGCTATCTTATCAGCTAAGGACCTATCAGGAGGGGTCTCTGACATCACCTGCTGGCACTGGCCACTCAGAGGCCTCTGAAGTGCCCCCACACCTTGCAAAGCAAGATGGCGGAAGTCTGAGACACACTGGAGGAGCTCTGGGCACCACCCCTAGGGTGGTGACGGACAGGGGAGTGGTCACTCCCCTTTCCTTTGTCCAGTTTCACACCAAAGCAGGGGAAAACGGGTCCCTGAACCGGTGTAGACTGGCTTATGCAAGAAGGGCACCATCTGTGCCCATCAAAGCATTACCAGGCTGGGGGAGGGCTACCCACTACCCACCCCCAGCCTGTAACACCTATTTCCAAAAGGAGAAGGTGTAACACCCTGCTATCAGAGGAAATGCTTTATTCTGCCTTCCTGGGACTGGGCTGCCCAGGCCCCAGGAGGGCAAAACCCTGTCTGTGAGGTGGCAACAGCTGTAGCTGCTGTGCAAGCCTCAGAGAGCTGGTTTGGCAGTACTGGGGGTCTATGGTGGAGCCCCCAGGATGCATGGAGATGGCTCCCCAATACCAGATATGGAATGGGGGGACAATTCCATGATCTTGGACATGTTACATGGCCATATTCGGAGTTACCATTGTGAAGCTACATATAGATATTGACCTATATGTAGTGCACACGTGTAATGGTGTCCCCACACTCACAAAGTCCGGGGCCAATGGCCCTGAACTATGCTGGGGCACCTTTGCTAGAGCACGGGTGCCCTCACACTTAGCAACTTTGCACCTAACCTTCAGTAAGTGAATGTTAGACATATAGGTGACTTATACGTTTCTTAAGTGCAGTGAAAATGGCAGTGAAATAACATGTGCGTTATTTCACGCAGGCTGCAATGGCAGTCCTGTGTAAGGGTTTGTCTGAGCTCCCTATGGGTGGCAAAAGAAATGCTGCAGCCCATATGGATCTCCAGGAACCCCAATGCCCTGGGTACCTAGGTACCATATACTATGGACTTTTAAGGCGGGTCCAGTATGCCAATTGAAATTGGTAAAGGAAGTCACTGGCCTACAGTAACAAATTTTAAAGCAGAGAGAGCATAAGCACTGAGGTTCTGGTTAGCAGAGCCTCAGTGAGACAGTTAGGCACAACACAGACATATACATTAGGCCATAACTTATGAGCACTGGGGCCCTGACCAGCAGGATCCCAGTGAGACAGGCAAAACCATACTGACATACAGGTAAAAATGAGGGTAACATGCAAAAAAAGATGGTACTTTCCCACACAACCCCCCCCCCAAAGGGAGGGAAAATAAGGCTAACCTTGCCCAGATGAGTCTTCATTGTCTAAGTGGAAATATCTGGAGAGTCCCTCTGCAATGGAGTGGGTATTCCCAGGTTTATGTTCCACTGTATAGTCCATCCCCTGTTGGGAAATGGACCACCTCAACAATTTAGGGTTTTCACCTTTCATTTGTGTAAGCCATAATAGAGGTTTGTGGGCTGTCTGAACAATAAAGTAAGTTCTAAACAAGGGGGGTCTCAGCTTTTTCAGTGCCTAGACCACAGCAAAGGCCTCCATCTCTATAGCAGACCAATACTTTTCTCTAAGTATCAACCTCCTTCCAATAAAAGCAGCAGGTTGATCCTGGCCCTCTGAGTTCAGTTGTGATAGTACAGCCCCTGCCCTACCCCAAATTCAGAAGCATCTATTAGGACAATGAATTTTTGGGAGTAGTTTGGGCTGTTCAAGACAGGTGCAGAGCACATTGCCTGCTTAAGCTCCTCAAAAGCTTTCTGACAGCTAGCTGTCCACAATACCTTTTTAGGCATTTTCTTAACCCCTTCGCTGCCAAGCCTTTCCCCCCCTCAGGTGCCAGGCCTTTTTTTGGCTATTTGGGGCAGGGCGCGCTTAGGCCCTCATAACGTTTTGTCCACATAAACTACCCACGCCAAATTTGCGTGCTTTTTGCCAACAGCCTAGGGATTCTAGAGGTATCCAGACTTTGTGGGTTCCCCTGAAGGAGGCCAAGAAATTAGCCAAAATAGAGTGAACATTTTGTTTTTTTAAAGAAAATGGGAAAAAAGGGCTGCAGAAGAAGGCTTGTGGTTTTTTCCCTGAAAATGGCATCAACAAAGGGTTTGCGGTGCTAAAATCACCAGCTTCCCAGCGTTCAGAAACAGGCAGACTTGAATAAGAAAACCCAATCTGTCAACACAATCTTGGCATTTTACTGGGACATATCCCATTTTTACGATTTGTTGTGCTTTCAGCCTCCTTCCAGTCAGTGACAGAAATGGGTGTGAAACCAATGCTGGATCCCAGAAACCTAAACATTTCTATAAAGTAGACAAAATTCTGCATTCAGCAATGGGTAAGTTGTTTAGATCCTACAAGGGTTTCCTACAGAAAATAACAACTGAAATAAAAAACTATTGAAAATGAGGTGAAAAAAACAGCCATTTTTCTCTACGTTTTACTCTGTAACTTTTTCCTGCAATATCAGATTTTTTAAAGCAATATACTGTTATGCCTGCTGGACTCTTATGGTTGCGGGGATAGATAGGGCTTGCAGGTTCATCAAGAACCCTAGGTACCCAGAGCAAATAAATGAGCTGCACCTTGCAGTGGGTTTTCATTCTATACCGGGTATACAGCAATTCATTTGTTGAAATATAAAGAGTGAAAAATAGGTATCAAGAAAACCTTTGTATTTCCAAAATGGGCACAAGATAAGGGGTTGAGGAGCAGTGGTTATTTGCACATCTCTGAATTCTGGGGTGCCCATACTGGCATGTGAATTACAGGGTATTTCTCAAATAGACGTCTTTTTTACACACTGTCTTATATTTGGAAGGAAATAATGTAGAGAAAAACAAGGGGCAATAACACTTGTTTTGCTATTCTATATTCCCCCAAGTCTCCTGATAAAAATGGTACCTCACTTGTGTGGGTAGGCCTAGCGCCCGCGACAGGAAGTGCCCCAAAACACAATGTGGACACATCAAATTTTCCCAAAGAAAACAGAGGTGTTTTTCGCAAAGTGCCTACCTGTGGATTTTGACCTCTAGCTCAGCTGCCACCTAGGGAAACCTACCAAACCTGTGCATGTTTGAAAACTAGAGACCTTGGGGAATCCAAGATGAGGTGACTTGTGGGGCTCTCACCAGGTTCTGTTATCCAGAATCCTTTGCAAACCTCAAAATGTGGCTAAAAAAACACTTTTTCCTCACATTTCGGTGACAGAAAGTTCTGGAATCTGAGAGGAGACACAAATGTCCTTCCATGCAGCGTTCCCCCAAGTCTCCCAATAAAAATGGTACCACACTTTTGTGGGTAGGCCTAGTGCCCGCGACAGGAAATGCCTCAAAACACAAAGTGGACACATCACATTTTCTCAAAGAAAACAGAGGTGTTTTTTGCAAAGTGCCTACCTGTGGATTTTGGCCTCTAGCTCAGCCGCCACCTGGGGAAACCTAGCAAACCTGTGCATTTTTGAAAACTAGAGACCTAGGTGAATCCAAGATGGGGTGACTTGTGGGGCTCTCACCAGGTTCTGTTACCCAAAATCCTTTGCAAACCTCAAAATGTGGCTGAAAAAACACTTTTTCCTCACATTTCGGTGACAGAATGTTCTGGAATCTGAGAGGAGCCACAAATTTCCTTCCACCCAGCGTTCCCCCAAGTCTCCGGATAAACATGGTACCTCTCTTGTGTGGGTAGGCATAGTGCCCGCAACCAGAAATGCCCCAAAACACTATCTGGACACATCAAAATGATCAAATACAAAACTACCTGTTTTTGCGGGGGGTGCACCTGTATTTTTGGTCCTGGGCTCAGCAGCCTTCTAGGGAAACCTACCAAACCCAGACATTTCTGAAAACTAGACACCCGAGGGATTCAAGTGAGGTGTGACTTGCGTGGATCCCCCAATGTTTTCTTACCCAGAATCCTCAATAAACCTCAAATTTAGCTAAAAAAATCACATTTTCCCCACATTTCTGTGTATGATCACTGCACCGGGACAAATTTCCTACCACCCAACGTTCCCCTTAGTCTCCCGGTAAAAATTATACCTCACTTGTGTAGTGGGTCCAAAAGGGCAGTTTGAAACAAAACATTTTTAGGCTGACAAGTGCAGCAGAAATTTTATTGGTATAGATGAGACAATGCTGGGAGGTAGGAATTTTGTGGATTCCTGCAGATTCTGGAAGGTTCCATCACAAAAATGTGGGAAAAATGTGTGCTTTCCAGCAAAGTTGCAGGCTTGCAGGGCATTGTGGGTAAGGACATGGTGCGGGGTGCATGTGAAGCACACCACCCTGGAATCAATTAGATGTTTAGTTTTCAGATGTGTCTAGGTCTTGTGGATTTTTCTACGTGGCAGCGTCCCAAAGTAAAAAAAAGTGCAGCCCTCACCATTCCAAGTGGGACAATTTTGAGAGTTACCAAGCTCTCATGGCCCGAATGTAAAACAAAAACCAAAAAAATCTAATTTCCTCTTGCTTGCCATGGGATAAGATGTTTTAGTGTGTGGGGGAGAGCTGAATGATTGTTAGCCCCTTCAGTTCGGGTGTGGGCATAACCAGGCCCATACTGGTTGGTAGTCACCACCCCACTATTTTATTTTTTTTATTTCATGGCATCTGTGGATCTGGGTAAGTGCCCCATCTGCCCACTGGTGGGCAGAACAACTTTGGCCCCATTTATTTGGGGTGGGGGTATGGCCATTACCCCACCCTCTCATTTCGAAAAAAAAATCTTCCCGGTCTCTGGTGAGCTTTCTGCCCCCCCTTGGGGGCAGATGGGCCTTCCATAAATAGCCCAATCAGATATGGCAAACAGTAATGTGTGAGAAAGTAGCCTCTTTCTAGCCTTGTTACCCCCACATTTGGCCTGTTTGTGAGTGTATGTCAGGGTGTTTTCACTGTCTCACTGGGATCCTGCTAGCCAGGGCCTAGTGCTCATAGTGAAAACCCTATGTTTTCAGTATGTTTGTTATGTGTCACTGGGACCCTGCTAGTCAGGACCCCAGTGCTCATAAGTTTGTGGCCTATATGTATGTGTTCCCTGTGTAGTGCCTAACTGTCTCACTGAGGCTCTGCTAACCAGAACCTCAGTGGTTATGCTCTCTCATTTCTTTTCAAATTGTCACTAACAGGCTAGTGACCAATTTTAACAATTTACATTGGCTTACTGGAACACCCTTATAATTCCCTAGTATATGGTACTGAGGTACCCAGGGTATTGGGGTTCCAGGACATCCCTATGGGCTGCAGCATTTCTTTTGCCACCCATAGGGAGCTCTGACAATTCTTACACAGGCCTGCCACTGCAGCCTGAGTGAAATAACGTCCACGTTATTTCACAGCCATTTTACACTGCACTTAAGTAACTTATAAGTCACCTATACGTCTAACCTTTACCTGGTAAAGGTTAGGTGCAAAGTTACTTAGTGTGAGGGCACCCTGGCACTAGCCAAGGTGCCCCCACATTGTTCAGGGCCAATTCCCTGAACTTTGTGAGTGCGGGGACACCATTACACGCGTGCACTACATATAGGTCACTACCTATATGTAGCTTCACAATGGTAACTCCGAATATGGCCATGTAACATGTCTATGATCATGGAATTGCCCCCTCTATGCCATCCTGGCATAGTTTGCACAGTCCCATGATCCCAGTGGTCTGTAGCACAGACCCTGGTACTGCCAAACTGCCTTTCCTGGGGTTTCACTGCAGCTGCTGCTGCTGCCAACCCCTCAGACAGGTTTCTGCCCCCCTGGGGTCAAGCCAGGCTTGTCCCAGGATGGCAGAACAAAGGACTTCCTCTGAGAGAGGGTGTTACACCCTCTCCCTTTGGAAAATGGTGTGAAGGCAGGGGAGGAGTAGCCTTCCCCAGCCTCTGGAAATGCTTTCTTGGGCACAGATGTGCCCAATTCTGCATAAGCCAGTCTACACCGGTTCAGGGGACCCCTTAGCCCTGCTCTGGCGCGAAACTGGACAAAGGAAAGGGGAGTGACCACTCCCCTGACCTGCACCTCCCCTGGGAGGTGTCCAGAGCTCCTCCAGTGTGCTCCAGACCTCTGCCATCTTGGAAACAGAGGTGCTGCTGGCACACTGGACTGCTCTGAGTGGCCAGTGCCACTAGGTGACGTCAGAGACTCCTTCTGATAGGCTCCTTCAGGTGTTAGTAGCCTATCCTCTCTCCTAGGTAGCCAAACCCTCTTTTCTGGCTATTTAGGGTCTCTGTCTCTGGGGAAACTTTAGATAACGAATGCAAGAGCTCATACGAGTTCCTCTGCATCTCTCTCTTCACCTTCTGCCAAGGAATCGACTGCTGATCGCGCTGGAAGCCTGCAACACTGCAACAAAGGTGCAAAGACGACTACTGCAACTCTGTAACGCTGATCCTGCCACCTTCTCGACTGTTTTCCTGGTGGTGCATGCTGTGGGGGTAGTCTGCCTCCTCTCTGCACTAGAAGCTCCGAAGAAATCTCCCGTGGGTCGACGGAATCTTCCCCCTGCAACCGCAGGCACCAAAAAGCTGCATTACCGGTCCCTTGGGTCTCCTCTCAGCACGACGAGCGAGGTCCCTCGAATCCAGCAACTCTGTCCAAGTGACCCCCACAGTCCAGTGACTCTTCAGTCCAAGTTTGGTGGAGGTAAGTCCTTGCCTCACCTCGCTAGACTGCATTGCTGGGAACCGCGACTTTTGCAGCTACTCCGGCCTCCGTGCACTTCCGGTGGAAATCCTTTGTGCACAGTCCAGCCTGGGTCCACGGCACTCTAACCTGCATTGCACGACCTCCTAAGTTTTTCTCCGGCGACGTGGGACTTCTTTGTGCGACTTCGGGTGAGCACCATTTCATGCATCCTCGTAGTGCCTGTTTCTGGCACTTCTCCGGGTGCTACCTGCTGCTGAGAGGGCTCCCTGTCTTGCTCGACATCCCCTCTCTCTCCTGGTCCAATTTGCGACCTCCTGATCCCTCCTGGGCTACAGCAGCGTCCAAAAACGCTAACCGCATGATTTGCAGCTAGCAAGGCTTGTTGGCGTTCTTTCGGTGGGAAAACACTTCTGCACAACTCTCCACGGCGAGTGGGATCGGTCCACCAAAGGGGAAGTCTCTAGCCCTTTTCGTTCCTGCAGAAACCTCAGCTTCTTCTGTCCAGTAGAAGCTTCTTTGCACCCGCAGCTGGCATTTCCTGGGCATCTGCCCATCTCCGACTTGCTTGTGACTTTTGGACTTGGTCCCCTTGTTCCACAGGTACCCTAGATTGGAAATCCACAGTTGTTGCATTGTTGGTTTGTGTCTTTCCTGCATTATTCCTCTAACACGACTTCTTTGTCCTTAGGGGAACTTAAGTGCACTTTGTACTCACTTTTCAGGGTCTTGGGGAGGGTTATTTTTCTAACTCTCACTATTTTCTAATAGTCCCAGCGACCCTCTACAAGGTCACATAGGTTTGGGGTCCATTCGTGGTTCGCATTCCACTTTTGGAGTATATGGTTTGTGTTGCCCCTATCCCTATGTGTCCCCATTGCATCCTATTGTAACTATACATTGTTTGCACTGTTTTCTAAGACTATACTGCATATTTTTGCTATTGTGTATATATATCTTGTGTATATTTCCTATCCTCTCACTGAGGGTACACTCTAAGATACTTTGGCATATTGTCATAAAAATAAAGTACCTTTATTTTTAGTATAACTGTGTATTGTGTTTTCTTATGATATTGTGCATATGACACTAGGTGGTACTGTAGTAGCTTCACACGTCTCCTAGTTCAGCCTAAGCTGCTCTGCTAAGCTACCATTATCTATCAGCCTAAGCTGCTAGACACCCTATACACTAATAAGGGATAACTGGGCCTGGTGCAAGGTGCAAGTACCCCTTGGTACTCACTACAAGCCAGTCCAGCCTCCTACATAATGTGTCCCATGGGGAGCGACCCTTGCCCAAGGGTCTGCCCCCCCAAATAAAACACACACATACACACACACCAATCCCTGGTGTCTAGAGGTTTCTGCCCCCCTTGGGGGCAGATTGGCCTAACAAAAATAGGCCGATCTGCCCCGGGGGGGGCAGAAATGACCTAAAAATTATTTGCCCCTCTATGGAGCGACCCTTGTCCAAGGGGCCGCTCCCTTTATCAGAAAACACAAAGAAACAAAAATCCCTGTTATCTAGTGGGCATTTCTGCCCCCCCGGGGGCATAACGGCCTAATTATATTAGGCCGATCTGCCCCCAGGGAGGGCAGAAACGGCCTAAGCACAATTTGGCCCCCCAGGGAACGACCCTTATTAAGCACATAAAAGGAAAAAAAAATCCCTGGTGTCTAGTGGGCATTTCTGGGGGGGCAGAAATGACCTAAAAATCATTTCCCCCCCTTGCCCAAGGGGCCGCTCCCCTCATGTAAATATTTTTTTTTTTAAACGAAAGTCCCTGGTGTCTAGTGGGCATCGCGATCGGGCAGCAGAACTGCTCAGAATGACATCCGAAGAAGGGAAAAGCCTTTCCTTTCTTCCGATGTCCCTCCCGCCCCCTCCTTCCGAGCGGAAGAGAAATGCTAAGCATTTCTCTTCTGCATCGCGACGGGAGGCGACCTCTGATGAGGTCAGCACGCGATCGCGTGCTGACATCATCAGACATCACAAGGGGGGTCAGGGTGAAAGGGGAAGCGATTCCCCTTTCATCCCTGATGGGGGGGTCTGGGTTGGGGGCCCACGGGGGAGCGCTAGCCCTTCCCCCGTGGGCCCGGTGCAGGACTAGGTGGTCTCGTCCAAGGCACCCTAGGGGTTAATGGTGAGGTCATTAAAGGTGCTGCAATGGAGCCATAGTTCTTCATGGACCTCCTGTAATACCCAGTGAGACCTAAGAAGGCTTTGACCTGTGTCTGAGTTGTAGGGGGAGCCCAGTCCATAATGGCCTGAATCTTCCCCTGAAGTGGTGCAATCTGTTCCCCACCTACCAGGTGACCCAGATAAACCACTTTCCCCTGCCCTATCTGGCACTTTGAAGCCTTGATATTTAGGCCTGCCGTGTGCAGGGCCTCCAAAACTTTCCAGAGGTTGACCAGGTGATCATCTCAGGTAGAGCTAAAGACAGCAATATCTTCCAAAACTAGCTTCCAAACCACGGTGGACTGTATTCACCAGCCTCTGGAAGTGGCAGGTGCGTTTTTCAAACCAAAGGGCATCACTGTGAAGTAATAATGCCCTCCTATGGTAGAAAATGCAGTTTTTGCTTTAGCATCTGCTGACATTTTGATCTGCCAATACCCTGCAGTCAAGTCAAAAGTGCTTAGATACTTGGCAGATGCCAGTGTATCTATTAGCTCATCTGCATCTGTTTCAGTTACTGTACTGAGACCCCTATAGTCCACACAAAACCGCATTTCTCTCTTTCCTTCTTTGTTATGAGGTTTGGGGAAAAGCACTGCTGGGCTAGCCCAGGGGCTATCAGAAGGCTCAATAACTCCAAGATCTAAAAAAAATTTAACTTCAGCTTTTATGCAATCTCTGACATGGTCAGGTTGCCTGTACATTTTACTTTTTACAGGTAAACTGTCTCCAGTGTCAATTGTATGTTCACACCGAGTAGTTGTACCAGGTGTGAGCGAGAAGAGTTCAGAAAACTGATCAAGGAGATTTTTACAGTCTTCCTTCTGCTATGTAGTAAGGCATTCTGCCATAACAACTCCCTCCACTAAACCATCAGTTTCAGTGGTGGAGAAGAGATCAGGGAGAGGGTCACTCTCTTCTTCCTGTCCCTCATCTGCAGCCATGAGCAGTGTTAAGTCAGCCCTGTCATATTAAGGCTTTAGGTGATTGACATGAAGCACCCTAAGTGGGCTTCTGACAGTGTCCCGGTCTACCAAGGAGGTGACCTCACCTTTCTTTTCTACAATTAGATGGGGTCCACTCCATTTGTCCTGGAGTGCTCTTGGGACCACAGGCTCCAATACCCACACCTTCTGTCCTGGGTGGTACTCTCAGGACAGCCTTCTGGTCATACCATTGCTTTTGGAGCTCTTGGCTGGCCTAAAGGTTTTTGCTGGCCTTTTTCATGTACTCAGCCATTCTACTTCTCAGGCCAAGTACATAGTCCACTATGTCTTCTTTTGGAGCTTTTAAAGGTTGCTCCCAACCCTCCTTAACAAGAGCAAGGGGACCTCTAACACGGTGACCAAAGAGGAGTTCAAACGGGCTGTATCCCACTCCTTTTTGCGGTACCTCCCGGTAGGCGAAAAGGAGGCATGATAATAGAACATCCCAGCTCCTTCTGATTTTTTCAGAGAGTCCCATAATCATACCTTTTAGAGTTTTATTAAACCTCTCAACCAGTCCATTAGCTTGTGGATGATAAGGGGTGGTGAACTTGTAGGTAACACCATACTCCTTCCACATTGCTTTTAGGTATGCAGACATGAAGTTACTACCTCTGTCTGACACAACTTCCTTAGGGAAGCCCACTCTGGAAAAGATTCCCAGGAGGGCCTTTGCCACTGCAGGAGCTGTAGTGGTCCTTAAGGGGATAGCTTCTGGGTACCTTGCGGCATGGTCCACCACCACAAGGATAAACCTATTGCCAGAAGCTGTTGGAGGGTCAAGGGGGCCAACAATATCAAACCCTACCCTTTCAAGGAGCACCCCAACCACTGGTAATGGCATTAAGGGGGCCTTTGGGGTGCCGCCATTCGTGCCACTGGCTTGGCAGGTGACACAGGAGCGACAAAACTCCTTTGTGTCTTCTGCCATATGGGATCACTGAAAATGTGGAACAAGTCCGTCCTAAATGCCCAGCTAAAGGGATGTCATGAGCCAGACTTAGGAGGAATTCCCTATACTGAAGGGAGATGACCACCCTCCTGGTGGCACTAGGTTTAGGGTCCCTTGCTTCAGTATAGAGGAGATTATTCTCCCAGTAAACTCTGTGTTTGTCAGTGACATCACTATTTTGCTGTTTGACAGCTTGCTGTCTGATGCCCTCCAATCTGGGACAGGTTTGTTGTGCCACACTCAGCGCTTTCCTGGCAGCTCCCCCCGCACCCAAAAGTTCAGCTGTATCCGCTTCCAGCTCCTCCGGTGTAGATTCTTCACAGGGAGAGAATTCCTCTTCCACAGAAGGAGAATCATCTGTAGAGGGAGGGATAGTGGGTAAGGATTTACCCTTCCTACCCCTAAGTTTCGGGAGCACTTGGTCCATTGTTCCAGGATCCAAGTTTCCTGGTCCTCTTTGCTTCTTGGCCTGAGCCCAGGTAAGAGCAAAGATGTGCCCTGGAATGGCCAGCATTGCTTCATGGGCCTCCAACTCCACTTCAGCCCAAGCTGAAGTCTCCAAATCATTGTGTAGCAGACATTCTACAGGTAAATCAGTGGCTAGTACAACTTTCTTTGGACCAGTAACCCCCCTCCCCAGTTGAGATTCACAACAGCCATGGGGTGGCTTATAGTGTTGCTATGGGCTTCTGTTACTTGGTACTGGTGACCAAGTAGGTGTTGCTCAGGGGCAACCAGTTTGTCCATCAACATGGTGACACTGACACCTGTGTCCCTGTAGGCCTCAGCCTGAACACCATTAATCAGGGGTAGCTGCTTGTACTTATCCACATTAAGGCGACAAGCAACTAAAGTGGCTAGGTCAATGCTACCATCAGAGACTAAAACAGCCTCAGTTCACCTCCCTAACTAGACCAACCCCAACTACATTACCAATGGTGAGCCCAGCTACACCCTTTGACTGGCTATTAATAGTGTTTTTCCCACCACCACTGCTATTACTAGGGGCACTAGTGGTTGCAGTTGGGGTTGTGGTGGTGGGAGATTTGGTGTTTCTTTTTGGACAATGAGGATCAGTTGCCCAATGGCCTTTGGCTTTACACATATAACACCAAGGTTTCTTATCTTTGTGAGAAGAGGGTTTGGACCCACCACCCCCAGAGGATGTTTGTGGGTCTGAGGAAGACTCTGATGATTTTTTATCTTTGTCCCCACCCTTGTCATGTGACTTACCATCCTTCTTCTTGCCATCCGTGTCACCCCCTGTATGAGCTTTTCTGCTCACCCTTGTTCTGACTGATTTTTCTGCCTTCTTTGCCAATTCTTGGGGAGAGGTCAGATCTGAGCCCACAAGATACTGATGTAACAAGTCAGACACACAATTATTTAAGATATGCTCTCTCAGAATCAAGTTATATATGCTTTCATAATCAGTCACCTTACTACCATGTAACCAACCTTCTAGGGCCTTCACAAAATAGTCTACAAAGTCTGTCCAGTCCTGTAATGACTACTTTCTGGTCTCTCTGAACTTGAGTCTGTACTGTTCAGTGGTTAAGCCCAGAGCATCCAAGAGTGCATTTTTAAGAACCTGGTAATTATCTGCATTATCCTCTCTGAAAATAAGAAGTCTGTCTCTCCCCTTGCCAGAGAAGGATAACCAAAGGATAGCAGCCCACTGTACATGAGGGACCCTCTGAACTTTACAGGCCCTCTCAAGTGCAGCAAACCACTTGTTGATGTCATCACCATCCTTGTAAGGAGGGCCAACTTTGTGCAGATTCCTAGAATCAAATGAAGGTTCCCTCACATTTGTATTTCCAAAACTGCTGCTGCCACCATGAGGAACTAACCCTAAACCCTGCCTCTCTTTCTCCACAGCCAGGGATTCCCTGTCTAAGGGCAACTGCTGCTACATTAGCTTCAGCCTGGCCTCCTCTAACCTCAGCTTTCTGAGTTCCCTATCTAGGGACTGGTTCTCAGGGTTAGAATTATGTAAATCCTCTGAAACAGAGGTAACATGAGAGTGTGCAGAGGCAGACCTATCTCTAACAGGGGCCACTCTAGTGACCTGGCCTCTAGGGGTGAAGGGAGCCCTACTTGTGTGTGAACCCTTCCCACTACCAGTTATACTAGGGGGGTTATTGACAGATAGGTGGGTGGAAGGATCCTACCCAGGATTGTCATCATGCACCTCGGAGCCTTCCTGGTTGGAGTCATCCTCTACCTCTTCCCCTGTCTGACCCGGACCAGTGCTGAGTCCCTGGTCATCTTGGAGGAGAAGATTTAAGAGGAACTCCTTATTGGGGTTCCTCCCAATCACTAAACTGCTTTCAATACAGAGACCCCTCAAACATTTAAAAGTTAAGATTTTAATATGTTGTCTTGTCAACTCTAGGGGTAGCTTCTACAGAAGACATATTGAAAGAAAAAAGTTTAGGAAAGTGAGTAAAAAGTTAGTAGAATAACAGAGCTAACTTTTAGAGAAAAGAAGAAAACTTTTCAGAAGTTTGTAAAAACATTTGTAAAGGTTAAAGAACTTTTAACAAAGTTAGAAAATTGTTTCTAGGTATATATTATATATGCTCTAAGTATTGGAGCAAGCTTTTCTTGTGAAAAGCACAGGTAAAAAAGTGGTAAAGCGATTGCAAGTACTTATCCCACCGCTGCACCACCAATGTAGGAGACTGGCCTGATTTGTAGTGGGTACCTTGGGTACTTACACCTTATACCAGGTCCAGTTATCCTTTATTAGTGAAATGTAGTAGTGTTCTAGCAGCTTAGGCTGATAGAGGCAGCTATAGCAGAGCAGCTTAGGCTGAACTAGGAGACATGCAAAGCTCCTGCAATACCACTTATTGTTACACAGTACTTATCGACAAATAAAGACAATAATTCAGTGTTACCATAAATAAAGGCATTTATTTGGGTGACACAGTACCAAAAATATCTTACAGACAATACTCCTTCTGGAGGTAAGTATTATAGACAATATATACACTAGACACCAAACTTAGACAAGTAAATAGTCATAGAACAATGCAAACAGTAGGAAATCCTATAGAATGCAATGGGAGAGAATGGGTCTAGGGGCAACACAAACCACATACTAAGAAAGTGGAATGTGAATCACAAATTCCCCCCTAGACAAGTGTAGTGTGTGCAGAATCACTGGGAGAGTAAGAATATAGTAAAGGTTAGTAAATTACCCCACCCCAGAGCCCAGAAAAGCAGGAGCATAGTACTGCAAGTTTCCTTAAGGACTCACTACACCTCGTTTTTGGGATTTTGCAGCAGCCAACCAGGTCTGCAAAGAGCAACTGCTGGATTATTGGACCTGAAGGCCTGCAAAGGAAGGGGACCAATTCCAAAAGTCGAAAGAAGTTCCAGGAAGGACAGGAGCCACTGCCAACCCAGAAGAGGGTGCAAAAGAAGAGTCCCTGGTTAGTCAGAGACTGCAGGAATGCACCCTAGGAAGATGCCAGCGGGTTCTTGCATGATGCAAAAGATGTCCCATGGTGTGAAGATTGTTGCAGACATGATTTTGTGTTGGAAGTTGCCAACAAGCCATGGCTATCACAAAAGTGTGTTTTGCATCAAAATGGCGCTGGATGGACCCAGGAGGGAGCTGGGGGCCTCAACTCTGTATTAGGAGGAAGAGGGGGCTCTCAGCACTTTAGAGAGTCCTCAGGATGCCAGCCAGCACCCCCAGGAGTCGCAGGATCCGGGGACAAATGAGGTGCAAAACGCAGTTGATACAGCACAACAAAAAAAGGTCCCAAGCTGCTGGAGAACAACTCAGCAAGTTGAGCGTTGCAGGATGGAGTGCTGGGGACCTGAGCCAAGCTGTGCACAAAGGAATTTTGCAAAGAGTGCACAGAGGCCTCAGGAGGTGAAGAAGATGCAGTACACAGGGATACCATCGCTCTCAGGGAAGGCAAGATCTTACCTCCTCCAAATTGCAACAGCAGGACCTCAGGACAGTCTATGCCAATGATGTCCACCCTCTGTGTCCTTAGGAGCACGCTCGTCGCTGTGAGAGGAGTCCCACGGTACCGGTCGTCGTCTTGGAAGGTGCCTGCTTGGAGCGGGGGAGTGACTCCATCACTCCACGGGAGATTTCTTCGGTCCTTCTGGTGCAGGATGAAGACAGGGAGTCCCCAGAGTGTGCACACTGTGAAAACTGTTGCACTTGCTGACTTGGAGCTGAGGTTGCTGAAGAAAAGTGTCTCTTGTAGACACTTTGTTGCAGTTACAGCATTTCTTGGGGCAGGCTGACGTTGATCTGAGGTCAGAAGAGTCTGAAGGTGTTGCAGAGGATTTCTGAAGGAAACTTGCCAGCAGAATCTGAAGAGAACCCACAGGAGAGACACTAAATAGCCCTGAGAGGGGGATTGGCTACCTTATCAGCTAAGAACCTATCAGGAGAGGTTGCCGATTTCATCTGCTGGCACTGGCCACTCAGAGGCCTCCAGAGTGCCCCCACACCTTGCAAAGCAAGATGGCTGAAGTCTTGGACACACTGGAGGAGCTCTGGGCACCACCCCTAGGGTGGTGATGGACAGGGGAGTGGTCACTCCCCTTTCCTTTGTCCAGTTGCACGCCAGAGCAGGGGAGAAGGGGTCCCTGAACCGGTGTAGACTGCCTTATGTAAGGAGGGCACCATCTGTGCCCTTCAAGGCATTTGCAGGGGCTGGGGTAGGCTACCCCCCCAGCCTGTAACACCCATTTCCAAAGGGAGAGGGTGTAACACCCTGCTCTTAGAGGAAATGCTTTCTCTGCCTTCCTGGGACTGGGCTTCCCAGACCCCAGGAGGGAAGATCCCTGTTTGTCAGGTGGCAGCAGCTATAGCTGCAGTGCAAGCCTCAGAGAGCTGGTTTGGCAGTACTGGGGGTCCATGGTGGAGCTCCCAGGATGCATGGAATTGGGTCCCCAATAACAGATTTGGAAAGGGGGGACAATTCCATTATCTTAGACATGTTACAGTGCCATATTCAGAGTTACCATCGTGAAGCCACATATAGGTATTGACCTATATGTAGTGCACACGTGTAATGGTGTCCCCGCACTCACAAAGTCCGGGGAAATAGCCTTGAAATATGTGGGGGCACCTTTGCTAGTGTAAGGGTGCCCTCACACTTAGTAACTTTGCACCTAACCTTCAGTAAATGAAGGTTAGACATATACGTCACTTACAAGTTACTTAAGTGCAGGGAAAATGGCTGTGAAATAATGTGTGACTTATTTCACGCAGGGTGCAATGGCAGGCCTGTGGAAGGGTTTGTCTGAGCTCCCTATGGGTCACAAAAGAAATGCTGCAGTCTATATGGATCTCCTGGACCCCAATGCCCTGGGTACCTAGGTACCATATACTAGGGACTTATAAGGGGGGTCTAGTATGCCAATTGAAATTCATAAATGAAGTCACTGACCTACAGTGACATATTTAAAATCAGAGAGAGCATAAGCACTGAGGTTCTGGTTAGCAAAGTCTCAGTGATACAGTTAGGCACTACACGGGCATACACATTAGGCCATAAATTATGAGAACTGGGGTTCTGACCAGCAGGATCCCAGTGAGAGGCAAAAACATACTGACATACAGGTCAAAATGGGGGTAACATGCCAAGGAAGATGGTACTTTCGCACAACAGCATTGTTAAAAGGCTTGTATTGTGAATGGAGTTTCCATTGTGCTAAAGTATTTTCAAGGGCTTCTGCTGGAAGTATTAGGGCAGTTGTGCTAATTCTTTGTGCCATTGTTTAAGAAATGTTACATCTGTATTATACTTCTCTGTAGGGCAGTTGCTGAGGGAGCATGGGGAGAATGTCTCTTACCTTAACACATGGGTCACTGCTAAATATTTGCATAGTTTTTCATTGTTATGTTGTGGTTTCTGATTTGCCACACTGATTTCTGATACTTGTATTGAGCTGACTAGTGCATTACGTGATAAAGTAATGGTGTGATCACTTAGCCATTTTTGCAAAGCATATATGTGACTTCTTTAGGTGTTCTTAGCTCTGTGCAATGGTGTATGTGAATGACCTAATTGTTAATTACAGTTCTTTGCCAGTGTGGCCCGAACCATGATCATACCATGCAGATTTTGCAGAATCTATTATGAACTCATGTGAGTTGTCTAAAAAAAAACTCTGGGATTCTGCCTTTATGGGGATTTCTTCTCAAATTTCCTTCTAGGTGACCTGTCATGCTGTCAGTACATTTTACAAGGGATTATATAGTTTTATTATTTGTGCATTTATCTGTACTTCTGTAGTTGGGCCTTCATGGCAATTCATACATTTTTCTGGGTTCCGCGTTTTGATTATTCTGTAATAAATTTGTTATTTGCTATATTTTTGGTCTAGGAATCAGTTCTTTAAACTTCCATTACTTTATTAATGTTTAACTCGGCTAAATGAGGTTTCCTGATGAGGAGTGTAGTCTCTAACCACTTGATCAACGGAAGACACTGGAGTAGAATTATTTTTGTAAAAATCAAGGTGATCAAATATTGGGGTTTAGATGATTATTAGGGTTCGACTCCCACAGCATATCACAGGGTGTATGTGGTCTCGCCATTCTATCCCTCTCTCGCTCATCGCCCTTTCTTGCTGTTAACCTTATTATTGCATCTTTGTGTTTGTAATTGTATTCATATAGTACTTATTCCCCGTGATGAGATGCTGAAGTGCTTTTAGGCGAGTAGAATGCTACTCCAGAACCCAAAAGTATTAGTGGTGGATTAGTATAGGGAAATAAGAGTTCATTTGAGCGGTGGTCATGGGAGACGGTTAGTTGAATTGAATAGAATAATGGAGGGATAGAAGAGGGAAGAATCTAGAGTGTTAATTGGGAGATTATACTAGTGAGATGAGGTTTGGGATGAGTAGAAGAAGGAAGAGGGAAGACTCTGTAGAAAGGGATTAGGGAGATCATAGTAAATGAGGTTTAAGATGAACCAGGAGGGATAGAGGTTGGAAGAGTCTAGAAAGGGTTATTTTGGAGATCATAGTAGTAGAATGAGGTTTGGAATGAGTCAAAGAGTGAAGATAGAGGATTGATTGAGAGAGGTATAGGGTGAGAAAGTAATACACTGGAGAGAGTGAACGTTTTTGTTTTTCTTCTACAGTAGGAGAAAAATAAATAAATATATAGATATATGATTACATAGAAAGGGTATATATGCATAAGGGAGATAATATATTGAGATTTAAAGTTGTATCGTATAAACATAGACTTTCAAGTGTTGTACTTGAAGGTAATTTATTTGTTTATTTTTTATCAATGTTTATTAATAATTTTTTTTTAATGTTATCTTTTCCTCAATATTTCAATACTGAAGGGCTTGTAGATAAAATAGTTATGATAATATTTACCTATTGTGAAAGATAAATAAAGCAGAGCAAGCATCTAATCAAACAGCTTACATAAAAATGTACATTATAAAAAAATCATATAAAAAGTATGGAATGACCTACAAACATGTTAAGCTTAGAATAATATATATATATATTTATAAAAATATTTAACTGTAAATAATAAATACATTTGTTAAACAGACCTAAAGAGTATCTATATATTTAAAAAAACATAGTTATTATACATATTTGTACAAAGACATACACAAATCTATATATATATATACAGAGTGGGTCATCATTTTTCCTCTCGCCACATGTGAGTATTTCTGTTTTGGAAGCATTCAGTTTGAGAAGGTTCAATGACGTGCACCAATCAATGGCTCTGAGCTGACTGAAGATTCTTGAGTTTCCAATGTCTTTGGGGCTTTCCAATTTAAGGAGTATTTGTATGTCATCTGCATAGTTGTAGCATGTGAGCTGAAATTCATTGATCATTGCCGGAAATGACTTCATGTAGATGTTGAAAAGCATTGGTGAGATGATTGAGACCTGAGGGGCCCCTGCTTTTGTGAAGTACGGTTTAGGTGAGAAAGTGGGAGTATGGATGACATTTATTCTGTTTGGAAGGTAGGATGTGATCCAGTCGAGAGCAGTCCCCTCTGTGCCGGCTTCTTGGAGAGGTCTAAGAGAAGTAGTGCAGCAACCCCATTGAGGTCTTCTGTGTTTTTAAGGTCATCCCAGATGGCGATGATGACAGAATCTATGCCTCTTCCTGGGATGAATCCAGTTCGGTTGTCCCGAAATTATGGACTTACCTTCAATTAACTGTAACATCTGGGCGAATGCTGCTCTTTCTGTCAGTTTGCCCTGGAGAGGTCCATTTGTAATCGGTCTGTATTTGTTGGGATCATGCGGGTCCAGGTTTGTTTTAAATAATAATGAGGATACGTATGTCTTTTTTAGGTCTTCTGGAAAGATTCCAGTTAGAGAATTATTGATGACTCTTCTTACTGTTGTGGCAGCGGAGGTAGATAAAATAATTATCTTGAAAATGTGTGGTGGACAAGGGTCAGAAGGGCAACAGGAAGGCCTGATTGCTTTGACTCGATCCATAAATTCACTTTGTGATATTTGTTTGTAGGAATGCAGGGGCTGGGTTAGTTTACTCTTAGAAGGGAGTTTTGGAAATGGAATGGTGCTGGTTTTCCCTTGTTTTACATGGGAGTTCAATATTGGTTGTTTAATGATTTGCCAGTTTGTCTTTGAATTCTTTAGTAATGGGATGAGTTCCTTCCAGGCATTTAGGTTTACGAAATCAGTGACACTTTTATACAATTCTTTATTTGCACCTTTAATATTTTGAATTCTGTCTGAATAGTACCTTTTTTGTTTTTTTTTAGCTTTTTTGATTGTTGATTTGTATATTGTCTTAAGTTTGCGTAGGTGAAGTTTGTCTTCATTGCTGTTTGTTTCTAGCCAAGTTCATTGCAGCCTTCTGATTTGTTGTTTTGTCTTTTTTAGTTCTGTAATTCTCTAAGTTGCTTTTTTTCTCTTGTTCTGTTTTGTTGTTCTTAGCAGTATTAGGATATCAAAAGCTGTCTGTTGCCACTCAAACATTTTTTTAATGGAATTTATTATGTCTAGATGGGTGTTGGCTGTTAGTTGTGTTTCTAAGTATTCAAAATTGAGTTTGTTTCATGGTTGATAGGTGGGTACTTGTAAAGTGGTTTTGTGTGTGTTGATTTGTGGGGTTTTATGTTGGAAATATACCAAATGGGGTCTGACCATGTTACCGGAGTAATCCTTTGAACGGTAACTACTTCTGGATTTGCAAAAATTACATCTAGGATGTGTCCAGCGATATGTGTGGGTTTGTGTACAATCTGATGTAGGTTCATTGTGAATAGGCCAGTGATGATAGTTTTTGGATGGGGCATTTGGGGTTTGTCTAACCAAATGTTTAGGTCCCCAAGAATGCATTGTGTTATAAATTGGGTCACTAGCTGGGAGTCAGTTTATACCCTGTCCCAGTAGGGACCCTCACTCTAGTCAGGGTAAGGGAGTCACACATCTAAGATAACCCCTGCACACCCCTTTAGTAGCTTGACACAAGCAGTCAGGCTTATCTCAAAGGCAATGTGTAAAGTATTTGTGCAAACACACCCAGTAACACAGTGAAAACACCACAGAATGAATCCACACCAGCTTAGAAAAATAACCAATATTTATCTCAATCAAACAACAGTCAAATGACAAAAACCATCAAGCAAAAGCAAATATAGGAATTTTTAAAGTAAAAAGAGTCTTAATCCATAGGAATCAATGAATGTGTTGTTTTAGCACAAAGTAAATGGTATGCGTCAAAAATAAAGTTGCAGGGGCTAACGTGCGTTGCAAAAGCAAGCAATGTGTTGATTCCTTACTCGCAAGTGAGGCCGTGTGTCGATTCTTTCTCCGCTGGGTAAGTAATGCATTGGTTTCTAGACAAGCAGCCTTGGGTCCTTGCGGTGATGTTGAAAATGTTGATGCCCAGGGACAATGCATGGACAATCCGGATGCACAGCAGCGATGAATCTATGCTGAACTGGCGATGCATCGATTTCACCGGCTCCATGTTTGTTTTTCAGCCACAGTGCAGGGGCTGCACCGATTTTTCTGCTGCTCAGCTCCGGTGCATGAATTTTCACCTTGTAATCACCAGATTCTCCTTTTCAAGGGCCCAGGGACTGGATGTGGCACCACCTGGCAGGGTAGGGGACTCAGCAAGAGAGCCCGGGTGCTGACAGATGAAGTCTTTGATGGCCCTGAGACTTCAGAACAGGGGGCAAGTTCAGTCCAAGACTTTGGAGAAACATCACAAGCAGGATTTCAGAAAGCAAAGTCCAGACTTTTTCCTCTTAAGCAGGGCCGGCTTTAGTGCTGGTGGTGCCCTGTACAACAGTGTTTGTTGGCACCCCCCCAGTGATTACCTCTACCATGAATTCCCTTACTACCACCCTGGAGCAGTGCCCCTCAAGACTCCATAACCACTTTCTCAGATGCATTTGATTATATTTATAGTGACACTCATACCAGTGTAGGGTGTCAGAGCACTTTACATCACACACACATTACACAGATACAATTATTTATACTGTGTAAATCAGTTTATAGGAAATGTTATATCAGACAGAGAACTACAAGGTGTATGAGTCACGTGTTCCATACTGGTAGGCAGTATGGTTTAATAGTGCTTGATCTGGAGAAGCACAAACTGAGAATTTAAAAAGTTTATCGGTAGTTTGGGGTTGTCTTTGAGTAAGAATTGATTTCTACCCAAATGCACCCTTTTTGCGACATTAGGATAATGAAAGACACAGAAAAAAATCAAAAACCCTCTAATCTATACCTTGCAGTTTGCACAAAGCTCTCTGATGACAGTTTCTAGCTCATTGTTCTATGTTAGGATTTTAACTTATAAACTGCAAGTAACTAAATTATCTCCCCCAAAAAAGCTGTAACCCACTGACCTATTTAATTTATATGCACTTTGTGATCTCTGTGGTACACATTCTTTGCAGCAGGTATATTAACCCTCTGCCCTACCTTCTGATGAGTTAAAACTTCCACTAGACAAAACTCCAGTTCTCTTCAGAAGGACCATTAACCACTGTTATCTTGGCATTTTAACTATTGGAAATTGCTGGAGGCAAGGAACACGAAAGCAGGTGCTTTTAAAACCAGAACATGGCGACCCCACCCGAAGTCAACGCCCGGTGCGGTGGCAACAGTTGGCCCATCCTAGAGCTGGCCCTGCTCTTAAGGCAGCAGGCCAGCACAGCAAAGCAACAGACATAGGCCCTCATTCCTACTCTGGTGGGCGGCGGTCGCCGCCCGGCAGGTGGGAACCGCCAATTGGCCGCTCCGCGGTCGAAAGAACACTGGGGCCATTCTGACCTTCCCGCTGGGCCGGCGGGCACTAACATTGTTAGCGCCCGCCGGCCCAGCGGGAAGGCGGCCTGCAACATTGAAGCCGGCTCCGAATGGAGCTGGCGGTGTTGAAGGTGTGCGACAGGTGCAGTTGTACCCGTCGTGCTTTTCACTGTCTGCTAGGCAGCCAGTGAAAAGCAGGCTGGGGCCCTGTTAGGGGGCCCCTGCACTGCCATGCCATTGGCATGGGCAGTGCAGGGGCCCCCAGGGGCCCCAGGACACCCGTTCCCGCCATCCTGTTCCTGGTGGTAAAAACCACCAGAAACAGGCTGGCGGGAAGGGGGTCGGAATCCCCATGGCGGCGCTGCTTGCAGCGCCGCCATGGCGGATTCGCCCAGCCGGGGGAAATCCGGCGGGAAACCGCCGGACCCGGTTTTCTGACCGCTGCTTTACCGCCGCGGTCAGAATGGGCAGGGAAGCACCGCCAGCCTGTTGGCGGTGCTTCCGCAAAGACCGCCAGGGTCGGAATGACCCCCATAGTGTCTTGTCCTTCTCAAGCATCAAGCTCTTCTCCTTGACAGAGGTTCCTCTTGATTCAGATGTAATCTGAAGTTGTGGGGGCAGCAGTCCAATACTTATACTCATTTCTGCCTTTGAAGTAGGCAAACATCAAAGGAAAGTCTTTGTAGTGCACAAGACCATGCCTCTTGCTTGCCCTGCCCTAGACACACACTAGGGGAATGGAGACTGTTTTGTAAGAGGACAGGCACAGCCCTTTCAAGTACATGTGTCAGCCCCTCCCTCCCACTGTAGCCCTGGAAGACTCATCAGGAAATGCAGGACACACCTAAGCTCCCTTTGTATCACTGCCTAGAGGAAATTCACAAGCAGCCCAACTGTCAGTCTGTCCCAGATGTGCATTCAATAGCCAGACAGAAGCACAGTATGGTTAAACAAGAAAATGCCCACTTTCTAAAAAAATGATGGATTAAACCCAGATCTTTGTGACTGGGGTGAATGTTTGCATTGTTCAGCATTCCGTCCATCATCTGTTATTTTTGCTTTTGTCGTCCTAAGTGGGAAGGGGTATGCCCAGACGTGGGTCCCATGCACACTACGCCACTGGATTCAATCTAGCCTAGCTGATGAAGGGTGATATCCTGAAACCGGTCCCAGGATGCTTGTTTCCGGTCCAGGGAGGACATGGCTTAGTAGTTCGGGCTGGACTGTTCCCATGGGGAACAGGGTCAAGACTGATTTGCATATGGCTGGGTCCAAACTGGGGTGGCGTGATGGGCAAGAAAATTATGGATTAAACCCAGATCTTTGTGATTGGGGGTGAATGTTTGCATTGTTCAGCATTCCATCCATCATCTGTTCTTTTTGCTTTTGTCATCCTAAGTAGGAAGGGTATGCCCAGACATGGGTCCCGTACACACTATGTCACTGGATTCAAGCTAGCCTGGCTGATGAAGGGTGATACCCTGAAACTGGTTCCAGGATGCTTGTTTCTGGTCCAGGGAGGAACTGGCTTGGCAGTTCGTGCTGTACTGTTCTCATAGGGCACAGAGTCAAGACTGATTTGCATGTGGCTGGGTCCAAACTGGGGTGACGTGGTGGGCAACGAAAACGATGGATTAAACCCAGATCTTTGTGACTGGGGGTGAATGTTTGCATTGTTCAGCATTCCGTCCATCAGCTGTTCTTTTCACTTTCTAAAAGTGGAATTTTCAAACTCACAATCTAAAAAACAACTTCACTAAAATATTTATTGTTACATTGTGAGTTCAGAGACCTCAAACTCCATATATCTATCTGCACCCAATGGGAAATTACACAGAGAAGGTATTTCTAGACAATCCCCATGTTAACCTATGGGAGAGATAGGCCTTGCAATAGTGAAAACCGAATTTGGTAGTATCTCACTATCAGGAAATGTAAAACATACCAGTAGAGGTCCTACATTTTAAATATACTGCACCCTGCCTGTGGGGCTGCCTTGAGCATACCTTAGGGGTGACTTACATGTAGAAAAAGGGAAGGTTTGGCCCTTGCACGTGAGTGCACTTGCCAGGTCGACATGGCAGTTTAAAACTGCACACACAGACACTGCACTGGCAGGTCTGAGACATGTTTACAGGGCTACTCATGTGGGTGGCACAATCAGTGCTGCAAGCCCACTAGTAGCATTTGATTTACAGGCCCTGGGCACCTCTAGGGCACTTTACTAAGGACCTACTAGTACATAAAGTATGCCAATCATGGAAAAACAAATTACCAATACAATTTAATTTAAACACAGAGCACTTGAGCTTTATCACTGGTCAGCAGTGGTAGAGTGCCCATAGTCCTAAAACCAGCAAAAACAAAACTCAGCACAGGATCATAACAGGAGGTCAGAAGCCAAAAAGACAGGGAAAACCACACCAAAAGTTGATGGGTCTGGCACATAGGTTTGAGTGTAGTGTTATAAGGTTTGAAACTATCTAGAAACGTGTCTGGGAATGTTGCCGGAGGAACTTGGTGTTGGGTTGCATCTATTGATGAGGGCCTCACAACCTTGTAGGGAAATGTCGTCACTTTTTGTGAGATTGTTTGCTTGAACATAACAGCTAGTCCACCTCCTCTTTTGCCTATATGATTTTGTGTGATAGTTTAATAGCCTGGAGAAACGACTTCATGCAACACTGGAGTCATGTCATCTCCCAACCATGATTCCGTTATGAAGAGTAAGTCAGGTTGTGTATCAGTGAGTAGGTCGTAGATATGGTGCCTGTTTTTAGAGAGTGATCAAGCATTTATTAGTAGGCAGTTTAGAGATTCTGTTCTGATGATGGTGTGATTTTTTTATCTAGAAGAGTGAGCAGTATATTTTAAACTTGTAGCAGGTGTGTAATTAGTGCTGGTATTAACTGTATGAGGGTTGCAATAGTGTTTTTTTTAATATTGTATTCCACGTCCAGCAGGGTTTGAAGGCATTTGGTTGGGTGTGTGTGTGTGTGTGTGTGTCGGTATTGTGTTGGTGGTTGAAAGGGTGATGGTGAGCTGTGTTGCTTTTGTAGAGTAACCTTCATGTGTAATAGACATGGAGATGGGAGGTTGTGAAGAGTGGCATGTTGTTTATTTTGTTTACGTCTATCTAGGGTGGAAGGTGTATGGGTTAAGAGTGTTGGTGGAGCATGTGGGTCATATTTTAATGCTCTAAATTGTGCTATGGATGAGAGGTGGTTGAATGAGAGTTGCTGTGTCTGTGTATTTATGGTTGGTGTTGGTGAAGATAGAAAACCTGGGAGTAAATATGGTTTAGGATGTGTGTTGTTTTGGTAGTCGGAGTGGGTGTGTGTTTCTAACTTGTGATCGAAAGTATTATGAAAGTGTGTCTGAAAGAGATTTTGATGTGCTGGTGTGTTTGTTATGTTTACTTTTGTGGAATAGTGAGAGGAGATATTGATGTAGTGGTTTTCTGATAAGGATTTTATGTAAAATATTGATGATGAGTAGAGTTTGAATGGTAAAACTGGTTGTGTTGTGTCTTGGAAAAGAGTGTATGTGGTGTGTAAGAGGGAATGGACAAGAGTTATGAGTGTGTTAGATCTGATCACTGGAAGAGGTAATATCTGTGGTGGAGTGGACTGTAAGGGTTGTTTAGTTGTATGTTTTTGGTAAAAAGAGGAGGAGGATGTGATATGATGGAGTGCTGAGTATGGGTTTGGTGGTGATAGAAAGGGGTCTTAGGAGTAAGTAGAGGATAGAACTGGAGTTTTGTATGAACATGGACTATGGGGGTCATTCCTACCCTGGCGGTCATAGACCGCCAGGGTAGGTGACGGAGGAAGCACCGCCAACAGGGTGGCGGTGCTTCCGGGGGCATTCTGACCGCAGCGGTAAAGCCGCGGTCAGAAAAGGGAAGCCAGCGGTTTCCCGCCAGCTTCCCGCTGCCCCAGGGAATCCTCCTCAATGAACATAATATGGCCTTTAATCTAACTGAATTAAGAAGAGGCACCCTTTGAATAAACAGGCACTCTTGTGATGGCATAGAGGATAGAGAATCTTGCACAGCTGTTACAGTATCTAGTAAAGGGGCTAAAGATCCTAACTCTTCCATAATATGATTGATCATGAGTCCTAGATATTGATAACTTTAGTAGAAAACCACTCAGACAGACTAGCTCAGAGGGTTTTGATTCCAGCTCCTTTGTTTCTAGGCTAGGAGGATTACAGGACCCATTGATAATTTTAAATTGGGCACCCATTGGTTGTGGATTGAAGTCGTGCTACTATAAAATACATTTTTGTATCCATAAGGAGAGATTTGTATTTCTTATAAGTGTTTCTAAATTTGCATCAGAGATTTTGATTATAGCCCTTCCTTCATGTTTTCTCAAATTGCCTAAGTAACAATTTATTGGCTCTAAAGCCTGCAAAATACTATTTGTTTAGTGGCTTGACAGCTCCTCTCCTAACATCGGTCCTAGGAGAAAGAGTATCAGCAGCGTGTGTGACGGTCTAAAGATTGCCTCAACTAATAAGGTAGGAGAGTAATTGTTAGCCTGGGCTTTGTGAAAGGCCTTAAAGTGGGTACACGCTTAGCCCATGTTGATTCAGCCCATTTCTTTATGAATTGAGGCTCTGCCCGTTTCTGACTATCACCTTTTTTAGGGGGCAGTTGCAGAGTCGAATTGGTCAAGAAGTGGTCAGACCAAACCACTGGAGTAATAACGCCCTTGCTCAGGATGCCCATTGGTTTACAGAAGATGTCAGTAATTAATGTTGTTAAAAATGTATAGGTTGATAATTAACTACTGCTTCTCACGACCCTTGCCCTCAATCTCCACACGCAACCTTCAGGGAATTACTTGATTTTCAACACCCATGCCTCTCTCACCATCTTACAAATGCACCAGAATCACTGCTGACAAAACAAAAAGGCAAATGATTGCCTCACAAACCTTTCTAATTATAGGTCAGGTCACCACATTTACGTTCTTCTTAAAACTAATGATCAACAAATGTGCGGATGTTTTTAAAGCAAGTCATCTGCAGGACTGTTAGCAATCACGATTTTGCTCTAATGACACTGAAAGTGCACTGCTATGTGTGCACGACTACCTCCAAGCTCGGAGTGAGAATTCAGAAGCCCTTCTTCTCCAGCTGACCTCAGTGGGACATCTGATATAGTGGATCTCGCCATCCTACTTGAGAAAATCATTTAAAACCCAGGGATCGCGGTATGCACATGGATGGGATCCTTCCTTTGAAAATACCCTAATGCAGGATTTTAGTGTATTCTCAAAGCAATATCCAGGGAGATCATCTGAGGGGTCGTCTCAAAACTCACTTCTTCCCTGTTATTTATTGTTACATACATACAGCCATTTATAGTTTTTCCAGCCAGCTATAGCTTTCTAACATAGACAGACAATAAACATCTACAAGCTAGCTCAAAGAACATTCCATGTTTACCATATATATCCCAGCTTGTCTGAGGCAGATGTTTATCTGGATGAAGCCAAAGTCTGAAATACTTTAAAGTAGTGGCAAACTAGGTCATCTCCTCTTGTTTTCTTTGCCCTCCTCCCTGGACTTCCTCCATTCAAAATACTCACAGGAATTTAAGGGGCACCTTTGATCCTGTCCTCTAGTTTCAGCTCATGTGGCTCAGTCAGATCATAACGTAAACAAGCTTTGACCATGCCAATAGGTCTCGCCTGTGGGCGAGCTATTATCAGCTTTGGCAATAGGGTGTGCAACGCAGTGCGGTAAGCAATAGGTGGGCTCTTAACCCCATGTAAGTAAACGAAATGTCTTGCAAGCGACGGTTCAGGAGAGAACCTTAAGAACTCTCATGGCGGCAGTACAGCAAATGCACCCCTGATTGATCAGGGATTGGCGAATGGCAAAAGAAAAGAGTAAAAAAAAACCTAGTAACTTTACACAGTTAAATCATTCCTTCAAGCTGAGGTTAACTAAAGCGCACACTATCGCAGTGCAAAATTAGATTCAGCCAATTAGGATTGGAGTGGGTTGTCGGGACTGGGAAGGAATTGTAGGTTGAACCAAAATGCCATTTCTCACATGGGGAAACTGAAATAACCGGCTCAAAGGGCATGGGCAGGAAGGAATTGGCCCCATCTACAGCCTAACACTCTGGATAAACCACTCATTAGATATACTGAGGTTCTCCTAGCGAAGGCACTGACCAAAGAGCCAATCATACCCAAGCTCGCAATTCTGCAACAAAGGGTCTCTGTTGCTACCATTTACTTAAACTTAACACATTTTTAAAGTTGCATTTTTCTTTCCACATTCATATCTGATGTTTCTCAAGTCATTGGCGAAGTACACTTCTTGGATCATTTCCTACAGAATAATAATTGCAAATCATACTGTATTTTAGAAATGTTAAACATAGCGAAATAAATGCATAACATGCCGTTGAGAAGTAATTTGTAATGAATATAGATTTACAGAGCTAAAAATCAAGAGAGATATGAGCATATCTTGCGCCCTGAGTCCACACTACGATTTACAGTGTGAACTAATGCAAGAACCTAAAGTTAAGTTGCCAAAAAGAAATATTTTAAGTTAGCATAGTACTCAGGATTTTAAATACATCATTACTATTGTCTGATTTAAAGAATCATGCAATTCGAAGGAAGACGTACATTGGCTGGCGTACATTTGCGTTTGTAATAGCTGAGTATAGAAACCAGGAAGTATGATTCCATAGGCTGGAGAAGCTGTCTGTAATGTATCTCTAAGGGGTGGGTCAACATTAATGAGAGACGGCAGAGTGAGAAAACGGATCTGCTGCAACTAAAACGTCCAGAAGGAGAAGCAGAAGGATTATACGGTGTACGGTGCACTTCATGTCCTGCAAAGATATCTATCGTGTAACACAAACATAGAACAAAATAAAAAAATAAAATTAAAAATTGAGGTCGGCAAGCTGTGCCGTGCAGAACATAAGAAAGGCAGGCGGCCGCCGTTTTTAAAGATAAAGCGCAGCATGCCGCGCTGATCAAGGGATAGGCGTACGGTGCTAATCAACGGAAGTACGAAGTAAAAAAAAAAGTTCCTGAGCCAGTAACAATAATGGAAAAAGCAGAAGTTCTTAATTCATGTGGCGATGCTCCAGAGGACTGAATGAGTTACAAAAAGGAGGGAACAGAAAGACATATTACCCACTGGAAAGCAAGGCATTTTAAAAGACAAGCGATCACACAAATAAGAAGCGATGGGAGGAGTCCAACTCCACAAATTAAATACAAGAAATCGTCCCGAAAGCGCTGTCTAGGCTAGATCTAAAAAGTTTTATCTGCATGCAGGTGAAAAACATCTTATCTGGATAATCACTGCACCTAAATTTGACTCCATAATTTGATATACTCAGTGACATAAATACATAAGGTGCGTCTCCATTTTAAGAGGGGCCACAACTCAAATTTCTGCAAAATCATCAACATGTCTGCCTTTGACACAAATGTCGCCTGCCCTTATCTTTCCAAGAACTGTGAAAGTGTCAAGTCATTTCAATATAGACATTAACAAAACACCTGATGCAACATCAGTCTGTCACAAGTGCTTTGTTATTTCGATTTTAAGGTCAAATAAAGAGCAATAGTCAAAACAGAGTAGTTTGAATTTTCTTACTTTTACCTCACATGTTTAAAGGAATGAGTGCTAAATTAGAATCGTGATGCTTATTGGTTAAATCAAACATTCCCAAGGTGACATTGCAAATTTCATCTCAGATAAGATACAGTGTAAAAGGGCTGCCACTTTACCACCTTTCAGGAGAGGTCTCCCACAGCCAGCAGCAGAAGCTGCAAAATCTTTAACCGGTTCTGTGCCGCGGACGTAATGGCTACGTCCTGTGGCACAGTGCTCATGTGCCCAGGACGTAACCATTACGTCCTGGGCACAGAGCCCAGAGGGAGCGCTAGCGCTCCGTCTGTGTTCTTCCCTCCCACCCCCCAAAGGTAGGGATGGAAGGGGAAGCCCTTACCCTTCCACCACTGACAGCCCCCCTGACCCCGCCACCGCCCGTGACGTCAGCGCACGATTGCTCGCTGACCATCACAGAGGCCTCATCCCATCACGCTGAAAGCTCACCTTCGAGCGCGATTGGAAGAGAAATGCTCAGCATTTCTCTTGCGATCACGTGGAGGAGGCCTGAGAGGCGTCAAAGGGAAGGAAATTAATTTCCTTCCCTTTGAAGTCTCTCTGAGCATTTTAGCAGCCGGCTTGCAAAGCGATCCGGCTGCTAAAATGCTCACTAGACACCAGGGATTTATTTTAAATAAGAAATTGGCATAAGGGGAGCGACCCCTTGGGCAAGGGTCGCTTCCCAGGGGGCCTTTTTTTTTAAGGCCTTTTCTGCCCCCCCCCCCCCCGGGGGCAGAAACCTCTAGGCACCAGGGATCTTTTTTTTTTTTGTAAAGTGTTTTTTTTTTTTTTTAGAGGTGGGAAGTAACCCCTTAGGCAAGGGTCGCTCCCCTAGAGGGAAAATTATATTTAGGCCATTTCTGCCCCCCTTAGGGGCAGATTGGCCTATTGTTATGATGCCATTCTGCCCCTAAGGAAGACAGAAACCACTAGACACCAGGGAGTTTTTTTTTTTTTTAGTGAATTTCACACAATGGGAGCGAATTTATTTTAGGCCATTTCTGCTCCTCTAAGGGGCAGATCAGCTTATTTTAATTAGGCCGATCTGCCCCCAATGGGGGCAGAAAACACTAGGCACCGGGGATTTTTTTGTTGTTGTTGTTGTTTTACAGATGGGGAGCGACCCCTTAGGCAAGGGTCGCTTCCCTGTAGGGGCAAATTGTATTTAGGCCATTTCTGCCCCTTTTGGGGGCAGATCGTCGATTTTAGGTCAATCTGCCACCAAGGGGGTCAGAAACTACTAGGCACCGGGGATTTTTTTTTTGCACCAATGTCACGCAAGGGGAGCGACCCCGTAGGCAAGGGTCGCTCCCCGTGGGGGTGACGGCAAATTTATTTTAGGCCATTTCTGCCCCCTGGGGGGGCAGATACCTCTAGGCACCATGGCAACAAAAAAAAAAATGTTTTTTTTTTGTTTGTTTGTTTTTTTTTTATATGGGGAGCGACCCATTAGGCAAGGGTCGCTCCCCTGGTTGCAAATTGTATTTAGACCATTTCTGCCCCCCTTGGGGGCAGAGCGGGTGATTTTAGGTCAATCTGCCCCCAAGGGGGGCAGAAACCACTAGGCACCGGGGATCTTTTTTTTTGCGTTAATGTAATGCAAGGGGAGCGACCCCTTAGGCAAGGGTCACTCCCCGGGGGGGTGGGGGGCAAATTTATTTTAGGCAATTTCTAGATACCTCTAGACGCCAAGGCTAATTGTTTTGTGTGTTTTTTTTTTTGTCTGTTCTTTAGAGATGGGGAGCGACCCTTTAGGCAAGGGTCGCTCCCCTGGGGGAGAAATTGTAGTTAGA
This sequence comes from Pleurodeles waltl, assembly GCF_031143425.1. Lineage (NCBI taxonomy): Eukaryota > Metazoa > Chordata > Amphibia > Caudata > Salamandridae > Pleurodeles > Pleurodeles waltl. Next base: position 439,132,441 of record NC_090446.1, on the reverse strand, counting down.
CCATTTCTGCCCCTCTTGGGGGCAGATCGGCAGATTTTTGTTAGGTCAATCTGCCCCTAAGGGGGGCAGAAACCACTAGGCACCGGGGATTTTTTTTTTGCGCCAATGCCACGCAAGGGGAGTGACCCCTTAGGCAAGGGTCGCTCTCCAGAGCGGTGGGGGGCCGGGGGACAGGGTGGCAAATATGTTTTAGCCCATTTCTACCCCCCCCCCGAGGTCAGATCAGCCAGTTGTTTTTAGGCATCCCTCTAGGCGCCAGGAATACATTTTTGGGGGATTTTATTTTGTTTTGTTTTGTTTTTTAGAGGTGGGGAGGGACCCCTTAGGCAAGGGTCGCTCCCTGGGAGAGGGAGGCATATTTATTTTAGGCCTTTTCTGCCCCCCCAGGGGCAGATCGGCCTATTGTTATTAGGCCGATCTGCCCCCAGGGGTGGCAGAAACCTCTAGGCGCCAGGAATTAAAACTTTTTTTTTTTGTTTTGTTTTTTAGAGGTGGGGTGCAACCCCTTAGTCATGGGTCCCTTCCCTGGGGGACAAATTGTATTTAGACCATTTCTGCCCCCCTTGGGGACAGATCAGACGATTTTTGTTAGGCCAATCTGCCCCCATGGGGGCAGAAACCACTTAGGCTCCAGGGATTGGTGTGTGTGTATGCATGTGTTTTCTTTAGGGGGCAGCCCCTTGGGTAAGGGTCACTCCCCCTGGGGGCACATTACTGTTGGCCATATCTGCCCCCCATTGGGGGCAGATGGGCCTATTTTTAGAAGGCCCATCTGCCCCCAAGGGGGGGGTAGAAAGCCCACCAGAGACCAGGGAAGTTTTTCTTTTAAAAAATAAGAGGGTGGGGGTATGGCCGTACCCCCACCCCCAAATAAATGGGGCCAAAGTTGTTCTGCCCACCAGTGGGCAGATGGGACAATTACCCCTGATCCACACCTTGGGGGGGGCAGAAAGTCTACTAGATTCCAGGGAATTAAAAAAAATATATATATTGGGGTTGTGGCTACCAACCAGTATGGGCCTGGTTACGCCCCCACCTCAACTGAAGGGGGTAACAGTCTTTCAGCTCCCCCCCGCACTCTAAAACATCTTATCCCACAGCAAGCAAGAAGACATTTGATTATTTTGGGTTTTAGTTTTACATTTGGGCCATGAGAACTTGGCTTACTCTCAAAATCGTCCCATTTGGAATGGTGAGGGCTGCACTTTATGGACTTTGGGACGCTGCCATGTAGGAAAATCCACAAGACCTAGACACATCTGAAAACTAAACATCTGGGTGATTCCAGGGTGGTGTGTTTCACATGCACCCCGCACCATTTTTGTACCCACAATCCCCTGCAAACCTCCAACTTTGCTGGAAATCACACACTTGTCCCATATTTTTGTGATGGAACCTTCCGGAATCTGCAGGAATCCACAAAATTCCTACCACCCAACATTGTCTCATCTATACCGATAAAAATTCTGCTGCACTTGTCAGCCTAAAAATGTTTTTTCGCAAAGTGCCCTTTTGGACCCCCTTTGGTTCCCCCTCAATATCAACATGTTTTTGGCTCTTCCCTTTAACAAGCACTTGGCCCACCTACGCAAATGAGGTATCATTTTTACTGGGAGACTGAGGGGAACATTGGGTGATATGAAATGTCTCCCAGTATGGTGATCCCACACAGATATGTGGGAAAAATGAGTTTTTTTAGCTAAATTTGAGGTTTTCTGAGGATTCTGGGTAAGAAAACATTGGGGGATCCACGCAAGCCACACCTCACTGGACTCCCTCGGGTGTCTAGTTTTCAGAAATGTCTGGGTTTGGTAGGTTTCCCTAGAAGGCTGCAGAGCCCAGGACCAAAAAACGCAGGTGCCCCCCACAAAAACAGGTAGTTTTGTATTTGATCATTTTGATGTGTCCAGATAGTGTTTTGGGGCATTTCCTTTCGCGGGCAGTAGGCCCACCCAGAAAAGTGAGGTACCATTTTTATCGGGAGACTTGGGGGAACGCTGGATGGAAGGAAATTTGTGGCTCCTCTCAGATTCCAGAACTTTCTGTCACCGAAATGAGAGGAAAAAGTGTTTTTATGGCCAAAGTTTGAGGTTTGCAAAGGATTCTGGGTAACAGAACCTGGTCAGAGCCCCACAAGTCACCCCATCTTGGATTCCCCTAGGTGTCTAGTTTTCAGAAATGCGCTGGTTTGCTAGCTTTCCCCAGGTGCCGGCTGAGCTAGAGGCCAAAATCCACAGGTAGGCAGTTTGTAAAAAACACCTCTGTTTTTCGTAGAAAAATGTGATGTGTCCACGTTGTGTTTTGGAGCATTTCCTGTCGCGGGCACTATGCCTTCCCACACAAGTGAGGTACCATTTTTATCAGGAGGCTTGGGGGAGCGCTGGGTAGAAGGAAATATGTGGCTCCTCTCAGATTCCAGAACTTTCTGTCACTGGAATGAGAGGAAAAAGTGTTTTTTGGGCCAAAATATTGAGGTTGGCAAAGGATTCTGGGTAACAGAACCTGGTCAGAGCCCCACAAGTCACCCCATCTTGGATTCCCCTAGGTGTCTAGTTTTCAAAACTGCTCAGGTTTGCTAGGTTTCCCTAGGTGAAATTACAGCAAAAGAACAGGTGGGTAATGCCACAGACGTTCGCACATCGACATAGGTTTATCAAATGTCCGTAAATGATAGTCTTTTTCGAGCAACAGCTAGTAGTGGGTGCCAGGCTAGCCGTGCACCTGCCACCTCAGGTGTCAAAGGAACACCCACTGGGAACAGTGAGTGGTAACCTGTATAATTAGAACAAAAGGCCAGGGCACACCCAAAATATAACTTCTTATGGTAGATCCAAGTGGTGCTTCAGGAATTGAATCAAAGTCCGGCAAGCAGATGACACTCGATATTTATTACAGGTGATTCCAATCAAGTAACCAAAATCAAATACAAGTCCAAACAGCAAAAAAACAGCCGACACGTGTTTTCGTCTTCAAGACTTTGTCAAGGCTTTAGCTATGCGGATGTATGTAAGAAAAATAAGATGCAACAGAGTCCCAAGAATCCAAATTAATGCCATACCCTATGGAGAGCTGAATAGGATCAGGAGAAACTGCAGCGAAGATTTGGTCTTTCAGGAAGAGCTAAGACTAATGAATACACGATTCCGCCGAAGAGGTTACACACACAACACGCTACGACGAGCTAATAATAGAATCAATCATGTAGACAGATCTGAGCTATTGGTTTCCTCTACCATAAAGAGGGATTCAACTAGACCTCTCTCTTTCATCACTCCTTAGAACGCACTTAGCTCAAATATTTTTTAAATTCTCAAGAAACATTGGCCATTTCTGTTAGCTGATGGGCACCTGAAGAAAAATCTCTCTCCTAAACCCAATATTACCTACAGTAGGGGACCGGCCCTACGCAACTATTTGTGTCATAGTTATCTACCACCTGACTATAAAGAGCCATGGTTTCCCACAGCACCACATGGATCCTGTAAATGTGGACATTGCAACATATGTTGCTTTATCAAAGGTAAATTGATTGAATTTCAATACAACACACCAGTTACATATAGGATTAATAAGTTCATCAATTGTAACACCAAATTCGTGGTTTACTGCTTAGTCTGCACATGCAACCTCATTTATGTGGTGTAGGAGGCTGGCCTGGCTTGTAGTGGGTACCAGAGGTATTAACACCTTGTGCCAGGTCCAGTTATCCCTTATTATTGTAGAAGAGGTGTTTCTAGCAGCTAAGGCTGATAGAAGGTAGCTATGGCAAAGCAGCTTAGGCTGAACTAGGAGACATGTAAAGCTCCTACTATACCACTGGTGTCATATGCACAATATCATAAGAAAACACAATACACAGATATACTAAAAATAAAGGTACTTTATTTTTATGATAATATGCCAAAAGTATCTCAGTGATTACCCTCAGTATGAGGATGACAAATATACACAAGATATATGTACACAATACCAAAATTATGCAGTAATAGAAAAGGAAGTAATGCAAGCAGTGTAAAGTTACAATAGATTGCAATAGGAGCACATAGGTATAGGGGCAACACAAACCATATACTCCAAAAGTGGAATGCGAACCACGAATGGACCCCAAACCTATGTGACCTTGTAGAGGGTCGCTGGGACTGTAAGAAAACAGTGAGGGTTACAAAAATAGCCCACCCCAAGACCCCGTAAGGTAGGTGTAAAGTGCACCTACAACCCCAGAGAGCACAGAAGTCGTGATAGGGGGATTCTGCAAGGAAAACCAACACCAGCAGTGCAACAACAGTGGATTTCCAGACATGAGTACCTGTAAGACAAGGGAACCAAGTCCAAGAGTTGCGACAGTGTCGAGAGTGGGCAGGAGTCCAGGAAATGCCAGCTGAGGGTGCAAGGAAGCTGCCACCAGATGGAAGAAGCATGGTGTTTTGCAAGAACGAAGAGGACTAGGAACTTCCCCTTTGGAGGATGGATGTCCCACGTCGTGAAAAAGCTTGCAGAGGTATTCCCACGCAGAAAGACCGCAAACAAGCCTTGCTAGCTGCAAGGTTCGCGGTTAGGGTTTTTGGATGCTGCTGTGGCCCAGGAGGGACCAGGATGTCGCCACTTGGATGAGGAGACAGAGGGGGTGCCCAGCAAGTCAGGGAGCCCTCACAGAAGCAGGCCGCACCCGCAGAAGTACCAGAACAGGCACTTAGAAGGAGAGTGAACCGGAGTCCACGCGAAGTCAGAAAAGGGAGTCCCACGACGCCGGAGGACAACTCAGGAGGTTGTGCACTGCAGGTTAGAGTGTTGGGGACCCAGGCTTGGCTGTGCACAAAGGAAATCCTGGAAGAGTGCACAGGAGCCGGAGCAGCTGCAAATCATGTGGTACCCAACAATGCAGTCTAGCGTGGGAAGGCAAGGACTTACCTCCACCAAACTTGGACTGTAGAGTCACTGGACTGTGGGAGTCACTTGGACAGAGTTGCTGAGTTCCAGGGACCACACTCGTCATGCTGAAAGGGGACCCAGAGGACCGGTGATGCAGTCTTTTGTTGCCTGCGGTTGCAGGGGGGAGATTCCGTCGACCCACAGGAGATTTCTTCAGAGCTCCTGGTGCAAGAAGGAGGCAGGCTACCCCCAGAGCATGCACCACCTGGAAACAGTAGAGAAAGCCGGCAGGATGAAGCGATACAAGGTTGCTAGTAGTCGTCTGGCTACTTTGTTGCGGTTTTGAAGGCGTCCTGAGCAGTCAGCGGTCGATCCTTTGGCAGAAGGTGAAGAGGGAGATGCAGAGGAACTCTGGTGAGCTCTTGAATTCGGTATCTGAAGAATTCCCCAAAGCAGAGACCCTAAATAGCCAGAAAGGGAGGTTTGGCTACCTAGGAAGGAGGATTGGCTACTAAGAGAGGTAAGAGCCTATCAGAAGGAGTCTCTGACGTCACCTGCTGGCATTGGCCACTCAGAGCAGTCCAGTGTGCCAGCAACACCTCTATTTCCAAGATGGCAGAGGTCTGGGGCACACTGGAGGAGCTCTGGGCACCTCCCCTGGGAGGTGCAGGTCAGGGGAGTGGTCACTCCCCTTTCCTTTGTCCAGTTTCGCGTCAGAGCAGGTCTGGGGGATCCCTGGCTTATGCAGAGATGGACGGCATCTGTGCCCATCAAAGCATTTCCAGAGGCTGGGGGAGGCTACTCCTCCCCAGCCATCACACCTATTTCCAAAGGGAGAGGGTGTCACACCCTCTCTCAGAGGAAATCCTTTGTTCTGCCTTCGTGGGCCAGGGCTGCCTGGACCCCAGGAGGGAAGAAACCTGTCTGAGGGGTTGGCAGCAGCAGCAGCTGCAGTGGAGACCCCGGAAAGGCAGTTTGGCAGTACCCGGGTTCTGTGCTAGAGACCCGGGGGATCATGGAATTGTCTCCCCAATGCCAGAATGGCATTGGGGTGACAATTCCATGATCTTAGACATGTTCGGAGTTACCATTGTGACGCTATACATAGGTAGTGACCTATGTATAGTGCACACGTGTAATGGTGTCCCCGCACTCACAAAGTCCGGGGAATTTGCCCTGAACAATGTGGGGGCACCTTGGCTAGTGCCAGGGTGCCCACACACTAAGTAACTTTGCACCCAACCTTCACCAGGTGAAGGTTAGACATATAACTTATAAGTTACTTAAGTGCAGTGGTAAATGGCTGTGAAATAACGTGGACGTTATTTCACTCAGGCTGCACTGGCAGGCCTGTGTAAGAATTGTCAGATCTCCCTATGGGCGGCAAAAGAAATGCTGCAGGCCATAGGGATCTCCTGGAACCCCAATACCCTGGGTACCTCAGTACCATATACTAGAGAATTATATGGGTGTTCCAGTATGCCAATGTGAATTGGTGAAATTGGTCACTAGCCTGTTAGTGACAATTTGGAAAGCAGAGAGAGCATAACCACTGAGGTTCTGGTTAGCAGAGCCTCAGTGAGACAGTTAGTCATCACACAGGGAACACATACAGGGCTCATACTTATGAGCACTGGGGGCCTGCCTGGCAGGATCCCAGTGACACATAGACTAAAACAACATATATACAGTGAAATATGGGGGTAACATGCCAGGCAAGACTGTACTTTCCTACATGTGGGCAGTACCATTCCACCTTCAAGGAGAGACTACAAGAACATATTAGAGCCATTTGTAACAGCAATGTTAATTACCCTTTTGCAGTTCACTATAACGCCATACATGGCCAATGTGAGGTTCTAGACATCAGCATGCATGGTATTGATGTGGTTAACACCCTACCCAGAGGTGGTAACAGAACCCTGATTCTGAGACAGCTAGAGAGCAGCTGGATCATCAGACTCAGGGCTGTGGAGAAAGGATTAATATTGACAAAGATTTACACACCTTTCTTTAATTTCCCCTCCAATGTCTGACATTGCTGCTACTATTAAGTCAATTGCAATGATTTGTTTTTTTTTCTGTCATTTTTTCTGTTGATGTGATGTACACTTGCCTTATTTTAATGTCCTAATCTATTACAAATATTGACATCATATAAGTCAGTCTTGTACCTAAATTTGTTATAAATGCAATTTATGTTACTTCTCTCTTGCCTACATTTAACCTTTGCTCCCTCTGACTTACACACAAAACGTTGATAATTGTTTAGTTCACATTTAAGATGGGTACGTTGCACCTTCTGTATCTTTCATTTCATTTTCACTTAGTATCTCGGGTACTCCACTTCAAAATGGCCGCCGTCTTGATCACCTTCGCCATTTCCATCTGTACATTCACTTTTGCTCTTAGTCCTTCTTTAGTTTCCTTCTAATATTTTCTTTGCATGCCGGGCTTTAAAAAGACCATCCTTAAACGCGGGAACAGTCTTACTCTATTAAGACTCATCGACAGACTTACTTCAGTCCAATGGATTCTTGGGACTCTGTTGCATCTTATTTTTTCTTACATACATCCGCGTAGCTAAAGCCTTGACAAAGTCTTGAAGACGAAATACATGTCGGCTGTTTTTTTGCTGTTTGGATTTGATTTTGGTTACTTGATTGGAATCACCTGTAATAAATAATGAGTGTCATCTGCTTGCCGGACTTTGATTCAATTCCTGAAGCACCACTTGGATCTATCATACGAAGTTACATTTTGAGTGTGCCCTGGCCTTTTGTTCTAACTAGGTTTCCCTAGGTGCCGGCTGACCTAGAGGCCAAAATCCATAGCTAGGCACTTTGCAAAAAACAGCTCTGTTTTCTTTGTGAAAATGTGATGGGTCCACGTTGTGTTTTGGGGCATTTCCTGTCGCGGGTGCTAGGCCTATCCACGCAAGTGAGGTACCATTTTTATCGGGAGACGTGGGGGAACACAGAATAGCAAAACAAGTGTTATTGCCCCTTGTCTTTCTCTACATTTTTTCCTTCCAAATGTAAGACAGTGTGTAAAAAGGACGTCTATTTGAGAAATGCCCTGTAATTCACATGCTAGTATGGGCACCCCGGAATTCAGAGATGTGCAAATAACCACTGCTTCTCAACACCTTATCTTGTGGCCATTTTGGAAATACAAAGATTTTCTTGATACCTATTTTTCACTTTTTATATTTCAGCAAATGAATTGCTGTATACCCGGTATAGAATAAAAACCCATTGCAAGGTGCAGCTCATTTATTGGCTCTGGGTACCTAGGGTTCTTGATGAACCTACAATCCCTATATATCACGCAACCAGAAGAGTCCAGCTGACGTAATGGTATATTGCTTTCAACAATCTGACATCGCAGGAAAATGTTACAGAGTAAAACATGGAGAAAAATTGCTGTTTTTTTCACCTCAATTTCAATATTTTTTTATTTCAGCTGTTATTTTCTGTAGGAAACACTTGTAGGATCTACACAAATGACCCCTTGCTGGATTCAGATTTTTGTCTACTTTTGTTTAGCTTTCTGGGATCCAGCATTGGTTTCTCACCCATTTTGGTCACTAACTGGAAGGAGGCTGAAAGCACAAAAAATAGTAAAAATGGGGTATGTCCCAGTAAAATATCAAAATTGTATTGAAAAAATGGGTTTTCTAATTCAAGTCTGCCTGTTCCTGAATGCTGGGAAGATGGTGATCTTGCCACCGCAAACCCTTTGTAGATGCCATTTTCAGCTAAAAAAAACACAAGCCGCCTTCTGCAGCCATTTTTCCCATTTTTTTGAAAAAAACACAATTTTCACTGTATTTTGGCTAATTTCTTGGTCTCCTTCAGGGGAACCCACAAAGTCTGGGTACCTCTAGAATCCCTAGGATGTTGGAAAAAAGGACGCAAATTTGGCGTGGGTAGCTTATGTGAACAAAAAGTTATGAGGGCCTAAGGGCGAACTACCCCAAATAACCAAAAAAAGCTCGGCACAGGAGGGGAAAAGGCCTGGCAGCAAATAATAAACCCTGTTTATTATTGTTTTGTTTGTTAAAGGAGCGGGCCACTGGGGTAACGAGCAGTGGGGGAGTGCACTGCACACTCCCCTCAGTGCGCATGTATGTTTGGCCGGTCGTCTCGAGCTGGCCAAACACACATGCGCATTAGGCTCTCTCCAGCCCAGTACTGTGTTGCTGGGCTGGAGAGAGTCTGCCCAGGCTCCCAGTCTCCTAGGGAGTGCCCTGGCTGGGCCCTCCAGCCAATCCTGATGCTGCTTGGAACAGCGTCATGACTGGCTGCAGGGCAGGCTGGGAGCCTGTGCCTGTGACGGAGGAGAAGAGCGGCACGGCGAGGAGTGAAGTAAGTTATTTTTTTATGTTTTTTAATTAAATTTCAGACCCCCCCATGCGCCGCACCCTCCCTGCTCCTTATGAGAGAAGCGAGCCGCCTCTGTCATTCGCCCCAGATTATTGCAAACAATGCACTGCCAGACGATAAGAAGACGATCCTGCCTGCCAAAGATGCTGCCAATGTATCTCACATTCCACTGAAAAGTGATACCAAACCAGAGCCCTGGAGGAGCTGATGCTGATAGCATGTTTGCCTTTTGCAGGGAGCACAGCCTCCTTGACGCCTGGTGATTACAGTGTTTTGCTGTAAATAAGGTCCGCCCATTCTCTCTAAAAAAATCGAACTGAAAGTTATTTTATTTTCCATGCTGTCCTCGTGTAGCACATAGAAGTAGGATTTAGGTTTTTAATGGAAATTTTAACCATGTTAGAAATGTTGTTCGTTCATCGTTCACACCATGCATTTAATGCTGTTTTAGTTGTATTCTGTGTGGTTATTTTAAATGAGTTGAGCAACTGGGTGCACCTGTTGAGATGAACAGGCTTTTTAGTTAAAGTGTCTTTTTCTTACCTCAACTTTTGTGTGTGGTATTGAAGAGAGTGAAAGAGGCTTGGTTCTGATCACCACAGTAGCATTGAATCCTTATTTATGGACTGTTAGTAACTCAATCGCATTGACACACTTTTAACTATGTGTTGGATAGAGTTCTTTGGGCCTACAATAACCTATTGCTCACATTCGAGTGTGGTGCATTGGACAGGCAAAAACAAACTTACATACATGTAAAAATGGGGGTAACATGCCAGACAAGATGGTACTTTCCTACAGGAATAAAACAAATACTGCCTGGAATTCTGGTGTTGTAATCACCACACATTATGCAAGTGCATGGCCTTCATTGACCCACTAAAGTGGCTTATCAAGTGACTGCACATTGCCACCTCCACATTTGAAACACAATTATAACTGCCCGCCCAACCACATGGTGCAAGGGATTGCAGCAATAAGGGCAGGGATAATCCAGCCATAAAGTCAGCATGCTGAATATTGGCGGTATATAGGGGCACTATGGAGAAGGATGCCTATCCAGCAGACCCTCCTAGACCACAAAGCGGCCTTCTCAGTCTTTTCTCTGGGCTTGCACCACCTAAGTAACTCCACGGTGTAGGAGGCTGGACTGGCTTGTAGTGAGTACCAAGGGGTACTTGCACCTTGCACCAGGCCCAGTTATCCCTTATTAGTGTATAGGGTGTCTAGCAGCTTAGGCTGATAGATAATGGTAGCTTAGCAGAGCAGCTTAGGCTGAACTAGGAGACGTGTGAAGCTACTACAGTACCACTTAGTGTCATATGCACAATATCATAAGAAAACACAATACACAGTTATACTAAAAATAAAGGTACTTTATTTTTATGACAATATGCCAAAGTATCTTAGAGTGTACCCTCAGTGAGAGGATAGGAAATATACACAAGATATATATACACAATAGCAAAAATATGCAGTATAGTCTTAGAAAACAGTGCAAACAATGTATAGTTACAATAGGATGCAATGGGAAAACATAGGGATAGGGGCAACACAAACCATATACTCCAAAAGTGGAATGCGAACCACGAATGGACCCCAAACCTATGTGACCTTGTAGAGGGTCGCTGGGACTATTAGAAAATAGTGAGAGTTAGAAAAATAACCCTCCCCAAGACCCTGAAAAGTGAGTGCAAAGTGCACTAAAGTTCCCCTAAGGACAAAGAAGTTGTGTTAGAGGAATGATGCAGGAAAGACACAAACCAGCAATGCAACAACTGTGGATTTCCAATCTAGGGTACCTGTGGAACAATGGGACCAAGTCCAAAAGTCACAAGCAAGTCGGAGATGGGCAGATGCCCAGGAAATGCCAGCTGCGGGTGCAAAGAAGCTTCTACTGGACAGACGAAGCTGAGGTTTCTGCAGGAACGAAAAGGGCTAGAGACTTCCCCTTTAGTGGACGGATCCCTTTCGCCTCGGAGAGTCGTGCAGAAGTGTTTTCCCGCCAAAATGACGCCAACAAGCCTTGCTATTTGCAAATAGTGCGTTTGGCGTTTTTGGACGCTGCTGGGGCCCAGGAGGGACCAGGAGGTCGCAAATTGGACCTGAAGAGAGAGGGGACGTCAAGCAAGACAAAGAACCCTCACTAAAGCAGATAGCACCCAGAGAAGTGCCAGAAACAGGCACTACGAGGATGTGTGAAACGGTGCTCGCCGAAGTTGCACAAAGGAGTCCCACGTCGCCGGAGACCAACTTAGAAAGTCGTGCAATGCAGGTTAGAGTGCCGAGGACCCAGGCTTGGCTGTGCACAAAGGATTTCCACCGGAAGTGCACAGGGGCCGGAGTAGCTGCAATGTTGCGGTTCCCAGCAATGCAGCCCAGCGAGGTGAGGCAAGGACTTACCTCCACCAAACTTGGACTGAAGAGTCACTGGACTGTGGGGGTCACTTGGACAGAGTCGCTGGATTCGAGGGACCCCGCTCGTCGTGCTGAGAGGAGACCCAAGGGACTGGTAATGCAGCTTTTTGGTGCCTGCGGTTGCAGGGGGAAGATTCCGTCGACCCACAGGAGATTTCTTCTGAGCTTCTGGTGCAGAGAGGAGGCAGACTACCCCCACAGCATGCACAAGCAGGAAAACAGTCGAGAAGGCGGCAGGATCAGCGTTACAGAGTTGCAGTAGTCGTCTTTGCTACTATGTTGCAGGTTTGCAGGCTTCCAGCGCGGTCAGCAGTCGATTCCTTATCAGAAGGTGAAGAGAGAGATGCAGAGGAACTCGGATGAGCTCTTGCATTCGTTATCTGCAGTTTCCCCAGAGACAGAGACCCTAAATAGCCAGAAAAGAGGGTTTGGCTACCTAGGAGAGAGGATAGGCTAGCAACACCTGAAGGAGCCTATCACAAGGAGTCTCTGACGTCACCTGGTGGCACTGGCCACTCAGAGCAGTCCAGTGTGCCAGCAGCACCTCTGTTTCCAAGATGGCAGAGGTCTGGAGCACACTGGAGGAGCTCTGGACACCTCCCAGGGGAGGTGCAGGTCAGGGGAGTGGTCACTCCCCTTTCCTTTGTCCAGTTTCGTGCCAGAGCAGGGCTAAGGGGTCCCCTGAACCGGTGTAGACTGGCTTATGCAGAATTGGGCACATCTGTGCCCAACAAAGCATTTCCAGAGGCTGGGGGAGGCTACTCCTCCCCTGCCTTCACACCATTTTCCAAAGGGAGAGGGTGTCACACCCTCTCTCAGAGGAAGTTCTTTGTTCTGCCATCCTGGGCCAGGCCTGGCTGGACCCCAGGAGGGCAGCTGCCTGTCTGAGGGGTTGGCAGCAGCAGCAGCTGCAGTGAAACCCCAGGAAGGGCAGTTTGACAGTACCAGGGTCTGTGCTACAGACCACTGGGATCATGGGATTGTGCCAACTATGCCAGGATGGCATAGAGGGGGCAATTCCATGATCATAGACATGTTACATGGCCATATTCGGAGTTACCATTGTGAAGCTACATATAGGTAGTGACCTATATGTAGTGCACGCGTGTAAGGGTGTCCCCGCACTCACAAAGTTCAGGGAATTGGCTCTGAACAATGTGGGGGCACCTTGGCTAGTGCCAGGGTGCCCTCACACTAAGTAACTTTGCACCTAACCTTTACCAGGTAAAGGTTAGACATATAGGTGACTTATAAGTTACTTAAGTGCAGTGTAAAATGGCTGTGAAATAACGTGGACGTTATTTCACTCAGGCTGCAGTGGCAGGCCTGTGTAAGAATTGTCAGAGCTCCCTATGGGTGGCAAAAGAAATGCTGCAGCCCATAGGGATCTCCTGGAACCCCAATACCCTGGGTACCTCAGTACCATATACTAGGGAATTATAAGGGTGTTCCAGTAAGCCAATGTAAATTGGTAAAAATGGTCACTAGCCTGTCAGTGACAAGTTGGAAAGAAATGAGAGAGCATAACCACTGAGGTTCTGATTAGCAGAGCCTCAGTGAGACAGTTAGTCACTACACAGGTAACACATTGAGGCACACTTATGAGCACTGGGGCCCTGGGTTACCAGGGTCCCAGTGACACATACAACTAAAACAACATATATACAGTGAAAAATGGGGGTAACATGCCAGGCAAGATGGTACTTTCCTACACAACCCCCCCCCCAAACGAAGGACAATAAGACTAGCCATGACCTGATGAGTCTTCATTGTCTAAGTGGAAATATCTGGAGAGTCCATCTGCATTGGAGTGGCTACTCCCAGGTCTATGTTCCACTGTATAGTCCATTCCCTGTAGGGATATGGACCACCTCAACAATTTAGGATTTTCACCTTTCATTTGTTTTAGCCAAAGTAGAGGTTTGTGGTCTGTCTGAACAATGAAGTGAGTGCCAAACAGGTATGGCCTCAACTTCTTCAGTGCCCAGACCACAGCAAAGGCCTCCCTCTCTATGGCAGACCAACGCTTTTCTCTAGGGGTCAACCTACTACTAATAAAAGCAACAGGTTGATCCTGGCCCTCAGAATTAAGTTGTGATAGGATTGCCCCTACTCCTAATTCAGATGCATCAGTCTGGACATAGAATTTTTTAGAGTAACAAGGGCTTTTCAGGACAGGTGCAGAGCACATGGCCTGCTTCAGCTCCTCAAAAGCTTTCTGACAGTTTGCTGTCCATAATACCTTTTTAGGCATTTTCTTGGATGTGAGGTCATTAAGAGGGGCTGCAATGGAGCCATAGTTCTTAATGAACCTCCTGTAATACCCAGTGAGGCCTAGGAAGGCTCTCACCTGAGTCTGAGTGGTAGGGGGAACCCAATCAATAATAGTTTGGATTTTCCCCTGAAGTGGTGCAATCTGTTCCCCACCAACAAGGTGTCCCAGATAAACCACCTTACCCTGCCCTATCTGGCACTTTGAAGCCTTGATAGTGAGGCCTGCCTTTTGCAGGGCCTCCAAAACTTTCCATAGGTGGACCAGGTGATCATCCCAGCTGGAGCTAAAGACAGCTATATCGTCCAAATATGCTGCACTGAAAGCTTCCAGCCCTTGCAGGACTGTGTTCACCAACCTCTGAAAAGTGGCAGGTGCATTTTTCAAACCAAAAGGCATTACAGTAAACTGGTAATGTCCTCCAATGGTAGAAAATGCAGTCTTAGGTTTAGCATCTTCTGACAATTTGATCTGCCAATACCCTGCAGTCAAATCAAAAGTGCTTAGATACTTGGCAGATGCCAGTGTATCTATGAGCTCATCTGCCCTGGGTATAGGGTGAGCATCAGTTTTGGTTACCAAGTTGAGACCTCTATAGTCTACACAAAACCGCATTTCCTTCTTTCCATCTTTGGAATGGGGTTTTGGTACCAGTACCACAGGAGAAGCCCATGGACTGTCAGAGTGCTCAACCACTCCTAGTTCTAACATTTTCTGGACCTCTTGCTTTATGCAGTCCCTGACATGGTCAGGCTGCCTATAGATCTTACTTTTGACAGGTAAACTGTCTCCAGTATCTATAGTGTGCTCACACCAAGAAGTGGTACCTGGCACAGTAGAGAAGAGTTCAGAGAATTGATCTAGGAGATTTATGCAATTGTCTTTCTGCTCAGCAGTAAGACAATCAGCCAAAACTACACCTTCCACAAGAGCATCTTGATCTGTGGAAGAGAAGAGATCAGGTAGAGGATCACTGTCTTCTTCCTGTCCCTCATCAGTTGCCATGAGCAGGGTGAGATCAGCCCTGTCATAGTAGGGTTTCAGGCGGTTGACATGGAGCACCCTAAGGGGACTCCTGGCAGTGCCTAAGTCAACTAAATAGGTGACTTCTCCCTTCTTTTCAACAATTGTGTGGGGACCACTCCATTTATCTTGGAGTGCTCCTGGGGCCACAGGCTCCAAGACCCACACTTTCTGCCCTGGTTGGTACTGAACCAAAACAGCCTTCTGATCATGCCATTGCTTCTGGAGCTCTTGGCTGGCCTGAAGGTTTTTACTGGCCTTTTTCATGTACTCAGCCATCCTTGATCTGAGGCCAAGTACATAATCCACAATATCCTGTTTAGGAGTTTTTAAAGGTTGTTCCCAACCCTCCTTTACAAGTGTGAGTGGACCCCTAACAGGGTGTCCAAAAAGAAGTTCAAAGGGGCTGAAGCCCACTCCTTTCTGGGGTACCTCCCTGTAGGCAAAAAGGAGGCATGGTAGAAGGATATCCCATCTCCTGAGGAGTTTTTCAGGGAGACCCATAATCATGCCTTTGAGAGTTTTATTACATCTCTCCACCAGTCCATTTGTTTGTGGATGATAGGGTGTTGTGAACTTGTACGTTACACCACACTCCTTCCACATGGCCTTTAAGTATGCAGACATGAAATTGCTTCCCCTGTCTGATACCACTTCCTTTGGGAAGCACACCCGGGAAAATATTCCCAGGAGGGCCTTTGCCACTGCAGGTGCTGTAGTGGTCCTTAAAGGAATAGCTTCAGGATATCTTGTGGCATGGTCCACTACCACCAAGATAAATCTATTGCCTGAAGCAGTAGGAGGGTCAAGGGGGCCAACTATGTCAACCCCTACCCTTTCAAAGGGAACCCCAACCACAGGCAGTGGAATAAGGGGTGCCTTTGGGGTGCCACCTGTCTTGCCACTGGCTTGACAGGTTTCACAGGACTTACAAAATTCTTTTGTGTCCTCAGACATCCTAGGCCAATGAAACAATGGAACCAATCTGTCCCAAGTTTTCATTTGACCCAGGTGTCCAGCTAGGGGAATGTCATGTGCCAGTGTTAGGAGGAACTTTCTGTACTCCTGAGGAATCACTAATCTCCTGGCAGCTCCAGGTTTAGGATCCCTATGCTCAGTGCACAAGAGGTTGTCCTCCCAGTAAACTCTGTGAGAGTCACTGACATCCCCATTAGCCTGTTTGACAGCTTGCTGTCTGACACCCTCTAATGTGGGACAGGTTTGCTGTGCCACACTCAGCTCCTCTCTGGCAGGCCCCCCTTCACCCAAAAGCTCAGCAGTGTCTGCTTCCAGCTCCTCTGGTGTAGGTTCTGCACAGGGAGGGAATTCTTCTTCCTCAGAAGTAGAATCCACTGTAGAGGGAGGGATAGTAGGAAGTGGTTTGCTTCTACTAGCCCTAGCTTTAGGGAGCACTTGGTCCATTGTTCCAGGATCCAAGCTTCCCTGTCCTTTTTGCTTTTTGGCCTGAGCCCTTGTCAAAGCAAAAATATGCCCTGTGATGCCCAGCATTGCTGCATGGGCCTCCAACTCCACATCTGACCAAGCTGATGTCTCCAAATCATTCCCTAATAGACAGTCTACAGGTATATCTGAAGCTACCACAACTTTCTTTGGACCAGTAACCCCCCCCAGTTGAGATTTACAACAGCCATGGGGTGGCTAAGTGTGTTGTTGTGAGCATCGGTTACTTGGTACTGGTGACCAAGTAGGTGTTGTTCAGGGTGGACCAGTTTCTCTATGACCATAGTCACACTGGCCCCAGTGTCCCTGTAGGCCTGAACCTCAACACCATTTATTAGGGGTAGCTGCTTGTACTTATCCATATTAAGGGGACAAGCAACTAAGGTGGCTAAATCAATAGCCCACTCAGAGACTAACACAGCCTCTGTGGCCTCCCTAACAAGGCCAACCCCAACTAAATAACCAAAAGTGAGCACAGCTACTCCCTTGGATTGGCTATTAGTAGGTTTGCTCCCACCACCACTGCTATTAGTAGGGACACTAGGGGTAGCAGTAGGGGTTGTAGTGGTAGGAGCATTGGTGCCTTTCTTTGGACAACTGGGATCTGTTGTCCAATGGCCTTTTATTTTACATAAATAGCACCATGGTTTCCTTTCCTTGTTCTGATTAAAAGAGGATTTGGACCCACCACCCCCACCAGAGTGTTTTTGTGGGCCTGATGAAGACTCATTTTTAGATTTGTCCCCACCCTTGTCTGAAGACTTACCATCCTTCTTTTTGTTGCCATCTTTGTCACCCCCTGTATGAACTTTTCTGTTCACTCTTGTTCTGACCCATTTGTCTGCCTTCTTTCCCAATTCTTGGGGAGAGGTCAGATCAGAGTCCACCAAGTACTGGTGCAACAAATCAGACACACAATTATTAAGAATATGCTCTCTCAGGATTAAGTTATACAGGCTGTCATAATCAGTAACTTTACTGCCATGTAACCACCCCTCCAAGGCCTTCACTGAATGGTCAATGAAATCAACCCAGTCTTGTGAAGACTCCTTTTTGGTCTCTCTGAACTTTATCCTGTACTGTTCAGTGGTTAAGCCATAACCATCCAGGAGTGCATTCTTAAGAACTTAGAAATTATTAGCATCATTTTCTTTCACAGTAAGGAGCCTATCCCTACCTTTTCCACTAAATGATAGCCATAGGATAGCAGCCCACTGCCTTTGAGGGACATCCTGTACAACACAGGCCCTCTCAAGTGCAGCAAACCACTTGTTAATGTCATCCCCCTCCTTATAAGGGGGAACTATCTTGTGCAGATTCCTGGAATCATGCTCTTTTGCAGGATGACTATGGGGAATACTGCTGCTGCCACCATGGGTTTCTAAACCCAACTTCTGTCTTTCCTTCTCTAGTTCAAAAGACTGTCTATCCATATCCAGCTGTTGCTTTTTAAGCTTCAGTCTGGTTTGTTCCACCCTCAACTTATTGAGTTCCCTCTCTAACATTCTGTCATCAGGGTTGGTGGGAGGGACATTCCTAGATACAGAGGTATGATGGGAATGAACAGAAGGAGACCTGTCCCTTACAGAAGCCACCCTAACAGCTTGGCTAACAGAAACATTACTACCAGTATGGTGAGAATAAATGCTTTTGTTATGATGTGAGACAACACTATTTGTATGGTGTGGCTCATCATCATTACCAACTATGTTAGACTGTCTAGTAATGGGCAGGCTAGGAAGTTTCTTTCCTGAATCTTTTCCTGGGGGAGTCCCTGAATCAGATTGGGAACTATTAGGTACTTTTTCAACAGATGAGGCACCTATGGCCTTATCCTGTTCTCTAAGCATGTTAAGTAACAGTTCCAAGGAAGGATTCTTCCCTACACTCAAACCTCTCTCTATACAGAGACTCCTTGCTCTTTTCCAGCTAAGGTTGTCATATGCAAGTTTGGACAGATCAACATTTTGGCCTGTGCCAGACATTTTTTAGAGAGAGTTAAAGTGATAGTAAAAGATAAAAAGTTTGTCAGAGCTTTTAGAAAGACAGAGAAAAAAAAACTTTTAAAACTTTTTTAGAACTTTTTAGAAAGTTAGAAGTACTTTTCAGCACTTAGAAAAGAGTGAAAAGAGGAAATGCAAAACTTTTTGGCTATGTGTATATACACTGACCTTGTTTTGTATATTTTTCTCTTGTGAAAAGTACAATGACAAGAGTGGTAAGTAGTCTCAAAGCACTTATCCCACCACTGCACAACCAATGTAGGAGGCTGGACTGGCTTGTAGTGAGTACCAAGGGGTACTTGCACCTTGCACCAGGCCCAGTTATCCCTTATTATTGTATAGGGTGTCTAGCAGCTTAGGCTGATAGATAATGGTAGCTTAGCAGAGCAGCTTAGGCTGAACTAGGAGACGTGTGAAGCTACTACAGTACCACTTAGTGTCATATGCACAATATCATAAGAAAACACAATACACAGTTATACTAAAAATAAAGGTACTTTATTTTTATGACAATATGCCAAAGTATCTTAGAGTGTACCCTCAGTGAGAGGATAGGAAATATACACAAGATATATATACACAATAGCAAAAATATGCAGTATAGTCTTAGAAAACAGTGCAAACAATGTATAGTTACAATAGGATGCAATGGGAAAACATAGGGATAGGGGCAACACAAACCATATACTCCAAAAGTGGAATGCGAACCACGAATGGACCCCAAACCTATGTGACCTTGTAGAGGGTCGCTGGGACTATTAGAAAATAGTGAGAGTTAGAAAAATAACCCTCCCCAAGACCCTGAAAAGTGAGTGCAAAGTGCACTAAAGTTCCCCTAAGGACAAAGAAGTTGTGTTAGAGGAATAATGCAGGAAAGACACAAACCAGCAATGCAACAACTGTGGATTTCCAATCTAGGGTACCTGTGGAACAATGGGACCAAGTCCAAAAGTCACAAGCAAGTCGGAGATGGGCAGATGCCCAGGAAATGCCAGCTGCGGGTGCAAATAAGCTTCTACTGGACAGAAGAAGCTGAGGTTTCTGCAGGAACGAAAAGGGCTAGAGACTTCCCCTTTAGTGGACGGATCCCTTTCGCCTCGTAGAGTCGTGCAGAAGTGTTTTCCCGCCAAAATGACGCCAACAAGCCTTGCTAGTTGCAAATAGTGCGTTTGGCGTTTTTGGACGCTGCTGGGGCCCAGGAGGGACCAGGAGGTCGCAAATTGGACCTGAAGAGAGAGGGGACGTCAGGCAAGACAAAGAACCCTCACTAAAGCAGATAGCACCCAGAGAAGTGCCAGAAACAGGCACTACGAGGATGTGTGAAACGGTGCTCGCCGAAGTTGCACAAAGGAGTCCCACGTCGCCGGAGACCAACTTAGAAAGTCGTGCAATGCAGGTTAGAGTGCCGAGGACCCAGGCTTGGCTGTGCACAAAGGATTTCCACCGGAAGTGCACAGGGGCCGGAGTAGCTGCAATGTTGCGGTTCCCAGCAATGCAGCCCAGCGAGGTGAGGCAAGGACTTACCTCCACCAAACTTGGACTGAAGAGTCACTGGACTGTGGGGGTCACTTGGACAGAGTCGCTGGATTCGAGGGACCTCGCTCGTTGTGCTGAGAGGAGACCCAAGGGACTGGTAATGCAGCTTTTTGGTGCCTGCGGTTGCAGGGGGAAGATTCCGTCGACCCACGGGAGATTTCTTCGGAGCTTCTGGTGCAGAGAGGAGGCAGACTACCCCCACAGCATGCACAAGCAGGAAAACAGTCGAGAAGGCGGCAGGATCAGCGTTACAGAGTTGCAGTAGTCGTCTTTGCTACTATGTTGCAGGTTTGCAGGCTTCCAGCGCGGTCAGCAGTCGATTCCTTATCAGAAGGTGAAGAGAGAGATGCAGAGGAACTCGGATGAGCTCTTGCATTCGTTATCTGCAGTTTCCCCAGAGACAGAGACCCTAAATAGCCAGAAAAGAGGGTTTGGCTACCTAGGAGAGAGGATAGGCTAGCAACACCTGAAGGAGCCTATCACAAGGAGTCTCTGACGTCACCTGGTGGCACTGGCCACTCAGAGCAGTCCAGTGTGCCAGCAGCACCTCTGTTTCCAAGATGGCAGAGGTCTGGAGCACACTGGAGGAGCTCTGGACACCTCCCAGGGGAGGTGCAGGTCAGGGGAGTGGTCACTCCCCTTTCCTTTGTCCAGTTTCGTGCCAGAGCAGGGCTAAGGGGTCCCCTGAACCGGTGTAGACTGGCTTATGCAGAATTGGGCACATCTGTGCCCAACAAAGCATTTCCAGAGGCTGGGGGAGGCTACTCCTCCCCTGCCTTCACACCATTTTCCAAAGGGAGAGGGTGTCACACCCTCTCTCAGAGGAAGTTCTTTGTTCTGCCATCCTGGGCCAGGCCTGGCTGGACCCCAGGAGGGCAGCTGCCTGTCTGAGGGGTTGGCAGCAGCAGCAGCTGCAGTGAAACCCCAGGAAGGGCAGTTTGACAGTACCAGGGTCTGTGCTACAGACCACTGGGATCATGGGATTGTGCCAACTATGCCAGGATGGCATAGAGGGGGCAATTCCATGATCATAGACATGTTACATGGCCATATTCGGAGTTACCATTGTGAAGCTACATATAGGTAGTGACCTATATGTAGTGCACGCGTGTAAGGGTGTCCCCGCACTCACAAAGTTCAGGGAATTGGCTCTGAACAATGTGGGGGCACCTTGGCTAGTGCCAGGGTGCCCTCACACTAAGTAACTTTGCACCTAACCTTTACCAGGTAAAGGTTAGACATATAGGTGACTTATAAGTTACTTAAGTGCAGTGTAAAATGGCTGTGAAATAACGTGGACGTTATTTCACTCAGGCTGCAGTGGCAGGCCTGTGTAAGAATTGTCAGAGCTCCCTATGGGTGGCAAAAGAAATGCTGCAGCCCATAGGGATCTCCTGGAACCCCAATACCCTGGGTACCTCAGTACCATATACTAGGGAATTATAAGGGTGTTCCAGTAAGCCAATGTAAATTGGTAAAAATGGTCACTAGCCTGTCAGTGACAAGTTGGAAAGAAATGAGAGAGCATAACCACTGAGGTTCTGATTAGCAGAGCCTCAGTGAGACAGTTAGTCACTACACAGGTAACACATTCAGGCACACTTATGAGCACTGGGGCCCTGGGTTACCAGGGTCCCAGTGACACATACAACTAAAACAACATATATACAGTGAAAAATGGGGGTAACATGCCAGGCAAGATGGTACTTTCCTACACAACCCCCCCCCCAAACGAAGGACAATAAGACTAGCCATGACCTGATGAGTCTTCATTGTCTAAGTGGAAATATCTGGAGAGTCCATCTGCATTGGAGTGGCTACTCCCAGGTCTATGTTCCACTGTATAGTCCATTCCCTGTAGGGGTATGGACCACCTCAACAATTTAGGATTTTCACCTTTCATTTGTTTTAGCCAAAGTAGAGGTTTGTGGTCTGTCTGAACAATGAAGTGAGTGCCAAACAGGTATGGCCTCAACTTCTTCAGTGCCCAGACCACAGCAAAGGCCTCCCTCTCTATGGCAGACCAACGCTTTTCTCTAGGGGTCAACCTACTACTAATAAAAGCAACAGGTTGATCCTGGCCCTCAGAATTAAGTTGTGATAGGATTGCCCCTACTCCTAATTCAGATGCATCAGTCTGGACATATAATTTTTTAGAGTAACAAGGGCTTTTCAGGACAGGTGCAGAGCACATGGCCTGCTTCAGCTCCTCAAAAGCTTTCTGACAGTTTGCTGTCCATAATACCTTTTTAGGCATTTTCTTGGATGTGAGGTCATTAAGAGGGGCTGCAATGGAGCCATAGTTCTTAATGAACCTCCTGTAATACCCAGTGAGGCCTAGGAAGGCTCTCACCTGAGTCTGAGTGGTAGGGGGAACCCAATCAATAATAGTTTGGATTTTCCCCTGAAGTGGTGCAATCTGTTCCCCACCAACAAGGTGTCCCAGATAAACCACCTTACCCTGCCCTATCTGGCACTTTGAAGCCTTGATAGTGAGGCCTGCCTTTTGCAGGGCCTCCAAAACTTTCCATAGGTGGACCAGGTGATCATCCCAGCTGGAGCTAAAGACAGCTATATCGTCCAAATATGCTGCACTGAAAGCTTCCAGCCCTTGCAGGACTGTGTTCACCAACCTCTGAAAAGTGGCAGGTGCATTTTTCAAACCAAAAGGCATTACAGTAAACTGGTAATGTCCTCCAATGGTAGAAAATGCAGTCTTAGGTTTAGCATCTTCTGACAATTTGATCTGCCAATACCCTGCAGTCAAATCAAAAGTGCTTAGATACTTGGCAGATGCCAGTGTATCTATGAGCTCATCTGCCCTGGGTATAGGGTGAGCATCAGTTTTGGTTACCAAGTTGAGACCTCTATAGTCTACACAAAACCGCATTTCCTTCTTTCCATCTTTGGAATGGGGTTTTGGTACCAGTACCACAGGAGAAGCCCATGGACTGTCAGAGTGCTCAACCACTCCTAGTTCTAACATTTTCTGGACCTCTTGCTTTATGCAGTCCCTGACATGGTCAGGCTGCCTATAGATCTTACTTTTGACAGGTAAACTGTCTCCAGTATCTATAGTGTGCTCACACCAAGAAGTGGTACCTGGCACAGTAGAGAAGAGTTCAGAGAATTGATCTAGGAGATTTATGCAATTGTCTTTCTGCTCAGCAGTAAGACAATCAGCCAAAACTACACCTTCCACAAGAGCATCTTGATCTGTGGAAGAGAAGAGATCAGGTAGAGGATCACTGTCTTCTTCCTGTCCCTCATCAGTTGCCATGAGCAGGGTGAGATCAGCCCTGTCATAGTAGGGTTTCAGGCGGTTGACATGGAGCACCCTAAGGGGACTCCTGGCAGTGCCTAAGTCAACTAAATAGGTGACTTCTCCCTTCTTTTCAACAATTGTGTGGGGACCACTCCATTTATCTTGGAGTGCTCCTGGGGCCACAGGCTCCAAGACCCACACTTTCTGCCCTGGTTGGTACTGAACCAAAACAGCCTTCTGATCATGCCATTGCTTCTGGAGCTCTTGGCTGGCCTGAAGGTTTTTACTGGCCTTTTTCATGTACTCAGCCATCCTTGATCTGAGGCCAAGTACATAATCCACAATATCCTGTTTAGGAGTTTTTAAAGGTTGTTCCCAACCCTCCTTTACAAGTGTGAGTGGACCCCTAACAGGGTGTCCAAAAAGAAGTTCAAAGGGGCTGAAGCCCACTCCTTTCTGGGGTACCTCCCTGTAGGCAAAAAGGAGGCATGGTAGAAGGATATCCCATCTCCTGAGGAGTTTTTCAGGGAGACCCATAATCATGCCTTTGAGAGTTTTATTACATCTCTCCACCAGTCCATTTGTTTGTGGATGATAGGGTGTTGTGAACTTGTACGTTACACCACACTCCTTCCACATGGCCTTTAAGTATGCAGACATGAAATTGCTTCCCCTGTCTGATACCACTTCCTTTGGGAAGCACACCCTGGAAAATATTCCCAGGAGAGCCTTTGCCACTGCAGGTGCTGTAGTGGTCCTTAAAGGAATAGCTTCAGGATATCTTGTGGCATGGTCCACTACCACCAAGATAAATCTATTGCCTGAAGCAGTAGGAGGGTCAAGGGGGCCAACTATGTCAACCCCTACCCTTTCAAAGGGAACCCCAACCACAGGCAGTGGAATAAGGGGTGCCTTTGGGGTGCCACCTGTCTTGCCACTGGCTTGACAGGTTTCACAGGACTTACAACATTATTTTGTGTCCTCAGACATCCTAGGCCAATGAAACAATGGAACCAATCTGTCCCAAGTTTTCATTTGACCCAGGTGTCCAGCTAGGGGAATGTCATGTGCCAGTGTTAGGAGGAACTTTCTGTACTCCTGAGGAATCACTAATCTCCTGGCAGCTCCAGGTTTAGGATCCCTATGCTCAGTGCACAAGAGGTTGTCCTCCCAGTAAACTCTGTGAGAGTCACTGACATCCCCATTAGCCTGTTTGACAGCTTGCTGTCTGACACCCTCTAATGTGGGACAGGTTTGCTGTGCCACACTCAGCTCCTCTCTGGCAGGCCCCCCTTCACCCAAAAGCTCAGCAGTGTCTGCTTCCAGCTCCTCTGGTGTAGGTTCTGCACAGGGAGGGAATTCTTCTTCCTCAGAAGTAGAATCCACTGTAGAGGGAGGGATAGTAGGAAGTGGTTTGCTTCTACTAGCCCTAGCTTTAGGGAGCACTTGGTCCATTGTTCCAGGATCCAAGCTTCCCTGTCCTTTTTGCTTTTTGGCCTGAGCCCTTGTCAAAGCAAAAATATGCCCTGTGATGCCCAGCATTGCTGCATGGGCCTCCAACTCCACATCTGACCAAGCTGATGTCTCCAAATCATTCCCTAATAGACAGTCTACAGGTATATCTGAAGCTACCACAACTTTCTTTGGACCAGTAACCCCCCCCAGTTGAGATTTACAACAGCCATGGGGTGGCTAAGTGTGTTGTTGTGAGCATCGGTTACTTGGTACTGGTGACCAAGTAGGTGTTGTTCAGGGTGGACCAGTTTCTCTATGACCATAGTCACACTGGCCCCAGTGTCCCTGTAGGCCTGAACCTCAACACCATTTATTAGGGGTAGCTGCTTGTACTTATCCATATTAAGGGGACAAGCAACTAAGGTGGCTAAATCAATAGCCCACTCAGAGACTAACACA
Organism: Pleurodeles waltl; assembly: GCF_031143425.1. Lineage (NCBI taxonomy): Eukaryota > Metazoa > Chordata > Amphibia > Caudata > Salamandridae > Pleurodeles > Pleurodeles waltl. The sequence goes on along the minus strand of NC_090446.1, from coordinate 439,107,292 downwards.
GCCTCTGTGGCCTCCCTAACAAGGCCAACCCCAACTAAATAACCAAAAGTGAGCACAGCTACTCCCTTGGATTGGCTATTAGTAGGTTTGCTCCCACCACCACTGCTATTAGTAGGGACACTAGGGGTAGCAGTAGGGGTTGTAGTGGTAGGAGCATTGGTGCCTTTCTTTGGACAACTGGGATCTGTTGTCCAATGGCCTTTTATTTTACATAAATAGCACCATGGTTTCTTTTCCTTGTTCTGATTAAAAGAGGATTTGGACCCACCACCCCCACCAGAGTGTTTTTGTGGGCCTGATGAAGACTCATTTTTAGATTTGTCCCCACCCTTGTCTGAAGACTTACCATCCTTCTTTTTGTTGCCATCTTTGTCACCCCCTGTATGAACTTTTCTGTTCACTCTTGTTCTGACCCATTTGTCTGCCTTCTTTCCCAATTCTTGGGGAGAGGTCAGATCAGAGTCCACCAAGTACTGGTGCAACAAATCAGACACACAATTATTAAGAATATGCTCTCTCAGGATTAAGTTATACAGGCTGTCATAATCAGTAACTTTACTGCCATGTAACCACCCCTCCAAGGCCTTCACTGAATGGTCAATGAAATCAACCCAGTCTTGTGAAGACTCCTTTTTGGTCTCTCTGAACTTTATCCTGTACTGTTCAGTGGTTAAGCCATAACCATCCAGGAGTGCATTCTTAAGAACTTGGAAATTATTAGCATCATTTTCTTTCACAGTAAGGAGCCTATCCCTACCTTTTCCACTAAATGATAGCCATAGGATAGCAGCCCACTGCCTTTGAGGGACATCCTGTACAACACAGGCCCTCTCAAGTGCAGCAAACCACTTGTTAATGTCATCCCCCTCCTTATAAGGGGGAACTATCTTGTGCAGATTCCTGGAATCATGCTCTTTTGCAGGATGACTATGGGGAATACTGCTGCTGCCACCATGGGTTTCTAAACCCAACTTCTGTCTTTCCTTCTCTAGTTCAAAAGACTGTCTATCCATATCCAGCTGTTGCTTTTTAAGCTTCAGTCTGGTTTGTTCCACCCTCAACTTATTGAGTTCCCTCTCTAACATTCTGTCATCAGGGTTGGTGGGAGGGACATTCCTAGATACAGAGGTATGATGGGAATGAACAGAAGGAGACCTGTCCCTTACAGAAGCCACCCTAACAGCTTGGCTAACGGAAACATTACTACCAGTATGGTGAGAATAAATGCTTTTGTTATGATGTGAGACAACACTATTTGTATGGTGTGGCTCATCATCATTACCAACTATGTTAGACTGTCTAGTAATGGGCAGGCTAGGAAGTTTCTTTCCTGAATCTTTTCCTGGGGGAGTCCCTGAATCAGATTGGGAACTATTAGGTACTTTTTCAACAGATGAGGCACCTATGGCCTTATCCTGTTCTCTAAGCATGTTAAGTAACAGTTCCAAGGAAGGATTCTTCCCTACACTCAAACCTCTCTCTATACAGAGACTCCTTGCTCTTTTCCAGCTAAGGTTGTCATATGCAAGTTTGGACAGATCAACATTTTGGCCTGTGCCAGACATTTTTTAGAGAGAGTTAAAGTGATAGTAAAAGATAAAAAGTTTGTCAGAGCTTTTAGAAAGACAGAGAAAAAAAAACTTTTAAAACTTTTTTAGAACTTTTTAGAAAGTTAGAAGTACTTTTCAGCACTTAGAAAAGAGTGAAAAGAGGAAATGCAAAACTTTTTGGCTATGTGTATATACACTGACCTTGTTTTGTATATTTTTCTCTTATGAAAAGTACAATGACAAGAGTGGTAAGTAGTCTCAAAGCACTTATCCCACCACTGCACAACCAATGTAGGAGGCTGGACTGGCTTGTAGTGAGTACCAAGGGGTACTTGCACCTTGCACCAGGCCCAGTTATCCCTTATTAGTGTATAGGGTGTCTAGCAGCTTAGGCTGATAGATAATGGTAGCTTAGCAGAGCAGCTTAGGCTGAACTAGGAGACGTGTGAAGCTACTACAGTACCACTTAGTGTCATATGCACAATATCATAAGAAAACACAATACACAGTTATACTAAAAATAAAGGTACTTTATTTTTATGACAATATGCCAAAGTATCTTAGAGTGTACCCTCAGTGAGAGGATAGGAAATATACACAAGATATATATACACAATAGCAAAAATATGCAGTATAGTCTTAGAAAACAGTGCAAACAATGTATAGTTACAATAGGATGCAATGGGGAAACATAGGGATAGGGGCAACACAAACCATATACTCCAAAAGTGGAATGCGAACCACGAATGGACCCCAAACCTATGTGACCTTGTAGAGGGTCGCTGGGACTATTAGAAAATAGTGAGAGTTAGAAAAATAACCCTCCCCAAGACCCTGAAAAGTGAGTGCAAAGTGCACTAAAGTTCCCCTAAGGACAAAGAAGTCGTGTTAGAGGAATAATGCAGGAAAGACACAAACCAGCAATGCAACAACTGTGGATTTCCAATCTAGGGTACCTGTGGAACAAGGGGACCAAGTCCAAAAGTCACAAGCAAGTCGGAGATGGGCAGATGCCCAGGAAATGCCAGCTGCGGGTGCAAAGAAGCTTCTACTGGACAGAAGAAGCTGAGGTTTCTGCAGGAACAAAAAGGGCTAGAGACTTCCCCTTTGGCGGACGGATCCCTCACGCCTTGGAAAGTTGTGCAGAAGTATTTCCCGCCGAAAGGACGCCAACAAGCCTTGCTAGTCGCAAATCGTGCGTTTGGCGTTTTTGGATGCTGCTGGGGCCCAGGAGGGACCAGGAGGTCGCAAATTGGACCTGAAGAGAGAGGAGACGTCGAGCAAGACAAAGAACCCTCACTGAAGCAGGTAGCACCCGGAGAAGTGCCAGAAACAGGCACTACGAGGATGCGTGAAACGGTGCTCGCCGAAGTTGCACAAAGGAGTCCCACGTCGCCGGAGACCAACTTAGAAAGTCGTGCAATGCAGGTTAGAGTGCCGTGGACCCAGGCTTGGCTGTGCACAAAGGATTTCCACCAGAAGTGCACAGGGGCCGGAGTAGCTGCAAAGTCGCGGTTCCCAGCAATGCAGCCCAGCGAGGTGAGGCAAGGACTTGCCTCCACCAAACTTGGACTGAAGAGTCACTGGACTGTGGGGGTCACTTGGACAGAGTCGCTGGATTCGAGGGACCTCGCTCGTCGTGCTGAGAGGAGACCCAAGAGACCGGTAATGCAGCTTTTTGGTGCCTGCGGTTGCAGGGGGAAGATTCCGTCGACCCACGGGAGATTTCTTCGGAGCTTCTGGTGCAGAGAGGAGGCAGACTACCCCCACAGCATGCACAAGCAGGAAAACAGTCGAGAAGGCGGCAGGATCAGCGTTACAGAGTTGCAGTAGTCGTCTTTGCTACTATGTTGCAGGTTTGCAGGCTTCCAGCGCGGTCAGCAGTCGATTCCTTATCAGAAGGTGAAGAGAGAGATGCAGAGGATGAGCTCTTGCATTCGTTATCTGCAGTTTCCCCAGAGACAGAGACCCTAAATAGCCAGAAAAGAGGGTTTGGCTACCTAGGAGAGAGGATAGGCTAGCAACACCTGAAGGAGCCTATCACAAGGAGTCTCTGACGTCACCTGGTGGCACTGGCCACTCAGAGCAGTCCAGTGTGCCAGCAGCACCTCTGTTTCCAAGATGGCAGAGGTCTGGAGCACACTGGAGGAGCTCTGGACACCTCCCAGGGGAGGTGCAGGTCAGGGGAGTGGTCACTCCCCTTTCCTTTGTCCAGTTTCGCGCCAGAGCAGGGCTAAGGGGTCCCCCGAACCGGTGTAGACTGGCTTATGCAGAATTGGGCACATCTGTGCCCAACAAAGCATTTCCAGAGGCTGGGGGAGGCTACTCCTCCCCTGCCTTCACACCATTTTCCAAAGGGAGAGGGTGTCACACCCTCTCTCAGAGGAAGTTCTTTGTTCTGCCATCCTGGGCCAGGCCTGGCTGGACCCCAGGAGGGCAGCTGCCTGTCTGAGGGGTTGGCAGCAGCATCAGCTGCAGTGAAACCCCAGGAAGGGCAGTTTGGCAGTACCAGGGTCTGTGCTACAGACCACTGGGATCATGGGATTGTGCCAACTATGCCAGGATGGCATAGAGGGGGCAATTCCATGATCATAGACATGTTACATGGCCATATTCGGAGTTACCATTGTGAAGCTACATATAGGTAGTGACCTATATGTAGTGCACGCGTGTAATGGTGTCCCCGCACTCACAAAGTTCAGGGAATTGGCTCTGAACAATGTGGGGGCACCTTGGCTAGTGCCAGGGTGCCCTCACACTAAGTAACTTTGCACCTAACCTTTACCAGGTAAAGGTTAGACATATAGGTGACTTATAAGTTACTTAAGTGCAGTGTAAAATGGCTGTGAAATAACGTGGACGTTATTTCACTCAGGCTGCAGTGGCAGGCCTGTGTAAGAATTGTCAGAGCTCCCTATGGGTGGCAAAAGAAATGCTGCAGCCCATAGGGTTCTCCTGGAACCCCAATACCCTGGGTACCTCAGTACCATATACTAGGGAATTATAAGGGTGTTCCAGTAAGCCAATGTAAATTGGTAAAAATGGTCACTAGCCTGTCAGTGACAATTTGGAAAGAAATGAGAGAGCATAACCACTGAGGTTCTGATTAGCAGAGCCTCAGTGAGACAGTTAGTCACTACACAGGTAACACATTCAGGCACACTTATGAGCACTGGGGCCCTGGGTTACCAGGGTCCCAGTGACACATACAACTAAAACAACATATATACAGTGAAAAATGGGGGTAACATGCCAGGCAAGATGGTACTTTCCTACACACGGACAATCCTAACTAGCACCCCTGTGAAAAAGCTGATCAAGCTGTGCCATAAACATTATCTCTCCAGCGTGCCTGCAGTCTTTCACTTCCTCTACCATTAAGTATGTCTTTTGTAAAAGTGTTATGTGGATGGGGTGTTGTGTAAGGTAAGAGTGCACAGCCTGTTTCTTCCTCGGCGTAACCATGTCCCTGATATTCCATGTTTTGAGGCAGTAGGAAGGGGTCAATACCTTAGTAGCCTCTCCCATTGAATGGGAGTATGTGTGTCCAACAAACCCGCCGCCACCCGCCCCACCCAGCAACCCTATGAATCCCCCTGAGCCCTGGCCAACACAATAAGTTTTGTCCCCTATCTGGTGAACTCCATCACATAAGCATTCCCTCTCCAGCTTTGTAGCCCCAGCTCCTCATCATGAGACACATCCTCGCATTGCTCCAACCACCTACAATGGTGCATGTACTGTATCCCTCAGGCAATGTCATCTGCCGACTGGAGAGTGAGGGCAAGCCCCTCACTGGATCCAACTCCTCACCTCCTAGTGTCTCAAAGAAGTAGCCAGCACCCACAGTAGGGAGGGAAAAACGGAGCGTATTTAAGACCCATCTGACGTAGTTGCTGTTTGACCCCCATGTATTAGCTACTGTGGCACTGCACCTCCACCTTGTAGTCAAGGTATGCTGTCACCACCGTTCCCTCACAGTTCATGGACGCTTGAAACGAAAAGCCTGAAGGATCAAATCCCTATCCCGATAATTTAATAGGCAGGCGATCACAGGTCGCAGGGCCGCATCCGGCGGGGAGGCTGTCCTGGGGTACGTGGGCCCTCTCAATGTAGAAGTATTTATGAAACCTGCCTGCCATCAGCGTTGTCACCAACTACTGCTCAAGGAACAGGTTCACATTAGGCTCCTCATCCGTTTCCGGCAGCCCCAGAAAGTGAACATTATTGCGCCGGAACCTACCCTCTGCCTCCTCTGCTTGCTGCTGCAGGCATTTCACATCAGCCTGCAGAAGTCTTACCCAAGATTGGAAGTCCTGAAGCGAGGGGTGCATAGTTTTAAAAGCAGAATCTATTCTGTATAGATTCTGTATTGTACACCCAGGAGGATAATTTCCACTAGTCCACCCACAGCAGGCACACCTCCAGCAATACTAAGTCTATTTTCATCTCCAAGATGGATTTAGTGTCCAGGATATCCTGCTGAATTTTGGCAAACTTCTCTGAATGCTGCCCAGCATGGCCTCCAGTTGGGACATGAACCCTGTTTCAGGAGCAAGTGCAGCAGGAGCCCCAGGTCCCTCTCCTAAGGCCAGCGGTCTGCCACCACAGGGTTTCACCATCCTGGGGCAAAAGACAATAAAAGAAAGGAGAATGCCAATTTGTACAGTCACCCCTACCAGCACCGGGTCCAATATTCTATGTGGCCGCTGCGGCCCAATTTTCCATCTTGGAGATTTGCACTATCAAGAGTCTCAGCTACTCCCCACAGGCAAGGATACTCAGGTGGCGCCACCTCAGTACCACAAGAAGGGGGAGGGCAAAGAAGGCCAAACTGCATAACTGGCAGGGATCACCCACCCATTGGTCCAACAAACACCCGATGGCAGCCTCATCTCCAATATCAGAACTGAGCCTGGGTCTGTAGCTCCATGCAATCAGATACTGTAGGCTTTTACACCAATCTGGGTGCCTGCCTCCCCCATATTGCCAGCCTCCGTGCAGTCTCCTCAGTGATCCTCAACCATGCCAAGCTCTGGGCAGGACATAGGTCCAGGGGGCCCCCAGCATCCAAGCCCCTGGGAAGCCCCAATCACCAGGAGGTGCCCTTGCATGTCAAGACCACTTCTGCCTCTCTCACACTGCCTTGCAGCACAATTTTACTTTCTACCAGTGGGAGGGGGCTCAGTCTCTGCTGTCAAAACTCCCATGGTGCCCGTTGCCTCCAGAGCGGGCCACGCCCAGCATCGCATCCGCTACCCCACAGACCACACAGCCTATCTTCTTGCCACTCTGCAGTCCCACCGACTGCACATCTCTACATTGGAGACCCCAATCTGACCTCACTTGTGTGCTGTAGTTTATTGTGGGGGGCTCCCAGGGTCACCTGGGGCAAGATGCTGCAGGATGAATGGGGACCCGGCGCGGAGCATAGCAAGTCACATCCGCACCTATTGCCATCTTAGCCACACCCTGCATATAATGCACTTGCAATATGGCAGATGAGATATCTCTCATGTTTGTGACAGAGTATCCTGTTCACCAAAATATAAATCAGGCCTGAGACAGAAATTTCACTGAGTACATATCCTTGAGATCATAAAGAGAGCACACCACTACATTGCTGAAAGAACTTGACTGGTTTTCAATCAGTAGGAGAAAATATTACAATGTTCTTTATTTGGTTCTGCAAGCGTTCTAGAAATCAGGCTTATTCTATTTCTAGGCCTCCTAGGTTTGAAACCTAAGACCAATAAAGCTTTAACAAGTTAATATTGCAGTCATAAAACACCTAAGAGAGGAGGGAAGGTAAGTTGGCAAAAAGTACGAATGTATAACACATTTAACCCAGAGGTCTTGTGATTCAAGGACAGACAGAAAACAGACTTTAATTTGAAATCTCAGTCACCATTGTTCTCCATCTTCTGAAGACATGTACCCTGTTTTCTGACATTTTGTTTGCCTTTCATTATCTCATTCCATTTCTGAATCTCCCTCTCCCTTTTCCCAATGGCCATGTTTGGGTTTCAACCTCTAAAACAACTATTGCAGCATTTGGAGCTAAATTTTTTAAAAAATGGATATCTGGTATTTCTTCACAGTAGAAAGGTTTGGTCTTGATTATGGCTCATCTTATTCCCTACCATGCGACACTCACCTTGGCTGCTGATGTTGAAGAGAAAAGACCTGCCAGTGATGTGTCCTGAGTAGCACTTGTAAACCCCGCTATTAGCCTCAGAGAGATTCTTCAGCAGTAAGTAGGGCCTGTGATTTCCTGTCAATTCGAGTTGTCTACCTATGGAGGTGGCAATTTCCAGGCTCAGCCACACCCGGAGTAGGTGCTCTGCGTCGCCCTCCTTTCTCCAGATCGTTTCTGTTGGTGTTGAAGAGCTGGAAAACTCAATGCAACAGGGAAGCTGTACATCCTGGGATTCTAGAGGAGAGAGCAGGATAGATGTTAGCTGGTGATCAGAAAATTACACTCTACAAAACATACAAATCTCTTGCACTTGCAACCTATCCAGCAGCATACAGTTCTTCCCCTTTAGAAACTCAATTATTCTTCTCCTACCAAAACTGTGGGTAGCCCATACTCACTTTTTGAATAATTTTTGGATAAAAACACTTTTGTGTTAGTGTTAGAAATGAGGTTTCTGGTTGGCTAAGGTACACACCTAAGCCAGGCAGAACCCACCCACGCTAGTCAGGGCAAGGGAGTTACGCGTCCAAGATAGTCCGTGCTCACCCCCTTGGTAGCTTGGCACGAGCAGTTAGTCCTATCCCAGAGGCAATGTGTAAAGCGTTGCACAACACACACAACGCACATGACACACTATCCCCACCACAAAGTAAACACAACACTGAGTTATATAAAAATAAACTGTATTGTACACAACTTTATTATGCCAAGCACATTTCAGTAACACCATGCTACCCAAGCAGTTGTCAGAACATTACAAAATACTGTTACTCTGCAGAAACCAGCAGTAGTCACACATAACACACAGGTTACTTATTATTCTGCAACATAAGCAGTAGTCAGGAACACATTACTACAGAAATGCTTTTGTCATAACAAATTCATAAATGCCCATATCAGGAACATTAGAAAACATATGGCAAGTCATAAAAAACATATTACCGCAGAATTCCCATAAAAGGAACATTAGCAAATATACAGGTCATCATACCAAAAACAGGTTAGCATAACAGTCCCAGCATGCCCATAAAAGGAGCATTAGAAAACACATGGCCTGTCACACAGACACATTATCAGATATGCCAAACAATGTCCGGACTGCCCCTAAAAAAGGAAACATTAGGCAAGCTCATGGCAGTAGCTTACAGCAACACAATATCCTGACTGCACATAAAGTCATAGACACATTGAACATAATGCCCAAATCCCTGTAAAACACTTTACCAGCATGTCAAGGCATTAGCATGAATGCACCCTCACCAATGCACGGGTCATAATAAACGTAGTTATACCATGGGCTGTAACTTCAGCCCCATAAGTGAAACAAAGGAGCTCCTTTGCTTCTATAATCATTCACACGCGACTTTGGTGATTGTCACGGTAATGACCCCGGGGGCCGCTAACCTCAGAACTGTGGTGCCGAAAAGGGGGTGGCAGCTCTCCACACCAAGGGAGAGAAATAAATCGCCCTGCAGCCGTCCGCATACATGCAGCATGACTGCTCTCTGCCCCTCCCAGCGAGGACACACAGATTTCCCTCGTCGGTGGGGCAACCTTGCAGGTTCCCCGCGTGGCCACTGACACCCCCGGGCTGTCCTGCCCAATCGGCAGGTGAACTTACTTTCTCCCTGGGTCGCTACGGTTATCCCCTTTGTGCCAAGCAGTTCCTGCTGGTACCCTGGGGGCACGCTCCTGCGCGCTGAAGTTCCCCGGGGGCACAGATGGAAGGCGCGTGTCGCACACTGTACAGATTAGTCTACCCGCCCGAGTCGCTGCAGTGAGGCTTCCTTTGGTCACACGGGCAAAGCACTCTCCATGCGCTTTGTCCCCAATAAAAAGACAGAGCGCTGTGCGAGCTGGACCCAGGTCAAGTAGAGCACCCTAGTACACCACTCTCAAGCAGAAAGAACAAATCAATTGAAGCGCTCCTCACACGTTGAACTCCATTACAGGAGTGTTCAGGTAAAGCGATGTCCTCGCGCTAGGAATTAAGCAGATGCAGAGGGCAGGGGCCATAGCACCCAGCCCCTGGGGACACAAGGGGAGCACAGAGCAATAGGGCCCAGCAGCAGGCCAGCACAAGGGAGATGCAGGCAGGCAGTTCCTCCTAGTGACCCAGCAGGTCACAGGTCAGCACAGCAGCAGCAGCCCAAGGTGGTTCCTGGTGGGTCCCTCTAGCAGCATTCTGTGTCCAGTTCCAAGTACTTTTCTTGTGCACAAAAATGTCTCCAATTGTGGGGAAAAATCCCCTGTACTTATACTCAGTTTTGCAGTGGGTTAACAAAGAAAAGGTGAGGAGGTTCTAACAAGTTACAACTGGTTCTAGGAGAGTCCTATCTCTCTTCCAGCACAGGCTCCAAACATCAGTTGGGGGTAAATGACCCTTTTGTGTGAGGCCAGGGCACAGCCTTTACAGATGCATGTGTGCCCCTTCTCTCAGCCCAGGAAGACCATTCAAAATGCAGATGCACCTCTGTGACACCTCCACCCTCCCTGTGTACAGGCTCGCTGAAAAGTATGCACAAAACCCAACTGTCACTCTGCCCAGACGTGGATTGGAGTCAGGCTCCAAAACACCAGAGACATAAGCACAGAGAACTGCTCTCTTTCTAGAAGTGGCATTTCTGTAATGATATTAAACAATCCACCTACACCAGAAAGCAGCATTTCTCACTACCATTACAACCATACCAAACATGCCTACCCCTCATAAATCAGAAAATACCCCCTAGGCATAGGGTATGGCATGCCAATGTAATCCTATGAGAAGGCAGCGCTCACAGCAGTGAGAAACCAAATAGGCTGTTTTCACTACCAAGACAGGCCACGCAACCAGGCACATGTCGTGCCTTCCACATACATAGTACCCTGCCCATAGGGCTAGCTAGGGCCTACCTTAGGGGTGACTTACATGCAGTAAGAGGGGAGTTCTGGGCCTGGCAAGTACATTTAGATGCTAGGTCCCTATGGCAGAAAACTGTGCACGCAGGCCCTGCTCTAGCAGGCCTGAGACAGAATTGAAAGGCTACTTCAGTTGGTGGCGCAAGCAGCGCTGCAGGCCCACTAGTAGCATTTAATTTACAGGTCCTGGGTCTAGGGATACCACTGTACAAGAGACTTGCAGGTAAATTAAATGTGCCAATTAGGTGTAAGCCAATCATAACAACTTTTAGAAGGGAGAGCACCTGCACTTTAGCACTGATTAGCAGTGATAAAGTTCTCAGAGTCCTAGATCCAACATCAGATCAAAGTGTTTGTTTTACAGCCCTATACTAATGTCAGCTCTTGCATACCGGTTAATTGCTGAGTAAGAACATGCCATCATGGTGAAGGTGTTGACCAATGGAGGGCAGATCATAGGAATTTAGCCTTGAGTCAGACTAAGAACTCTTTAACAATTACAAAAGGTGCAAAAGTCAATGGTTAACCTTATCTTCAAATTAGAGAAGCACAACCTATTAATACTCCCGTAGTGTTCTCACTGCCTCCCAGTGAAAATTGAATGAAAATCATGGACTCCTGCTTAGCCCACAATGTATGCTACAAAAGGTATATGGCATATGACCTTTATAGCCCTCAATATTCTGTAATAATACTGTACATTTCACATTCTATCCACATTTCGGAGGAAACCATAAAAGGAAAGATTTTCTCTTTATGGGACTCGTGGGATACCCTTCTTGTCAACACTGGAACAGAAGATAACCATGTTTGCTTTCAAGCACTTTTTATAGTTCTTTTTGGTTCGTCTCTGCCCCTTTGATAGCCTCCTGAGCAAGGCTAGCCAGTGTAGACAGGCTGATAAAGGCCTAGTTTAGTCATCAATAAGGCAGCTACAACTCTGGCAGTGTGCCAGAGCACATACATCTGCCACAACGGCAAAAGGTAATCTGCCAGATAAAAAAGGGCAGACTTGGTCAACACCATTTCCTCCAGCTGGTTTTATTTAATTTCCAATTACATCACATCAGACTTCCTCATTGGCAGAGCCGGCAATTGCACCGCATTAGGAACAACACTTTCCCCACACTCACAATTAAGAGGCGAAATGCCGAGTAGGGTATAGGTTTCATTACTGATCTCCTCTGCATTCCGCATTAAAGGCATGACTTAGGCTTTGGAGGACGAGCCATCGATCCACGGGCGTGGGGGTGGAAAATCCTCTGAACACAACAAACACCAGTCTGCCATGGAACCTTAAGGTTCCAAGCCCTTTGCACTTTAATAATAAGACCATTTCAGCATCTGGGAAATATGATCCCTGTATGATTGTATGTTGTTTGGATAATGTCTGTTAGTCAGCTAATATTTGTTGAACATGAACAATTGCGAGACATTTCATCTTAGGTCCTGTGCTAGAGTGCTTGCACAGTTGACATGGCGTGGCACTGTTTTTAAAGGTGTTATGGTATCAGTTGTCTGAATATTTTAAACTATTTGAATTGTATAAATGTATATTCTTTCTTTTGTTGATATTTCACTTTGCGTTCCTTGTTTTGCGCTTTTATGGTAATCGTTAGTGCTGAATAAAGATATTTTGATGATGATTGATGAACAGTCTGCCTGAGTAAGACTTTCATGCCGAAGTCACGGATTTTGTCCAGAAGCGGTGGCATTCTGGATATCAGCTAGAGCTTCATCTCAAAAACTGTTTGCAGTGTCCACACTTTCTTAAAGACACATTAAAACTCCTGATCCTCCAAAGCGAGGGTACATTTTGAGTACTCATTGTAGGAGGCTGGCCTGGCTTGTAGTGGGTACCAAAGGTACTTACACCTTGTGCCAGGTCAAGTTATCCCTTATTAGTAGAATAGAGGTGTTTCTAGCAGCTTAGGCTGATAGAAGATAGCTATGGTAAAGCAGCTTAGGCTGAACTAGGAGACATGCAAAGCTCCTACTATACCACTTATATGCACAATATCATAAGAAAACACAATACACAGAGTTACTAAAAATAAAGGTACTTTATTTTTATGACAATATGCCACAAGTATCTCAGTGAGCACCCTCAGTAAGAAGGTAAGTAATATACACAAGTTATATGTACACAAATTACAAATAGGTAAGTAAAAGTCAGAAAAGTAATGTAAACAGTGTAGAGTTACAATAGGTCGCAATAGGCAAGCATAGGTATAGGGGCAACACAAACCATATACTCCAAAAGTGGAATGCGAATCACGAATGGACCCCAGACCTATGGGAGCTTGTAGAGGGTCGCTGGGACTGTAGGAAAACAGTCAGGGTATCCAAAATACCCCACCCCAAGACCCTGAAAAGTAGGAGTAAAGTACACCTACTACCCCAAGAGAGCACAATAGTCCTGGTAGGGGGATTCTGCAAGAACAACAAACACCAGCAGTGCACTGACAACGGATTTCCGGACCTGAGGACCTGCAAGGCAAGGGGACCAAGTCCAATAGTCGCTACAGTGTCCAGGGGAGCAGGAGCCCAGGAAACCCCGGATGAAAGTGCAAGGAAGCTGCCTCCGGATGGAAGAAGCTTGGAATTCTGCAAGAAAGAAGAGGACTAAGAACTTCTCCTTTGGAGTAAAGTGTCCCACATTGCGATGAAGCTTGCAGAGGTGTTCCCACGCAGAAATACCGCAAACAAGCCTTGCTAGCTGCAAGGGTTGTAGTAGAGGTTTTTGGGTGCTGCTGAGGACCAGGAAGGACCAGGATGTCGCCACTTAGAGGAGGAGACAAGGGGGCACTCAGCAACTCAGAGAGTCCTCACAGAAGCCGGCAGCACCCGCAAAAGTACCTGAACAAGCACTTGGAATATTTGTGAACTGGAGTCCACGCAGAGTTACAAAAAAGGGTCCCACGACGTCGGAGGCCAACTCAGCGGGTTGAGCACTGCAGGACGCAGTGCTGGGGACTCAGGCTAGGCTGTGCATGAAAGAAATCTTGGAAGAGTGCACAGAAGCCGGAGCAGCTGCAAATCACGCAGTACACAGGTTTGCAGTCTAGCGTGGGGAGGCAAGGACTTACCTCCACCAAACTTGGACTGAAGGGCCACTGGACTGTGGGAGTCACTTGGGTAGACATCCTGTGTTCCAGGGACCACGCTTGTCAGAATGAGAGGGGACCCAGAGGACCACTGATGTAGTCTTTTGGTGCCTGCGTTAGCAGGGGGAAGATTCTGTTGTCCCACAGGAGATTTCTTCGGAGCTTCTGGTGCAGGGTGAAGGCAGGCTACCCCTAGAGCATGCACCACCTGTAAACAGTCGAGAAAGCCGGCAGGATGAGGCGCTACAGTGTTGCTGGTAGTCGTCTTGCTACTTTGTAGCGGTTTTGCAGGCGTCCTGGAGCAGTCAGCAGTCGATCCTTGGTAGAAGTCGAAGAGGGAGATGCAGAGGAACTCTGGTAAGCTCTTGCATTCGTTATCTGAAGAATTCCCCAAAGCAGAGACCCTAAATAGCCTGAAAAGGAGGTTTGGCGACCAAGGAAGGAGGATTGGCTACCAAGAGAGGTAAGAGCCTATCAGAAGGAGTCTCTGACGTCACCTGCTGGCACTGGCCACTCAGAGCAGTCCAGTGTGCCCCCAACACCTCTGTTTCCAAGATGGCAGAGGTCTGGGACACACTGGAGGAGCTCTGGGCACCTCCCCTGGGAGGTACTGGTCAGGGGAGTGGTCACTGAACCGGTGTAGACTGGTTTATGCAAGGAGGGCACCAAATGTGCCCTTCAAAGCATTTCCAGTGGCTTGGGGAGGCTACCCCTCCCAAGCCTGTAACACCTATTTCCAAAGGGAGAGGGTGTAACACCCCTCTCCCAAAGGAAATCCTTTGTTCTGCCTTCCTGAGCTTGAGCTTCTCAAGCAACAGGAGGGCAGAAACCTGTCTGTGAGGTGGCAGCAGCTGGGTCTGCCTGGAAAACCTTGGGAGGAGTAGTTAAGTACAATCATCCTTTATACAAAATTCAACATTTAGCAAGCAGGAGCAAATAATCTATGTACAAGTAATAATAAGCGAATCACTGGCAGGAGAGACTGAGGTGGTACACACAAAAGACAAAATCAGTCTTAGTCAGCAGGAGAAAAACTTTCTGGAACTTGCATCCATTACATCATATATACCATCATGATGCAGAGGAGGCAGACATAAAGTAAAACTTTCAGTGACATTGTATTGTAGGTGCATTTATGTGGTACTTACTTTTAGGAATGGGGTCTGTAGTTGACAGTAAATGTACACCCTGTCCAAGTAGGGACCCTCACTCTAATCAGGGTAAGGGAGATACACAGCTCAGATAAGCCCTGCTCACCGCCTTGGTAGCTTGGCACAAGCAGTCGGGCTTATCTCAGAGGCAATGTGCAAAGTAATGCACAAACACACAGTAACCCAGTGAAAACACAACAAAAGGACTCAACACCAGTTCAGAAAAATAGCCAATATTTATCTAAATCAAAAAGGACTAATATGACAAAAAATCCAATATACACAGCCAAAGATATGAATTTTTAGAATAAAAAGTCTTAATCCATAGAAAACAATAGATGTGTTGTTTTAGCACACAGTACATGGGATGCGTCAAAAGAAAAGCAGCATGGGTGAGCGTGCATTGGAAAAAGCAAGTGATGCGTTGATTCCTTACTCGCAAGTAAGGCTATGTGTTGATTCTTTCTCAGCTGGGTAAGTGATGCGTCAATTCTTTCCTTGCAGGGAAGGGACGCACTGATTTCCAGACAAGCAGCCTCGGGTACGTGCAGTGATGTTGAAGATTTTGGCACCCAGGGAGGATGCTTAGAAAATACAGGTGCACTGCAAGGATGAATCCATGCTCAGTTGGCGGGACATCATTTTTACCAGCAGTGCGTCAATTTTTTCATCTGCCGCTCAGCTCCAGCGTGTGGATTTTCACTGTGGTTTTGCCAGCTTCTCCTTCCAGGGGCCCAGGGACTGGATGTGACTCCGCTTGGCAAGTCAGAGGGTCTCAGTCAAAGAGCCCAGGTGCTGACAGATGAAGTCTTTGATGTCCCTGAGGCTTCTCAACAGGAGGCAAGCCCAGTTCAAGCCCTTGGTGAATTTTCACAAGCAGGATACACAGCAAAGTCCAGTCTTTGTCTTATTTAAGGAAGAAGCATCAACTGCAGGCCAACCCAGCAAAGCACAAACAGCAAAGAGGCAGTATTCCTCCTCACAGTTCTTCAGCTCTTCTCCTCAGCAGAAGTTCTTTTTGATCCAGAAGTGTTCTAAAAATGTGAGGCCAGTAGTCCAATACTATACTCATTTCTTCCTTTGAAGCAGGCAAACATCAAAGGAAGGTCTTTCTAGTGCACAAGCCCCTGCCTCTTTCTTTCCCTGCTCCAGACACACACTAAGGGGCCGGAGACTGTATTGTGAGAAGACAGGCCCAGCCCTTTCAAGTGCAGGTGACAGGTGACAGCTTCTTCCTCCCACTCTAGCCCAGGAAGACACATCAGGCAATGAAGGACACACCTCTGCTCCCTTTGTGTCAATGTCTAGAGCTAATTCACAAATAGCCCAACTGTCATTCTGACCCAGACGTGGATTCAGCAGCCAGGCAGAGGCACAGAATGGTTAAGCAAGAAATGCCCAGTCTCTAAAAGATGAATTTTCAAACAGACAATCTAAAAAACAACTTTACCAAAAGATGTATTTTTTAATGGTGAGTTCAGAGACCCCAAACTCCATATTCCTACCTTCTCCCAATGGGATACTGCACTTAAAAGATATTTAAAGGCAATCCCCCTGTTAACCTATGGAAGAGATAGGCCTTGCAATAGTGAAAAAACAAATTTGGCAGTGTTTCAGTATTAGGACATGAAAAACACAGCTGTACATGCCCTACCTTTTAAATACACTGCACCCTGCCCATAGGGCTATCTAGGGCCTACCTTAGAGGTGACTTATATGTAGTAAAGGGGAAGGTTTGGATATCCACTTGCCAGGTCGAATTGGCAGTAGAAAACTGCACACGTACATTGCAGTGGTAGGTCTGAGACATGTTTACAGGGCTACTCGTGTGGGTGGCACAATCAGTGCTGCAGGCCCACTAGTAGCATTTGATTTACAGGCCCTGGGCACCTCTAGTGCCTTTTACTAGAGACTTACTAGTAAATCAAATATGCCAATTATTGATAAACCAATCACTAATACAATTTAGACAGAAAGCCGACGACATCATCGCCCGCACCTCCAGACCGTCATCAACTCTTCTTTTTCTTCTGCTACCTTCCCCGAATGCTGGAAACATGCCGAAGTCAATGCCCTACTAAAGAAACCTACGGCTGACCCGAGCGACCTGAAAAACTTCCGCCCCATCTCTCTTCTGCCTTTCCCAGCCAAAGTAATAGAGAAGACCGTCAACAAACAGCTGACCACCTTCCTGGAAGACAACAACCTGCTCGACCCCTCACAAACCGGATTCCGAACCAACCACAGCACTGAAACCGCCCTCATCTCAGTCACTGACGACATCAGAACCCTGATGGACAACGGTGAAACAGTCGCCCTCATTCTGCTCGACCTCTCGGCTGCCTTTGACACCGTCTGTCAGCGCACCCTAATCACCCGACTCCGCTCCACCGGAATCCAAGGCCAGGCCCTGGACTGGATCGCCTCCTTCCTCTCAAACCGTTCCCAAAGAGTTTACCTCCCTCCGTTTCGCTCAGAACCCACCGAGATCATCTGCGGCGTACCCCAAGGCTCATCACTCAGCCCGACACTCTTCAATGTCTACATGAGCCCCCTCGCCAACATCGTACGCAAGCACGACATCATCATCACCTCCTACGCCGACGACACCCAACTTATACTCTCCCTCACCAAGGACCCCGCCAGCGCCAAGACCAACCTACAAGAGGGTATGAAGGACGTCGCAGTTTGGATGAGGCTCAGCCGCCTAAAGCTGAACTCTGAAAAAATGGAAGTCCTCATCCTCGGCAACACCCCGTCCGCCTGGGACGACTCCTGGTGGCCCACGGCCCTCGGCACCGCACCGACCCCCACAGACCACGCCCGCAACCTCGGCTTCATCTTGGACCCTCTTCTCACCATGACCAAGCAAGTCAACGCCGTGTCCTCCGCCTGCTTCCTCACCCTCCGCATGCTCCGCAAGATCTTCCGCTGGATCCCCGCCGACACCAGAAAAACCGTGACCCACGCCCTCGTCACGAGCCGCCTGGACTACGGCAACACCCTCTACGCCGGGACCACAGCCAAACTCCAAAATCGCTTGCAACGCATTCAAAACGCCTCGGCCCGCCTCATTCTCGACATACCCCGCAGCAGCCACATCTCCGCACACCTGAGACACCTGCATTGGCTCCCAGTCAGCAAAAGGATCACCTTCCGACTTCTCACCCACGCACACAAAGCCCTCCACGACAAGGGACCGGAATACCTCAACAGACGCCTCAGCTTCTACGTCCCCACCCGCCTCCTCCGCTCCTCTGGCCTCGCACTCGCTGCTGTCCCTCGCATCCGCCGCTCCACGGCGGGTGGGAGATCTTTCTCCTTCCTGGCGGTCAAGACCTGGAACTCCCTCCCCACCAGCCTCAGGACCACCCAGGACCACTCCGCTTTCCGGAGACTCCTAAAGACCTGGCTGTTCGAGCAGCGATAACCCCCCTTTTCCCCTAGCGCCTTGAGACCCGCACGGGTGAGTAGTGCGCTTTATAAATGTTAATGATTTGATTTGAAAGCACATGCACTATAGCACTGGTTAGCAGTGGTAAAGTGCCTAGAGTCCTAAAAGCAACAAAAACATGTCAAAAGAAACAGGAGGAAGGAGGCAAAAAATTTGGGGATGACCATGCAAAAGAAGGCCAGGTCCAACATTGACTACTCCTGACAAGGCATTGAAGTGCTTTATGATGAGGAGAGAGTATAGGAGGCTGGACTGGCTTGTAGTGAGTACCAAGGGGTACTTGCACCTTGTACCAGGCCCAGTTATCCCTTATTAGTGTATAGTGTGTCTAGCAGCTTAGGCTGATAGATAATGGTAGCTTAGCAGAGCAGCTTAGGCTGAACTAGGAGACGAGTGAAGCTCCTACAGTACCACTAGTGTCATATGCACAATATCATAAGAAAACACAATACACAGATATACTAAAAATAAAGGTACTTTATTTTTATGACAATATGCCAAAAGTATCTCAGTGAGTACCCTCAGTATGAGGATAGCAAATATACACAAGATATATGTACACAATACCAAAAATATGCAGTATAGTATTAGAAAACAGTGCAAACAATGTATAGTTACAATAGGATGCAATGGGGACACATAAGGATAGGGGCAACACAAACCATATACTCCAAAAGTGGAATGCGAACCACGAATGGACCCCAAACCTATGTGACCTTGTAGAGGGTCGCTGGGACTGTAAGAAAACAGTGAGGGTTAGAAAAATAGCCCACCCCAAGACCCTGAAAAGTGAGTGCAAAGTGCACTAAAGTTCCCCAAAGGACATAGAAGTCGTGATAGGGGAATTCTGCAGGAAAGACACAAATCAGCAATGCAACAACGATGGATTTCCAAACAAGGGTACCTGTGGAACAAGGGGACCAAGTCCAAAAGTCACAAGCAAGTCAGAGATGGGCAGATGCCCAGGAAATGCCAGCTGTGGGTGCAAAGAAGCTGCTACTGAAGAAAGACCGCCAACAAGCCTTGCTAGCTGCAAATCGTGCAGTTAAGGTTTTTGGATGCTGCTGTGGCCCAGGAGGGACCAGGATGTCGCCAATTGCGTCTGAGGACAGAGGGGGCATAGAGCAAGACAAGGAGCCCTCTCAGAAGCAGGCAGCACCTGCAGAAGTGCCGGAACAGGCACTACGAAGTGGAGTGAAACGGTGCTCACCCGAAGTTGCACAAAGGAGTCCCACGCCGCCGGAGGACAACTTAGGAGGTCGTGCAATGCAGGTTAGGGTGCCGTGGACCCAGGCTGCACAAACGATTTCCGCTGGAAGTGCACGGAGGCCGGAGTAGCTGCAAAAG
Source organism: Pleurodeles waltl (assembly GCF_031143425.1). Taxonomy (NCBI): domain Eukaryota; kingdom Metazoa; phylum Chordata; class Amphibia; order Caudata; family Salamandridae; genus Pleurodeles; species Pleurodeles waltl. Next base: position 439,087,583 of record NC_090446.1, on the reverse strand, counting down.
TTGCGGTTCCCAGCAATGCAGTCTGGCGTGGGGAGGTAAGGACTTACCTCCACCAAACGTGGACTGAAGAGTCACTGGACTGTGGGAGTCACTTGGACAGAATTGCTGGATTCAAGGGACCTCGCTCGTCATGCTGAGAGGAGACCCAGGGTACCGGTGATGCAGTTCTTTGGTGCCTGCGGTTGCAGGGGGACGATTCCGTCGACCCACTGGAGATTTCTTTGGAGCTTCTAGTGCAGAGAGGGGGCAGACTACCCCCACAGCATGCACCACCAGGAAAGCAGTCTAGAAGGCGGCAGGATCAGCGTTACAGAGTTGCAGTAGTCGTCTTCGCTACTTTGTTGCAGTTTTGCAGGCTTCCAGCACGGTCAGCAGTCGATTCCTTGGCAGAAGGTGAAGAGAGAGATGCAGAGGAACTCGGATGAGCTCTTGCATTCATTATCTAAGGAAATCCCCAAAGCAGAGACCCTAAATAGCCAGAAAAGAGGGTTTGGCTACTTAGGAGAGAAGATAGGCTAGCAACACCTGAAGGAGCCTATCAGAAGGAGTCTCTGACGTCACCTGATGGCACTGGCCACTCAGAGCAGTCCAGTGTGCCAGCAGCACCTCTGTTTCTAAGATGGCAGAGGACTGGAGCACACTGGAGGAGCTCTGGGCACCTCCCAGAGGAGGTGCAGGTCAGGGGAGTGGTCACTCCCCTTCCCTTTGTCCAGTTTCGCGCCAGAGCAGGGCTGAGGGGTCCCTGAACCGGTGTAGACTGGCTTATGCAGAAATGGGCACCATGTGTGCCCATGAAAGCATTTCCAGAGGCTGGGGGAGGCTACTCCTCCCCTGCCTTCACACCATTTTCCAAAGGGAGAGGGTGTAACACCCTCTCTCAGAGGAAGTCCTTTGTTCTGCCATCCTGGGCCAAGCCTGGCTGGACCCCAGGAGGGCAGAAACCTGTCTGAGGGGTTGGCAGCAGCAGCAGCTGCAGTGAAACCCCGGGAAAGGCAGTTTGGCAGTGCCAGGGTCTGTGCTAGAGACCCGTGGGATCATGGGATTGCACCGACAATGCCAGGATGGCATAGAGGGGGCAATTCCATGATCTTAGACATGTTACATGGCCATATTCGGAGTTACCATTGTGAAGCTACACATAGGTAGTGACCTATATGTAGTGCACGCGTGTAATGGTGTCCCCGCACTCACAAAGTCCGGGGAATTGGCCCTGAACAATGTGGGGGCACCTTGGCTAGTGCCAGGGTGCCCACACACTAAGTAACTTAGCACCCAACCTTTACCAGGTAAAGGTTAGACATATAGGTGACTTATAAGTTGCTTAAGTGCAGTGTAAAATGGCTGTGAAATAACGTGGACGTTATTTCACTCAGGCTGCAGTGGCAGGCCTATGTAAGAATTGTCAGAGCTCCCTATGGGTGGCAAAAGAAATGCTGCAGCCCATAGGGATCTCCTGGAACCCCAATACCCTGGGTACCTCAGTACCATATACTAGGGAATTATAAGGGTGTTCCAGTAAGCCAATGTAAATTGGTAAAATTGGTCACTAGCCTGTTAGTGACAATTTGAAAGAAATGAGAGAGCATAACCACTGAGGTTCTGATTAGCAGAGTCTCAGTGAGATAGTTAGTCATAACACAGGTAACACTTTCAGGCACACTTATGAGCACTGGGGCCCTGGCTGGCGGGGTCCCAGTGACACATACAACTAAAACAACATATATACAGTGAAAAATGGGGGTAACATGCCAGGCAAGATGGTACTTTCCTACACAACACACCCCAAACGAAGGACAATAAGACTAGCCATGACCTGATGAGTCTTCATTGTCTAAGTGGAAATATCTGGAGAGTCCATCTGCATTGGAGTGGGTACTCCCAGGTCTATGTTCCACTGTATAGTCCATTCCCTGTAGGGATATAGACCACCTCAACAATTTAGGATTTTCACCTTTCATTTGTTTTAGCCAAAGTAGAGGTTTGTGGTCTGTCTGAACAATGAAGTGAGTGCCAAACAGGTATGGCCTCAACTTCTTCAGTGCCCAGACCACAGCAAAGGCCTCCCTCTCAATGGCAGACCAACGCTTTTCTCTAGGGGTCAATCTCCTACTAATAAAAGCAACAGGTTGATCCTGGCCATCAGAATTAAGTTGTGATAGGACTGCCCCTACTCCTAATTCAGATGCATCAGTTTGGACATAGAATTTTTTAGAGTAACAAGGGCTTTTCAGGACAGGTGCAGAGCACATGGCCTGCTTCAGCTCCTCAAAAGCTTTCTGACAGCTAGCTGTCCACAATACCTTCTTAGGCATTTTCTTGGATGTGAGTTCACTAAGAGGGGCTGCAATGGAGCCATAGTTCTTAATGAACCTCCTGTAATACCCAGTGAGGCCTAAAAAGGCTCTCACCTGGGTCTGAGTAGTAGGGGGAACCCAATCTATAATAGTTTGGATTTTCCCCTGAAGTGGTGCAATCTGGTCTCCACCAACCAGGTGTCCCAGATAAACCACCTTCCCCTGCCCTATCTGGCACTTTGAAGCCTTGATAGTGAGGCCTGCCTTTTGCAGGGCCTCCAAAACTTTCCATAGGTGGACGAGGTGATCATCCCAACTGGAGCTAAAGACAGCTATATCGTCCAGATATGCTGCACTAAAAGCTTCCAGCCCTTGCAGGACTGTATTCACCAACCTCTGAAAAGTGGCAGGTGCATTTTTCAATCCAAAAGGCATTACTGTGAATTGGCAATGTCCTCCAATGGTTGAAAATGCAGTTTTTGCTTTTGCATCTTCTGATAATTTGATCTGCCAATACCCTGCAGTCAAGTCAAAAGTGCTTCGATACTTGGCAGATGCCAGTGTATCTATGAGCTCATCTGCCCTGGGTATAGGGTGAGCATCAGTTTTGGTTACCTGGTTGAGACCTCTGTAGTCTACACAAAACCGCATTTCCTTCTTTCCATCCTTGGAATGAGGTTTTGGTACAAGTACCAAAGGAGTAGCCCATGGACTTTCAGAGTGCTCAACCACTCCCAGTTCTAAAATTTTCTGCACCTCTTGCTTTATGCAGTCTCTGACATGGTCAGGCTGCCTATAGATTTTACTTTTGACAGGCATGCTGTCTCCAGTATCTATAGTGTGCTCACACCAAGAAGTGGTACCTGGCACAGTAGAGAAGAGTTCAGAAAACTGAACCTGGAGATTTATGCAATGGTCTCTCTGCTCAGCAGTAAGACAATCAGCCAAAACTACACCTTCCACTAGAGCATCTTGTTCTGTGAAAGAGAAGAGATCAGGGAGAGGGTCACTCTCTTCTTCCTGTCCCTCATCAGTTGCCATGAGCAGGGTGAGATCAGCCCTGGCATAGTAGGGTTTCAGGCGATTGACATGGAGCACCCTAAGGGGACTCCTGGCAGTGCCTAAGTCAACTAAGTAGGTGACTTCACCCTTTTTCTCAACAATTGTGTGGGGTCCACTCCATTTATCTTGGAGTGCTCTTGGGGCCACAGGCTCCAAGACCCACACTTTCTGCCCTGGTTGGTACTGAACCAAAACAGCCTTCTGGTCATGCCATTGCTTTTCGAGCTCTTGGCTGGCCTGAAGGTTTTTACTGGCCTTTTTCATGTACTCAGCCATCCTTGATCTGAGGCCAAGTACATAGTCCACTATGGGGGTTATTCCAACTTTGGAAGAAGTGGTAATCCGTCCCAAAAGTGACGGTAAAGTGACGGATATACCACCAGCCGTATTACGAATCCATTATATCCTATGGAACTCGTAATACGGCTGGTGGTAAATCCATCACATTTGGGACGGATTACCACCTCCTCCAAAGTTGGAATAACCCCCTATGTCTTGCTTTGGAGCTTTTAAAGGTTGTTCCCAACCCTCCTTAACAAGTGTTAGAGGACCTCTTACTGGGTGTCCAAAGAGGAGTTCAAAGGGGCTAAAGCCCACTCCTTTCTGGGGTACCTCCCTGTAAGCAAAAAGGAGGCATGGTAAAAGGATATCCCATCTCCTGCAGAGTTTTTCAGGGAGTCCCATAATCATGCATTTGAGAGTTTTGTTAAATCTCTCTACCAGTCCATTTGTTTGTGGATGATAGGGTGTAGTGAACTTGTATGTCACACCACACTCCTTCCACATGGCCTTTAAGTAAGCAGACATGAAATTGCTTCCCCTGTCTGATACCACCTCTTTTGGGAAGCCCACCTGTAGGAAAGTACCATCTTGCCTGGCATGTTACCCCCATTTTTCACTGTATATATGTTGTTTTAGTTGTATGTGTCACTGGGACCCTGGTAACCCAGGGCCCCAGTGCTCATAAGTGTGCCTGAATGTGTTACCTGTGTAGTGACTAACTGTCTCACTGAGGCTCTGCTAATCAGAACCTCAGTGGTTATGCTCTCTCATTTCTTTCCAAATTGTCACTGACAGGCTAGTGACCATTTTTACCAATTTACATTGGCTTACTGGAACACCCTTATAATTCCCTAGTATATGGTACTGAGGTACCCAGGGTATTGGGGTTCCAGGAGATCCCTATGGGCTGCAGCATTTCTTTTGCCACCCATAGGGAGCTCTGACAATTCTTACACAGGCCTGCCACTGCAGCCTGAGTGAAATAACGTCCACGTTATTTCACAGCCATTTTACACCGCACTTAAGTAACTTATAAGTCACCTATATGTCTAACCTTTACCTGGTAAAGGTTAGGTGCAAAGTTACTTAGTGTGAGGGCACCCTGGCACTAGCCAAGGTGCCCCCACATTGTTCAGAGCCAATTCACTGAACTTTGTGAGTGCGGGGACACCATTACACGCGTGCACTACATATAGGTCACTACCTATATGTAGCTTCACCATGGTAACTCCGAATATGGCCATGTAACATGTCTATGATCATGGAATTGCCCCCTCTATGCCATCCTGGCATTGTTGGTACAATTCCATGATCCCAGTGGTCTGTAGCACCGACCCTGGTACTGCCAGACTGCCCTTCCTGGGGTTTCACTGCAGCTGCTGCTGCTGCCAACCCCTCAGACAGGCAGCTGCCCTCCTGGGGTCCAGCCAGGCCTGGCCCAGGATGGCAGAACAAAGAACTTCCTCTGAGAGAGGGTGTGACACCCTCTCCCTTTGGAAAATGGTGTGAAGGCAGGGGAGGAGTAGCCTCCCCCAGCCTCTGGAAATGCTTTGTTGGGCACAGATGTGCCCAATTCTGCATAAGCCAGTCTACACCGGTTCAGGGACCCCTTAGCCCCTGCTCTGGCGCGAAACTGGACAAAGGAAAGGGGAGTGACCACTCCCCTGACCTGCACCTCCCCTGGGAGGTGTCCAGAGCTCCTCCAGTGTGCTCCAGACCTTTGCCATCTTGGAAACAGAGGTGCTGCTGGCACACTGGACTGCTCTGAGTGGCCAGTGCCACCAGGTGACGTCAGAGACTCCTGCTGATAGGCTCCTTCAGGTGTTAGTAGCCTTTCCTCTCTCCTAGGTAGCCAAACCCTCTTTTCTGGCTATTTAGGGTCTCTGTCTCTGGGGAAACTTTAGATAACGAATGCATGAGCTCAGCCGAGTTCCTCTGCATCTCTCTCTTCACCTTCTGATAAGGAATCGACCGCTGACCGCGCTGGAAGCCTGCAAACCTGCAACATAGTAGCAAAGACGACTACTGCAACTCTGTAACGCTGATCCTGCCGCCTTCTCGACTGTTTTCCTGCTTGTGCATGCTGTGGGGGTAGTCTGCCTCCTCTCTGCACCAGAAGCTCCGAAGAAATCTCCCGTGGGTCGACGGAATCTTCCCCCTGCAACCGCAGGCACCAAAAAGCTGCATTACCGGTCCCTTGGGTCTCCTCTCAGCACGACGAGCGAGGTCCCTCGAATCCAGCGATGCTGTCCAAGTGACCCCCACAGTCCAGTGACTCTTCAGCCCAAGTTTGGTGGAGGTAAGTCTTTGCCTCACCTCGCTGGGCTGCATTGCTGGGAACCGCGACTTTGCAAGCTACTCCGGCCCCTGTGCACTTCCGGCGGAAATCCTTCATGCACAGCCAAGCCTGGGTCCACGGCACTCTAACCTGCATTGCACGACTTTCTAAGTTGGTCTCCGGCGACGTGGGACTCCTTTGTGCAACTTCGGCGAGCACCGTTTCACGCATCCTCGTAGTGCCTGTTTATGGCACTTCTCCGGGTGCTACCTGCTTCAGTGAGGGCTCTTTGTCTTGCTCGACGTCCCCTCTCTCTGCAGGTCCAATTTGCGACCTCCTGGTCTCTCCTGGGCCCCAGCAGCGTCCAAAAACGCTAAACGCACGATTTGCGTGTAGCAAGGCTTGTTGGCGTCCTTCCGGCGGCAAAACACTTCTGCACGACTCTAAAAGGCGAGAGGGATCAGTCCACCAAAGGGGAAGTCTCTAGCCCTTTTCGTTCCTGCAGAAACCTCAGCTTCTTCTGTCCAGTCGAAGCTTCTTTGCACCCGCAGCTGGCATTTCCTGGGCATCTGCCCATCTCCGACTTGCTTGTGACTTTTGGACTTGGTCCCCTTGTTCCACAGGTACCCTAGATTGGAAATCCACAGTTGTTGCATTGCTGGTTTGTGTCTTTCCTGCATTATTCCTCTAACACAACTCTTTTGTCCTTAGGGGATCTTTGGTGCACTTTGCACTCACTTTTCAGGGTCTTGGGGAGGGTTATTTTTCTAACTCTCACTATTTTCTAATAGTCCCAGCGACTCTCTACAAGGTCACATAGGTTTGGGGTCCATTCGTGGTTCGCATTCCACTTCTGGAGTATATGGTTTGTGTTGCCCCTATCCCTATGTTTCCCCATTGCATCCTATTGTAACTATACATTGTTTGCACTGTTTTCTAAGACTATACTGCATATTTTTGCTATTGTGTATATATATCTTGTGTATATTTCCTATCCTCTCACTGAGGGTACACTCTAAGATACTTTGGCATATTGTCATAAAAATAAAGTACCTTTATTTTTAGTATAACTGTGTATTGTGTTTTCTTATGATATTGTGCATATGACACTAAGTGGTACTGTAGTAGCTTCACACGTCTCCTAGTTCAGCCTAAGCTGCTCTGCTAAGCTACCATTATCTATCAGCCTAAGCTGCTAGACACCCAATACACTAATAAGGGATAACTGGGCCTTGTGCAAGGTGCAAGTACCCCTTGGTACTCACTACAAGCCAGTCCAGCCTCCTACACCACCCTGGAAAATATTCCCAGGAGGGCCTTTGCCACTGAAGGTGCTGTAGTGGTCCTTAGAGGAATTGCTTCAGGATATCTGGTGGCATGGTCCACTACCACCAAGATAAACCTATTGCCTGAAGCAGTAGGAGGGTCAAGGGGGCCAACTATGTCAACCCCTGCCCTTTCAAAGGGAACCCCAACCACAGGCAGTGGAATAAGGGGTGCCTTTGGAGTGCCACCTGTCTTGCCACTGGCTTGACAGGTTTCACAGGACTTACAAAATTCCTTTGTGTCCTCTGACATTCTAGGCCAATGAAACAAAGGAATAAGCCTGTCCCAAGTTTTCATTTGCCCCAAATGTCCAGCTAAGGGAATGTCGTGGGCTAGAGTTAGGAGGAACTTTCTGTACTCCTGAGGAATCACTAACCTCCTGGCAGTTCCAGGTTTAGGATCCCTTGCTTCAGTGTACAAGAGGTTGTCCTCCCAGTAAACTCTGTGAGAGTCACTGACATCCCCATTTGCTTGTTTGACAGCTTGCTGTCTTAGACCCTCTAGTGTGGGACAGGTCTGCTGTGCAACACTCAGCTCCTCCCTGGCAGGCCGCCTTCACCCAAAAGCTCAGCAGTGTCTGCTTCCAGCTCCTCTGGTGTAGGTTCTGCACAGGGTGGAAATTCTTCTTCCTCAGAAGTAGAATCCACTGTAGAGGGAGGGATAGTAGGTAGTGCTTTACTTCTACTAGCCCTAGCTTTAGGGAGCACTTGGTCCATTGTTCCAGGATCCAAGTCACCCTGTCCTTTTTGCTTTTTGGCCTGAGCCCTGGTTAAAGCAAAAATATGCCCTGGGATGCCCAGCATTGCTGCATGGGCCTCCAACTCCACATCTGACCAAGCTGAGGTCTCTAAATCATTTCCTAGGAGACAGTCTACAGGTAAATCTGAGGCAACCACAACTTTCTTTGGACCAGTAACCCCCCCCCCAGTTGAGATTTACAAGAGCCATGGGGTGGCTAAGTGTGTTGTTGTGAGCATCGGTTACTTGGTACTGGTGACCAAGTAGGTGTTGTTCAGGGTGGACCAGTTTCTCTATTACCATAGTAACACTGGCACCAGTGTCCCTGTAGGCCTGAACCTCATCACCATTTATTAGGGGTAGTTGCTTGTACTTATCCATGTTAAAGGGACAAGCAACCAAGGTGGCTAAATCAATAGCCCCCTCAGAGACTAACACAGCCTCTGTGGTCTCCGTAATCAGACCAACCCCAACTAAGTTACCAAAAGTGAGCCCAGCTACTCCCTTGGATTGGCTATTAGTAGGTTTGCTCCCACCACCACTGCTATTAGTAGGGACACTAGGTGTAGCAGTAGGGGTTGTAGTGGTAGGAGGCTTGGTGCTTTTCTTTGGACAACTGGGATCTGTTGTCCAATGGCCTTTTATTTTACATAAATAGCACCATGGTTTCTTTTCTTTGTTTTGATTAGAAGAGGATTTGGGCCCACCACCCCCACCAGAGTGTTTTTGTGGGCCTGATGAAGACTCATTTTTAGATTTGTCCCCACCCTTGTCAGAAGACTTACCATCCTTCTTCTTCTTGCCATCTTTGTCACCCCCTGTATGAACTTTTCTGTTCACCCTTGTTCTGACCCATTTGTCTGCCTTCTTTCCCAATTCTTGGGGAGAGGTAAGATCAGAGTCTACCAGGTACTGGTGCAACAAATCAGACACACAATTATTAAGAATATGCTCTCTCATGATCAAGTTATACAGGCTTTCATAATCAGTACCTTTACTGCCATGTAACCACGCCTCCAAGGCCTTCACTGAATGGTCAACAAAATCAACCCAGTCTTGTGAAGACTCCTTTTTGGTCTCTCTGAACTTCATCCTGTACTGTTCAGTGGTTAAGCCATACCCATCTAGGAGTGCATTCTTAAGAACTGTAAAATTATTGGCATCACTTTCTTTCACAGTAAGGAGCCTATCCCTACCCTTTCCACTAAATGATAGCCATAGGATAGCAGCCCACTGCCTTTGAGGGACATCCTGTACAACACAGGCCCTCTCAAGTGCAGCAAACCACTTGTTAATGTCATCCCCCTCCTTATAAGGGGGAACTATCTTGTGCAGATTCCTAGAATCATGCTCTTTTGCAGGATGACTATGGGGAATACTGCTGCTGCCACCATGGGTTTCTAAACCCAATTTCTGTCTTTCCCTTTCCACTTCTAAGGACTGTCTATTCAAACCCAGCTGTTGCTTCTTGAGCTTCAGTCTGGTTTGTTCCACTCTCAATCTATAGAGCTCCCTTTCTAACACTCTGTCATCAGGGTGGGTGGGTGGGTCATTCCTTGAAACAGAAGTATGGTGAGAATGTACAGAAGGAGACCCATCCCTTACAGAGGGCATCCTAACAGCTTGGTTAACAGAAACATCACTTCTACTATGATGTGAAGGAATACTCTTGCTATGATGTGAGACAACACTATCAGTATGGTGCCTTTGGAGTGCCACCTGTCTTGCCACTGGCTTGACAGGTTTCACAGGACTTACAAAATTCCTTTGTGTCCTCTGACATTCTAGGCCAATGAAACAAAGGAATAAGCCTGTCCCAAGTTTTCATTTGCCCCAAATGTCCAGCTAAGGGAATGTCGTGGGCTAGAGTTAGGAGGAACTTTCTGTACTCCTGAGGAATCACTAACCTCCTGGCAGTTCCAGGTTTAGGATCCCTTGCTTCAGTGTACAAGAGGTTGTCCTCCCAGTAAACTCTGTGAGAGTCACTTACATCCCCATTTCCTTGTTTGACAGCTTGCTGTCTTAGACCCTCTAGTGTGGGACAGGTCTGCTGTGCCACACTCAGCTCCTCCCTGGCAGGCCGCCTTCACCCAAAAGCTCAGCAGTGTCTGCTTCCAGCTCCTCTGGTGTAGGTTCTGCACAGGGTGGAAATTCTTCTTCCTCAGAAGTAGAATCCACTGTAGAGGGAGGGATAGTAGGTAGTGCTTTACTTCTACTAGCCCTAGCTTTAGGGAGCACTTGGTCCATTGTTCCAGGATCCAAGTCACCCTGTCCTTTTTGCTTTTTGGCCTGAGCCCTGGTTAAAGCAAAAATATGCCCTGGGATGCCCAGCATTGCTGCATGGGCCTCCAACTCCACATCTGACCAAGCTGAGGTCTCTAAATAATTTCCTAGTAGACAGTCTACAGGTAAATCTGAGGCAACCACAACTTTCTTTGGACCAGTAACCCCCCCCCCAGTTGAGATTTACAAGAGCCATGGGGTGGCTAAGTGTGTTGTTGTGAGCATCGGTTACTTGGTACTGGTGACCAAGTAGGTGTTGTTCAGGGTGGACCAGTTTCTCTATTACCATAGTAACACTGGCACCAGTGTCCCTGTAGGCCTGAACCTCATCACCATTTATTAGGGGTAGTTGCTTGTACTTATCCATGTTAAAGGGACAAGCAACCAAGGTGGCTAAATCAATAGCCCCCTCAGAGACTAACACAGCCTCTGTGGTCTCCGTAATCAGACCAACCCCAACTAAGTTACCAAAAGTGAGCCCAGCTACTCCCTTGGATTGGCTATTAGTAGGTTTGCTCCCACCACCACTGCTATTAGTAGGGACACTAGGTGTAGCAGTAGGGGTTGTAGTGGTAGGAGGCTTGGTGCTTTTCTTTGGACAACTGGGATCTGTTGTCCAATGGCCTTTTATTTTACATAAATAGCACCATGGTTTCTTTTCTTTGTTTTGATTAGAAGAGGATTTGGGCCCACCACCCCCACCAGAGTGTTTTTGTGGGCCTGATGAAGACTCATTTTTAGATTTGTCCCCACCCTTGTCAGAAGACTTACCATCCTTCTTCTTGTTGCCATCTTTGTCACCCCCTGTATGAACTTTTCTGTTCACCCTTGTTCTGACCCATTAGTCTGCCTTCTTTCCCAATTCTTGGGGAGAGGTAAGATCAGAGTCTACCAGGTACTGGTGCAACAAATCAGACACACAATTATTAAGAATATGCTCTCTCATGATCAAGTTATACAGGCTTTCATAATCAGTACCTTTACTGCCATGTAACCACGCCTCCAAGGCCTTCACTGAATGGTCAACAAAATCAACCCAGTCTTGTGAAGACTCCTTTTTGGTCTCTCTGAACTTCATCCTGTACTGTTCAGTGGTTAAGCCATACCCATCTAGGAGTGCATTCTTAAGAACTGTAAAATTATTGGCATCACTTTCTTTCACAGTAAGGAGCCTACCACTAAATGATAGCCATAGGATAGCAGCCCACTGCCTTTGAGGGACATCCTGTACAACACAGGCCCTCTCAAGTGCAGCAAACCACTTGTTAATGTCATCCCCCTCCTCATAAGGGGGAACTATCTTGTGCAGATTCCTAGAATCATGCTCTTTTGCAGGATGACTATGGGGAATACTGCTGCTGCCACCATGGGTTTCTAAACCCAATTTCTGTCTTTCCCTTTCCACTTCTAAGGACTGTCTATTCAAACCCAGCTGTTGCTTCTTGAGCTTCAGTCTGGTTTGTTCCACTTTCAATCTATAGAGCTCCCTTTCTAACACTCTGTCATCAGGGTGGGTGGGTGGGTCATTCCTTGAAACAGAAGTATGGTGAGAATATACAGAAGGAGACCCATCCCTTACAGAGGGCATCCTAACAGCTTGGTTAACAGAAACATCACTTCTACTATGATGTGAAGGAATACTCTTGCTATGATGTGAGACAACACTATCAGTATGGTGTGACTCTACATCAGTACCAACTATGCTAGGCTGTCTTGTAATGGGCAGGCTAGGAAGTTTCTTTCCTGAATCTTTTTCTAGGGGTGTCCCTGGATCAGATTGTGAACCAATAGCTACTTTTTCAACAGATGGGGCACCTCTGGCCTTATCCTGTTCTATAAGCATGTTAACCAATAGTTCTCTGGGGGGATTCTTCCCTTCACTTAAACCTCTTTCTATGCAGAGACTCCTTGCTCCTTTCCAGCTAAGGTGATCATAAGCAAGTTTGGACAGATCAACAGTTTGGCCTGTGCCAGACATTTTAGAAAGTGTTTTAGTGACAGAAAAAGGAACAAAAAGTTTGTCATAACTTTTAGAAAGACAGAAAAAAACTTTTAAAACTTTTTAAGACCTTTTAGAAAGTTTAGAAGTACTTTTCAGCACTTTAGAAAAGAAGTGAGAAAAGAAATGCAAAACTTTTTAGTTAGGTGTACATACACTGAACTTGTTTTGCGTATTTTTCTCTTATGAAAAGTACAATGACAAAAGTGGTAAGTAGTTACAGAGCACTTATCCCACCACTGCACAACCAATGTAGGAGGCTGGACTGGCTTGTAGTGAGTACCAAGGGGTACTTGCACCTTGTACCAGGCCCAGTTATCCCTTATTAGTGTATAGAGTGTCTAGCAGCTTAGGCTGATAGATAATGGTAGCTTAGCAGAGCAGCTTAGGCTGAACTAGGAGACGAATGAATCTCCTACAGTACCACTAGTGTCATATGCACAATATCATAAGAAAACACAATACACAGATATACTAAAAATAAAGGTACTTTATTTTTATGACAATATGCCAAAAGTATCTCAGTTAGTACCCTCAGTATGAGGATAGCAAATATACACAAGATATATGTACACATTACTAAAAATATGCAGTATAGTATTAGAAAACAGTGCAAACAATGTATAGTTACAATAGGATGCAATGGGGACACATAGGGATAGGGGCAACACAAACCATATACTCCAAAAGTGGAATGCGAACCACGAATAGACCCCAAACCTATGTGACCTTGTAGAGGGTCGCTGGGACTGTAAGAAAACAGTGAGGGTTAGAAAAATAGGCCGCCCCAAGACCCTGAAAAGTGAGTGCAAAGTGCACTAAAGTTCCCCAAAGGACATAGAAGTCGTGATAGGGGAATTCTCCAGGAAAGACACAAATCAGCAATGCAACAACGATGGATTTCCAAACAAGGGTACCTGTGGAACAAGGGGACCAAGTCCAAAAGTCACAAGCAAGTCGGAGATGGGCAGATGCCCAGGAAATGCCAGCTGTGGGTGCAAAGAAGCTGCTACTGGACAGTAGAAGCTGAAGATTCTACAGGAACGACAAGGGCTAGGAACTTCCCCTTTGGAGGACGGATCTCTCACGCCGTGGAGAGTTGTGCAGAAGTGTTTTTCTGAAGAAAGACTGCCAACAAGCCTTGCTAGCTGCAAATCGTGTGGTTAGGGTTTTTGGATGCTGCTGTGGCCCAGGAGGGACCAGGATGTCGCCAATTGCGTCTGGGGACAGAGGGGGCGTCGTGCAAGACAAGGAGCCCTCTCAGAAGCAGGCAGCACCCGCAGAAGTGCCGGAACAGGCACTACAATGGGGAGTGAAACAGTGCTCACCCGAAGTTGCACAAAGGAGTCCCACGCCGCCGGAGGACAACTTAGGAGGTCGTGCAATGCAGGTTTGAATGCCGTGGACCCAGGCTGGACTGTGCACAAAGGATTTCCGCCGGAAGTGCACGGAGGCCGGAGTAGCTGCAAAAGTCGCGGTTCCCAGCAATGCAGTCTGGCGTGGGGAGGCAAGGACTTACCTCCACCAAACTTGGACTGAAGAGTCACTGGACTGTGGGAGTCACTTGGACAGAGTTGCTGGATTCAAGGAACCTCGCTCGTTGTGCTGAGAGGAGACCCAGTGTACCGGTGATGCAGTTCTTTGGTGCCTGCGGTTGCAGGGGGACGATTCCGTCGACCCACGGGAGATTTCTTCAGAGCTTCTAGTGCAGAGAAGAGGCAGACTACCCCCACAGCATGCACCACCAGGAAAGCAGTTGAGAAGGCGGCAGGATCAGCGTTACAGAGTTGCAGTAGTCGTCTTCGCTACTTTGTTGCAGTTTTGCAGGCTTCCAGCACGGTCAGCAGTCGATTCCTTGGCAGAAGGTGAAGAGAGAGATGCAGAGGAACTCGGATGAGCTCTTGCATTCGTTATCTAAGGAAATCTCCAAAGCAGAGACCCTAAATAGCCAGAAAAGAGGGTTTGGCTACTTAGGAGAGAAGATAGGCTAGCAACACCTGAAGGAGCCTATCAGAAGGAGTCTCTGACGTCACCTGATGGCACTGGCCACTCAGAGCAGTCCAGTGTGCCAGCAGCACCTCTGTTTCCAAGATGGCAGAGGTCTGGAGCACACTGGAGGAGCTCTGGGCACCTCCCAGGGGAGGTGCAGGTCAGGGGAGTGGTCACTCCCCTTCCCTTTGTCCAGTTTCACGCCAGAGCAGGGCTGAGGGGTCCCTGAACTGGTGTAGACTGGCTTATGCAGAAATGGGCACCATGTGTGCCCATGAAAGCATTTCCAGAGGCTGGGGGAGGCTACTCCTCCCCTGCCTTCACACCATTTTCCAAAGGGAGAGGGTGTAACACCCTCTCTCAGAGTAAGTCCTTTGTTCTGCCATCCTGGGCCAAGCCTGGCTGGACCCCAGGAGGGCAGATGCCTGTCTGAGGGGTTGGCAGCAGCAGCAGCTGCAGTGAAACCCCAGGAAGGGCAGTTTGGCAGTACCAGGGTCTGTGCTACAGACCACTGGGATCATGGGATTGTGCCAACTATGCCAGGATGGCATAGAGGGGCCAATTCCATGATCATAGACATGTTACATGGCCATATTCGGAGTTACCATTGTGAAGCTACATATAGGTAGTGACCTATATGTAGTGCACGCGTGTAATGGTGTCCCCGCACTCACAAAGTCCGGGGAATTGGCCCTGAACAATGTGGGGGCACCTTGGCTAGTGCCAGGGTGCCCACACACTAAGTAACTTAGCACCCAACCTTTACCAGGTAAAGGTTAGACATATAGGTGACTTATAAGTTACTTAAGTGCAGTGTAAAATGGCTGTGAAATAACGTGGACGTTATTTCACTCAGGCTGCAGTGGCAGGCCTATGTAAGAATTGTCGAGGCTCCCTATGGGTGGCAAAATAAATGCTGCAGCCCATAAGGATCTCCTGGAACCCCAATACCCTGGGTACTTCAGTACCATATACTAGGGAATTATAAGGGTGTTCCAGTAAGCCAATGTAAATTGGTAAAATTGGTCACTAGCCTGTTAGTGACAATTTGAAAGAAATGAGAGAGCATAACCACTGAGGTTCTGATTAGCAGAGCCTCAGTGAGACAGTTAGTCATAACACAGGTAACACTTTCAGGCACACTTATGAGCACTGGGGCCCTGGCTGGCAGGGTCCCAGTGACACATACAACTAAAACAACATATATACAGTGAAAAATGGGGGTAACATGCCAGGCAAGATGGTACTTTCCTACAGAGAGCTTCTCCAGTACCCAAGGTTGGGGGTTAATCCATTGGTTTTAGGATAATTTTGTTGATTATTGGGATTTGTCTTGCACTCTCAAGGAAACCAGTTGTATACTTCAGTTTCTTTGTGTAAGATTAAATTATTAGGATTTAGGGATGGTGGTGATGGTGGGCGGTTATGGGAGTTTATGCAGATTGTTAGTGGGGTGAATAGATAAGCTAGAAGGGATTGGGCTGCAGGGATATGGTTTCAAAGAAGGAAATGTCAATGATCTATGAAATTAGATGTAGTCAATTTACACAGGTACAATAATAAAGATTAAGGCTGACAGGCCTGTGACTTAGAGTATGCTACACTTAGGGAGAGAAGGTGTGCTGGGGATGGAAGCTATGGAAAGGTCATTCAAAGGAAGGAAAGGCAACAACTAAAAAATGTATGGCAAGGTAATTTTTCCAGGCAGGTTTATAGGAAAATAGTGGGAGGAAGCTTTCTGCGATAGCAGAAATCTTAGGATGTATAACGGTGGAAAGAATACAGTATTTGTACGTGAGAGAATGCTATGGGGTTCATTATGAACACGGCGGGAATCCCCGCTATGTTCATGCTTGCGGTCTAAACACAGACTGCCAGCCCATTGAAGACCCCGACGGCCGTATAAACAACATTCTGCTGGGCCAGCGGGCGGAAACAGTGTTTCCGCCCGCCAGCCCAGAGAAATGCTGGGCCTGGGCATTGCCGACGGCTTCACATGGACCCGCTGTCAGTGCCGCAAATTGGGAAGTGACCTAAGTGACGGGGCTGTGCACCGGGGCCCCTACACTGCCCATGCCAAGTGCATGGGCAGTGCAGGTGCCCCAATTGGTGCCTCGGAACACCCCTTCCGCAAGCTTTTCCCTGGGGGGGGGGAGAACTGCCAGGGAAAGGCAGGAGGACCACAGGTTTTTTGTCCGGAGGGCAGCGCTGTTTGCAGCGCTGCCCTGTCAGATAGAGAACTCCCCCATTGTCAGGCTGCCTGGCGGCGGCAGCCTGGCAGTGGCGGAGGGCTGCCTGTGGCAGTCTCCCTATGTTCGTAATACGGCGGTCCAGACCACAATGCCAGTGGCAGTAATTTCCACAACCGCCGGCATGCCGGTCTGGACCGCCATGTTCATAATAAGCCCCTCTATTCGGTACCTTTATAGTCACTAGAATCATTGAACAACAAGACCTGCAACAAAAGGCATTTGACTAAACAACCAATCTAACTAAAAGGCAGAATTACCAGTGGTGGAATCTGCCAGGGCCTGCCATTGCCATGCCTCGGTAAGCAGACAGTTCACACCTGTGTCAGAGCTCTCTGGTATTCCTTGTTCCTGTTACTGAGCCTTAAGGAATCCTTGTTCCTAGATTAGCACTCCTTGCAGAGCTACTTTGACTCCTGAGCCTCAGCTATTCTTTGTTCCTTGAACTATTTCTGCCTGTATTGTTTCCTTGATTCCTGAACCAGCATTTCGTGTGCACCCTTGAAGCCTCTCCTTCTGTATTTACCTTTCCCAGCCCTTGCCTTTCTTTTAATTTCCGTTGGCCCAGTTTTTAGTTTGGAGTCTTCCTGCTGTCTTGCTTCTAGTTTCCTTGTGTGTTTGTTACTTGCCGTCTGCCAAGTGTCCCCTTTGTTTTCCTTTCTTTCCTGTTAAACACTCTTCCTTGCTAGCTCCCTGTCTATCATGGTTGCATATTAAGTTTTACACCCTTGCTGTTGCCACCTTGCATGTTCCTGTGTGATTACCAGGATCCATGGGCTTAGCTGACAACCTAGGTGGTGTTTCTTGTCCACTGTGAGTATTGTTTTTTAGTAATTTTGTTATAACATCACCATAGGAGTCAGCTCCACATACCCTGCACATGCATGTATATCCAATATATGCTTATTAGCACTCAGAATCTGTAACAGCAATTGTGTCTTGCACGTTCATCCCTGGAAGTTAGTTAGTCTAAGTGCCACACTGCCTCTTGAATGCCTGTTCCTTCTGAGCCTTAACTCTCTTATTCTCTTGGATAGAGCTTCCCCTTTGAATCCCCTCCCTCCTCTGACACTCTGTATGTGATCTTGGGCACCTCTGCACTCAGTATTCTGCCTACTTTGTCTTCCCTGCCATCAGTCTTTGCCTACACCTGACAGATTTAGTTAGTATTTTACTAACCCAGACAGTATTTTCATGTCAAGGCATGTGAAAATATAGGGAACATCCGCAAAGGCAGCATATTCCCCTTTTACGTAATAACTTAAAAGAGCTTACACAAAAACAAGATATTTCAAACGCAGTTTAGTGCTGTATACACTAATCAGAAATGATTAGAAAGCAAAATGCCATGCTGAAAATGAGTATAAAGGATTTTAAATAAAGCTTCATTAAAGTACCAATTTCTGCCCCCTCGTGAACCTCAAAACTTAAACAAATGACTGGTATTTTTTACTGGTAAAGGTGGCAACCGTAGGCAGTGGCAGTTGGCATATTTTTCTCCCATCATTCCAGGACCCATAAACTTCCAAGCTCATCACCCTTGTCTGTAATGCCGATAAAGCGGTAACCGATGGGTATCCAGGCACTTGAGATCAGAATAAAAATATTTTTGCCTCTTTTTAAAGCAGCTAAGATTGATGGCCTGTTGATTTTGTACACAGCGTCTATTTCCAATGACAGACAATAACTAAAATCTAGTAGGGGAAACTGGAGATATGATTGTTTAACGTGTTTGTGCAAAAAAGCCAAGAAAAAGTAACGCGCATATCAGTTACTGTTCGAGGTTGACCGCGAACTAGGTGCAATTTCAAGTGGACTGTGATGGAACAGACTTGGATACTCCAAGTGGGTTGTCATGGTTAAAGATTTTACCTTCTGACTTAGTTTCAGAAATAGAAGTTGAATTCTTCCAGTGGGGCAAGTTTGCAGGCTATGTCCAGCAAAGCCCTCTCAAAGTTGAGATAGCTGTTGGACAAGGTGCCGTTGAAGGTGTTTGTTTTGGTGGGAATATTCAAACTTCAGATCTGCCGAATTCCTCTTATTCATCCAATATTTTTTGAGCCTTTGTCAAGGCAAGATTTCTATCTTTGCACTTAGTCTCTTCTTTGGAGCTCAAAATTCTCCTGTGTGGGAAGCCTGAAAGCTGCATCTGATGTAGTCCTCTCAAAATAGGGCAACTTTCCTGCAAAGACCCTCTAAAGCTCAAGAGGTCTTAGAAGTCCAACATTTTTCAGACTTTGTGGAGCAGTTCTTCTTGGTCACTTAAAAGGATTCCAGGACCTCAAGGAAAGCATCTAGAGGATCACTCCACTAGCAGGCCCAGTCCAGGGTCATTTGTTACTACTCAACTGCTCACTTACGGAAAAATGGCTTGTTGTGTTTCTGTAGCCACACACGAGATCAGCCAACTGACCCTTGGAGTCTGCTTCTCAGTCCTGAGTACAAGTGGTAAAAGGTGCTTCCCCTCAGGTTTCACACAAATCACAGACAGCAGGTCCAGTCTTCTTCTGTTCTTCCACGAGTCCATAAAGTGTTCTGATGAGGGGTGGTGAGGTACTGCTTTTGTAGAATCTGCTAACTAGTAGTTGTGGTGATTCCTGGGCACTCCGTCACCAATTAGAAAACAGTTTCCAAGGGCAAACCTTTCCACATTTGTTGCACATCCTGTTTTCCTTAACTCAGACTGTGCCACAGTGCAGTATTGTGGATTACATCCAACATGACAGAACCCTTCTGCCCTCTGAGGTGGCTGGTATCCCAGCCAAGGGTGTGCTGAGGTAAATTGGAAGTCCCTTTTCCACAACCACACTCATCTGGTTCTTGGACCAGCTCCCCCCACCACCGGGCTGGTGCTAGACTGGCTACACTGTACCCTGGGATCAAAGGGGTTTATTTCTCAGGTTTCCCTGTACACTTAACTATGAATGTGCAAGCCTCAATCTAGTCCCTTTCAAGTTAATGAAGTTCTTGAATCTTCCCGACCTGCCCTTTCTGAGATAAGGGAAATCACACACTTCACACCTATGTCTAAATTACTAAAAGACCTAAGCCACTATTTCTGCTCTGAGAAAGCCTTTACACCTCTAGGTGGAAAGCACTTACAGGGACAGCTGCTGTTAGATGAATAGTAATTTTTAAAAATGGTAATTGTATTTATATAGCACTTACTACCCCTGACAAGGTGTTGAAGCATTTTCAAGCAAGTAACATGCTACTCCGGAACCCAAAAGGATTAGTGGTACATTAGTATAGGGAAATATGAGTACATTTGAGCATTGGACATGTGAGTCTGTTAGATTGAATAGAATAATGGACAGATAGAAGAGGGAAGAGTCTAGAAAGTGTTAGTTGGGAGATCATAGTAGTAAGATGAATATAGAGAGAGATGGATGAAAATAGGACGAGATGGAGGAGGGAAAAGTCTGTAGAAATAGATTAGGGAGGTCACAGTAGCAAAGGAGAGATACATGAGTGAAGGGTTTAGTAGGGTTGTTTGGGAAATCATAGTAATAAACTGAGGTTTGGGGTGAGCCAGGAGGGACAGAGGAGGGAAAGGTCTAGTAAGGGTTATTTTGGAGAGTAGTAGAATGAGGTTTTGGGTGAGTCAGAGAGTAGAGATAGAGGATAGATTGAGAGAGGCCTAGGGTGAGACAGAGTAGTGCATTGGAGAGAGTGATTTTTTTTCTTTTGTATAATAGGAGTAAAGTATTAGATATATAGATACATTATTGCATAGAAGGGGGACATATGAATAAGAAAGATAATCTATTGAGATTTAAGGTTTTATTGTATAAATGCCTTTCAGATGTTGCAGTATTTGTAGGTGATTTATTTGTGTATTTTTTTATAACTTTTTTAATTTGATCTTTTCCTCAATATTTCAATAGTGAAGTGTTTGTAAATAAATAGTTATGATAATAGTTACCTATTGTGATAGATAAATAAAACAAAGACCCATATGCGTCTAATAAAGCAATTTATATACAGAACTATGCAATGACCTATGAAGGTGTTAAGCATAGAATAATATATATATTTATATATACATATGTACACACAAACTGGTCCCTTCAGAGCACGCTCGCCAGCTGGTGCCTGCGTCAGGGATGGACCAATTCCCAGTAATTCAATTTCTAACAATTGACAAACAAGTCAAACGCGGCACTCCCAGGATACCACTAATCTCCTTCTTTAATGATATATGAACCAAACACCCAACACATTTCGACCAACAAGGTCTTGATCATGGTTAGTGAGTCCTTCCAACATTCATTTTTTCTTGGAACTACATATCCCACAATGCCACATAATGGCACTGGGTGGGAAATTGTATAAAAGCAAAATGAATGAAGGACTCACTAACCGTGATCAAAACCTTGTTGGTCGAAACGCGCCGGGTGTCTGGTGTTTGGTGCATATATCATTAAAGAAGAAGATTAGTGATATCCTGGGAGTGGAGCGTTTGACTTGTTTGTCAATTGTTGGAAATATATATATATATATATATATATATATATATATATATATATATATATATTTCACCGTAAGTAATATATACATTTGTTAAGTAGGCCTATAGAGCATCTATATATTTCAAAACCATGGTTATTATACATATTTGTACAAAGAAAGATATAAACATATAGTTAAATTATAAATGTTTACATACACAGGGATATGCTGTACATTACGGTTTGAGTATGGTAGTTATGTAGGAAAGAGACATCTCTAGTAGTCCTCTGAAGTTACGATAGTTATCCTTGGTTCTTATATTTGGAGGTAATAAATTCCAAAGTTTGATCGCTTGATCAGAGAAGATGTACCACCTATTGTCTTTGTCTTGTATGGTGGGGTTTTGAGGAGAGGTGCCAATCTTGAGTGGAGGTTTCTTTGTTGAATGTATTTGGTGATTTTATTCCTGATGATAAGAGGCCCTGTTCCATGTATTGCTTTGTGGGTGTTACAAAGCAGCTTGAAGGTGGATCTTCTGGCAACCAATAGTCAATGTAGGGCCCTCAAGGCACGGGAGATGTGGACTTGTGGCTTTACATGTAAGAGAAGTCTGACAGCAGAGTTCTGAATCCATTGTAGTCTTTTCATAGTTGATAGAGATGATCTGTGGTAGAGGTAATTGGTGTAATCCAGTTTAGACAGTACAAGAGAGATAGTAGCCTAGACCTTGTGTGTAAATCCCAGGTGGGGTTAGATGTGTCACAGAGTTTTCATGATGATGAAGCTTGATCTTGCTAACTTGTCCACTTGGACATTCATTGTTAACCTAGAGTTCATGGTAATGCAAAGGTTTCTTACTTCCGTAGATACTTTAGGAGGTGGTCCCAGATCATCAGGCCAGGTGAAGAGTGGGTCATAATTTTTCCAGTCGCCAAATGTGAGTATTTCTATTTTGGAAGCATTCAGCTTGAGATTGCTCGTTGTCATCCATTGATCAATGGCTCTGAGGCAACTGAACATTTGTGAGTTTCCAATGTCTTTAGGGCTTTCCAGTGCACAGTTGTTACCACACTAACATCTGCAAAAAGGGAACGCACAAGTGCCAGTCAATTGAAATGCAAAGGTAGTGTTTGACACAACAGAGCTGGCACACATCACTTAACTGAAATGGCAATATGAACAGAATTACAGTCTTACCTGAGTGTCATTGGATGTACTGCTGTATCATATGTGTCCTGTTGTCCACATCATCCTCCTCCTCCTCATCAATGTCTTCAGTGTCCTCTGCTGCCACAGGGCATTGTCTTCCCCCTCCTCCTGCAGGTAAGGCACCTGGCGTCTGAGGGCCAAATTGTGCAGCATGTAGTAAGCCACCACTATCTGGCAGACCCTCTTAGGGGCGTAGCAAAGTGATCTACCTGTTAAATGGAGGCACTGGATCCTGGCTTTCAGTAGACTAAATGTGTGTTCAACAACCCTCGTGGTATGGCCATGTGCTTCACTGTACTGATTTTCTGCCCCTCTTCTCGAAATCCTCACTGGGGTCAACAGCCAGAACAGGTTTGGGTAGCCGGAGTCACCTGGAAGTAGTGAGGGACACACATTACTCAAGTACAATGGCACGGAGTAAAACTCCGGTCGGCATACACTGACATACATTGTGTGAATACTCAAGCTCACCTATGAGCCACACTCTGTGCCTCTGTAGTCGTGCCATCACCAGTGGGACGCTGCTATTCCTCAATACATAGGCATCATGCACAGATCCAGGAAACTTGGCAGTAACGTGGGAGATGTATTGATTAGCAAGGCACACCATCTAGCCATTTAGAGAGTGGTAACTTCCTATTCCTGTAGACCTGCTCATTTGCCCTAGGAGGGACCAAGGCAATATGGGTCCTGTCAATGGCCCCAATCACATGTGGTATGTGTCCCATGGCGTAGAAACCAGCCTTCACAGTGGGCAAATATCTGGGGGAATGAGATGTAGCAGCTCATGTGTTTGAGCAAGGCAGCCAAAACCCTTCCAAGCACAACTGAAAACATTGGCTGTGACATTCCTTCAGCCAAGCCCACTGTCACCTGGAATGAACCACTTGCCAGGAAGTGGAGCACTGACAGTACCTGTTCTACAGGGGGTATTGCTGTAGTGCTACGGATAACAGTAATCAGATCTGGCTCCAATTGTTGACACAGCTCAGTAATTTTGGCCCTGTCCAGATGATAGGTGAGTATGATTTGCTGGTACTCCAGTGTAGCCAAGTCCATTAGGGGTCTGTACACGGGTGCTTGCCTCCTCCTCTGCAGTGGTAGGTATCTAAGTAAACCAAATGAGATGTGTGTGACCACAGAAAGTATGGACACACAATATCACAGTACAAGAGCATGTATGTGTGTAGAAGAATGGAATTGTCTAGGCATGTACAATCGATACCTACGGCGCGCATAAAATTTGTACAACATAAGTACCAGCATTAGGAAATGACAACCGCCTGTCCTGTATGCTGGGACAGGTAGAAGTGACCCCACTCGGCCGGTTTTTGGCGTCATGGCGGAAGGCGGTTTGCACCACCGTGCAACTTCTCATTGGCTAACATGGATCTTTATGGAGCACAGGAACCAATGATGATGAATGCCGGAGGTAACGGTGTTCACCACCACGGACGTGGCTGCCATTTTCTCTGTACCACTTCACTTGATTCCTGACTCGCTACGGTTAAACACCTCCACTGTGTGTGCTGCTGTGGCCTGTGTCTGGAACCCACAATGGCACGTGCTACAGGGGAAAGGGCCCCAGCCTTAACATCCGAGGAGTTGGAGAAGCTTGTGGATGGGGTCCTACCCCTGTATGGGCAGTTGTATGGGCCTCCAGACCAACAGGTGAGTACATCATGGATACATTGGATGTGACATGGCTGCATGAAGATGTATGTGTGTGCTGGCAGTGTGTCATTTGGGGGGGTGTTTTGGCTGCATGCAATGTGTATGCAGAGGTACAGGTCATGTGTGTGCTTAATGTGGGATCTATGCAGTATATAAGCCATTTCTGTTACAGAATGGAGTGTTGAGTTCATGGTGTCTGTAGGAAAGGAGCCTCTTTCTAGCATGGTTACCCCCACTTTTGGCCTGTTTGTGAGTGTGTGTCAGTGTGTTTTTACTGTGCCACTGGGATCCTGCTAGCCAGGACCCCAGTGCTCATAGATAAAAACCTATATATCAGGGTTTTTGCCTGTCTCACTGGGATCCTTCTAGCCAGGACCCCAGTGCTCATAGTTTGTTGCCTAATGTGTATGCTTGTGTAGTTCGTTCCTAACTGTGTAACTGAGGTTCTGCTAATCAGAACCTCAGTGCTTATGCTCTCTCTGCTTTTAAATTTGTCACTGTAGGCCAGTGACTACATTTACCAATTTCAAAGGGCACACTGGACCCCCCTTATAAGTCCCTAGTATATGGTACCTAGGTACCCAAGGCATTGTGGTTCCAGGAGATCCATATGGGCTTCAGCATTTCTTTTGCCCCCCCGTAGGGAGCTCAGATAAACCCTTATACAGGACTTCCACTTTAGCCTCTGTGAAATAGTGCACAGACTATTTCACAGCCATTTTCACTACACTTAAGTAACTTATAAGTCACCTATATGTCTAACCTTCACTTGCTGAAGGTTAGGTGCAAAGTTACTAAGTGTGAGGGCACCCTTGCACTAGCAAAGGTGCCCCCACATAGTTCAGGGCCATTTCCCCGGACATTGTGAATGCGGGGACTCCATTACACGCGTGCACTACATATAGGTCAATACCTATATGTAGCTTCACAATGGTAACTCCAAATATGGCCATGTATCATGTCATGGAATTGTCCCCCCATTCCAAATCTGGTATTATGGAGCCAATTCCATGCATCCTGGGGGCTCCACCATGGACCCCCAGTACTGCCAAACAAGCTCTCTGAGGCTTGCACTGCAGCTAGAGTTGCTGCCACCTCACAGACAGGGTTCTGCCCTCCTGGGGTCTGGGCAGCCCAGTCCCAGGAAGGCAGAACAAAGCATTTCCTCTGAGAGCAGGGTGTTACACCCTTTCCCTTTGGAACTAGGTGTTACAGGTTGGGGAAGGGTAGCCTCCCCCAGCCTCTGGGAATGCTTTGAAGTGCACAGATGGTGCCCTCCTTGCATAAACCAGTCTACACAAGTTCAGGGACCCCTTCTCTGGCGGGTAACTGGACAAAGGAAAGGGGAGTGACCACTCCCCTGTCCATCAACACCCCAGGGGTGCCCAGAGCTCCTCCAGTGTGTTCCCAGCCTTCAGCCATTTTGCTTTGCAAGATGTGGGGGCACTCTGGAGGGCTCTGAGTGGCTAGTGCCAGCAGGTGACATCAAAGTCCCCTCCTGATAGATCCTTAGCTGATAAGGTAACCAATCCTCCTCTCAGGGCTATTTAGAGTCTCTCCTGTGGGTTCTCTTCAGATTCTGCTTGCAAGTTTGCTTAAGGAATCCTTTGCAACAACTTCAGACTCTTCTGACCTCGGATCAACCGCAGCCTGCTCCAAGAAACGCTGTAACTGAAACAAAGTGTCTACGAGAGACACATTTCTTCAGCAACCTCAGCTCCAAGTCAGCAACTGCAACAGTTCCAACAGTGTGCACGCTCTGGGGGCTCCCTGTCTTCATCCTGCACCAGAAGGACTGAAGAAATCTCCCGTGGAGTGATGGAGTCACTCCCCTGCTCCAAGCAGGCACCTTCCAAGATGACGACCGGGACCCTGGGACTCCTCTCACAACAATGAGCGTGCTCCTAAGGACACAGAGGGTGAACATCATCAACATAGACTGTCCTGAGGTCCTGCTGACGCAATTTGAAGGAGGTAAGACCTTGTCTCCCCCAAGAACGACGGTACCCCTGTGTACTGTGTCTTCTTCACCACCTGAGGCCTCTGTGCACTCTTTGCAAAATTCCTTCATGCACAGCCTGGCCCCAGTCCCCTGCACTCCACCCTGTGACGCTCAACTCACTGAGTTGTTCTCCGGTGGCGTGGGACATTCTTTTGTTGGGCTGCATCTACTGCATTTTGCACCTCCTTTGAACCTGGACCCTGTGGCTTCTGGGGTGCTGGCTGGCATCCTGAGGGCTCTCTAAAGTGCTGAGAGCCCCATCTTCCTCCCTACACAGAGTTGAGGCCCCCAGATCCCTCCTGGGTCCATCCAGTGTCATTTTCATGAAAAACACACTTTTGTTGTAGCCAAGGCTTGTTGGTGCCTTCCAACACGAAATCTTGTCTGCAACAATCTTCACTCCATGGGACATCTTTTGCATCATGCAGGAACCCGCTGGCATCTTCCTAGGGTGCATTTTTTCAGTCTTTGACTAACTAGGGACTCTTCTTTTGCACCCTCTTCTGGATTGGCAGGGTCTCCTGTCCTTCCTGGAACTTCTTTCGACTTCTGGACTTGGTCACCTTCCTTTGCAGGTCTTCAGGTCCAATAATCCAGCAGTTGTTCTTTGCAGACTTGGTTGGCTGCTGCTAAATCCCCAAAACGAGGTGTAGTGTGTCCTAAGGAAACTTGCAGTACTTTACTCCTGCTTTCCGGGGCTCTGGTCAGGGTAATTTGCTTACCTTTACTGTATTCTTACTCCCCCGGCGATTCTGCACACACTACATTTGTCTAGGGGGGAATTTGTGATTCACATTCCACTTTCTTAGCATATGGTTTGTGTTGCCCCTAGACCCATTTTCTTTCATTGCATTCTATAGCATTTCCTATTGTTTGCATTGTTCTATGACTATTTACTTGTCTAATTTGTGGTGTCTAGTGTATATATTGTGTATAATATTTACCTCCAGGAGTATTGTCTCTAAGATATTTTTGGTACTGTGTCACTGTAGGAAAGTACCATCTTGCCTGGCATGTTACCCCCATTTTTCACTGTATATATGTTGTTTTAGTTGTATGTGTCACTGGGACCCTGGTAACCCAGGGCCCCTAGTGCTCATAAGTGTGCCTGAATGTGTTACCTGTGTAGTGACTAACTGTCTCACTGAGGCTCTGCTAATCAGAACCTCAGTGGTTATGCTCTCTCATTTCTTTCCAAATTGTCACTGACAGGCTAGTGACCATTTTTACCAATTTACATTGGCTTACTGGAACACCCTTATAATTCCCTAGTATATGGTACTGAGGTACCCAGGGTATTGGGGTTCCAGGAGATCCCTATGGGCTGCAGCATTTCTTTTGCCACCCATAGGGAGCTCTGACAATTCTTACACAGGCCTGCCACTGCAGCCTGAGTGAAATAACGTCCACGTTATTTCACAGCCATTTTACACTGCACTTAAGTAACTTATAAGTCACCTATATGTCTAACCTTTACCTGGTAAAGGTTAGGTGCAAAGTTACTTAGTGTGAGGGCACCCTGGCACTAGCCAAGGTTCCCCCACATTGTTCAGAGCCAATTCACTGAACTTTGTGAGTGCGGGGACACCATTACACGCGTGCACTACATATAGGTCACTACCTATATGTAGCTTCACCATGGTAACTCCGAATATGGCCATGTAACATGTCTATGATCATGGAATTGCCCCCTCTATGCCATCCTGGCATTGTTGGTACAATTCCATGATCCCAGTGGTCTGTAGCACAGACCCTGGTACTGCCAGACTGCCCTTCCTGGGGTTTCACTGCAGCTGCTGCTGCTGCCAACCCCTCAGACAGGCAGCTGCCCTCCTGGGGTCCAGCCAGGCCTGGCCCAGGATGGCAGAACAAAGAACTTCCTCTGAGAGAGGGTGTGACACCCTCTCCCTTTGGAAAATGGTGTGAAGGCAGGGGAGGAGTAGCCTCCCCCAGCCTCTGGAAATGCTTTGTTGGGCACAGATGTGCCCAATTCTGCATAAGCCAGTCTACACCGGTTCAGGGACCCCTTAGCCCCTGCTCTGGCGCGAAACTGGACAAAGGAAAGGGGAGTGACCACTCCCCTGACCTGCACCTCCCCTGGGAGGTGTCCAGAGCTCCTCCAGTGTGCTCCAGACCTCTGCCATCTTGGAAACAGAGGTGCTGCTGGCACACTGGACTGCTCTGAGTGGCCAGTGCCACCAGGTGACGTCAGATGCTCCTGCTGATAGGCTCCTTCAGGTGTTAGTAGCCTTTCCTCTCTCCTAGGTAGCCAAACCCTCTTTTCTGGCTATTTAGGGTCTCTGTCTCTGGGGAAACTTTAGATAACGAATGCATGAGCTCAGCCGAGTTCCTCTGCATCTCTCTCTTCACCTTCTGATAAGGAAACGACCGCTGACCGCGCTGGAAGCCTGCAAACCTGCAACATAGTAGCAAAGACGACTACTGCAACTCTGTAACGCTGATCCTGCCGCCTTCTCGACTGTTTTCCTGCTTGTGCATGCTGTTGGGGTAGCCTGCCTCCTCTCTGCACCAGAAGCTCCGAAGAAATCTCCCGTGGGTCGACGGAATCTTCCCCCTGCAACCGCAGGCACCAAAAAGCTGCATTACAGGTCCCTTGGGTCTCCTCTCAGCACGACGAGCGAGGTCCCTCGAATCCAGCGACTCTGTCCAAGTGACCCCCACAGTCCAGTGACTCTTCAGCCCAAGTTTGGTGGAGGTAAGTCCTTGCCTCACCTCGCTGGGCTGCATTGCTGGGAACCGCGACTTTGCAGCTATTCCGGCCCCTGTGCACTTCCGGCGGAAATCCTTTGTGCACAGCCAAGCCTGGGTCCACGGCACTCTAACCTGCATTGCACGACTTTCTAAGTTGGTCTCCGGCGACGTGGGACTCCTTTGTGCAACTTCGGCGAGCACCGTTTCACACATCCTCGTAGTGCCTGTTTCTGGCACTTCTCCGGGTGCTACCTGCTTCAGTCAGGGCTCTTTGTCTTGCTCGACGTCCCCTCTCTCTGCAGGTCCAATTTGCGACCTCCTGGTCCCTCCTGGGCCCCAGCAGCGTCCAAAAACGCCAAACGCACGATTTGCGTGTAGCAAGGCTTGTTGGCGTCCTTCCGGCGGGAAAACACTTCTGTACAACTCTCCAAGGCAAGAGGGATCCGTCCACCAAAGGGGAAGTCTCTAGCCCTTTTCGTTCCTGCAGAAACCTCAGCTTCTTCTGTCCAGTCGAAGCTTCTTTGCACCCGCAGCTGCCATTTCCTGGGCATCTGCCCATCTCCGACTTGCTTGTGACTTTTGGACTTGGTCCCCTTGTTCCACAGGTACCCTAGATTGGAAATCCACAGTTGTTGCATTGCTGGTTTGTGTCTTTCCTGCATTATTCCTCTAACACGACTATTTTGTCCTTAGGGGAACTTTAGTGCACTTTGCACTCACTTTTCAGGGTCTTGGGGAGGGTTATTTTTCTAACTCTCACTATTTTCTAATAGTCCCAGCGACCCTCTACAAGGTCACATAGGTTTGGGGTCCATTCGTGGTTCGCATTCCACTTTTGGAGTATATGGTTTGTGTTGCCCCTATCCCTATGTTTCCCCATTGCATCCTATTGTAACTATACATTGTTTGCACTGTTTTCTAAGACTATACTGCATATTTTTGCTATTGTGTATATATATCTTGTGTATATTTCCTATCCTCTCACTGAGGGTACACTCTAGGATACTTTGGCATATTGTCATAAAAATAAAGTACCTTTATTTTTAGTATAACTGTGTATTGTGTTTTCTTATGATATTGTGCATATGACACTAAGTGGTACTGTAGTAGCTTCACACGTCTCCTAGTTCAGCCTAAGCTGCTCTGCTAAGCTACCATTATCTATCAGCCTAAGCTGCTAGACACCCTATACACTAATAAGGGATAACTGGGCCTGGTGCAGGGTGCAAGTACCCCTTGGTACTCACTACAAGCCAGTCCAGCCTCCTACAGTCACCCAAATAAATACCTTTATTTTTGGTAACACTGGGTATTGTCTTTACTTGTGTATAAGTACTGTGTAACTATAAGTGGTATTGCAGGAGCTTTGCATGTCTCCTAGTTCAGCCTAAGCTGCTCTGCTATAGCTACCTATATCAGCCTAAGCTGCTAGAACACTACTGCTTCACTAATAAGGGATAACTGGACCTGGTATAAGTACCCAAGGTACACACTACAAACCAGGCCAGCCTCCTACAGTGTCCTTCTGTCTGTGTCTCCTCTGCAGGTCAGCGCCCATTAGAAGAAAGGGTTGTGGCGTGCCATAGCCAATGACGTGCGGATACTGGGGGTCCATAGACGGCTGAGCACCACTGCAGGAAACGGTGGGAGGACCTGAGACGTTGGGCCCGGAAGACTGCAGAGGCCCAGCTGTGGATGGCCACCCAATGAGGGAGGGGTGCCCGTCAGACCCTGACCCCCCTAATGGCCCGCATATTGGCGGTGGCCAATCCTGAGTTGGATGGGCGCTTGAGGGCAGCACAGCAGCCACAAAGGGGTGAGTAGAGACTGTGTGGTATTTAATTTTTTTGTTGCCTGCCATGAGGTTTGGGTACAAGGTTCTAGTAGGTGGTTGCCCCAATATGCCAGTTTAGCTATTCTTGTGGGGTCCTGCTTAGCAATGTAGGGTGGTATGTTTATTTGGTATTGGTAAATAGCTAGCATACCATGGCAGACATGGCTTAGTGAGTCCCAGTTGGTGTGCAGATTGTAGTATTTGGGTTCTTCACTACTGTTGTACCCAGGTAATGGTTTGGCATTGTGGTCCATACTGCACAGTGTTAATCCCAGTGAGTGATTGTGATGTGTATGCCATACGTGCTGCTGTTGCTGTGATTGACCCTGTGCTCCCTTTCTTTCTCCCCTGCCCTCTCTCCTTTTCTCATCCTGTCCTTGTGTGCATTAGCATCATCTGGTGAAGGAGCAGGGGCACTGGCGAGTGAGGGAGCTTCAGCCCACGAGACCCAGGAGGCAGAGTACACCGACGCCGAGGGGAACCAGTGGGTTGGAGCACAAGGGGAACGTGGAGCAACGACATCTGACTCAGATTCCTCCTCCGATGGAAGCTCCCTGGTGGTGGCGGACTCCTCTTGGACCACTCCAGCTACAAAAATCTTCTGCCACCCCGTACCAGCACCACCCTCCTAGTAGCCCCCCACCTAGTGGCCCGTGCCCGCTCACCCAGGGGGGTGGGTGTAGGAGCCTGGCCTGGCTTATAGTGGGTACCTTGTGGTACTTACACACTGTGCCAGGTCCAGTTATCCCTTCTTAGTAGAAATGGAGGTGTTTCTAGCAGCTTAGGCTGATAGAAGGTAGCTATGGCAAAGCAGCTTGGGCTGAACTAGGAGACATGCAAAGCTCCTACTATACCATTTATACCATATGCACAATATCAGAAGAAAACACAATACTCAGAGTTACTAAAAATAAAGGTACTTTATTTTTATGACAATATGCCACAAGTATCTCAGTGAGTACCCTCGTAAGAAGGTAAGTAATATACACAAGTTATATGTACACAACCCCAAAACAGGTAAGTAACAGTAAGAAAAGTAGTGCAAACAATGTTGAATCACAATAGGATGCAACAGGTGAACATAGGTCTAGGGGCAACACAAACCATATACTCCAAAAGTGGAATGCGAATCACGAATGGACCCCAGACTTATGGGAGCTTGTAGAGGGTCGCTGGGACTGTAAGAAAACCGTAAGGGTGTCCAAAATACCTGTAGGAGGCTGGACTGGCTTGTAGTGAGTACCAAGGGGTACTTACACCTTGCACCAGGCCCAGGTATCCCTTATTAGTGTAGAGGGGTGTCTAGCAGCTTAGGCTGATAGAAAAGGTAGCTTAGCAGAGCAGCTTAGGCTGAACTAGGAGTGAAGCTCCTACAGTACCACTAGTGTCATATTCACAATATCATAAGAAAACACAATACACAGATATACTAAACATAAAGGTACTTTATTTTTATGACAATATGCTAAAGTATCTCAGTGAGTACCCTCAGTATGAGGATAGGAAATATACACAAGATATATATACACAACAGCAAAAATATGCAGTATAGTCTTAGAAAACAGTGCAAACAATGTATAGTTACAATAGGATGCAATGGGGAAACATAGGGATAGGGGCAACACAAGCCATATACTCGAGAAGTGGAATGCGAACCACGAATGGACCCCAAACCTATGTGACCTTGTAGAGGGTCGCTGGGACTGTAAGAAAACAGTGAGGGTTAAAAAAATAGCCCACCCCAAGACCCTGAAAAGTGGGTGCAAAGTGCACCTAAGTTCCCCAAAGAGCACAGAAGTCGTGATAGGGGAATTCTGCACGGAAGACCAACACCAGCAATGCAACAACAATGGATTTCCTGACGAGAGTACCAGTGGGACAAGGGGACCAAGTCCAAGAGTCACGATCAAGTCGGGAGTGGGCAGATGCCCAGGAAATTCCAGCTGTGGGTGCAAAGAAGCTGCCACCGGATGGTAGAAGCTGGGGATTCTGCAAGAACGACAAGGGCTAGAAACTTCCCCTTTGGAGGATGGATGTCCCACGTCGTGAAGAGTCGTGCAGAGGTGATTCAGTGCAGAAAGACTGCAAACAAGCCTTGCTAACTGCAAAGGTCGCGGTTAGGGTTTTTGGATGCTGCTGTGGCCCAGGAGGGACCAGAATGTCGCCAATTGCGTGAGGAGACAGAGGGGGCATCCAGCAAGACAAAGAGCCCACTCCAAAGCAAGCAGCACCCACAGGCACTACGAAGTGGAGTGAACCGGAGCTCACCCGAAGTCACAAAGGAGGGTCCCACGACGCCGGAGGACAACTCAGGAGGTCATGCACTGCAGGTTAGAGTGGGGACCCAGGCTTGGCTGTGCACAAAGGAAATCCTGGAAGAGTGCACAGGAGCCGGAGTAGCTGCAAAACACGCGGTTCCCAGCAATGCAGTCTAGCGTGGGGAGGCAAGGACTTACCTCCACCAAACTTGGACTGCAGAGTCACTGGACTGCGGGAGTCACTTGGACAGAGTTGCTGAGTTCAAGGGACCTCGCTCGTCGTGCTGAGAGGAGACCCAGAGGACCGGTGATGCAGTTCTTTGGTGCCTGCGGTTGCAGGGGGAAGATTCCGTCGACCCAGGGGAGATTTCTTCGGAGCTTCTAGTGCAGAGAGGAGGAAGACTACCCCCACAGCATGCATCACCAGGAAAACAGTCGAGAAGGCGGCCAGATCAGCGTTACAAGGTCGCAGTAGTCGTCTTTGCTACTTTGTTGCAGTTTTGCAGGCTTCCAGAGCAGTCAGCGGTCGATTCCTTGGCAGAAGGTGAAGAGAGAGATGCAGAGGAACTCTGATGAGCTCTTGCATTCGTTATCTAAAGAATTCCCGAAAGCAGAGACCCTAAATAGCCAGAAAAGGAGGTTTGGCTACTTAGGAGAGAGGATAGGCTAGCAACACCTGAAGGAGCCTATCAGAAGGAGTCTTTGACGTCACCTTCTGGCACTGGCCACTCAGAGCAGTCCAGTGTGCCAGCAGCACCTCTGTTTCCAAGATGGCAGAGATCTGGAGCACACTGGAGGAGCTCTGGGCACCTCCCAGGGGAGGTGCAGGTCAGGGGAGTGGTCACTCCCCTTTCCTTTGTCCAGTTTTGTGCCAGAGCAGGGCTGGGGGATCCCTGAACCGGTGTAGACTGGCTTATGCAGAAATGGGCACCATCTGTGCCCATGAAAGCATTTCCAGAGGCTGGGGGAGGCTACTCCTCCCCAGCCCTAACACCTTTTTCCAAAGGGAGAGGGTGTAATACCCTCTCTCTGAGGAAGTCCTTTGTTCTGCCTTCCTGGGTCAGGCCTGGCTGGACCCCAGGAGGGCAGAAACCTGTCTGAGGGGTTGGCAGCAGCAGCAGCTGCAGTGAAACCCCGGGAAAGGTAGTTTGGCAGTACCCGGGTCTGAGCTAGAGACTCGGGGGATCATGGAATTGTCTCCCCAATGCCAGAATGGCATTGGGGTGACAATTCCATGATCTTAGACATGTTACATGGCCATGTTCGGAGTTACCATTGTGACGCTATACATATGTCGTGACATATGTATAGTGCACGCGTGTAATGGTGTCCCCGCACTCACAAAGTCCAGGGAATTTGCCCTGAACAATGTGGGGGTACCTTGGCTAGTGCCAGGGTGCCCACACACTAAGTAACTTAACACCCAACCTTTACCAGGTAAAGGTTAGACATATAGGTGACTTATAAGCTACTTAAGTGTAGTGGTAAATGGCTGTGAAATAACGTGGACGTTATTTCACTCAGGCTGCAAGGGCAGGCCTGTGTAAGAATTGTCAGAGCTCCCTATGGGTGGCAAAAGAAATGCTGCAGCCCATAGGGATCTCCTGGAACCCCAATACCCTGGGTACCTCAGTACCATATACTAGGGAATTATAAGGGTGTTCCAGTATGCCAATGTAAATTGGTGAAATTGGTCACTAGCCTGTTAGTGACAATTTGGAAAGAAATGAGAGAGCATAACAACTGAGGTTCTGGATAGCAGAGCCTCAGTGAGACAGTTAGTCATAACACAGGTAACACATACAGGGCACACTTATGAGCACTGGGGCCCTGGCTGGCAGGGTCCCAGTGACACATACAACTAAAACAACATGTATACAGTGAAATATGGGGGTAACATGCCAGGCAAGATGGTACTTTCCTAAAATACCCCACCCCAAGACCCTGAAAAGTAGGAGTAAAGTTACCCTACTACCCCAGAAAGACACAATAGTCGTGATAGGGGGATTCTGCAAGAACCACAAGCACCAGCAAAACACAGAAGACGGATTCCTGGACGTGAGGATCTGCAAGGCAAGGGGACCAAGTCCAAGAGTCGCGATAGTGTCTAGGGGTGGCACGAGCCCAGGAAGCCCCGGATGAAGGTGCAAAAGGGCTGCCTTCGGGTGGAAGAAGCCAAAGATTCTGCAACAATGAAAAGGGCTAGGAACTTCTCCTTTGGATGGAAGATGTCCCACGGCGTGCTGGATGTTGCAGAAGTGTTTTCATGCAGAAATACCACAAACAAGCCTTGCTAGCTGCAAGGGGTGCAGTAGAGTTTTTTGGGTGCTGCTGGGGACCAGGAAAGACCAGGATGTCGCCCTTTGGAGGAGAAGACGGGGGGCGCTCAGCAACTCAGAGAGCCCCTGCAGAAGCAGGCAGCACCCGCAGAAGTACCAGACCAGGCACTTAGAAGATTTGTGAAACTGGAGTCACAAAAGGAGGGTCCCACGACGTCGGAGTCCATCTCAGAGGGTTGAGCACTGCAGGACGGAGTGCTGGGGACCCAGGCTAGGCTGTACACAAAGGAATCCTTGGAGAAGTACACAGAAGCCGGAGCAGCTTCAAATCACACAGTACACACGTTTGCTGTCTGGTGTGGGGAGGCAAGGACTTACCTCCACCAAACTTGGAATAAAGGATCACTGGACTGTGGGGGTCACTTGGATTTTGCTCCTGTGTTCTAGGGACCATGCTCGTCAGGATGAGAGGGGACCCAGAGGACCGGTGATGTAGTCTTTTGGTGCCTGCGTTAGCAGGGGGAAGATTCCGTCGACCCATGGGAGATTTCTTCTTGGCTTCCAGTGCAGGGTACGTTACTTCACTCAGGCTGCAGTGGCAGGCCTGTGTAAGAATTGTCTGAGCTCCCTATGGGTGGCAAAAGAAATGCTGCAGCCCAGAGCGATATCCTGGAACCACAATACCCTGGGTACCTAAGTACCATATACAAGGGAATTATATGGGTGTACCAGTGTGCCAATAAAAATTGGTAAAATTAGTCACTAGCCTGCAGTGACAAATTTAGAAAGCAGAGAGAGCATAAACACTGAGGTTCTGGTTAGCAGAGCCTCAGTAATACAGTTAAGCACCACATAGGGAACACATATAGGCCACAAACTTATGAGCACTGGGGTCCTGGCTAGCAGGATCCCAGTGACACATATCAAACACACTGACAACATCTGGTTTTCACTATGAGCACTGGGCCCTGGATCCCAGTGAGACAGTAAAAACACTCTGACATATACTCACAAACAGACCAAAAGTGGGGGTAACAAGGCTAGAAAGAGGCTACCTTCCTACACTGGGTGTCTCCTTTGCCCCAGGCACCTCAGGCCCTGCCCCAGTCAGCCCTGCTGTCTTCACTAAGGAGGCTATTGACCTCCTGAGATCCATCTCTGTAGGGCAGTCAACCATAGTGAATGCCATCCAGGGGCTGGCATCCCGGATGGAGCAATGCAATGCTTACCTGGAGGGCATTCATGGTGGCTTGGCTGCCCTACAGAGATTGTTTCAGGCTCTGGCCTCCTCTTTGACGGCAGCCAGTGTCCCCAGCGTCCCCCCTTCAACTATATGTTCCCAGTCCCAAAGCCCTCTCCCCAACCTATCCCAAGCACATAATCTGACAAACATTCACCCAAAACAACAGGCAGGGCTTACCCAGACACAGGCACCACACTTCACTCCACAAGTACACACACAGCCAACACACAGAAGCACATACAACAACAGTCACTGCCTCCACTGTCTCCCCTTCCTCCTCCTCCCTCACAGTCACATCAACACTCACACCTGCATGCACTGTATCATCAGTCCCAGATCCTGCCACCTGTACAGCCTTATCAACAGTCACAACAACAGCAGACACACAGACTAGCACCCCATTTACCACATGTGCAGACACCAACACCACCATCATAACCTCATGCCGCACACCCAACTCACTTGCAGACACCACAACAACATACATACACATGTCCTGTTTGACCTCTCCCACCCTGTCTGCCCCCCTCCCACTCAGACACTCAACAGCCATCCACCTCTCACACACACACACACTGCCCGTGCACCTGCACCCAAGCCCAGCACACCTACTCTTTCTACAACCATTCCCTCTATCTCCACTCCCAAATCTCCTCCCACAACCTGCCGCATTGGACCTAAGAAACTTTTCCTTTCCCGTCTTGACCTCTTACCTCCTCCCCCCCCATCCTGCCCGTAAGAGGAAGGTCCCTCTACCCTAGCTCAGTACCTCCAGCTCCCAGTCAACTCCTGTTCCTCCCCCTGTAGCTTCTCCTGCCACTAAGGGGCACAAGCGTGGCACTCCGGTCCCCCGCCCCAAGCAACCACCTTCGCCCCTATACAACAAAACAAGGACCCCCCCAAAACCAAGTCCAAGGACCACCCTCCCAGGAAACCCCCCCCACCCCTTCCTGCCTCCTGAGGTGCCTAACTACCATCAGCAAGACACCCCTGCCCAGTGGAGTGACTTGGGCTGTCAGGAGTCAGGTTGGTCTTGGACGTTGCCCTGTGGCTTTTCAATGACATTGGTCTGGCCGATGGCCCTCTCTGTCTATGTATATATATATATATATATATATATATATATATATATATATGTATTATTTCAATTGAAGTCGCTGTTCCCCCCTATTTACAGTGGTTGGACCAAAGGTATTTGTCCTGGCTTTCTTTGCTCTTGGGTTATGTTGTTGTTGATTAACTCTGCAGATAGTGCTCGGTGTGTGGTATGTGTTGTGCGTGTGGGTGTATCACTCTCACCTCCCTCCCTCGTGTGCTAGGCGGCTGTACTCACTGT
This sequence comes from Pleurodeles waltl, assembly GCF_031143425.1. Taxonomy (NCBI): domain Eukaryota; kingdom Metazoa; phylum Chordata; class Amphibia; order Caudata; family Salamandridae; genus Pleurodeles; species Pleurodeles waltl. Next base: position 439,050,084 of record NC_090446.1, on the reverse strand, counting down.
TGTCGTTGGCGTTGCTGCTCCTGGACTGCCATCACGTGGTACAGCATCTGCAGGACTTCCAGTTCGGGTTCCATGGCAGCCGCGGACTCCTCTGTGTCCATGGAGGTGAGTGTCTCCTTTTATATGATGTGTTTCTGCCAGGCATTTGGTGGCGATGGTCCCGCCATGGAAATCCTGCTATGTCACAATATGATGGGGCAGGTCGTTGTCTTCCGCCAGCCTGAAGATGCCTACCGCTGTGGTCAGTGAGCAGACCGCACTGGCGGTTCAGGTGGTATATTGGCTGTCTATGGGAGGGATCTCCGCATTGTCATCATTTTGCGGTCTTCTTCGCCAGCCTGGCAATGGTAATACTACCATCGCTGGCGTGGCGGTCAGCTGACCTCCAATGTCATAATGAGGGCACATATCTCTATCTGCTCCCAATGGGAAACTGCACTTAAAAGATATTTAAAGGAATTTCCCATGTTGACTTTTGGGAATGATAGGCCTTGCAATAGTGAAAAACAAATTTGTTAGCATTTCACTATCAGGACATATAAAACACACAGGTACATGTCCTACCTTTTAAATACACTGCACCCTGCCCGTGGGGCCACCTAGATCCTACCTTAGGGGTGATCTACATCTAGTAAAAAAGAAAGTTTTGGGCCTGGCAAGTGGGTACACTTGCCAGGTCGAATTGACGCTTTAAAACTGCACACACAGATACTGCTGTGGCCGGTCTGAGGCATGTTTTTGCAGAGCTACTCATGTGGGTGGCACAATCAGTGCTGCAGGCCCACTAGTAGCATTTGATTTACGGGCCCTGGGCACCTCTAGGGCGGTTTACTGTGGACTTACTAGTAAATCAAATATGCCAATCAGGAAAAAGCCAATTACCAATGCATTTTAGATAGAGAGCACATACACTTTAGCACTGGTTAGCAGTAGTAAAGTGTCCAGAGTCCTAAAACCAACAAGATCAGATCAGAAAAAATAGGAGGAAGGAGGCAAAATGCTTGGGGATGACCCTGCAAAAAAGAGCCAGGTTCAACAAGAGACAACCACAATTTATTGCACGGTGTGCTCTTCATATAAACTTCTGATAGAGAATATTGTACTTGTGAATGTGTTACTTGAGTTTGAGAGTGAAGGGAAAGAATTGCTAAGTGAGAGCACTTTGGTTGAAATGCTAGAGAACCAAGGTGTATGGGTCTCTGAGAAAAGGGGTTCTTCCCTCAAGCCTAAATCCAAAATTATGTTGTCTAATACTAATGACACAATAGACCAGTTTGTAGATGTGGTGATCAAAGAACTGAGAGGCATACAATTGAGAATGCAAACAATAGATCTAAGTTAGGCAGGAACTACAGAAACACCCTGGAGAAACTAGCTCTAAACCCAGAGGTAGTGATCAGGAGCTCCAACAACAGGGGCAATCTGGCATTGTGGTCCAAAAAAGCATACATCGGGGAGGCATATGTCCTATTGGGTGACACTACCTGTTACAGAAAATTAGACGACACACATTTAAAAAAAGGTATTGCTGAGTTTACTGATACTTTGACAGAGTGGAGAACGCAAAGGTTTATAAGTGGAGAAGAATACAGCTATCTCAGAACTGATCACCCTAGGCTCCCTGTGTTCTATTTTAATACCAAAAATACACAATGATGCCAGTAAACCCCCAGGAAGACCTATTATAGCGTCCCAAGAGGGGTTGTTTGAAAATGTCTCCCGCGACAGTGACCACTTCTTATGGCCATTTGTTCGGATCCTCCCCTCCTATATAAAGGACACTACTGACTTCTTGAAAAGAATTTTTGAAACCAATTGGGAGGAGGTACTCTACTCATGATGCAGGATTGCCATTGTACACCAGCTTTCACCACACTGAAGGCCTCAAGGAGGTGGAACATTGACTTGGGCCAAGGCCCATCATATTCTACAAAACACCAAATTGCTACTCAGCATGACTGAATGATGCGTCAAACACAACATATTTTTCTTTAATCACTAGATATTTGAACAACAGTGGGGTACTGAGATAGGCACTTGTTTTGCCCCCAGATAAGCAGACTCCCACGTGCCCTGGTAGGAAAAACTGGTGCTCAGCAGTTCTCCACTGGTCAAATGAAATGAGCACATTACCTAGTGGGTAAGGTTCATTGATGACATATTTGTAATATGGAGAGGTGACATTGAATCAGTCCACATGTTTGGCTGTGACATTAATGCCAATGACTTGAACCTGAAATTTACCTGCAATATAAATGACACTCAAGCAGAATTTCTGGATGTTAAACTGGAGGTACAGGAAAACAAACGTACTACAGTGCAGTGCTCTATAGTAAACTGAGTGTAGGTAATAGTATCCTCCATGCGAGTAGTTCCCATCCTTCCCTGCTGAAAGAGAGCATCCCCCATGGGGAGCTCCTAAGAGCAAATATGGTGTTTAGCACTGTGGGTGGTTTTGAGGAAGTACAAAAGAACATGGTAAAATGATTCCGACATAGAAGGTACAGCAATACCACTTACGAGACAGTATGTAGTATGGTAGACAGACTCAAAAGGAATGATATTCTCTACAGTCAGCAGAGGAAACACTTTTCCAAAAAGAATGAACATAGATTTAAAAGCACCTATCACACTGCACACCAGTATGTGAGAGCCACCTTGAGAAAACACTGGCACCTCCTTAATAGAGATCCAGTGATAAGAGAAGAACTCTGTTAAAAAAAACATTGGTCACTTTTAGGTGAGTGCAAACTCTGCGTGATACCGTGGTCAGGAGTGATATCAGGGTATAAAAGAAGAAGTGGTTAAAACCACCATATGGCTTTACGAAGTGTACAATATGCAAAGCTTGCAACAATTGTGAGAATATGACAGAAATTGACATGTTTGGCAGAGATGCCTATACAACAAAGGGTCACTACACATGCAAGAGTGAACATGTTGTGTTCATCCTGAAATCTACAAGCCCTAAAGTCTGTGTAGGGAGTACCACTCTATGAGAGGGAACTTAAGTACAGTGTCATTGATGGTATCCATGAAGAGGCAAGGGGTAGGAATAGAGACAAAACTTTGAGGGTAGTGGAGCTGAGGTACATACTGGCCTTAAACAACAAAGAACTTGAGGGCTTGAACTATGACGAGGAATTGTATGTGCATTTTTGAACTCTTCAGCAATGGGGGAACATTTGTAATCTATGAACAAGCTTTCTGTCCGCTGTTTTCTGTTAGGAATAGCTGTTTAGCTTAGTTTTAATTTTTTGCGTTTATATGCTTTATTTCAGACTTTACTCTGGAGTATTGTGAACCTTGAGGAAGTAAAGGAGATATTATATCTGGGGTAGGTCCTTTGTGGCCTATTAGAACCTTAGCTGCGCCTCAGAGGCGGCGTGTCTAAGGATTAGTAGTTGATTGTGAAATCTTTATACTTCTCCATGCAGATAGCCAGTATGTTATGTATACAGGACATAGTACCTCTGTGTATGTTATGTTTGTTTTCGCTTTAAGCGTTTACTTTCCTGCACTGACATACACACACACTGGCTTTCAATGTGCTTTGTGTGTCTTATCTGCTAGCCCACAGGGGCAGGATTCTGGTGCTTGTGGTTAATTTAGCTCTACAGTCCTATTTGATATAACACTGGCATAGGGCACCTAATTTACTGGGAAGGCGCACACCACAATGTGGAATGCACACAGATATCTTGAGCCCATAGGTTTTTTTTATACATTACATCTCTAAACTACATTCCAGTGAGAACTGAGTGTCATCTGTGAATTATGTTTTGATAGCTCCTTACACACTATATTCTATTGTCCACTCAGGCAGTATAACAGGCAGCGAGGTGTCTAACTTGTCTAACCCATGGTCATCATTATGTTCATTTAGCTATTTAATTGCAGCCGGGATATTAACACTGTTAAAAAAACAGTATTTTGGTTATATATATATATATATATATATATATGTATATATATATATATATCTGCAGAAGGTAGTTATAGTTAGAACCATGATGTTTCATAGAAAAAAGTGTTTTTTGGCTTGCCTAAATCTTTGGCACTGTTTGACAAATCTTCCCAACATTTTCAAAAAAGTGTGCCATTGATTCTTGTTGTGCATGGGAAGTTTTGGGGTGATCCGTCAAAGGAGGGCCTAGAAAAAGGGGATTAAAAAACGTGCGTTTCTCATGTTAGTTCCCATAGGAAATTTGAACACAACTACAACCCGAACCACTGGACGGAATTATACCAAATTTGGCAAAAAGGTAGCTTTCCGTACACGCACTACACTTTTTGTTCTTTGGTGTATGTCCATTAAGAAGTTTAAGAGAAATTATAGGAAATCCTAATTTGTGTATCTAGGGCCACGGATCCTCCCACATGGCTTTGTGAATAATAAGGGCCTGTGCAGAGATCTGTAGAGCTCTGATTGGCTGCCAACACTTAAACTTGGCAGCCATCTTGGGACTTGAGTCCCTAATAAAATGTAAAAATAAAGAAAAGGGGCCAGGGTAGGGCCACAGTGACCCCTTAGCTCTGGTGCTGGGGTCCCGAAGGGACCCTGCCATGGCAAAAAAGGCACTTTAAAATTTTTTTGCAGCCAATTTGCAACAACGTTAAAAAAAACAAAACAGCCTCCCACTCTTATTTTAATAAAGCCCCCGGGTGGACCAGGTTCCGGGGGCATGTGAAAAATGAAGGAGGGGAGCCCAACTACTGCTATGTATGGCCAGAGGCCATGCGCATTGTGGAGTTGGGTGGCTATAGGGTGTTGGTTGCAGGGCCTGGCCACCATCTAGGCCCTGCGGCCATCCCCTGCCGCGCATGGCCAAAGGCCATGGGAGGCAGTGGTTGAATTAACAAATAGTAATGAAAATTACTTTATGTTAAATAAAACATAGAAATTCACTGAAAAAAACAAAGGTTACAGGGATGTTATAGTTAGAAAATAGAATTTAAAAAAACTTAGACATTCACTTAAAAAACAAGGGTTATTGGGACATTATAGTTAGGTTCTGAATTTACTCAAGCAAAACCAGAGAAATTCAGCAGTTATAGTTAGAGTTATTTCACGTAACTATAACTCGCGGGCTAGGGTAACTATAACTTGCGCCGGCTGCCTAGCCCTCACCGAGGAGCAATGAGGTGGGCGCCTCATTTAGTGATTATACAGTACAGGCACATAGCGTCTCTCGGCTCCAACCCGAAATGTAGCTTCAGGCGCTCTTTCTACGGTCCAGCACTAACAATGATGGTGCTCCTCATGCACCACTTACAGGAAGGAGAAGGGAGAAGAAGAGCACTCACCATGCACTGTAATTGATGAGGCAGACAAGAGGCTCAGGCAGGGACAGTAAAGCAGCACTCCTTGGTGAATACTTGTTGTTGGCGGCAAAGCAGGCAGGCTAGCACATCAGGGTACAATGGTCTTCCCTTCTGGCAGTCCCACCAGTTCTGGTGACCCACAGTCAAGGAGCAGGCTGGCAGCAGGGAACACTGAGCAAAGCATTACAGGAAGTCATTTATGCCATTCAGCAGCAGCAGGTAGCAGGGCAACCACAAAAGAACAGTCCAGATCACTCTTTCTTGCAGTCCTGCAGTCCTTCTGGCAAAGGTTCATTCCCGGTTGTAGGAGGCTGGCCTGGTTTGTAGTGAGTACCAAAGGTACTTACACCTTATACCAAGTCTATTTATCCCTTATTAGTGAAATGTAGTTAGTGTCTAGAAGCCAGGCTGTCTAGAGGTAGCTGTAGGCAGAGCAGCCAAGGCTGAACTAGGAGACATGCAAAGCTCTTACAATACCACTGTAGTCACACAGTACTCACACACATGAAAAACAATAATCAGTGTTACCAAAAATGAAGGTACTTTATTTTAGTCACACAATGCCAAAAATACTTTGGAGACTCTCCCTTAGGAGGTAAGTAAATGACACAATATATACACTAGTAACCAAAAACAGGTAAGTAAATAGTCAGAAAATAGTGCAAACATTGGAAATCACAATAGGTTGCAATGGGCCTAGGGGACCAGAAACCATATACTAAAATAGGGGAATGAGAAAGTCGGTTTCCCACCTAGGCAAGTGTAGTGTGTAGAGGGACGATGGGAGTGTGAGAAAACACCAAAGGTAAGTAAAATACCCCACCACAGAGCCCAGGAAAGCAGGAGTAAAACACAGCAAGTTTCCTAAAACACACTAGAAATCGTGATAGAAGATAATGCAAGAACCAGAAGAGACTGCAAGACACCATTGATGGATTTCTGGACCTGAAGACTTGTGAAAGAAGGTGACCAAGTCCAAGAAGCACTGAAGAGTCCAGGGAGCACAGGAGCCCCTGCTAACCAGGATGAATGTGCAAAAGAGAAACCACTGGTGAGAAGACAAAGTCAGTATTGCACCAAAGAAGGCAGATAAAGGTTCCTGGTTGGTACAGAAGATGTCCCACGCCGGATGGATGAATGCAGTCTGGTTTGCGTCGCTGGATTCAGCTAACAAGCCTTGGTTCATGCAAAATACGCAGTTGGTGAAAAACGGCGTTGCCCGGGACCAGGAGGGACCTGGTGGCCTCTACCCAGGAGGGGAGACGGAGAGGGCTCTCAGCAACGCAGAGATCCCTCAGAAGACCAGGCAGCACCCACAGGAGTCCCACAGCATGGGGACAAAGGAGGTGCAAATAGCAGTCCACGCAGCACTACACAAAGGGAGAAGCTGTACATCTCAGGATAGAGTGCTGGGGACTTGGGCTGTGCTGTGCACGAGGAACTTTAAGGATGCACCCAAGCCCGAGCAGCTGCAAAACACGTGGTGCATGGGGTACTGTCTGGCGTGGGGAAGCAAGCTCTTACCTCCACCAAATTTGGACAGTTGGACCTTTGGACAGTCAGGGGCACTTTAGTCCACCACCCATGTTCCAGGATCCATGCTTGACATCAGAAGAGGGGACCCACAGCACCGGTCGTGGCTGCAGAGAGGTGCCTGCTGAAAAGCGGAAGTGACTCCACCACTCCACAGGAGATTCCTTTGGTTCTTCTGGTGCAGGCTGAAGACAGGCAGTCCTCGGAGGATGCACGACTTGGAAACTGTTGCAGTTGCTTGCAGGCAATCAAGTTACAAAGTTGCAGAAGTCTTCTTAGCTTCTTTGTTGCAGTTTTGTAGAGTTTCTGTAACAGTCAGTGGTTGATCTGTCAGTAGAAGATGAAGTAAAGGATGCAGAGGAGTCCTGCTGGAGTCTTGCAATCCGAATCTGAAGAAACACCCAGAGGAGAGACCCTAATTAGCCCTGAGAGGGGGATTGATCACCTAACCAGGTAAACACCTATCAGGAGGGGTCTCTGACATCGCCTGCTGGCACCGGCCACTCAGATGCTCCCAGAGTGCCCCACCACCTTGGAATCCAAGATGGCAAAACCCAGGGACGCTCTGGAGGAGCTCTGGGCACCACCCCTAGGGTGGTCATGGACAGGGGAGTGGTCACTCCTCTTTCCTTTGTCCAGTTTCATGCCAGAGCAGGAACTGGTGGTCCCTGAACCAGTGTAGACTGGATTATGCAAGGAGAGCACCATCTGTGCCCTTGAAATCATTTCCAGAGGCTCTGAGAAGATACCCCTCCCATGCCTGAAGCACATGTTTCCAAAGGGAGAGGGTGTAACACACCGGTCATAAAGGAAATGCATTGTTCTGCCCTCCTGGGATTGAGCTGCTCAACCCCCAAGAGGGCAGAAGCCTGTCTGTGAGGTGGCAGCAGCTGGGGCTGCAGTGAAAACCTCAGAAGGCTGGTATGGCAGTACTGGGGGTCCACTGTGGAGCCCCCAGTGTGCATGGAATTGTGCAACCAATACTGGAATCAGTATTGGGGTAAAATTCCTAGTTGTTAGACACCTTACATGGCCATATTCAGAGTTACCATTGTGAAGATGGACATAGGTATTGACCTATGTCCAGTGCACACTTAAAATGGCGTCCCAGCACTCACGAAGTCGGAGAAAATGGGCCATGAAACTTTGGGGGTACCTCTGCTAGTGCAGGGGTGCCCTCCCAAACCGGTACTTTGCACCTAGCCTTCAGGGTCTGAAGGCCTGACATATAGGTGATTTATAAGTGACCTGGTGCAGTGAAAATGGCTGTGAAAAAGTGCATGCACTATTTCACACAGGCTGCAATGGTAGTCCTGTAGAAACCTTTGTATGGGCTGCCTGTGGGTGGCAAACGAAATGGTGCAGCCCATATGGATCCCCTGGAACCCCAATGCCCTTGGTACCTAGGTACCATATGCTAGGGACTTATAAGGGGGGTCCAGTATGCCAAACTGGAGTGAAATAGTGGGCTACCAGTATGTAAGTACAAATTAGGAACCAGAGAGAGCATAGGCACTGGAGTTCTGGTTATCAGGACTTCAGTGACACAGTTAAGCATGCTGACAAAAACAGTAAAACAGACTGACAAGTAGGCCACAAACCACACTTGGGTCCTGGCTAGCAGGATCCCAGTGACAAAGTTAAAACACACTGATAAACACTGGCAAACAGGATAAAAATGGAGGTAAGCATGCTAGAAAGAATCTACCTTCCTACACCAGTTCCAAAATTGCTCCTAAAAACATGGGGTTACAGCTCATCTACTTATACCCAAAATGCCAGGGTCTTAGAAGGTGGGAGAAGGTTAAAGCCAGATCTGATAGATCCAAGAATTTCCCTTCTCCTCTACTCTGGCTTCAGACATCAGTAGGGGTAAACAAGCCCTTTGTGTGAGGCTGGACACAGCCTATACAAGTGTATAGTGTGCCCTGCCTCCCCCTCTCCCAGCCCAGGAAGACCATCAGTATTCAGCTGTAACCCTGCAACACCTAACCCTCCCTGATGGATGGCTGTCTGGAGTGTATACACAAAGTAGTGCTGTCACACTGCCCTAGACGGAGACTGGAGTCGTGCTGCAAAGTGCCAGAGTTTTAAGCACAGAGCAGTGCCCACTTTCTAAAAGTCAGAAAATACACAGGGCAACCTAGCACTCCTCCAGAACTGGGTACAGATAATATGCAAATCAGAAATGTTTATAGAGGAATTACTTTAGTACAGTTTGTTTTGAATTACAATGTTAAAAAAAAGATCCAATTTCCAATAATTGGAAAAAAAATCTGCATTGTTCAAATAAAGTGTATTGACAACAGATTAACTTCCCAAAAATTATGTATACACACAAATTTACATCCAATATTCATCATCATTGTACATGCCCCCATCTGGGTCACATACGATCTCAATGAAAGAACCAGGGAGGAGTTGTAAGCCACCACTTGACAGAAGCCCATATATTAGGTTGCAGTCCAAGCCAAGCACTGTCTTGGTATTCCACAATGGATTGCCAATACGGATGAGCTGTCGACGTAGTGGCAATCAAGGATCTGTCAGATCGTCTTCAGGACACAGGCCCTCATTATGACTTTGGCGGTCTTTCAAAAAGACCGCCGAAGCCGTGGGCGCCACTATACCGCCAGTGCTAGCAGTATTTATGGCTCCCTATTTTTACATTTCCACTGGCCCAGTGGAAAAGTCACTTCAACATTGCAGCCGACTCATAATAGAGCTGGCGACAATGTTGATGTGCAGCGGGTGCAGCAGCACCCATCGCGCATTTCACTGCCCGAAATTCGGGGAGTGAAATGTGTGATGGGGCTGTGTCCGGGGGCCCCTGCACTGCCCATGCCAAGTGCATGGACAGTGCAGGGGCCCGCAGGGGCACCGAGTTCCCCTTACCGCCAGCCTTTCCATGGCAATGTCTACCGCCATGGAGAGGCTGGCGGTTGGGACTCATAATCCCCAGGCCTGGGGATTATGACCGCCTGGCGGAAGCCTGGTGGTCAGGTGGAGGGGCCGGTGGTGTGGCCGTGGCTAATGCACCACGGTCATAATACACTGGTGGTACACCTGTTGGTGGTATTACCGCCAGTATACCGCCAGCCGCCAGGATCGTAATGAGGCCCAAAGTGTTGAAAAAAAATAAACACAAAATCATACTTACATACAAAAATGTAAAATTTAAACAGTACGTAATCAGGACCAAAGAACAGCATGTGTACCACGTTAACCCAAGTGCACCAAAAAGAAACGTGTTAACACTACACCTGTAGGAGGCAGCTCTCTATTTAGTGTACTAAAATGATGTGCACTGTGCAGAGTCCAAGCAACCCCACCTTGGTGTCCAGAGGTATTAAGTAGATCACCTAATGCTCTCTTTTAGTGGTAGCTTGGTCGAACAATTAGGCTAGTCTTGGACATGTGCAAAGCGTTTGTTGTACTCACACTATCAGGAAATGTGGACACACACTCAAAAGAATAATGTGAGACCAATTTACCAAATTCTTCAGATTTTTATAAACATTTTAAGAACAAGATTATAAAAATCAGGTGAATACTTTTTAAGTTATGATTTTTCAAGGTTTACCAAATAGTCTTTTTGTGTGTAATTACGCACAATAGAAATCAATCGGGGACAACTTTAAAAATGCATATAAAATCAGGCAATGCTCTCACAACTGTCACCTTCTGTTTTTAGGTGGAGGTCTTCGAGATGTCCTGTGGGCCAGCTGGAACAGTTCGGGCAGTTCCTGGTTCAAGCGGGAGCAGCGGCTGAAAGTCTTGTTGCTGGTGCAGAACAGAGAAGGGGACCACTTGGAAACACACAACACAAGAAGAGTTAAAGGTACGTCCGGTGGGTACCCATTGAGTGTAGAGGTTGCAAGGGGTTAGGGACACCACCAGCATTGCTGGTTTTCCGATGCAGGGGCCAGGGAAGCCATGTACAGTGCAGATATGTCAGCCAATGTTTGTATGTCTTGGGTCTTTGGAGCCAGGTGATGATGGATTGCAGGTCAGCAGGACCACTCTGGGGAGTAGTTCTTGGGTGTCCTGAAGTCCCTCGACAGGAGCTTACTTCTGGTCCTCAGAGATCCAAAGTGGATTTTTCTTCTGGGTGTCCGACATTGGGGGTCCAGTACTGAGGGCTATGGCACGTCTCAGCCACTGGAGATCCCAGTGCCACCAAACTTGGCACCCTGACAGGGGTTATCCTCTGGGTCCATTGGGTGAAATTTGGTATGGCTGCTTTGTCCAATTCATTGGTCAGTGGCCGATCAGTGAACTGGACTTCACTGGTTCTTGCCCGCTGCACGCAGGGAGTGATGCCTTCACTCTGGAGGGAGGTTCTTTGCTATTTTCCAAAGATTGGAAGTCCTCTGGGGTTCTTTAGAGTCCTTAGAGTCCATCTGATGTCCAGTCAGCCCCTCACTGGCGATTGTCAAGTCCTGGTTGCAGCAGGCAGGGTTTGGCACCTTTTTCTTCTTGCAGCAGGACTTCTGTTATAGAGCGTTGGATCTTCTTTGTTGCTAGTTTTCTTATGTCCATTGCGGCAAAGCAGGCAGGCCAGCACATCAGGGTATAATGGTTTTCCTTCCTGGCAGTCCCACCAGTTCTGGTGACCCACAGTCAAGGAGCAGGCTGGAAGCAGAGCAATAATTAGCAAAGCAATACAGGGAGTCATTTATGCCATCCAGCAGCAGCAGGTAGCAGGACAACCACAGAAAAGCAGTCCAGATGACTTTCTTGCAGTCCTTCTGACAAAGGTTCATTCCTAGTTCCAAAAGTGCTCTAAAAACATGGGGTTACAGCTCATCTACTTATACCCAAAATGCCCAGGTCCTAGAAGGTGGGAGAAGGTTTCAACCAGATCTGATCCAAGAATTTCCCTTCTCCTCTACTTTGGCTTCAGACATCAGTAGGGGTAAACAAGCCCTTTGTGTGAGGGCAGGACACAGCCTATACAAGTGTAAAGTGTGCCCTGACTCCCTCTCTCCCAGGCCCAGGAAGACCATCAGTACGCAGCTGTAACCCTGTAACACCTAACTCTCCCTGATGGATCGCTGTCTGGAGTGTATACACAAACTAGGGCTGTCACACTGCCCTAGACGGAGATTGGAGTTGTGCTGCAAAGCACCAGAGTAATAATCACAGAGAAATACCCACTTTCTAAAAGTAAAAAAATACAAAGGGCAACCCTATACTCCCACAGGAACTGGGTACAGACAACATGCACGTCACAAATGTTCATACAGAAATTACTTCAGTGCAGTTTGTGTTGCATTACAATTTTCAAAAAAGATCCAGTCTCCAATAATGGGAAAAAACACCTGTACTGTTCAAATAAAGTGTATTGACTACAGATTAACTTCCAAAAAAGTATGTGTACACACAAATGTACGTCTAATATTCATCAGCATTTTACATGCCCCCACCTATTTCACATATGATCTCAATGAAAGACCCAGGGAGGGGAAGTAAGCCACCTCTTGACAGAAGCCCATATATTAATTTGCCGTGCAACCCAAGCAATTTCTTGATATTCCACAATGGTTTGCCGATAGGGAGGAGTTCTCGACGTTTTGGTCTGTAGTGGCAATCAGGGATCCATCAGACCATCTTCAGTACACAGTGTTAAAAAAGAGTAAAACCAAGATTCTACCTACATACAAAAATGCCAAATTGAAACAGTACGTAGTCAGCACCTGTGAGAAAGTAGCCTCTTTCTAGCATGGTTTCACAGCCATTTTCACTGCACTTAAGTAACTCATAAGTCACCTATATGTCTAATCTTCATTTAATGAAGGCTAGGTGCACAGTTACTAAGTGTGGCACTAGCAAAGGTGCTTCCACATAGTTCAGGGTCAATTCCCAGAACTTTGTGAGTGCGGGGATGCCATTACACGTGCATATTACATGTTGGTCAATACCTATATGTAGCTTCACAATGGTAACTCCGAATATGGCCATGTAAGGTGTCTAAGATCATGGAATTGTCCCCCATTCCAAATCTGGTATTGGGGAGCCAATTCCATGCATCCTGGGGGCTCCACCATGGACCCCCATTACTGCCAAACCAGGTATCTGAGGCTTGCACTGCAGCTACAGCTGCTCCCACCTCACAGACAGGGTTCTGCCCTCTGGGGGTCTGAGCAGCTCAGTCCCAGGAAGGCAGAACAAAGCATTTCCTTTGGGAGCAGGGTGCTTGTAGGAGGCTGGACTGGCTTGTAGTGAGTACCTAGGGGTACTTGCACCTTGCACCAGGCCCAGTTATCCCTTATTAGTGTATAGGGTGTCTAGCAGCATAGGCTGATAGATAATGGTAGCTTAGCAGAGCAGCTTAGGCTGAACTAGGAGACGAGTGAAGCTCCTAAAGTACCACTAGTGTCATATGCACAATATCATAAGAAAACACAATACACAGATATACTAAAAATAAAGGTACTTTATTTTTATTACAATATGCCAAAAGTATCTCAGTGAGTACCCTCAGTATGAGGATAGCAAATATACACAAGATATATGTACACAATACCAAAATATGCAGTAATAGTATTATAAAACAGTGATAACAATGTATAGTTACAATAGGATGCAATGGGGACACATAGGGATAGGGGCAACACAAACCATATACTCCAAAAGTGGAATGCGAACCACGAATGGACCCCAAACCTATGTGACCTTGTAGAGGGTCGCTGGGACTATTAGAAAATAGTAAGGGTTAGAAAAATAGCCCACCACAAGACCCTGAAAAGTGAGTGCAAAGTGCACTAAAGTTCCCCTAAGGACATAGAAGTCGTGATAGGGGAATTCTGCAGGAAAGACACAAACCAGCAATGCAACAACGATGGATTTCCAGTCGAGGGTACCTGTGGAACAAGGGGACCAAGTCCAAAAGTCACAAGCAAGTCAGAGATGGGCAGATGCCCAGGAAATGCCAGCTGTGGGTGTAAAGAAGCTGCTAATGGACAGTAGAAGCTTAGGTTTCTGCAGGAACAACAAGGGCTAGAGACTTTCCCTTTGGAGGACAGATCCCTCACGCTGTGGAGAGTTGTGCAGAAGTGTTTCCCCGCCGAAAGACCGCCAACAAGCTTTGCTAGCTGCAAATCATGCGGTTAGTGATTTTGGATGCTGCTGTGGCACAGGAGGGACCAGGATGTCGCCAATTGCGTCTGGGGACAGAGGGGGCGTCGAGCAAGACAAGAAGCCCTCTCAGCAGCAGGCAGCACCCGCAGAAGTGCCAGAAACAGGCACTATGAGGATGCGTGAAACAGTGCTCACCCGAAGTCGCACAAAGGAGTCCCACGTCGCCGGAGAACAACTTAGGAGGTCGTGCAATGCAGGTTAGAGTGCCGTGGACCCAGGCTGGACTGTGCACAAAGGATTTCCGCCGGAAGTGTACGGAGGCCGGAGTAGCTGCAAAAGTCGCGGCTCCCAGCAATGCAGTCTGGCGTGGGGAGGCAAGGACTTACCTCCACCAAACTTGGACTGAAGAGTCACTGGACTGTGGGAGTCACTTGGACAGAGTTGCTGGATTCAAGGGACCTCGCTCGTCGTGCTGAGAGGAGACCCAAGGTACCGGTGATGCAGTTCTTTGGTGCCTGCGGTTGCAGGGGGACGATTCCGTCGACCCACAGGAGATTTCTTCGGAGCTTCTAGTGCAGAGAGGAGGCAGACTACCCCCACAGCATGCACCACCAGGAAAACAGTCGAGAAGGCGGCAGGATCAGCGTTACAGAGTTGCAGTAGTCGTCTTTGCTACTATGTTGCAGTTTTGCAGGCTTCCAGCGCGGTCAGCAGTCGATTCCTTGGCAGAAGGTGAAGAGAGAGATGCAGAGGAACTCGGATGAGCTCTTGCATTCGTTATCTAAGGAAATCCCCAAAGCAGAGACCCTAAATAGCCAGAAAAGAGGGTTTGGCTACTTAGGAGAGAAGATAGGCTAGCAACACCTGAAGGAGCCTATCAGAAGGAGTCTCTGACGTCACCTGCTGGCACTGGCCACTCAGAGCAGTCCAGTGTGCCAGCAGCACCTCTGTTTCCAAGATGGCAGAGGTCTGGAGCACACTGGAGGAGCTCTGGGCACCTCCCAGGGGAGGTGCAGGTCAGGGGAGTAGTCACTCCCCTTTCCTTTGTCCAGTTTCGCGCCAGAGCAGGGCTGAGTGAACCCTGAACCGGTGTAGACTGGCTTATGCAGAAATGGGCACCATGTGTGCCCATGAAAGCATTTCCAGAGGCTGGGGGAGGCTACTCCTCCCCTGCCTTCACACCATTTTCCAAAGGGAGAGGGTGTAACACCCTCTCTCAGAGGAAGTCCTTTGTTCTGCCATCCTGGGCCAGGCCTGGCTGGACCCCAGGAGGGCAGAAGCCTGTCTGAGGGGTTGGCAGCAGCAGCAGCTGCCGTGAAACCCCGGGAAAGGCAGTTTGGCAGTACCAGGGTCTGTGCTACAGACCACTGGGATCATGGGATTGTGCCAACTATGCCAGGATGGCATAGAGGGGGCAATTCCATGATCATAGACATATTACATGGCCATATTCGGAGTTACCATTGTGAAGCTACATATAGGTAGTGACCTAAATGTAGTGCATGCGTGTAATGGTGTCCCCGCACTCACAAAGTCCGGGGAATGGGCCCTGAACAATGTGGGGGTACCTTGGCTAGTGCCAGGGTGCCCTCACACTAAGTAACTTTGCACCTAACCTTTACCAGGTAAAGGTTAGACATATAGGTGACTTATAAGTTGCTTAAGTGCAGTGTAAAATGGCTGTGAAATAACGTGGACGTTATTTCACTCAGGCTGCAGTGGCAGGCCTGTGTAAGAATTGTCAGAGCTCCCTATGGGTGGCAAAAGAAATGCTGCAGCCCATAGGGATCTCCTGGAACCCCAATACCCTTGGTACCTCAGTACCATATACTAGGGAATTATAAGGGTGTTCCAGTAAGCCAATGTAAATTGGTAAAATTGGTCACTAGCCTGTTAGTGACAATTTGAAAGAAATGAGAGAGCATAACCACTGAGGTTCTGATTAGCAGAGCCTCAGTGAGACAGTTAGTCATAACACAGGTAACACATTCAGGCACACTTATGAGCACTGGGGCCCTGGCTAGCAGGGTCCCAGTGACACATACAACTAAAACAACATATATACAGTGAAAAATGGGGGTAACATGCCAGGCAAGATGGTACTTTCCTACACAACCCCCCCCCCCAAACGAAGGACAATAAGACTAGCCATGACCTGATGAGTCTTCATTGTCTAAGTGGAAATATCTGGAGAGTCCATCTGCATTGGAGTGGCTACTCCCAGGTCTATGTTCCACTTTATAGTCCATTCCCTGTAGGGATATGGACCACCTCAACAATTTAGGATTTTCACCTTTCATTTGTTTTAGCCAAAGTAGAGGTTTGTGGTCTGTCTGAACAATGAAGTGAGTGCCAAACAAATATGGCCTCAACTTCTTCAGTGCCCAGATCACAGCAAAGGCCTCCCTCTCAATGCAGACCAACGCTTTTCTCTAGGGGTCAACCTTCTACTAATAAAAGCAACAGGTTGATCCTGGCCCTCAGAATTAAGTTGTGATAGGACTGCCCCTACTCCTAATTCAGATGCATCAGTTTGGACATAGAATTGTTTAGAGTAACAAGGGCTTTTCAGGACAGGTGCAGAGCACATGGCCTGCTTCAGCTCCTCAAAAGCTTTCTGACAGTTTGCTGTCCATAATACCTTTTTAGGCATTTTCTTGGAGGTGAGGTCATTAAGAGGGGCTGCAATGGAGCCATAGTTCTTAATGAACCTCCTGTAATACCCAGTGAGGCCTAGGAAGACTCTCACCTGAGTCTGAGTAGTAGGGGGAACCCAATCTATAATAGTTTGGATTTTCCCCTGAAGTGGTGCAATCTGTTCCCCACCAACAAGGTGTCCCAGATAAACCACCTTCCCCTGCCCTATCTGGCACTTTGAAGCCTTGATAGTGAGGCCTGCCTTTTGCAGGGCCTCTAAAACTTTCCATAGGTGGACCAGATGATCATCCCAACTGGAGCTAAAGACACCTATATCGTCCAGATATGCTGCACTAAAAGCTTCCAGCCCTTGCAGTACTGTGTTCACCAACCTCTGAAAAGTGGCAGGTGCATTTTTCAATCCAAAAGGCATTACTGTGAATTCGTAATGGCCTCCAATGGTAGAAAATGCAGTTTTAGGTTTAGCATCTTCTGATAATTTGATCTGCCAATACCCTGCAGTCAAGTCAAAAGTGCTTAGATACTTGGCAGATGCCAGTGTATCTATGAGCTCATCTGCCCTGGGTATAGGGTGAGCATCAGTTTTGGTTACCTGGTTGAGACCTCTGTAGTCTACACAAAACCACATTTCCTTCTTTCCATCCTTGGAATGAGGTTTTGGTATACAAGTACCACAGGAGAAGCCCATGGACTTTCAGAGTGCTCAACCACTCCTAGTTCTAACATTTTCTGCACCTCTTGCTTTATGCAGTCCCTGACATGGTGAGGCTGCCTATAGATCTTACTTTTGACAGGCAAGCTGTCTCCAGTATCTATAGTGTGCTCACACCAAGAAGTGGTACCTGGCACAGTAGAGAAGAGTTCAGAAAACTGACCCAGGAGATTTATGCAATGGTCTTTCTGCTCAGCAGTAAGACAATCAGCCAAAACTACACCTTCCACTAGAGCATCTTGTTCTGTGGAAGAGAAGAGATCAGGTAGAGCATCACTGTCTTCTTCCTGTCCCTCATCAGTTGCCATGAGCAGGGTGAGATCAGCCCTGTCATAGTAGGGTTTCAGGCAATTGACATGGAGCTCCCTAAGGGGACTCCTGGCAGTGCCTAAGCCAACTAAGTAGGTGACTTCACCCTTCTTTTCAACAATTATGTGGGGTCCACTCCATTTATCTTGGAGTGCTCTTGGGGCCACAGGCTCCAAGACCCACACTTTCTGCCCTGGTTGGTACTGAACCAAAATAGCCTTCTGATCATGCCATTGCTTTTGGAGCTCTTGGCTGGCCTGAAGGTTTTTACTGGCCTTTTTCATATACTCAGCCATCCTTGATCTGAGGCCAAGTATATAATCCACAATATCTTGCTTAGGAGCTTTTAAAGGTTGTTCCCAACCCTCCTTGACAAGTGTTAGTGGACCCCTAACAGGGTGTCCAAAGAGGAGTTCAAAGGGGCTGAAGCCCACTCCTTTCTGGGGTACCTCCCTGTAGGCAAAAAGGAGGCATGGTAAAAGGATATCCCATCTCCTGCGGAGTTTTTCAGGGAGTCCCATAATCATGCCTTTGAGAGTTTTGTTAAATCTCTCCACCAGTCCATTTCTTTGTGGATGATAGGGTGTAGTGAACTTGTATGTCACACCACACTCCTTCCACATGGCCTTTAAGTAAGCAGACATAAAATTGCTTCCTCTGTCTGATACTACTTCCTTTGGGAAGCCCACCCTAGAAAATATTCCCAGGAGGGCCTTTGCCACTGCAGGTGCTGTAGTGGTCCTTAAAGGAATAGCTTCAGGATATCTTGTGGCATGGTCCACTACCACCAAGATAAACCTATTGCCTGAAGCAGTAGGAGGGTCAAGGGGGCCAACTATGTCAACCCCTATCCTTTCAAAGGGAACCCCAACCACAGGCAGTGGAATAAGGGGTGCCTTTGGGGTGCCATATGTCTTGCCACTGGCTTGACAGGTTTCACAGTGTAGGAAAGTACCATCTTGCCTGGCATGTTACCCCCATTTTTCACTGTATATATGTTGTTTTAGTTGTATGTGTCACTGGGACCCTGGTAACCCAGGGCCCCAGTGCTCATAAGTGTGCCTGAATGTGTTACCTGTGTAGTGACTAACTGTCTCACTGAGGCTCTGCTAATCAGAACCTCAGTGGTTATGCTCTCTCATTTCTTTCCAAATTGTCACAAACAGGCTAGTGACCATTTTTACCAATTTACATTGGCTTACTGGAACACCCTTATAATTCCCTAGTATATGGTACTGAGGTACCCAGGGTATTGGGGTTCCAGGAGATCCCTATGGGCTGCAGCATTTCTTTTGCCACCCATAGGGAGCTCTGACAATTCTTACACAGGCCTGCCACTGCAGCCTGAGTGAAATAACGTCCACATTATTTCACAGCCATTTTACACTGCACTTAAGTAACTTATAAGTCACCTATATGTCTAACCTTTACCTGGTAAAGGTTAGGTGCAAAGTTACTTAGTGTGAGGGCACCCTGGCACTAGCCAAGGTGCCCCCACATTGTTCAGAGCCAATTCCCTGAACTTTGTGAGTGCGGGGACACCATTACACGCGTGCACTACATATAGGTCACTACCTATATGTAGCTTCACAATGGTAACTCCGAATATGGCCATGTAACATGTCTATGATCATGGAATTGCCCCCTCTATGCCATCCTGGCATAGTTGGCACAATCCCATGATCCCAGTGGTCTGTAGCACAGACCCTGGTACTGTAAAAACTGCCCTTCCTGGGGTTTCACTGCAGCTGCTGCTGCTGCCAACCCCTCAGACAGGCATCTGCCCTCCTGGGGTCCAGCCAGGCCTGGCCCAGGATGGCAGAACAACGAACTTCCTCTGAGAGAGGGTGTTACACCCTCTCCCTTTGGAAAATGGTGTGAAGGCAGGGGAGGAGTAGCCTCCCCCAGCCTCTGGAAATGCTTTGTTGGGCACAGATGTGCCCAATTCTGCATAAGCCAGTCTACACCGGTTCAGGGGACCCCTTAGCCCTGCTCTGGCGCGAAACTGGACAAAGGAAAGGGGAGTGACCACTCCCCTGACCTGCACCTCCCCTGGGAGGTGTTCAGAGCTCCTCCAGTGTGCTCCAGACCTCTGCCATCTTGGAAACAGAGGTGCTGCTGGCACACTGGACTGCTCTGAGTTGCCAGTGCCACCAGGTGACGTCAGAGACTCCTCCTGATAGGCTCCTTCAGGTGTTAGTGGCCTTTCCTCTCTCCTAGGTAGCCAAACCCTCTTTTCTGGCTATTTAGGGTCTCTGTCTCTGGGGAAACTTTAGATAACGAATGCATGAGCTCAGCCGAGTTCCTCTGCATCTCTCTCTTCACCTTCTGATAAGGAATCGACTGCTGACCGCGCTGGAAGCCTGCAAACCTGCAACATAGTAGCAAAGACGACTACTGCAACTCTGTAACGCTGATCCTGCCACCTTCTCGACTGTTTTCCTGCTTGTGCATGCTGTGGGGGTAGTCTGCCTCCTCTCTGCACCAGAAGCTCCGAAGAAATCTCCCGTGGGTCGACGGAATCTTCCCCCTGCAACCGCAGGCACCAAAAAGCTGCATTACCGGTCCCTTGGGTCTCCTCTCAGCACGACGAGCGAGGTCCCTCGAATCCAGCAACTCTGTCCAAGTGACCCCCACAGTCCAGTGACTCTTCAGTCCAAGTTTGGTGGAGGTAAGTCCTTGCCTCACCTCGCTGGGCTGCATTGCTGGGAACCACGACTTTGCAGCTACTCCGGCCCCTGTGCACTTCCGGCGGAAATCCTTTGTGCACAGCCAAGCCTGGATCCACGGCACTCTAACCTGCATTGCACGACTTTCTAAGTTGGTCTCCGGCGACGTGGGACTCCTTTGTGCAACTTCGGCGAGCACCGTTTCACGCATCCTCATAGTGCCTGTTTCTGGCACTTCTCTGGGTGCCAGCTGCTTCAGAGAGGGCTCCTTGTCTTGCTCGACAACCCCTCTCTCAGCTGGTCCAATTTGCGACCTCCTGGTCCCTCCTGGGTCTCAGCAGCGTCCAAAAACGCTAACCTCAAGATTTGCAGCTAGCAAGGCTTGTTGGCATTCTTTCGGCGGGAAAACACTTCTGCACGACTCTCCACGGCAAGAGGGATCCGTCCACCAAAGAAGAAGTCTCTAGCCCTTTTCGTTCCTGCAGAAACCTCAGCTTCTTCTGTCCAGTAGAAGCTTCTTTGCACCCGCAGCTGGCATTTCCTGGGCATTTGCCCATCTCCGACTTGCTTGTGACTTTTGGACTTGGTCCCCTTGTTCCACAGGTACCCTAGATTGGAAATCCACAGTTGTTGCATTGCTGGTTTGTGTCTTTCCTGCATTATTCCTCTAACACGACTTCTTTGTCCTTAGGGGAACTTTAGTGCACTTTGCACTCACTTTTCAGGGTGTTGGGGAGGGTTATTATTCTAACTCTCACTCTTTTCTAATAGTCCCAGCGACCCTCTACAAGGTCACATAGGTTTGGGGTCCATTCGTGGTTCGCATTCCACTTTTGGAGTATATGGTTTGTGTTGCCCCTATCCCTATGTTTCCCCATTGCATTCTATTGTAACTATACATTGTTTGCACTGTTTTCTAAGACTATACTGCATATTTTTGCTATTGTGTATATATATCTTGTGTATATTTCCTATCCTCTCACTGAGGGTACACTCTAAGATACTTTGGCATATTGTCATAAAAATAAAGTACCTTTATTTTTAGTATAACTGTGTATTGTGTTTTCTTGTGATATTGTGCATATGACACTAGGTGGTACTGTAGTAGCTTCACACGTCTCCTAGTTCAGCCTAAGCTGCTCTGCTAAGCTACCATTATCTATCAGCCTAAGCTGCTAGACACCCTATAGACTAATAAGGGATAACTGGGCCTGGTGCAAGGTGCAAGTACCCCTTGGTACTCACTACAAGCCAGTCCAGCCTCTTACACACAGGACTTACAAAATTCTTTGGTGTCCTCAGACATTCTAGGCCAATGAAACAAGGGAACAAGCCTGTCCCAAGTTTTCATTTGTCCCAGATGTCCAGCTATGGGAATGTCGTGGGCTAGAGTTAGGAGGAACTTTCTGTACTCCTGAGGAATCACTAACCTTCTGGCAGTTCCAGGTTTAGGATCCCTTGCTTCAGTGTACAAGAGGTTGTCCTCCCAGTAAGCTCTGTGAGAGTCACTGACATCCCCATTAGCCTGTTTGACAGCTTGCTGTCTTAGACCCTCTAGTGTGGGACAGGTATGCTGTGCCACATTCAGCTCCTCCCTGGCAGGCCCCCCTTCACCCAAAAGCTCAGCAGTGTCTGCTTTCAGCTCCTCTGGTGTAGGTTCTGCACAGGGTGGAAATTCTTCTTCCTCAGAAGTAGAATCCACTGTAGAGGGAGGGATAGTAGGAAGTGCTTTACTTCTACTAGCCGTAGCTTTAGGGAGCACTTGGTCCATTGTTCCAGGATCCAAGTCGCCCTGTCCTTTTTGCTTTTTGGCCTGAGCCCTGGTTAAAGCAAAAATATGCCCTGGGATGCCCAGCATTGCTGCATGGGCCTCCAACTCCACATCTGACCAAGCTGATGTCTCCAAATCATTTCCTAGTAGACAGTCTACAGGTAAATCTGAGGCTACCACAACTTTCTTTGGACCAGTAACCCCCCCCCAGTTGAGATTTACAACAGCCATGGGGTGGCTAAGTGTGTTGTTGTGAGCATCGGTTACTTGGTACTGGTGACCAAGTAGGTGTTGTTCAGGGTGGACCAGTTTCTCTATTACCATAGTCACACTGGCACCAGTGTCCCTGTAGGCCTGAACCTCAACACCATTTATTAGGGGTAGTTGCTTGTACTTATCCATGTTAAAGGGACAAGCAACCAAGGTGGCTAAATCAATAGCCCCCTCTGAGACTAACACAGCCTCTGTGGTCTCCCTAATCAGACCAACCCCAACTAAGTTACCAAAAGTGAGCCCAGCTACTCCCTTGGATTGGCTATTAGTAGGTTTGCTCCCACCACCACTGCTATTAGTAGGGACACTAGGTGTAGCAGTAGGGGTTGTAGTGGTAGGAGGCTTGGTGCTTTTCTTTGGACAACTGGGATCTGTTTTCCAATGGCCTTTTATTTTACATAAATATCACCATGGTTTATTTTCTTTGTTTTGATTTGAAGAGGATTTGGGCCCACCACCCCCACCAGAGTGTTTTTGTGGGCCTGATGAAGACTCATTTTTAGATTTGTCCCATTCCTTGTCAGAAAACTTACCATCCTTCTTCTTGTTGTCATCTTTGTCACCCCCTGTATGAACTTTTCTGTTCACCCTTGTTCTGACCCATTTGTCTGCCTTCTTTCCCAATTCTTGGGGAGAGGTCAGATCAGAGTCCACCAAGTACTGGTGCAACAAATCAGACACACAATTATTAAAAATATGCTCTCTCAGGATCAAGTTATACAGGCTGTCATAATCAGTAACTTTACTGCCATGTAACCACCCCTCCAAGGCCTTCACTGAATGGTCAATGAAATCAACCCAGTCTTGTGAAGACTCCTTTTTGGTCTCTCTGAACTTTATCCTGTATTGTTCAGTGGTTAATCCATAACCATCCAGGAGTGCATTCTTAAGAACTGTAAAATTATTGGCATCACTTTCTTTCACAGTAAGGAGCCTATCCCTACCCTCTCCATTAAATGATAGCCATAGGATAGCAGCCCACTGCCTTTGAGGGACATCCTGTACAACACAGGCCCTCTCAAGTGCAGCAAACCACTTGTTAATGTCATCCCCCTCCTTATAAGGGGGAACTATCTTGTGCAGATTCCTGGAATCATGCTCTTTTGCAGGATGACTATGGGGAATACTGCTGCTGCCACCATGGGTTTCTAAACCCAATTTCTGTCTCTCCTTCTCTACTTCTAAGTACTGTCTATCCAAATCCAGCTGTTGCTTCTTGAGCTTCAGTCTGGTTTGTTCCACTCTCAATCTATTGAGCTCCCTTTCTAACAATCTGTCATCAGGGTGGGTGGGAGGGACATTCCTTGAAACAGAAGTGTGGTGAGAATGGACAGAAGGAGACCTGTCCCTTACAGAAGTCACCCTAACAGCTTGGTTAACAGAAAGATCACTTCTACTGTGGTGAGAAACAATACTTTTGCTATGATGTGAGATAACACTATCTGTATGGTGTACCTCTTCATCATTACCAACTATGCTAGACTGTCTAGTAATGGGCAGGCTAGGAAGTTTCTTTCCTGAATCTGTTCCTAGGGGAGTCCCTGGATCAGATTGGGAACCATTGGCTACTTTTTCAACAGATGGGGCCCTTCTGGCCTTATCTTGTTCTCTAACCATGTTAAGCAATAATTCCAAAGAAGGATTCTTCCCTACACTCAAACCTCTTTCTACACAGAGACTCCTTGCTCCTTTCCAGCTAAGGTGGTCATATGCAAGTTTGGAGAGATCAACATTTTGGCCTGTTCCAGACATTTTTAGAAAGAGTTTTTAAGTGATAGAAAAAGAGAAAAAAGTTTTCATAACTTTTAGAAAGACAGAAAAAAACTTTTTAAACTTTTAAGAACTTTTAGAAAGTTTGGAAGTACTTTTCAGCACTTAGAAAAGAGTGAAAAGAGGAAATGCAAAACTTTTTAGTTATGTGTACACACACTGAACTTGTTTTGTATATTTTTCTCTTATGAAAAGTACAATGACAAGAGTGGTAAGTAGTCTCAAAGCACTTATCCCACCGCTGCACAACCAATGTAGGAGGCTGGACTGGCTTGTAGTGAGTACCTAGGGGTACTTGCACCTTGCACCAGGCACAGTTATCCCTTATTAGTGTATAGGGTGTCTAGCAGCATAGGCTGATAGATAATGGTAGCTTAGCAGAACAGCTTAGGCTGAACTAGGAGACGAGTGAAGCTCCTACAGTACCACTAGCGTCAAATGTACAATATCATAAGAAAACACAATACACAGATATACTAAAAATAAAGGTACTTTATTTTCATGACAATATGCCAAAAGTATCTCAGTCAGTACCCTCAGTATGAGGATAGCAAATATACACAAGATATATGTACACAATACCAAAATATGCAGTAATAGTATTAGAAAACAGTGCAAACAATGTATAGTTACAATAGGATGCAATGGGGACACATAGGGATAGGGGCAACACAAACCATATACTCCAAAAGTGGAATGCGAACCACAAATGCACCCCAAACCTATGTGACCTTGTAGAGGGTCGCTGGGACTATTAGAAAATAGTAAGGGTTAGACAAATAGCCCACCCCAAGACCCTGAAAAGTGAGTGCAAAGTGCACTAAAGTTCCCCAAAGGACATAGAAGTCGTGATAGGGGAATTCTGCAGGAAAGACACAAACCAGCAATGCAACAACGATGGATTTCCAGTCGAGGGTACCTGTGGAACAAGGAGACCAAGTCCAAAAGTCACAAGCAAGTCAGAGATGGGCAGATGCCCAGGAAATGCCAGCTGTGGGTGCAAAGAAGCTGCTACTGGACAGTAGAAGCTTAGGTTTCTGCAGGAACGAAAAGGGCTAGAGACTTCCCCTTTGGAGGACGGATCTCTCACGCCGTGGAGAGTCGTGCAGAAGTGTTTTCCCGCCTAAAGACCGCCAACAAGCCTTGCTAGCTGCAAATCGTGCGGTTAGTGTTTTTGGATGCTGCTGTGGCCCAAGAGGGACCAGGATATTGCCAGTTGCGTCTGGGGACAGAGGGGGCGTCGAGCAAGACAAGGAGCCCTCTCAGCAGCAGGCAGCACCTGCAGAAGTGCCAGAAACAGGCACTACGAGGATGCGTGAAATGGTGCTCACCCGAAGTCGCACAAAGGAGTCCCACGTCGCCGGAGAACAATTTAGGAGGTCGTGCAATGCAGGTTAGAGTGCCGTGGACCCAGGCTGGACTGTGCACAAAGGATTTCCGCCGGAAGTGCACGGAGGCCGGAGTAGCTGCAAAAGTCGCGGTTCCCAGCAATGCAGTCTGGCGTGGGGAGGCAAGGACTTACCTCCACCAAACTTGGACTGAAGAGTCACTGGACTGTGGGAGTCAGTTGGACAGAGTTGCTGGATTCAAGGGACCTCGCTCGTCGTGCTGAGAGGAGACCCAAGGTACAGGTGATGCAGTTCTTTGGTGCCTGCGGTTGCAGGGGGACGATTCCGTCGACCCACGGGAGATTTCTTCGGAGCTTCTAGTGCAGAGAGGAGGCAGACTACCCCCACAGCATGCACCACCAGGAAAACAGTCGAGAAGGCGGCAGGATCAGCGTTACAGAGTTGCAGTAGTCGTCTTCGCTACTATGTTGCAGTTTTGCAGGCTTCCAGCGCGGTCAGCAGTCGATTCCTTGGCAGAAGGTGAAGAGAGAGATGCAAAGGAACTCGAATGAGCTCTTGCATTCGTTATCTAAGGAAATCCCCAAAGCAGAGACCCTAAATAGCCAGAAAAGAGGGTTTGGCTACTTAGGAGAGAAGATAGGATAGCAACACCTGAAGGAGCCTATCAGAAGGAGTCTCTGACGTCACCTGCTGGCACTGGCCACTCAGAGCAGTCCAGTGTGCCAGCAGCACCTCTGTTTCCAAGATGGCAGAGGTCTGGAGCACACTGGAGGAGCTCTGGGCACCTCCCAGGGGAGGTGCAGGTCAGGGGAGTGGTCACTCCCCTTTCCTTTGTCCAGTTTCGCGCCAGAGCAGGGCTGAGGGGTCCCTGAACCGGTGTAGACTGGCTTATGCAGAAATGGGCACCATGTGTGCCCATGAAAGCATTTCCAGAGGCTGGGGGAGGCTACTCCTCCTCTGCCTTCACACCATTTTCCAAAGGGAGAGGGTGTAACACCCTCTCTCAGAGGAAGTCCTTTGTTCTGCCATCCTGGGCCAGGCCTGGCTGGACCCCAGGAGGGCAGAAGCCTGTCTGAGGGGTTGGCAGCAGCAGCAGCTGCAGTGAAACCCCTGGAAAGGCAGTTTGGCAGTACCAGGGTCTGTGCTACAGACCACTGGGATCATGGGATTGTGCCAACTAAGCCAGGATGGCATAGGGGGGGCAATTCCATGATCATAGACATATTACATGGCCATATTCGGAGTTACCATTGTGAAGCTACATATAGGTAGTGACCTATATGTAGTGCACGCGTGTAATGGTGTCCCCGCACTCACAAAGTCCGGGGAATTGGCCCTGAACAATGTGGGGGCACCTTGGCTAGTGCCAGGGTGCCCTCACACTAAGTAACTTTGCACCTAACCTTTACCAGGTAAAGGTTAGACATATAGGTGACTTATAAGTTACTTAAGTGCAGTGTAAAATGGCTGTGAAATAATGTGGACGTTATTTCACTCAGGCTGCAGTGGCAGGCCTGTGTAAGAATTGTCAGAGCTCCCTATGGGTGGCAAAAGAAATGCTGCAGCCCATAGGGATCTCCTGGAACCCCAATACCCTGGGTACCTCAGTACCATATACTAGGGAATTATAAGGGTGTTCCAGTAAGCCAATGTAAATTGGTAAAATTGGTCACTAGCCTGTTAGTGACAATTTGAAAGAAATGAGAGAGCATAACCACTGAGGTTCTGGTTAGCAGAGCCTCAGTGAGACAGTTAGGCACCACACAGGGAACACATACATATAGGCCACAAACTTATGAGCACTGGGGTCCTGACTAGCAGGGTTCCAGTGACACATGACAAACATACTGAAAACATAGGGCTTTCACTATGAGCACTGGGCCCTGGCTAGCAGGATACCAGTGAGACAGTGAAAACACTCTGACATACACTCACAAACAGGCTAAAAGTGGGGGTAACAAGGCTAGAAAGAGGCTACTTTCTCACCCCCCCCCCCCCCCAAACGAAGGACAATAAGGCTAACCTTGGCCAGTTGAGACTTTATTGTCTAAGTGGTGATAAGTAGAGAGTAGCTCTGCAATAGACTGGTTACTTCCTTTATCATCCACTATATGGTTACTTCCCTGTGGGGATGTAAACCACCCTGTTTGAAGTTTTTTAGCTAAGCAACAATGTGAAGATGTATTTTCAGAGTTTCTATCAGTAAGTTTTAGTTTAGAGCAGTGGGAATTGTCCACTGAACCTATTTGTAGTGATGGAAATGCCAGACAGGGATGCTGTCTCAGAAAAGCCATGGCTGGGCAAAAACTTTGTCCATACGGCTGGAAGAGAGAACAGGGATGCTGTTTCTCTTGAGTTGGAGCAGGGCAGGGATGCTGTCCTATGAGCTCCACAATAGGGCAGGGATGCTGTCCTAAGTGCTGTGAGGCAGTGCAGAGTTTCTGCACTAAAGTTTCTCTGGGAGGGTTGGAGGGATGCTCCATGTTAACTAAAATGGTGCTCTTTTTCTCCCCAATGTTAGTTATCCCACAGAGAGGTACTTCTACCTCAGGGAGTCCAGCTTTGTCAGCTGATGATTCCCTTGGAACAGGTGCCACCCCAGGAGAGGTTTCTCCCGCCACAGGAATGGTATCCTGAATGGTAGGGTGGTTAGGGGATACTGTCATACCCTTTTTACCTGTTGATGGAGAGGGATCCTGAGTTTTCAGGCCTTCTCTCCTTTGCTTTTTCATTTCAGTAGAAATGAGAGGAAATGTGAGAAAGTAGCCTCTTTCTAGCCTTGTTACCCCCACTTTTGGCCTGTTTGTGAGTGTATGTCAGGGTGTTTTCACTGTCTCACTGGGATCCTGCTAGCCAGGGCCCAGTGCTCATAGTGAAAACCCTATGTTTTCAGTATGTTTGTTATGTGTCACTGGGACCCTGCTAGTCAGGACCCCAGTGCTCATAAGGTTGTGGCCTATATGTATGTGTTCCCTGTGTGGTGCCTAACTGTCTCACTGAGGCTCTGCTAACCAGAACCTCAGTGGTTATGCTCTCTCATTTATTTCAAATTGTCACTAACAGGCTAGTGACCAATTTTACCAATTTACATTGGCTTACTGGAACACCCTTATAATTCCCTAGTATATGGTTCTGAGGTACCCAGGGTATTGGGGTTCCAGGAGATCCCTATGGGCTGCAGCATTTCTTTTGCCACGCATAGGGAGCTCTGACAATTCTTACACAGGCCTGCCACTGCAGCCTGAGTGAAATAACGTCCACGTTATTTCACAGCCATTTTACACTGCACTTAAGTAACTTATAAGTCACCTATATGTCTAACCTTTACCTGGTAAAGGTTAGGTGCAAAGTTACTTAGTGTGAGGGCACCCTGGCACTAGCCAAGGTGCCCCCACATTGTTCAGGGCCAATTCCTCGGACTTTGTGAGTGCGGGGACACCATTACACGCGTGCACTACATATAGGTCACTACCTAAATGTAGCTTCACAATGGTAACTCCGAATATGGCCATGTAACATGTCTATGATCATGGAATTGCCCCCTCTATGCCATCCTGGCATAGTTGGCACAATCCCATGATCCCAGTGGTCTGTAGCACAGACCCTGGTACTGCCAAACTGCCTTTCCTGGGGTTTCACTGCAGCTGCTGCTGCTGCCAACCCCTCAGACAGGTTTCTGCCCCCCTGGGGTCAAGCCAGGCTTGTCCCAGGATGGCAGAACAAAGGACTTCCTCTGAGAGAGGGTGTGACACCCTCTCCCTTTGGAAAATGGTGTGAAGGCAGGGGAGGAGTAGCCTCCCCCAGCCTCTGGAAATGCTTTCTTGGGCACAGATGTGCCCAATTCTGCATAAGCCAGTCTACACCGGTTCAGGGGACCCCTTAGCCCTGCTCTGGCGCGAAACTGGACAAAGGAAAGGGGAGTGACCACTCCCCTGACCTGCACCTCCCCTGGGAGGTGTCCAGAGCTCCTCCAGTGTGCTCCAGACCTCTGCCATCTTGGAAACAGAGGTGCTGCTGGCACACTGGACTGCTCTGAGTGGCCAGTGCCAGTAGGTGACGTCAGAGACTCCTTCTGATAGGCTCCTTCAGGTTTTGCTAGCCTATCCTCTCTCCTAGGTAGCCAAACCCTCTTTTCTGGCTATTTAGGGTCTCTGTCTCTGGGGAAACTTTAGATAACGAATGCAAGAGCTCAGCTGAGTTCCTCTGCATCTCTCTCTTCACCTTCTGCCAAGGAATCGACTGCTGACCGCGCTGGAAGCCTGCAACACTGCAACAAAGTAGCAAAGACGACTACTGCAACTCTGTAACGCTGATCCTGCCGCCTTCTCGACTGTTTTCCTGGTGGTGCATGCTGTGGGGGTAGTCTGCCTCCTCTCTGCACTAGACGCTCCAAAGAAATCTCCTGTGGGTCGACGGAATCTTCCCCCTGCAACCGCAGGCACCAAAAAGCTGCATTACAGGTTCCTTGGGTCTCCTCTCAGCACGACGAGCGAGGTCCCTCGAATCCAGCAACTCTGTCCAAGTGGCCCCCACAGTCCACTGACTCTTCAGTCCAAGTTTGGTGGAGGTAAGTCCTTGCC
Organism: Pleurodeles waltl; assembly: GCF_031143425.1. NCBI lineage: Eukaryota > Metazoa > Chordata > Amphibia > Caudata > Salamandridae > Pleurodeles > Pleurodeles waltl. The sequence goes on along the minus strand of NC_090446.1, from coordinate 439,020,052 downwards.
TCATCTTGCTAGACTGCATTGCTGGGAACCGCGACTTTTGCAGCTACTCCGGCCTCCGTGCACTTCCGGCGGAAATCCTTTGTGCACAGTCCAGCCTGGGTCCACGGCACTTTAACCTGCATTGCACGACCTCCTAAGTTGTTCTCCGGCGACGTGGGACTTCTTTGTTCGACTTCGGGTGAGAACCGTTTCACGCATCCTTGTAGTGCCTGTTTCTGGCACTTCTCCGGGAGCTACCTGCTGCTAATAGGGCTCCTTGTCTTGCTCGAAGTCCCCTCTACCTCCTGGACCAATTTGCGACCTCCTGGTCCCTCCTGGGCCACAGCAGCATCCAAAAACGCAAACCACATGATTTGCAGCTAGCAAGGCTTGTTGGCGTTCTTTCGGCGGGAAAACACTTCTGCACAACTCTACTAGGCGAGACGGATCTGTCCTCCAAAGGGGAAGTCTCTAGTTGTTTTGCTCCTGCAGAAACCGCAGCTTCTTCTGTCCAGTAGAAGCTTCTTTGCACCCGCAGCTGGCATTTCCTGGGCATCTGCCCATCTCCGACTTGCTTGTGACTTTTGGACTTGGTCCCCTTGTTCCACAGGTACCCTAGATTGGAAATCCACAGTTGTTGCATTGTTGGTTTGTGTCTTTCCTGCATTATTCCTCTAACACGACTTCTTTGTCCTTAGGGGAACTTTAGTGCACTTTGCACTCACTTTTCAGGGTCTTGGGGAGGATTATTTTTCTAACTCTCACTATTTTCTAATAGTCCCAGCGACCCTCTACAAGGTCACATAGGTTTGGGGTCCATTCGTGGTTCGCATTCCACTTTTGGAGTATATGGTTGTGTTGCCCCTATCCCTATGTTTCCCCATTGAATCCTACTGTAACTATACATTGTTTGCACTGTTTTCTAAGACTATACTGCATATTTTTTGCTATTGTGTATATATATCTTGTGTATATTTCCTATCCTCTCACTGAGGGTACACTCTAAGATACTTTGGCATATTGTCATAAAAATAAAGTACCTTTATTTTTAGTATAACTGTGTATTGTGTTTTCTTATGATATTGTGCATATGACACTAAGTGGTACTGTAGTAGCTTCACACGTCTCCTAGTTCAGCCTAAGCTGCTCTTCTAAGCTACCATTATCTACCAGCCTAAGCTGCTTGACACCCTATACACTAATAAGGGATAACTAGGCCTGGTGCAAGTACCCCTTGGTACTCACTACAAGCCAGTCCAGCCTCCTACAGGGAACAATTCCTCTGGGATGCCCAGCATGGCTGCATGGGCATAAAACTCTACATCAGCCCAACCTGAGGCCTCTAGGTCATTACCTAAGAGACAGTCTACAGGTAAGCTAGGTGATACTACCACCTGCTTAGGGCCAGTAACTCCACCCCAACTAAACTGAATTATAGCTAAGGGAAGAAACTTAGTGGAGTTATGGACATCAATAATCTTATACTGTTGTCCAATGATGTGTTGTTCAGGCGCCACTAGGTTTTCAGTCACCAAAGTGATACTGGCACCTGTGTCCCTGTAGGCCAAGGCCTCAACACCATTTATTGAAACTGTCTGCTTGTACTTATCCATTGTAAGGGGACAAGCAGCCAGTGTGGCAAGGCCAATGCCACTAGGTGTGACAGAAACTGTCTTGGGACTGACTACCCCAGTTTCTATTATGGACCCATAAGTGAACCCAACTACACCCTTAACTTGACTGTTGCCAGCAGTCCCACCACTAGTACCACTACTGCTAGGGGCACTAGAGCTTGATGTATTAGTGGTGGTAGGCTCAGGGGGTTTACCTGGACAGGACTTATCCCCTGGCCTATGGCCTCTGTTTTTACACACAAAGCACCAAGGCTTTTTAATGTGTGCAGGTTGAGAAGAAGAGGAAGAATTTGTTTTATCCCCACCCTCTGAAGAGTGTTTAAGATTTGAAGTGGGATCTTTGGTTTTACCCTTATTCCCATGCTTATCTTGAGATTTTTCACCATCTTTCTTCTTATTGCCATCTTTGTCACCACCTGTATGAACTTTTCTGTTCACCCTTTGTAGGAGGCTGGACTGGCTTGTAGTGAGTACCAAGGGGTACTTGCACCTTGCACCAGGCCCAGTTATCCCTTATTAGTGTATAGGGTGTCTAGCAGCTTAGGCTGATAGATAATGGTAGCTTAGCAGAGCAGCTTAGGCTGAACTAGGAGACGTGTAAAGCTACTACAGTACCACTTAGTGTCATATGCACAATATCATAAGAAAACACAATACACAGTTATACTAAAAATAAAGGTACTTTATTTTTATGACAATATGCCAAAGTATCTCAGAGTGTACCCTCAGTGAGAGGATAGGAAATATACACACAATATATATACACAATAGCAAAAATATGCAGTATAGTCTTAGAAAACAGTGCAAACAATGTATAGTTACAATAGGATGCAATGGGGACACATAGGGATAGGGGCAACACAAACCATATACTCCAAAAGTGGAATGCGAACCACGAATGGACCCCAAACCTATGTGACCTTGTAGAGGGTCGCTGGGACTATTAGAAAATAGTGAGAGTTAGAAAAATAACCCTCCCCAAGACCCTGAAAAGTGAGTGCAAAGTGCACTAAAGTTCCCCTAAGGACAAAGAAGTCATGTTAGAGGAATAATGCAGGAAAGACACAAACCAACAATGCAACAACGATGGATTTCCAATCTTGGGTACCTGTGGAACAAGGGGACCAAGTCCAAATGTCACAAGCAAGTCGGAGATGGGCAGATGCCCAGGAAATGCCAGCTGTGGGTGCAAAGAAGCTTCTACTGGACAGAAGAAGCTGAGGTTTCTGTAGGAACAAAAAGGGCTAGAGACTTCCCCTTTGGTGGACGGATCCCCCTCGCCGTGGAGAGTTGTGCAGAAGTGTTTTCCCGCCAAAAGAACGCCAACAAGCCTTGCTAGCGGCAAATCATGCCGTTAGCGTTTTTGGACGCTGCTGTGGCCCAGGAGGGACCAGGAGGTCGCAAATTTGACCAGGAGGTAGAGGGGATGTCGCGCAAGACAAGGAGCCCTCTTAGCAGCAGGTAGCACCTGGAGAAGTGCCAGAAACAGGCACTACGAGGATGCGTGAAACGGTGCTCACCCGAAGTTACACAAAGGAGTCCCACGTCGCCGGAGAACAATTTAGGAGGTCGTGCAATGCAGGTTAGAGTGCCGTGGACCCAGGCTGGATTGTGCACAAAGGATTTCCGCCGGAAGTGCACGGAGGCCGGAGTAGCTGCAAAAGTCGCGGTTCCCAGCAATGCAGTCTAGCGAGGTGAGGCAAGGACTTACCTCCACCAAACTTGGACTGAAGAGTCACTGGACTGTGGGGGTCACTTGGACAGAGTTGCTGGATTCGAGGGACCTCGCTCGTCGTGCTGAGAGGAGACCCAAGGGACCGGTAATGCAGCTTTTTGGTGCCTGCGGTTGCAGGGGGAAGATTCCGTCGACCCACAGGAGATTTCTTCGGAGCTTCTAGTGCAGAGAGGAGGCAGACTACCCCCACAGCATGCACCACCAGGAAAACAGTCGAGAAGGCGGCAGGATCAGCGTTACAGAGTTGCAGTAGTCGTCTTTGCTACTATGTTGCAGGTTTGCAGGCTTCCAGCGCGGTCAGCAGTCGATTCCTTGGCAGAAGGTGAAGAGAGAGATGCAGAGGAACTCGGATGAGCTCTTGCATTCGTTATCTAAAGTTTCCCCAGAGACAGAGACCCTAAATAGCCAGAAAAGAGGGTTTGGCTATTTAGGAGAGAGGATAGGCTAGCAACACCTGAAGGAGCCTATCACAAGGAGTCTCTGACGTCACCTGGTGGCACTGGCCACTCAGAGCAGTCCAGTGTGCCAGCAGCACCTCTGTTTCCAAGATGGCAGAGGTCTGGAGCACACTGGAGGAGCTCTGGACACCTCCCAGGGGAGGTGCAGGGGAGTGGTCACTCCCCTTTTCTTTGTTCAGTTTCGCGCCAGAGCAGGGCTAAGGGGTCCCCTGAACCGGTGTAGACTGGCTTATGCAGAATTGGGCACATCTGTGCCCAAGAAAGCATTTCCAGAGGCTGGGGGAGGCAACTCCTCCCCTGCCTTCACACCATTTTCCAAAGGGAGAGGGTGTAACACCCTCTCTCAGAGGAAGTTCTTTGTTCTGCCATCCTGGGCCAGGCCTGGCTGGACCCCAGGAGGGCAGATGCCTGTCTGAGGGGTTGGCAGCAGCAGCAGCTGCAGTGAAACCCCAGGAAGGGCAGTTTGGCAGTACCAGGGTCTGTGCTACAGACCACTGGGATCATGGGATTGTGCCAACTATGCCAGGATGGCATAGAGGGGGCAATTCCATGATCATAGACATGTTACATGGCCATATTCGGAGTTACCATTGTGCAGCTACATATAGGTAGTGACCTATATGTAGTGCACGTGTGTAATGGTGTCCCCGCACTCACAAAGTCAGGGAAATTGGCCCTGAACAATGTGGGGGCACCTTGGCTAGTGCCAGGGTGCCCTCACACTAAGTAACTTTGCACCTAACCTTTACCAGGTAAAGGTTAGACATATAGGTGACTTATAAGTTACTTAAGTGCAGTGTAAAATGGCTGTGAAATAACGTGGACGTTATTTCACTCAGGCTGCAGTGGCAGGCCTGTGTAAGAATTGTCAGAGCTCCCTATGGGTGGCAAAAGAAATGCTGCAGCCCATAGGGATCTCCTGGAACCCCAATACCCTGGGTACCTCAGTACCATATACTAGGGAATTATAAGGGTGTTCCAGTAAGCCAATGTAAATTGGTAAAATTAGTCACTAGCCTGTTAGTGACAATTTGGAAAGAAATGAGAGAGCATAACCACTGAGGTTCTGATTAGCAGAGCCTCAGTGAGACAGTTAGGCACTACACAGGGAACACACACATATAGGCCACAAACTTATGAGCACTGGGGTCCTGACTAGCAGGGTCCCAGTGACACATAACAAACATACTGAAAACATAGGGTTTTCACTATGAGCACTGGGCCCTGGCTAGCAGGATCCCAGTGAGACAGTGAAAACACCCTGGCATACACTCACAAACAGGCCAAAAGTAGGGGTAACAAGGCTAGAAAGAGGCTACTTTCTCACACAACCCCCCCCCAACAAAGGACAATAAGGCTAACCTTGGCCAGTTGAGACTTTATTGTCTAAGTGGTGATAAGTAGAGAGTAGCTCTGCAATAGACTGGTTACTCCCTTTATCATCCACTATATGGTTACTTCCCTGTGGGGATGTAAACCACCCTGTTTGAAGTTTTTTAGCTAAGCAACAATGTGAAGATGTATTTTCAGAGTTTCTATCAGTAAGTTTTAGTTTAGAGCAGTGGGAATTGTCCACTGAACCTATTTGTAGTGATGGAAATGCCAGACAGGGATGCTGTCTCAGAAAAGCCATAGCTGGGCAAAAACTTTGTCCATATGGCTGGAAGAGAGAACAGGGATGCTGTTTCTCTTGAGTTGGAGCAGGGCAGGGATGCTGTCCTATGAGCTCCACACTAGGGCAGGGATGCTGTCCTAAGTGTTGTGAGGCAGTGCAGGGTTTCTGCACTAAAGTTTCTCTGGGAGGGTTGGAGGGATGCTCCATGTTAACTAAAATGGTGCTCTTTTTCTCACCAATGTTAGTTATCCCACAGAGAGGTACTTCCACCTCAGGGAGTACAGTTTTGCCAACTGATGATTGTAGGAGGCTGGACTGGCTTGTAGTGAGTACCAAGGGGTACTTGCACCTTGCACCAGGCCCAGTTATCCCTTATTAGTGTATAGGGTGTCTAGCAGCTTAGGCTGATAGATAATGGTAGCTTAGCAGAGCAGCTTAGGCTGAACTAGGAGACGTGTGAAGCTACTACAGTACCACTTAGTGTCATATGCACAATATCATAAGAAAACACAATACACAGTTATACTAAAAATAAAGGTACTTTATTTTTATGACAATATTCCAAAGTATCTTAGAGTGTACCCTCAGTGAGAGGATAGGAAATATACACAAGATATATATACCCAATAGCAAAATTATGCAGTATAGTCTTAGAAAACAGTGCAAACAATGTATAGTTACAATAGGATGCAATGGGGAAACATAGGGATAGGGGCAACACAAACCATATACTCCAAAAGTGGAATGCGAACCACGAATGGACCCCACACCTATATGACCTTGTAGAGGGTCGCTGGGACTATTAGACAATAGTGAGAGTTAGAAAAATAACCCTCCCCAAGACCCTGAAAAGTGAGTGCAAAGTGCACCAAAGTTCCCCTAAGGACAAAAGAGTTGTGTTAGAGGAATAATGCAGGAAAGACACAAACCAGCAATGCAACAACTGTGGATTTCCAATCTAGGGTACCTGGCGAACAAGGGGACCAAGTCCAAAAGTCACAAGCAAGTCGGAGATGGGCAGATGCCCAGGAAATGCCAGCTGCGGGTGCAAAGAAGCTTCAACTGGACAGAAGAAGCTGAGGTTTCTGCAGGAACGAAAAGGGCTAGAGACTTCCCCTTCGGTGGAAGGATCCCTCTCGCCTTGGAGAGTCGTGCAGAAGTGTTTTCCCGCCGGAAGGACGCAAACAAGCCTTGCTAGGCGCAAATTGTGCGTTTGGCGTTTTTGGACGCTGCTGGGGCCCAGGAGGGACCAGGAGGTCGTAAATTGGACCTGAAAAGAGAGGGGACATCGAGCAAGACAAAGAGCCCTCACTGAAGCAGGTAGCACCCGGAGAAGTGCCAGAAACAGGCACTACGAGGATGTGTGAAACGGTGCTCGCCGAAGTTGCACAAAGGAGTCCCACGTCGCCGGAGACCAACTTAGAAAGTCGTGCAATGCAGGTTAGAGTGCCGTGGACCCAGGCTTGGATGTGCACAAAGGATTTCCGCCGGAAGTGCACAGGGGCCGGAATAGCTGCAAAGTCGCGGTTCCCAGCAATGCAGCCCAGCGAGGTGAGGCAAGGACTTACCTCCACCAAACTTGGAATGAAGAGTCACTGGACTGTGGGGGTCACTTGGACAGTGTCGCTGGATTCGAGGGACCTCGCTCGTTGTGCTGAGAGGAGACCCAAGGGACCGGTAATGCAGCTTTTTGGTGCCTGCGGTTGCAGGGGGAAGATTCCGTCGACCAACGGGAGATTTCTTCGGAGCTTCTGGTGCAGAGAGGAGGCAGGCTACCCCCACAGCATGCACAAGCAGGAAAACAGTCGAGAAGGCGGCAGGATCAGCGTTACAGAGTTGCAGTAGTCGTCTTTGCTACTATGTTGCAGGTTTGCAGGCTTCAGGCGCGGTCAGCGGTCGTTTCCTTATCAGAAGGTGAAGAGAGAGATGCAGAGGAACTCGGCTGAGCTCATGCATTCGTTATCTGAAGTTTCCCCAGCGACAGAGACCCTAAATAGCCAGAAAAGAGGGTTTGGCTACCTAGGAGAGAGGATAGTCTAGCAACACCTGAAGGAGCCTATCACAAGGAGTCTCTGACGTCACCTGGTGGCACTGGCCACTCAGAGCAGTCCAGTGTGCCAGCAGCACTTCTGTTTCCAAGATGGCAGAGGTCTGGAGCACACTGGAGGAGCTCTGGACACCTCCCAGGGGAGGTGCAGGTCAGGGGAGTGGTCACTCCCCTTTCCTTTGTCCAGTTTCGCGCCAGAGCAGGGGCTAAGGGGTCCCTGAACCGGTGTAGACTGGCTTATGCAGAATTGGGCACATCTGTGCCCAACAAAGCATTTCCAGAGGCTGGGGGAGGCTACTCCTCCCCTGCCTTCACACCATTTTCCAAAGGGAGAGGGTGTCACACCCTCTCTCAGAGGAAGTTCTTTGTTCTGCCATCCTGGGCCAGGCCTGGCTGGACCCCAGGAGGGCAGCTGCCTGTCTGAGGGGTTGGCAGCAGCAGCAGCTGCAGTGAAACCCCAGGAAGGGCAGTTTGGCAGTACCAGGGTCTGTGCTACAGACCACTGGGATCATGGGATTGTGCCAACTATGCCAGGATGGCATAGAGGGGGCAATTCCATGATCATAGACATGTTACATGGCCATATTCGGAGTTACCATTGTGAAGCTACATATAGGTAGTGACCTATATGTAGTGCACATGTGTAATGGTGTCCCCGCACTCACAAAGTTCAGGGAATTGGCTCTGAACAATGTGGGGGCACCTTGGCTAGTGCCAGGGTGCCCTCACACTAAGTAACTTTGCACCTAACCTTTACCAAGTAAAGGTTAGACATATAGGTGACTTATAAGTTACTTAAGTGCAGTGAAAAATGGCTGTGAAATAACGTGGACGTTATTTCACTCAGGCTGCAGAGGCAGGCCTGTGTAAGAATTGTCAGAGCTCCCTATGGGTGGCAAAAGAAATGCTGCAGCCCATAGGGATCTCCTGGAACCCCAATACCCTGGGTACCTTAGTACCATATACTAGGGAATTATAAGGGTGTTCCAGTAAGCCAATGTAAATTGGTAAAATTGGTCACTAGCCTGTTAGTGACAATTTGAAAGTAATGAGAGAGCATAACCACTGAGGTTCTGGTTAGCAGAGCCTCAGTGAGACAGTTAGGCACCACACAGGGAACATATACATGCACACCTATGAGCACTGGGGCCCTGTGTGACAGGGTCCCAGTGACACATACATATAGGCCACAAACCTATGAGCACTGGGGTCCTGACCAGCAGGATCCCAGTGACACATAACAAACATACTGAAAACATAGTGTTTTCACTATGAGCACTGAGGCCTGGCTATCAGGATCCCAGTGAGACAGTGAAAACAGTGACAAACACCCTGACATACACTCACAAACAGGCCAAAAGTGGGGGTAACAAGGCTAGAAAGAGGCTACCTTCTCACACAACCCCCCCCCAAACGAAGGACAATAAGGCTAACCTTGGCCAGTTGAGACTTTATTGTCTAAGTGGTGATAAGTAGAGAGTAGCTCTGCAATAGACTGGTTACTCCCTTTATCATCCACTATATGGTTACTTCCCTGTGGGGATGTAAACCACCCTGTTTGAAGTTTTTTAGCTAAGCAACAATGTGAAGATGTATTTTCAGAGTTTCTATCAGTAAGTTTTAGTTTAGAGCAGTGGGAATTGTCCACTGAACCTATTTGTAGTGATGGAAATGCCAGACAGGGATGCTGTCTCAGAAAAGCCATAGCTGGGCAAAAACTTTGTCCATATGGCTGGAAGAGAGAACAGGGATGCTGTTTCTCTTGGGTTGGAGCAGGGCAGGGATGCTGTCCTATCCGCTCCACACTAGGGCAGGGATGCTGTCCTAAGTGTTGTGAGGCAGTGCAGAGTTTCTGCACTAAAGTTTCTCTGGGAGGGTTGGAGGGATGCTCCATGTTAACTAAAATGGTGCTCTTTTTCTCACCAATGTTAGTTATCCCACAGAGAGGTACTTCCACCTCAGGGAGTACAGTTTTGCCAACTGATGATTCCCTTGGAACAGGTGCCACCCCAGGAGAGGTTTCTCCCACCACAGGAATGGTATCCTGAATGGTAGGGTGGTTAGGGGATACTGTGATACCCTTTTTACCTGTTGATGGAGAGGGTTCCTGAGTTTTCAGGCCTTCTCTCCTTTGCTTTTTCATTTCAGTAGAAATGAGAGGGAACAATTCCTCAGGGATGCCCAGCATGGCTGCATGGGCATAAAACTCTACATCAGCCCAACCTGAGGCCTCTAGGTCATTACCTAAGAGACAGTCTACAGGTAAGCTAGGTGATACCACCACCTGCTTAGGGCCAGTAACTCCACCCCAACTAAACTGAATTATAGCTAAGGGAAGAAACTTAGTGGAGTTATGGACATCAATAATCTTATACTGTTGTCCAATGATGTGTTGATCAGGGTGCACTAGGTTTTCAGTCACCAAAGTGAAACTGGCACCTGTGTCCCTGTAGGCCAAGGCCTCAACACCATTTATTGAAACTGTCTGCCTGTTCTTATCCATTGTAAGGGGACAAGCAGCCAGTGTGGCAAGGCCAATGCCACTAGGTGTGACAGAAACTGTCTTGGGACTGATGACATCAGTTTCCACTATGGACCCATAAGTGAACCCAACTACACCCTTTGCTTGACTGTTGCCAGCAGTCCCACCACTAGTACCACTACTGCTAGGGGCACTAGAGCTTGATGTATTAGTGGTGGTAGGCTCAGGGGGTTTACCTGGACAGGACTTATCCCCTGGCCTATGGCCTCTATTTTTACACACAAAGCACCAAGGCTTTTTAATGTGTGCAGGTTGAGAAGAAGAGGAAGAATTAGTTTTATCCCCACCCTCTGAAGAGTGTTTAAGATTTGAAGTGGGATCTTTGGTTTTACCCTTATCCCCATGCTTATCTTGAGATTTTTCACCATCTTTCTTCTTATTGCCATCTTTGTCACCCCCTGTATGAACTTTTCTGTTCACCCTTGTTCTGACCCATTTGTCTGCCTTCTTTCCCAATTCTTGGGGAGAGGTCAGATCAGAGTCTACTAGGTACTGGTGCAACAAATCAGACACACAATTATTAAGTATATGCTCTCTCAGGATTGTGTTATACAGGCTTTCATAATCAGTAACTTTACTGCCATGTAACCACCCCTCCAAGGCCTTCACTGAATGGTCAATGAAATCAACCCAGTCTTGTGAAGACTCCTTTTTGGTCTCTCTGAACTTTATCCTGTACTGTTCAGTGGTTAAGCCATAACCATCCAGGAGTGCATTCTTAAGAACTGTAAAATTATTGGCATCATTTTCTTTCACAGTAAGGAGCCTATCCCTACCTTTTCCACTAAATGATAGCCATAGGATAGCAGCCCACTGCCTTTGAGGGACATCCTGTACAACACAGGCCCTCTCAAGTGCAGCAAACCACTTGTTAATGTCATCCCCCTCCTTATAAGGGGGAACTATCTTGTGCAGATTCCTGGAATCATGCTCTTTTGCAGGATGACTATGGGGAATACTGCTGCTGCCACCATGGGTATCTAAACCCAACTTCTGTCTTTCCTTCTCTAATTCAAAAGACTGTCTATCCAAATCCAGCTGTTGCTTTTTAAGCTTCAGTCTGGTTTGTTCCACCCTCAACTTATTGAGTTCCCTCTCTAACATTCTGTCATCAGGGTTGGTGGGAGGGACATTTCTAGAAACAGAGCTATGATGGGAATGAACAGAAGGAGACCTGTCCCTTACAGAGGCCAACTTAACAGCTTGGTTTACAGAAACATTACTACCAGTATGGTGAGAATAAATGCTTTTGCTATGATGTGAGACAACACTATTTCTATGGTGTGGCTCATCATCATTACCATCTATGCTAGATTGTCTAGTAATGGGCAGGCTAGGAAGTTTCTTTCCTGAATCTTTTCCTGGGGGAGTCCCTGAATCAGATTGGGAACTATTAGGTACTTTTTCAACAGATGGGGCACCTATGGCCTTATCCTGTTCTCTAAGCATGTTAATTAACAGTTCCAAGGCAGGATTCTTCCCTACACTCAAACCTCTCTCTATACAGAGACTCCTTGCTCTTTTCCAGCTAAGGTTGTCATATGCAAGTTTGGACAGATCAACACTTTGGCCTGTGCCAGACATTTTTTAGAGAGAGTTAAAGTGATAGAGAAAGAGACAAAAGTTTTCAGAACTTTTTGGAAAGACAGAAAAAAAACTTTTTAAACTTTTAAGAACTTTTTGAAAGTTTAGAAGTACTTTTCAGCACTTAGAAAAGAGTGAAAAGAGGAAATGCAAAACTTTTTGGCTATGTGTATATACACTGACCTTGTTTTGTATATTTTTCTCTTATGAAAAGTACAATGACAAGAGTGGTAAGTAGTCTCAAGCACTTATCCCACCACTGCACAACCAATGTAGGAGGCTGGACTGGCTTGTAGTGAGTACCAAGGGGTACTTGCACCTTGCACCAGGCCCAGTTATCCCTTATTAGTGTATAGGGTGTCTAGCAGCTTAGGCTGATAGATAATGGTAGCTTAGCAGAGCAGCTTAGGCTGAACTAGGAGACGTGTGAAGCTACTACAGTACCACTTAGTGTCATATGCACAATATCATAAGAAAACACAATACACAGTTATACTAAAAATAAAGGTACTTTATTTTTATGACAATATGCCAAAGTATCTTAGAGTGTACCCTCAGTGAGAGGATAGGAAATATACACAAGATATATATACCCAATAGCAAAAATATGCAGTATAGTCTTAGAAAACAGTGCAAACAATGTATAGTTACAATAGGATGCAATGGGGAAACATAGGGATAGGGGCAACACAAACCATATACTCCAAAAGTGGAATGCGAACCACGAATGGACCCCACACCTATGTGACCTTGTAGAGGGTCGCTGGGACTATTAGACAATAGTGAGATTTAGAAAAATAACCCTCCCCAAGACCCTGAAAAGTGAGTGCAAAGTGCACCAAAGTTCCCCTAAGGACAAAAGAGTCGTGTTAGAGGAATAATGCAGGAAAGACACAAACCAGCAATGCAACAACTGTGGATTTCCAATCTAGGGTACCTGTGGAACAAGGGGACCAAGTCCAAAAGTCACAAGCAAGTCGGAGATGGGCAGATGCCCAGGAAATGCCAGCTGTGGGTGCAAAGAAGCTTCGACTGGACAGAAGAAGCTGAGGTTTCTGCAGGAACGAAAAGGGCTAGAGACTTCTCCTTCAGTGGACGGATCCCACTCGCCTTGGAGAGTCGTGCAGAAGTGTTTTCCCGCCGGAAGAATGCCAACAAGCCTTGCTAGGCGCAAATCGTGTGTTTGGCGTTTTTGGACGCTGCTGGGGCCCAGGAGGGACCAGGAGGTCGCAAATTGGACCTGAAGAGAGAGGGGACGTCGAGCAAGACAAAGAGCCCTCACTGAAGCACGTAGCACCCGGAGAAGTGCCAGAAACAGGCACTACGAGGATGCGTGAAACGGTGCTTGCCGAAGTTGCACAAAGGAGTCCCACGTCGCCGGAGACCAACTTAGAAAGTTGTGCAATGCAGGTTAGAGTGCCGTGGACCCAGGCTTGGCTGTGCACAAAGGATTTCCGCCGGAAGTGCACAGGGGCCGGAGTAGCTGCAATGTCGCGGTTCCCAGCAATGCAGCCCAGCGAGGTGAGGCAAGGACTTACCTCCACCAAACTTGGGCTGAAGAGTCACTGGACTGTGGGGGTCACTTGGACAGCGTCGCTGGATTCGAGGGACCTCGCTCGTCGTGCTGAGAGGAGAACCAAGGGACAGGTAATGCAGCTTTTTGGTGCCTGCGGTTGCAGGGGGAAGATTCCGTCGACCCACGGGAGATTTCTTCGGAGCTTCTGGTGCAGAGAGGAGGCAGGCTACCCCCACAGCATGCACAAGCAGGAAAACAGTCGAGAAGGCGGCAGGATCAGCGTTACAGAGTTGCAGTAGTCGTCTTTGCTACTATGTTGCAGGTTTGCAGGCTTCCAGCGCGGTCAGCGGTCGTTTCCTTATCAGAAGGTGAAGAGAGAGATGCAGAGGAACTCGGCTGAGCTCATGCATTCGTTATCTGAAGTTTCCCCAGAGACAGAGACCCTAAATAGCCAGAAAAGAGGGTTTGGCTACCTAGGAGAGAGGATAGGCTAGCAACACCTGAAGGAGCCTATCACAAGGAGTCTCTGACGTCACCTGGTGGCACTGGCCACTCAGAGCAGTCCAGTGTGCCAGCAGCACTTCTGTTTCCAAGATGGCAGAGGTCTGGAGCACACTGGAGGAGCTCTGGACACCTCCCAGGGGAGGTGCAGGTCAGGGGAGTGGTCACTCCCCTTTCCTTTGTCCAGTTTCGCGCCAGAGCAGGGGCTAAGGGGTCCCTGAACCGGTGTAGACTGGCTTATGCAGAATTGGGCACATCTGTGCCCAACAAAGCATTTCCAGAGGCTGGGGGAGGCTACTCCTCCCCTGCCTTCACACCATTTTCCAAAGGGAGAGGGTGTCACACCCTCTCTCAGAGGAAGTTCTTTGTTCTGCCATCCTGGGCCAGGCCTGCCTGGACCCCAGGAGGGCAGCTGCCTGTCTGAGGGGTTGGCAGCAGCAGCAGCTGCAGTGAAACCCCAGGAAGGGCAGTTTGGCAGTACCAGGGTCTGTGCTACAGACCACTGGGATCATGGGATTGTGCCAACTATGCCAGGATGGCATAGAGGGGGCAATTCCATGATCATAGACATGTTACATGGCCATATTCGGAGTTACCATTGTGAAGCTACATATAGGTAGTGACCTATATGTAGTGCACACGTGTAATGGTGTCCCCGCACTCACAAAGTTCAGGGAATTGGCTCTGAACAATGTGGGGGCACCTTGGCTAGTGCCAGGGTGCCCTCACACTAAGTAACTTTGCACCTAACCTTTACCAGGTAAAGGTTAGACATATAGGTGACTTATAAGTTACTTAAGTGCAGTGAAAAATGGCTGTGAAATAACGTGGATGTTATTTCACTCAGGCTGCAGTGGCAGGCCTGTGTAAGAATTGTCAGAGCTCCCTATGGGTGGCAAAAGAAATGCTGCAGCCCATAGGGATCTCCTGGAACCCCAATACCCTGGGTACCTTAGTACCATATACTAGGGAATTATAAGGGTGTTCCAGTAAGCCAATGTAAATTGGTAAAATTGGTCACTAGCCTGTTAGTGACAATTTCAAAGTAATGAGAGAGCATAACCACTGAGGTTCTGGTTAGCAGAGCCTCAGTGAGACAGTTAGGCACCACACAGGGAACATATACATGCACACCTATGAGCACTGGGGCCCTGTGTGACAGGGTCCCAGTGACACATACATATAGGCCACAAACCTATGAGCACTGGGGTCCTGACCAGCAGGATCCCAGTGACACATAACAAACATACTGAAAACATAGTGTTTTCACTATGAGCACTGAGGCCTGGCTATCAGGATCCCAGTGAGACAGTGAAAACAGTGACAAACACCCTGACATACACTCACAAACAGGCCAAAAGTGGGGGTAACAAGGCTAGAAAGAGGCTACCTTCTCACAATGATTCCCTTGGAACAGGTGCCACCCCAGGAGAGGTTTCTCCCACCACAGGAATGTTATCCTGAATGGTAGGGTGGTTAGGGGATACTGTGATACCCTTTTTACCTGTTGATGGAGAGGGATCCTGAGTTTTCAGGCCTTCTCTCCTTTGCTTTTTCATTTCAGTAGAAATGAGAGGGAACAATTCCTCTGGGATGCCCAGCATGGCTGCATGGGCATAAAACTCTACATCAGCCCAACCTGAGGCCTCTAGGTCATTACCTAAGAGACAGTCTACAGGTAAGCTAGGTGATACCACCACCTGCTTAGGGCCAGTAACTCTACCCCAACTAAACTGAATTATAGCTAAGGGAGGAAACTTAGTGGAGTTATGGACATCAATAATCTTATACTGTTGTCCAATGATGTGTTGATCAGGGTGCACTAGGTTTTCAGTCACCAAAGTGATACTGGCACCTGTGTCCCTGTAGGCCAAGGCCTCAACACCATTTACTGAAACTGTCTGCTTGTACTTATCCATTGTAAGGGGACAAGCAGCCAGTGTGGCAAGGCCAATGCCACTAGGTGTGACAGAAACTGTCTTGGGACTGACTACCCCAGTTTCTATGATGGACCCATAAGTGAACCTAACTACACCCTTTGCTTGACTGTTGCCAGCAGTCCCACCACTAGTACCACTACTGCTAGGGGCACTAGAGCTTGATGTATTAGTGGTGGTAGGCTCAGGGGGTTTACCTGGACAGGACTTATCCCCTGGCCTATGGCCTCTGTTTTTACACACAAAGTACCAAGGCTTTTTAATGTGTGTGGGTTGAGAAGAAGAGGAAGAATTTGTTTTATCCCCACCCTCTGAAGAGTGTTTAAGATTTGAAGTGGGATCTTTGGTTTTACCCTTATCCCCATGCTTATCTTGAGATTTTTCACCATCTTTCTTCTTATTGCCATCTTTGTCACCCCCTGTATGAACTTTTCTGTTCACCCTTGTTCTGACCCATTTGTCTGCCCTCTTTCCCAATTCTTGGGGAGAGGTCAGATCAGAGTCTACCAGGTACTGGTGCAACAAATCAGACACACAATTATTAAGAATATGCTCTCTCAGGATCAAGTTATACAGGCTGTCATAATCAGTGACTTTACTGCCATGTAACCACCCCTCCAAGGCCTTCACTGAATGGTCAATGAAATCAACCCAGTCTTGTGAAGACTCCTTTTTGGTTTCTCTGAACTTTATCCTGTATTATTCAGTGGTTAAGCCATAACCATCCAGGAGTGCATTCTTAAGTACTGTAAAATTATTGGCATCACTTTCTTTCACAGTAAGGAGCCTATCCCTACCTTTTCCACTAAATGATAGCCATAGGATAGCAGCCCACTGCCTTTGAGGGACATCCTGTACAACACAGGCCCTCTCAAGTGCAGCAAACCACTTGTTAATGTCATCCCCCTCCTTATAAGGGGGAACTATCTTGTGCAGATTCCTGGAATCATGCTCTTTTGCAGGATGACTATGGGGAATACTGCTGCTGCCACCATGGGTTTCTAAACCCAACTTCTGTCTTTCCTTCTCTAATTCTAAAGACTGTCTATCCAAATCCAGCTGTTGCTTTTTAAGCTTCAGTCTGGTTTGTTCCACCCTCAGCTTATTGAGTTCCCTTTCTAACAATCTGTCATCAGGGTTGGTGGAGGGATATTTCTAGATACAGAGGTATGATGGGAATGAACAGAAGGAGACCTGTCCCTTACAGAGGGCACCCTAACAGCTTGGCTGACAGTGTAATGTGAGAGCACATCATCTGTATGATGTGACTCCACCTCAGCACCAACTATGCTAGACTGTCTTGTAATGGGAAGGCTAAGAAGTTTCTTTCCTGAACCTTTACCTGGGGGAGTCCCTGGATCAGATTGAGAACCATTAGCTACTTTTTCAACAGATGGGGCACTTTTAGCCTTATCTTGTTCTCTAAGCATGTTAAGTAACAGTTCCAAGGAAGGATTCTTCCCTACACTCAAACCTCTCTCTATGCAGAGACTCCTTGCTCCTTTCCAGCTAAGGTGATCATATGCAATCTTAGACAGGTCAACATTTTGGCCTGTGCCAGACATTTTTATAGAGAGTTAAAGTGATAGAAAAAGAGAAAAAAGTTTGTCAGAGCTTTTAGAAAGACAGAAAAAAAAACTTTTTTAACTTTTTAGAACTTTTTAGAAAGTTTAGAAGTACTTTTCAGCACTTAGAAAAGAGTGAAAAGAGGAAATGCAAAACTTTTTGGCTATGTGTATATACACTGACCTTGTTTTGTATATTTTTCTCTTATGAAAAGTACAATGACAAGTGTGGTAAGTAGTCTCAAAGCACTTATCCCACCGCTGCACAACCAATGTAGGAGGCTGGACTGGCTTGTAGTGAGTACCAAGGGGTACTTGCACCTTGCACCAGGCCCAGTTATCCCTTATTAGTGTATAAGGTGTCTAGCAGCTTAGGCTGATAGATAATGGTAGCTTAGCAGAGCAGCTTAGGCTGAACTAGGAGACGTGTGAAGCTACTACAGTACCACTTAGTGTCATATGCACAATATCATAAGAAAACACAATACACAGTTATACTAAAAATAAAGGTACTTTATTTTTATGACAATATGCCAAAGTATCTCAGAGTGTACCCTCAGTGAGAGGATAGGAAATATACACAAGATATATATACACAATAGCAAAAATATGCAGTATAGTCTTAGAAAACAGTGCAAACAATGTATAGTTACAATAGGATGCAATGGGGACACATAGGGATAGGGGCAACACAAACCATATACTCCAAAAGTGGAATGCGAACCACGAATGGACCCCAAACCTATGTGACCTTGTAAAGGGTCGCTGGGACTATTAGAAAATAGTGAGAGTTAGAAAAATAACCCTCCCCAAGACCCTGAAAAGTGAGTGCAAAGTGCACTAAAGTTCCCCTAAGGACAAAGAAGTCGTGTTAGAGGAATAATGCAGGAAAGACACAAACCAACAATGCAACAACGATGGATTTCCAATCTTGGGTACCTGTGGAACAAGGGGACCAAGTCCAAAAGTAACAAGCAAGTCGGAGATGGGCAGATGCCCAGGAAATGCCAGCTGTGGGTGCAAAGAAGCTTCTACTGGACAGAAGAAGCTGAGGTTTCTGCAGGAACGAAAAAGGCTAGAGACTTCTCCTATGATGGAGGGATCCCACTCGCTGTGGAGAGTCGTGCAGAAGTATTTTCCCGCCAAAAGAATACCAACAAGCCTTGCTAGCTGCAAATCATGCAGTTAGCGTTTTTGGACGCTGCTGTGGCCCAGGAGGGACCAGGAGGTCGCAAATTGGACCAGGAGGTAGAGGGGACGTCGAGCAAGAATAGGAGCCCTCTTAGCAGCAGGTAGCACCCGGAGAAGTGCCAGAAACAGGCACTACGAGGATGCGTGAAACGGTGCTCACCCGAAGTTACACAAAGGAGTCCCACGTCGCCGGAGAACAATTTAGGAGGTTGTGCAATGCAGGTTAGAGTGCTGTGGACCCAGGCTGGACTGTGCACAAAGGATTTCCGCCGGAAGTGCACGGAGGCCGGAGTAGCTGCAAAAGTCGCGGTTCCCAGCAATGCAGTCTAGCGAGGTGAGGCAAGGACTTACCTCCACCAAACCTGGACTGAAGAGTCACTGGACTGTGGGGGCCACTTGGACAGAGTTTCTTGATTCGAGGGACCTCGCTCGTCGTGCTGAGAGGAGACCCAAGGGACCGGTAATGCAGCTTTTTGGTGCCTGCGGTTGCAGGGGGAAGAGTCCGTCGACCCACTGGAGATTTCTTCGGAGCTTCTAGTGCAGAGAGGAGGCAGACTACCCCCACAGCATGCACCACCAGGAAAACAGTCGAGAAGGCGGCAGGATCAGCGTTACAGAGTTGCAGTAGTCGTCTTTGCTACTATGTTGCAGGTTTGCAGGCTTCGAGCGCGGTCAGCAGTCGATTCCTTGGCAGAAGGTGAAGAGAGAGATGCAGAGGAACTCGGATGAGCTCTTGCATTCGTTATCTAAAGTTTCCCCAGAGACAGAGACCCTAAATAGCCAGAAAAGAGGGTTTGGCTATTTAGGAGAGAGGATAGGCTAGCAACACCTGAAGGAGCCTATCACAAGGAGTCTCTGACGTCACCTGGTGGCACTGGCCACTCAGAGCAGTCCAGTGTGCCAGCAGCACCTCTGTTTCCAAGATGGCAGAGGTCTGGAGCACACTGGAGGAGCCCTGGGCACCTCCCAGGGGAGGTACAGGTCAGGGGAATGGTCACTCCCCTTTCCTTTGTCCAGTTTCGCGCCAGAGCAGGGCTAAGGGGTCCCTGAACCGGTGTAGACTGGCTTATGCAGAAATGGGCACCAAATCTGCCCATGAAAGCATTTCCAGATGCTGGGGGAGGCTACTCCTCCCCTGCCTTCACACCATTTTCCAAAGGGAGAGGGTGTAACACCCTCTCTCAGAGGAAGTCCTTTGTTCTGCCATCCTGGGCCAGGCCTGGCTGGACCCCAGGAGGGCAGATGCCTGTCTGAGGGGTTGGCAGCAGCAGCAGCTGCAGTGAAACCCCGGGAAAGGCAGCTTGGCAGTACCAGGGTCTGTGCTACAGGCCACTGGGATCATTGGATTGTGCCAACTATGCCAGGATGGTATAAAGGGGGCAATTCCATGATCATAGACATATTACATGGCCATATTCGGAGTTACCATTGTGAAGCCACATATAGGTAGTGACCTATATGTAGTGCACGCGTGTAATGGTGTCCCCGCACTCACAAAGTCCGGGGAATTGGCCCTGAACAATGTGTGGGCACCTTGGCTAGTGCCAGGGTGCCCACACACTAAGTAACTTAGCACCCAACCTTTACCAGGTAAAGGTTAGACATCTAGGTGACTTATAAGTTACTTAAGTGCAGTGTAAAATGGCTGTGAAATAACGTGGACGTTATTTCACTCAGGCTGCAGTGGCAGGCCTGTGTAAGAATTGTCAGAGCTCCCTATAGGTGGCAAAAGAAATGCTGCAGCCCATAGGGATCTCCTGGAACCCCAATACCCTGGGTACCTCAGTACCATATACTAGGGAATTATAAGGGTGTTCCAGTAAGCCAATGTAAATTGGTGAAATTGGTCACTAGCCTGTTAGTGACAATTTGGAAAGAAATGAGAGAGCATAACCACTGAGGTTCTGATTAGCAGAGCCTCAGTGAGACAGTTAGTCACTACACAGGTAACACATTCAGGCACACTTAGGAGCACTGGGGCCCTGGATGACACATACAACTAAAACAACATATATACAGTGAAAAATGGGGGTAACATGCCAGGCAAGATGGTACTTCCCTACAGGTGAGAAAAGAAATGCAAAACTTTTTGGTTAGGTGTACATACACTGAACTTGTTTTGTATATTTTTCTCTTATGAAAAGTACAATGACAAAAGTGGGAAGTAGTCTCAAAGCACTTATCCCACCGCTGCACAACCAATGTAGGAGGCTGGACTGGCTTGTAGTGAGTACCTAGGGGTACTTACACCTTGCACCAGGCCCAGTTATCCCTTGTTAGTGTATAGGGTGTCTAGCAGCATAGGCTGATAGATAATGGTAGCTTAGCAGAGCAGCTTAGGCTGAACTAGGAGACGAGTGAAGCTCCTACAGTACCACTAGTGTCATATGCACAGTATCATAAGAAAACACAATACACAAATATACTAAAAATAAAGGTACTTTATTTTTATGACAATATGCCAAAAGTATCTCAGGGAGTACCCTCAGTATGAGGATAGCAAATATACAGAAGATATATGTACACAATACCAAAATATGCAGTAATAGTATTAGAAAACAGTGCAAACAATGTATAGTTACAATAGGATGCAATGGTGACACATAGGGATAGGGGCAACACAAACCATATACTCCAAAAGTGGAATGCGAACCACGAATGGACCCCAAACCTATGTGACCTTGTAGAGGGTCGCTGGGACTATTAGAAAATAGTAAGGGTTAGAAAAATAGCCCACCCCAAGACCCTGAAAAGTGAGTGCAAAGTGCACTAAAGTTCACCAAAGGACATAGAAGTCGTGATAGGGGAATTCTGCAGGAAAGACACAGACCAGCAATGCAACAATGATGGATTTCCAGTCGAGGGTACGTGTGGAACAAGGGGACCAAGTCCAAAAGTCGCAAGCAAGTCGGAGATGGGCAGATGCCCAGGAAATGCCAGCTGTGGGTGCAAAGAAGCTGCTACTGGACAGTAGAAGCTGAAGGTTCTGCAGGAACGACAAGGGCTAGAGACTTCCCCTTTGGAGGATAGATCTGCACGCCGTGGAGAGTCGTGCAGAAGTGTTTTCCTGAAGAAAGACCGCCAACAAGCCTTGCTATCTGCAAATTGTGCGGTTAGGGTTTTTGGGTGCTGCTGTGGCCCAGGAGTGACCAGGATGTCGCCAATTGTGTCTGGGGACAGAGGGGGCATCGAGCAAGACAAGGAGCCCTCTCATCAGCAGGCAGAACCCGTAGAAGTGCCAGAAACAGGCACTACGAGGATGCATGAAATGGTGCTCACCCGGAGTCGCACAAAGGAGTCCCACATCGCCGGAGGACAACTTAGGAAGTCGTGCAATGCAGGTTAGAGTGCCGTGGACCCAGGCTGGATTGTGCACAAAGGATTTCCGCCAGAAGTGCATGGAGGCCGGAGTAGCTGCAAAAGTCGCGGTTCCCACCAATGCAGTCTGGCGTGGGGAGGCAAGGACTTACCTCCACCAAACTTGGACTGAAGAGTCACTGGACTGTGGGAGTCACTTGGACAGAGTTGCTGGATTCAAGGGACCTCGCTCGTCGTGGTGAGAGGAGACCCAGGGTACCGGTGATGCAGTTCTTTGGTGCCTGCGGTTGCAGGGGGACGATTCCGTCGACCCACGGGAGATATCTTCGGAGCTTCTAGTGCAGAGAGGAGGCAGACTACCCCCACAGCATGCACCACCAGGAAAGCAGTCGAGAAGGCGGCTGGATCAGCGTTACAGAGTTGCAGTAGTCGTCTTTTCTACTTTGTTGCAGTTTCGCAGGCTTCCAGCGCGGTCTGCAGTCGATTCCTTGGCAGAAGGTGAAGAGAGAGATGCAGAGGAACTCGGATGAGCTCTTGCATTCGTTATCTAAAGAATCCCCAAAGACAGAGACCCTAAATAGTCAGAAAAGAGAGATTGGATACTTAGGAGAGAAGATAGGCTAGCAACACCTGAAGGAGCCTATCAGAAGGAGTCTCTGACGTCACCTGCTGGCACTGGCCACTCAGAGCAGTCCAGTGTGCCAGCAGCACCTCTGTTTCCAAGATGACAGAGGTCTGGAGCACACTGGAGGAGCTCTGGGCACCTCCCAGGGGAGGTACAGGTCAGGGGAGTGGTCACTCCCCTTTCCTTTGTCCAGTTTCGCGCCAGAGCAGGGCTAAGGGGTCCCTGAACCGGTGTAGACTGGCTTATGCAGAAATGGGCACCATGTGTGCCCATGAAAGCATTTCCAGAGGCTGGGGGAGGCTACTCCTCCCCTGCCTTCACACCATTTTCCAAAGGGAGAGGGTGTAACACCCTCTCTCAGAGGAAGTCCTTTGTTCTGCCACCCTGGGCCAGGCCTGGCTGGACCCCAGGAGGGCAGAAGCCTGTCTGAGGGGCTGGCAGCAGCAGCAGCTGCAGTGAAACCCCGGGAAAGGCAGTTTGGCAGTACTAGGGTCTGTGCTACAGACCACTGGGATCATGGGATTGTGCCAACTATGCCAGGATGGCATAGAGGGGGCAATTCCATGATCATAAACATGTTACATGGCCATATTCGGAGTTACCATTGTGAAGCTACATATAGGTAGTGACCTATATGTAGTGCATGCGTGTAATGGTGTCCCCGCACTCACAAAGTCCGGGGAATTGGCCCTGAACAATGTGGGGGCACCTTGGCTAGTGCCAGGGTGCCCTCACACTAAGTAACTTTGCACCTAACCTTTACCAGGTAAAGGTTAGACATATAAGTGACTTATAAGTTACTTAAGTGCAGTGTAAAATGGCTGTGAAATAACGTGGACGTTATTTCACTCAGGCTGCAGTGGCAGGCCTGTGTAAGAATTGTCAGAGCTCCTTATGGGTGGCAAAAGAAATGCTGCAGCCCATAGGGATCTCCTGGAACCCCAATACCCTGGGTACCTCAGTACCATATACTAGGGAATTATAAGGGTGTTCCAGTAAGCAAATGTAAATTGGTAAAATTGGTCACTAGCCTGTTAGTGACAATTTGAAAGAAATGAGAGAGCATAACCACTGAGGTTCTGGTTAGCAGAGCCTCAGTGAGACAGTTAGGCACCACACAGGGAACTCATACATATAGGCCACAAACTTATGAGCACTGGGGTCCTGACTAGCAGGGTCCCAGTGACACATAACAAACATACTGAAAACATAGGGTTTTCACTATGAGCACTGGGCCCTTGCTAGCAGGATACCAGTGAGACAGTGAAAACACCCTGACATACACTCACAAACAGGCTAAAAGTGGGGGTAACAAGGCTAGAAAGAGGCTACTTTCTCACAGCTTCTCTAATGGTAACAATATATGAATACTGTGACGGCAACACCAGTGCCAGTTAGGATGTATTACAGGTACACTATCTCCACAGATGGTGCCATGGAAGGATGAGATGGATTCGATTCACGGCACTAGTGCGGTTGTCATTGTTTCCTGGACGTAGAGCTGCCTCGGTTATTGACACAGGTTACTGAGGGAAATGGACAGTCACATAGTGAAGAGTGAGGAAGCCTATGGACAGTTTTAACAAATTGGTCTATGCAGGTAACGTTATTTCTAGCCAGATCTAAAGAGACAAGCGATAGGAACAGCCGGGAGTGTGTGGTGGTATCCCACTGCTCAGTATAATCATTGGGGTAGGGAGGGACACTGGAGTGAGCAAGTCAAACCCTATTAAAATGCATTCATTTTTCGTGCAAAATTCTGAAATAAAACCCTCTTTAAAGTGCATGTATATCTGGGACACCTCAAACGATAGCAACCCATTTATTTGCCTAATTTATGTAAGAAACTGAGTTTTCTTGGGAACTAAACACACGTTTTTGTTGTAGTTGAAGTATATTGATGCGGATCCAATACAGTACATAAAAATGATAACTCACACAGAAATCAATGATCTCACGTTTCCACGTGCCAAGTGTGACTAGAACATCCACTTCTCTTATCTTTTGCTCTCTTGGACTTGTAGTCCTGCAGTTACAGCAAGAAACGCAAAGCACAACACAAAGAGAATAAATCTAGAACTGTATAAATGTTTCACACCCGAAAAGAACCAACCAGAGAGCTCTGAGAGATTTGTGTTTCATATAAAAGAAAAAATCACTTACGGGTTTTGCTAAGAAGTTTTGATATCTGAAAATACTACAGCCAAAAACTGATGGTACTGTAATTTCAAAAGTATGGAAGCTCTGCTAAAGAGCGCCGGAAGTATTCTATTAAATGCAGAGAAGAGATGCGTACAAGTGCAGTTAGAGTGTCCCATGAAAAGTACCGCAACTTAGAGGTAGAGTACAGCTGCTGTCCCATTAGAGGTCTAGCAGTTAGAGGTACAGCAGCTCTTCTAAGAGATGATTCTGTGTCATCCAGTGGCGCAGCAAGGATGGCCTGGGCCCTAATGCAAGCAAGGATGATGCGCTTCGCCAAATGTTGAGGAATACAAGACATCCCTAAATGGAGTGCAGTCGGTTACTCTCATACATTGGCTCTGGTACCATTGCACCTGCTGCACTAATTATGCAATTCTTGTGCATAAAAAGCCCTGAAGCCTAATGAGAAGTTTAAACGCTGTTATCTTAAAAGCAAGGCAGCACTGAAGAGAAGTAGTGCCCAACAGTTCTGCCAAGAAATGATGATACAGTGCAATTAAAAGATAGCAACTGAGTTCAGAAGTGCAGAGGTGGTCTTGTTAAAAGTGTAACAACCTTCAGTAAAGTACTGTTTTATTAGGAATATAGCGGCTAGTGTGTGTACCTGGCTCCCACCTAGACGGGCGTGGCCACTTTAAGCTTCTCAGGCAGCTGACATTTTTGGCATAAAGTTACCCAAAACAAGCGGCAGAGGTCAGAGGACAGAAGAGGATTCTCTACACCTGGCAATCCCGACCCTAGAGAGATGAATGGAAATTTGGGGACTCCCTGAGATTAGTTGTGTGGCAAAAAGTTGTGTAAATAGAGGCAGCCTCCCTGCTCTGGTGACTGGCTGGTGATGTTTTCGAGAAGATGGCCGAGTGAATAAATAATTCGCAGGTTAAACACGGCCCATGTTGTGCAGAGTAGACAGTGGAGCAACCAACTGGCCATATACTTGTGGTCTAAAAGGGCCGTGACCTGATACATGAAGAGAAATTCTTTGCACCATGCTCTGTATTCGTTTAAAACACTGTAATACTGACTGTTTTATTTAATTAAGGTATATTGTAAGCAGTTTAAAAATAGTTTTGAGGTGAGATTTCAGGTATCTCTATTTGTTTTTGAAAGGGAAAAATACCGTCATTTGCTGATTATCACATTTTTTACCACCTTTGATATTAAAATACCAACCAGGCGACGGCCATAAGTGTATCATGACTGTAGACCATCACAGTATGAGTGGGGCTTTGCTGGACTAGCGTCAAAAAGTTTGACGATAGTCCAGCAATGTTCAGGAAGGCCCATTGAAAAGAGCCTAGTGTCAGTTTAATGCCTGCCCTGGGCAGGCCTTACAAAATGATGCTAGAATGGCGCAGTGAGATCTTGTAGATTTCACTGCTCCATTTTTTGGGCCTCCCTGCGGGGGAACACCTCCCTGGCATACATAATACCTGGCGCAGGTATAATGTGGCGCAAGGGTTTACAAACTGGCGCAAGGGTGACATTGTGTCAGTTTGTAATTACGGGGCAGGATGGGGGACTGTTTTGCGCCACAGTAGCGTAAAAATGTTTATGTTACAGCAGCGCAAGGGGCTGGTACATGAGCCCCTGAGAGAGCTGTAAAGGCAGGCATGTGATGCCGGCTTATTTCCTTGTGAGAGCTATTTGAACCCGAAAATGGATATACCTTTTTCTTGTAAGTTAATTTTAAAACCGGTTTTCTCACAAATTTGAAACTAGATTGTTGTTCTATTACTAAACAGAACAGCTTCGTAGGGGCGTAAATGTCTTCCTTTTATCATGAAAAATCAGAAGCAGAAAACTTTATGATCTACAGGCGTATTTGTATCCTTGGTGAGAATTATGGGAAATTTGCAGGAGAAAAACACCACAGCTTTGTACACCCACACTGTAGGTTGAACATGGCGGTGACAGAAGTACTCGTGCCCTAAAATGGCTCATACACTTTTCGGAGAGAAACTAAGACCTGGAGAGGATGGGTAACAGGACAGAGGGCCTTTAATAAGGGAGGAAAGCATCCACTACAGCTGTGCAGCTAACGCAGGGGTGGCGTTGCCCTCGCCGCACAGACAGTTGAGCAGGGTTAGAAAAATAGTCTGATTTGATATTTGTGGGACTTTTCTGTCAGGATATTAGTAAACAAAAGCCTATAAATGACAATATAAGGGAATACAGTGACAGAGATTAAATGTGGGGCGGAGAGGTGTCAGATGAGCCAAGCATAGTGAAGGAAATTGAAAAGGAAAACTTATGAAAGTGAGGAATTAAGAATAGGGAGATGCGACTTAAGAAAGGATAAAAGAGGAAGGTAAAAAGGAAAATATAAGGAGTGAAGAAAAAAGTAATGAATAGAGCAAAACATGGTAAATAGCCAAAAATGAAGAGAGTAGGAAGGAAGGATAAAAGGGAGGCCATGTAGAAGGAAACATGAAACAAAGGAATAAAGGTTAAAGAAAGGAAAGATAGAATGATGGAAGGTTAAAGAAAGGAAAGATAGAATGATGGACGGAAGAGCGAAAGGCTGGATTGGTGAAAGGATGGATGAAAGGATGGTCAGATGGATCGATGAAAAGAATGATGATTAGATGGATGAACAGATACATGATCGTGCCAATGGGTGGGTAAAATATTGACTAGATAGAAAGGTGGCAGTAAAGCTGGATAGGAGATGATAGATGGAAGGAATAATGAGAGAATGATTGGGTAAGTAGGTGGATAGTTGAGTTAAAGAATGGATGGGTGCGTGAAAAGATTGGCGAATGATTGGAAAAGCAAATGAATGGATAACAGAATGCGTGGACCAATAAATGTGTGGTTGGGTGAAAGGTGAAAGAATGGAAGGGTGGGGGGATGGTTGGCTGAAAGGATGGTTGGATGAAAGGGCATATGAATAGGTGAAAGGGTCGATAAATGATAAAATGGTGGATGGATTGAAAAACAAAATGGTGAAACGAGCAATAGATTGAATGGTGGAATGATGACTGGTGAAATAATGAATTGGTGGAAGAGTGAAATGATGTATGGATAGGATAATGTCTAAAAGGAATGACGATAGATGGACGAAAAGAAAGATAGAAGAACTCTGCTAGGCAGGGTCATCCTTGTTCACTTTGTCTGCCCAGTGCCATTAGAGGCATGGGTCACAGTGGTGGGCATTTTTATTTTCGGGCTATTCAGTCCTACTACTCTTGGACTTGACATGAAAGACAATAAAAAGCATTCTTGTCTGGGAGCTCTGGTAAACTTGCTGCAACCTGAGAAAATCAAGTTGGCAATGGTCAAGAGAGACAAAGTCATAGGACACCCATAAAGCAAAGTCTTCCTGAAGTCTGTCGTGATAATGAAGGAGGGAGGTTGCAGGGGAAGGAATTAAATTATTAGTGTGGGATGAGGAATGGTGTTGACAGTATTACCCTACCATGGCATATGGACATGTCCCTAATGCTTTTTCCTCTGCACAGGGGGTCATTAACTGTGCTAAGAAGTGCTGATAATGCCCAATAAACATATTGCAGCGCTGCTGAGATGTGGTATATGTTCCTCTTAACAGTGAAAAAGGCCAACTGGCCTGCCGGTAGGTGCTAGTAATCTACTACTTAAGTATAGCACCTTTCTTCTGAAGTACTAATAAATTAGTGTTAAGGACATAACAGCCTTGCTGAGAAGTACAAGTATTGAGCACTAAAGTATAACAAACCATCTGACGCATGTAGATGCTCTTCTAAGAAGTGACTAACTAAGACAATGGTTAATTTTATTAGAAGTAAAGTCCAATTTGGCTAGTCAGTATCCAGCACATACTTCGAGCATTTCCGCACGCTTTTGGAATTGGCTCTGCATCAGAGGCACCAGGAGGGAGGCAAATTGCACTACCTCGATTACTTCCTGTTCATGGGACAGGTGGGGACAGAGGAGTGCAAGGACACACTGAAGGCTTTCCAAAACCTAACCAGGAATTGGGGTGCCTCTAACAGCAGACAAGACAGTGGATCGGACTCAAAACTAGTGTGCCTAGGAATAGAGCTGGACTCAGTGGCTGGCACATCCAGGTTACCGGAGGACAAGGTCAGAGAGATAAGGGAGAAAACTGGGTCAATGTGTGGCAAAGACAAGGCAATGCTCCACGAATTACAGAAGCTAATTGGCAAACTCAACTTCATGGCTCGGGTCATAGCAGCCGGGCAGGTGTTTTCAAGACATTTAACCAGGCTGACAGTGGGTTTATGAGAAAAACACCACCATATTAGGCTAGGGGCAGGAGTAAAAAGGGACTTGGCTATGTGGGATTCCTTTTTGGCCTGCTTCAATGGGCTCCTTATATGGAAGGGAGGATAGGTAATAGCCCAGTAGATAGCCCTGTCCACAGATGCGGCTGGCACCCATGGTTTGGGGACAATACTGGGAAGTGAGTGGTACACAGGGCAGTGGCCTGGAAGATGTCACGAACTGGACATCACCAGGAATATAACTTTCCTTGAACTATTCACCATAGTGGTGGCTCTGAAAGTTCTGCAGGACAGGCTGAGGGATATATAAATTACACTGTGGTCTGATAACCAGGAGGTGGTACAGGCAATAAAGAAAGGCAAAGCCAGCTGCCTGGATATACTGAGATTGTTTAGGTGTGCGGTGAAGTGGCAGCCAGAGGGGAACCTTGACATTAGCGCACAGCATGTCCCGGGGTGAAAAACTCACTGGCAGATACATTCTATCGTTCCCAGATCAGTAGGTTCAGGAGGCTAGCACCACATGCTCCAAAAACAATGACACAATTTCCAGAGGATTTGTGGGAACTGGCGGAACGGACCTGTCCATCCTGACCGAGCAGGCCCTTGCACCCGGCACAGCAGGGCATTATAACAGATATATGAACATAGTGATGCAGGTGGGGGGCCTGCAGTCACTGGGAGACCCAGCAGCCACGGCTAGGGCAGTGGAGCGCTTCATCAAATGGTCCTACTTGCAGATGAGGACAAAATCCTGAGCTCAAGCTCACCTACCGGCAGTGGCACGTTTCCCTAAACAAAGAACAGGCAAGGACCCCACAGCCTTGCATTACATCAGGACAGCCATGAAAGGGTACAAGCGCCTGGAAGGGAATAGGCAGGCAAAAGGTGGCCTATAGATTTTTGCAAAATGAACCAGGAGGTGCACATCCTCAAAGGAATGGCGGACAACCCCTTTACAGAGCAGCATTCACTACAGCATTCTTTGGGGCATACAGGGTACATGAGCTAGTATCCCCAGCTAAGAAGGATACAGGCTCTGCATGCCTGCAGGTGGATGACGTCAGATCAGGGTTGAACAAAATAGAGCTGCTACTTAGGAATTCCAAAATGGACCAGGCTGGCAAAGGGACTTGTGTGCATATTCACTACATAGAGGATCCCTGATACTGCTGTTTGCCACCTCCTCAACTACTTGGCAGTGCGGTCTACCGGGGAGGGAGGCTGCTCTTCATGCACTGTAATATGGAATTGTTGAGCAGATTTCAGTTCACGGCTATTATGTGCAAAGGCTTGAGGCAGGTGGGCTTCCCTCCTTCCACATTTGGCTCCCACTCGTTTAGGATAGGGGCAGCCACAACAGCAGCGCAGCATGCAATGCCTGAGACCAGAATTAAGAAAGTGGGCAGATGGCGCTCTAACACCTTAAAAAACTATGTGAGTCCTCAACTGTTGTAACCAAAGCGGGTGGCACGCTGCAAGAAGAGCTGATGGATGTGCTGTTACTTTGACAGGGGCTAAGCCCTGGACAGGCACTCATTGATTCACATGATGCAGGCATGGTGGACCCACAGCAGCATAAAACAGGCTGGAGGGCCGGAAGCCATGAACATCAAGTGGTGGGGCTACCCAGGGATGAAATGGGAACACCTTGTGGCGACATCGAGCAAACTACGAGCATCAGGTTCCAGGTACCCAGATGATTTAATTATACATTTGGGAGACAACAACATTGCACAGTTGGGAAAAAAACACCTCCTACATGACTTACTGATTGAGCTAACAGAGGCGGAGAAATCGTTTGACAGCACCACAATAATTTGGTCAGAGATCATCCCCAGGCTCAAATGGCGAAGGGCCATGTCTAAGGGAGCAGTTGACCTCTCCAAGAGAAAGCTGAAGACACAGTCAGCAAACTTTGCAAGGCCCCTGGCTTGGAAAGCATTCATCCAAGACCCTGGGAATTGCATGCATTTGATGGGGTGCACCTGTCAGAGGAGGGAATTAGAGTGTTTTGGTCTAACTTATGGGCAGCATTGCGTTGATGGGCTGCATATCAAATACAAAAAAGGGAGACCACAAAAGACACAAAGGGGTAGCCCGCCTGAAGATATGGGCCTCACAGATGGCGTGGAGGTAAAAAAGGGGCATCTGTTGGTTAAGAAGGCTCACCGGCAAGACGGTGTGTTAAAGGAAGGCCACTGATCTGAGGATGCCTTACGGCAGGGTAAGTGGGGCCAGCAGGGGGAGTAAGCGGAGCACTGCACTCGCAGCCCAGGCCCACCGGACAGACAGCCAGGCACAAAAACTCACAGACACGGTAGCAAGTTGAGTCTAAAACAGCAGTAAGAAGCAACCCACCTCACAAGTAGAAATAAACCAACAGAAACTTGATGACCTTCAAAAGCAGAGTATATGTCTGCATTAACAACAAAAAGGTGTCATAAAGGACGACAAGCAGATGACAGGATTGGATGGACAGATGACAATCCTGATTTATGACTTGTCAAAAATGTATGATTTGTGACAGGTCACTTTCAGAGGATTCATGATGTTGTCACAATGATTAGTGATATCTCTGCGTCCTATGACATGGTGAATTTGATTTATGGCCCTGTCATATTGATTTATGACCGAGAAGTGTGATCATGCATGCAAAATAAATTGCGGCCATGTTTTACCCACAAGTTAACAAGGAAACACGTCTCTGACGATCAATTTCTTTAATTGTCAATGTAAATTTGATGTGATGTGCATGTGAGGCCTGTAATGAGTCAAGTTGGGGGTTATGTTACTGGGGGCCGATTTTGTAGCACTATTGCAGGATTAGATGGGCCACAGCCGGACCATGCCTCTCGTTTAGTGTTTCAAGGGTAAGGTACAGTGCTCTGGACAGTACCTGCCTATCTCACTTTAAATACTAATGCGTGCTGCCTCGAGTTCAGGCTCAGACTCAGAGGTTGAAGTAGACAGGATCAGAGGGCACAATGTGCCCCAACTTTTCTGATTCATGGAAAACCGTTCTCCTACTTTTTATAAAAAGACAACCATCTATGGATGGTTGATTCCTATATTTTATAAATGTGCGACAGCTGAAGCGTCATTCAGTGAGTCCTTCTGCGCTGTGAAACCGAAGCCGGGCAGACAGCTACACGAGCCTTTCTGCCATTTTGCCTGCGTCCCTCAAAGAAATGCAAATGTGCGCAGCAAGTTAATCTCCAAGGGCCTTACGTACCAAAGCATTTTCCCATTGACACATCTGGCCCCAAATGTTTAGGCTAATATGCTAATGTAAAAGATGCTTAGTAGCTGATACTGGCTTTAACTCATCGAATCACTCAAAGCTTTAGATGACAAAGATTTATTTTTGAGTGGCAGCGCAAATAATTAACAACTGAGCTGTGAAGTGCATGCTTTTAATCAAAACTGTACTTATATAGCCCTTTCTACACCTTAAGAGGTGCTGAAGGGACAGTCATGTAAAACAAAAAATGTGTATTACATACAATCTGGGTATTACTAAAATCTATATTTGGGAGCACCATTTTATCTTAAACCTTTTTGTGAATTTTATTACATTCTATGGTATACTGTGTGTAATGCAAGTTTAAAATAATGATTTACATAGTCACACAGGCTCTGACCTCATAGCACTAAAAATTCAAAAATCACTATTCTCCACTGCACCAACCAAGATTTAATTCTGTGGCTCTCCAGTTACACATAGACAAAGACACAGTGCATTAACTAATAGTGGTTTCATAATGTACTATATTGCATTTCCCAAACCTTGTTTTATTTATTTTTATTTTAAGTTGCATGTTATTTTATATGTAGCTACCTCACGGGTGAAAGATCAAAAACGTACAGAATATTTTGATTTTTTAGCCACACATTTGACCCCACCCCATTGCATGCAGCATCACAGTTCCGATACTTTTTTAATGCACTAACTTGCACTAAGATATTGACGGTCGTTCAGGCCCGGAATTAATTTACCTGCAGTTTTGTAGCAAAAACAGGCCACTCCACATTGTACAATGGCCTGTCTGCACTGAAAGAGGCCTCTCCGCAGTGGTGATGGCTCTTAGCACCCCATTTGCCCTTGGGCTGCAGTGACGTTTGTCTTCTTCTTCAGCCTAGCTTACTTGACCTCATATGCCTCACTAATTATTGAAGGAAATAAAACACTCCTAGGCAGATTTAAGAAAAGTGGCGCTGCATCCAATGCAGTGCAACTTTTCTTTCGCCCCCTAGCACCCCCCTAACGCCACTATGTATGCGCTGTATTTAAAATACTGCGCACCATGGCGGTATTAAGGGAACTAGCATCAACATTTTTGACACTAGTATTTCGCTTTGCCGGATTAGCGTCAAACATTTTGACGCTAATCCCACAAAGCACATTGAGGCCCATAAATAATGGTCTGTCTCCTTTTAATGCCTGCTCTACGCAGGTGTTAAAAATGCAGCAAAATATGGCGCAAAGAAATCTTCTAGATTTCTTTGCTCCATTTTTTCGCCCCCATAACAGGGGAATGCCCACCTTGCATACATTATGCCTGGAGCTGGCATAATGTGACTCAAGGGGTTACATAGTAACCTTGTAAATCTGGCGCAGCAATTTTGGCCTTGTTGGGCCAGATTAGCGTAAAAAAAAAAAATGCTAATGTGGCGCAAGGAGGCGCTAGGCCCTCTTAAATCTGGGCCTCCGTACCTTGATGTTTGAAGGAGGCTGGTTGTTACAAACTATTGTGTACAATAACCGGTGAGGACAGTTAGGTGACCACTTTCTGATGCAGAGAACGCCAAATGGGGCCTGCCTGGCAGCTCTTTAATGATGGACCTGGCATGGGTGCCTTGAGACTGATGGATTCAGTCTTGAATGGTATCGAGCACATTGCGCCTGGATTGGCCCAATCCGTGCCAGCCAGCTAGAGAATGTTGATTGTAGGGCAACCAGCTGGGGTGGTTTGAATCTTCTGTTGTTCTCCCATGTGGGCAAGATGCTTCCTACCAACGCTGCTACGTCCTGGGAGGCTCAGTGACCGCCTGAACCCTAGCTTGTTATACACACACTGGAGGAGTACTGACAAGTAGATTTAAAACAGAGTCCGCATATTCTGGTGAAATAGCATGCCTGCCTTTCCCTATCTTCTGACTGTAATTAGGTAAGCAAATAAACTTAAAAAATAAAGCAATTAGAAATGCACAAAATGTGTATTTAGAAAATGCAGCACTTTCTTTGCCAGAATGTCAATAAGGCCCCGAAAAGTCATCATGTACTACACGTTAAATGTGAATGCATTGTACCATACAATGAAAAATGCGTTGTAAAATCCACCATTTTCACAGTTAAAAAATATTGTGAGGTGGACCCCGTCGCAAAACTCCTCTAGCAGTGGTTAGGCTTCTTGCTCCAAACCCAAACAAATGTCTCGTGATACTAAGTTACTGTGAGATGCTGGGTATCTCTACCCTTGGACTATGTTTAAGTTGATAATGTTTGGCATTGACAGGGTTTGAATTAGCTGAAAATGGGTAATGTCTCACCCAGGGCTCCAAAAATACTTAAAGTGGCGCCGTCCTGCTCACAATTGTTCGTACTGTTCCATGAAAAGTGTAACAACTAGACTGAGAAAGTGAACAGAGGCAAACGAAAATCTGATCAAATAAATAAAATGCGCACACGGAGGGAGAGAATTATGAGAAGAGATCATTTTTTCTACCGCTCCTACCTGAAGCAGTGATTCTGCGGAGCCCGGCTATCGAGGTCGTAGAGAGCAAGAACAGGACAGTGTCCAGGAACAGGATCTCACAGGCCATGGTGTCAGAAAGCACCAAGAGATGAGACCCCCTTAACTGTCGGGGAGCGGCTGGTGGCTGCCTGTGGGAGGAAGCACAGTTTATTTCGATCTCGTCATGGGGCTGCTGCACACACGGTGATTTCTTCAAGTGTGACGGGCTGCGGTGTGAGCTCTAAAGGGCGGAGCTTTGTAGAAGACGTTTATGTACAACGACTATGATATGCTGTTTCAGAAAGAACGATGTTAAGTCTCCTGTTTATTCGCTTTCCTGACCCTTTCCTCGGTGCCACTTTGACAACTATACATGTAGAGCACTGGTAATGCTAGCATCTATTTAGCCAGCTGCTGGGTATATACTGAGGTTTGGCTGCAGGCGGTCGCAGGCTAAAGAGCAGATTTTATTTACTATCGGCCTTTCTGTAGTACCATTTCTAACTAAGCGATAAAATAAATGTATTTATCATCTGTAAAAAAGAAAGTGGCATTTGATTAATGACTTCTGCTGTCAGTGAATATATGACTGAAAAAAGGAGAAGTAAACAAGGAGCCCTGGGCACTGCAGAGAATGCCACCTCACCCCAAGATTCAGACACCCTGAACACTAGACGGGCAGGGTAAAGAGACAGATACGTAGAATAGAGGCAGAGTAGAGGGTAGAAATGCTAGCCTGTCTGTCTGCCTTGGTATCAGAGACAGACATAAATAACCAACTTCCCCACTCCCCCGAGTCCCTTGCAGTTTCACAGGAGACATGTCCCAGTGCCTCTCTAGAGCCCTGACTCGTGTTTCCTGTTTTTAGTATCAGTCTCTGCAGGCACGGGGGTTAAGAGGGGTAGTTAGATTCTCTTCCGAGAACCAAAGGTTGCAAACTACAAAGAACCCCACATCTGCATCAAACAGAAGAGTCCCCACTAAAAAAGGCTCCGTTATCCCAACTCCGAAACCAACTGCAGAAAGGAACCCATAGAAGTGCTGCTTCTCGGCTGTACCGGGGCTAAGGGAAGGGAGTAGATTTCCTCATGGGCAATGGTGACTATAGCCTCATTTGGCCTCACTATGTTTGCCTGTGGGAATACCTGGCTAACGGTGGCCTGTTACTGTGCTCCTTTCCCCGGTTATATTCACGTAGAATGGTCGTGGCCACCCTGTGACATAGCAGGGCTCTTTATAGGGTCATTGGTTAACGGGGGAGCCTTTGGAAGTAATACAAATAAAGGCCCAAATTTAAGAAAAGTGGTGCTGCATTATATGCAGCGCCACTTTTCTTACGCCCATCAGCGCCCCCCTAACGCCACCATGTGTGCGCTGTATTCAACAAACGGCACACCATGGTGCAGGTTAGAAACAATAGCGTCAAAATCTTTGATGCTGTTGTAGTACATTCAGGATTGGCGCCAACAATTTTGGCGCTAATCCTGCAAGGTACATAGAGACCCCTTATCAATAATGGTGTGCCCCCTTTGAACGCCTGCTCTGTGCAGGTGTTAAAAATAGCCTCTAAAAAATGGCGCAGTGGAATCTCAGAGATTACACTGTGCCATTTTTTGCAGTCCCCCTAATGGGGGAATGCCCCCTTGCATACATTATGCCTGGCCCAGGCATAATGTAGCAAAAGGGGTTGCAAAGTGGCGCAATGCATGCATTGCGCCACTTTGCAAATTTGGTGCGCAAATTACGCCTCGTTGAACCACATTAAAGTTTTTAAAAAATGACACTAATGTGGCACAAGGAGGCGCTGGGCCCTCTTAAATTTAGGCTAAAGTGTGCATCAACATCAATACTGTGTTGCCTCCATCATTTATAGGCTGCAGAACAGCCTAGTGTTAACCCTCAGACAGAACATGCTGCTACACTCAATGCGGAACAGCCTAGTGTTAACCCTCAGACAGAACATGCAGCTACACTCAATGCGGAACAGCCTAGTGTTAACCCTCAGACAGAACATGCAGCTACACTCAATGCGGAACAGCCTAGTATTAACCCTCAGACATGACATGCAGCTACACTCAATTTGGGTTGGTTGTGCTGCTGTACAGGAAACAAACTACCGACTTCTGTGGTGCACCCTGGAGTAGAAAAACAACGCTAGCAATGCCAACAGGTCCGGATGCAGAGCTAGTGTATACAATGTAAACACATTAAAAGTCTGAAAAAGAAATGAAAGACTGTCTGTATTGAAGAATTCCTTGCCTTCTGTACAGCCCTTTCTTTGTTTCTGTCAAATGGTGGAAACAAGGGAGCCTTCATTGTAATCCTTTTTTCAGTTTCTATGACATTAAATGAAAGGAATGACTAAAATTAAGGGTCCCTTCTTTTGATCTAAAAACTGAAAAGGGGCCTTGTGAGAAAGTAGCCTCTTTCTAGCCTTGTTACCCCCACTTTTGGCCTGTTTCTGAGTGTATGTCAGGGTGTTTTCACTGTCTCACTGGTACCCTGCTAGCCAGGGCCCAGTGCTCATAGTGAAAACCCTATGTTTTCAGTATGTTGTTATGTGTCACTGGGACCTTGCTAGTCAGGACCCCAGTGCTCATAAGTTTGTGGCCTATATGTATGGGTTCCCTGTGTAGTGCCTAACTGTCTCACTGAGGCTCTGCTAACCAGAACCTCAGTGGTTATGCTCTCTCATTTCTTTCAAATTGTCACTAACAGGCTAGTGACCAATTTTACCAATTTACATTGGCTTACTGGAACACCCTTATAATTCCCTAGTATATGGTACTGAGGTACCAAGGGTATTGGGGTTCCAGGAGATCCCTATGGGCTGCAGCATTTCTTTTGCCACCCATAGGGAGCTCTGACAATTCTTACACAGGCCTGCCACTGCAGCCTGAGTGAAATAACGTCCACGTTATTTCACAGCCATTTTACACTGCACTTAAGTAACTTATAAGTCACCTATATGTCTAACCTTTACCTGGTAAAGGTTAGGTGCAAAGTTACTTAGTGTGAGGGCACCCTGGCACTAGCCAAGGTGCCCCCACATTGTTCAGGGCCAATTCCCCGGACTTTGTGAGTGCGGGGACACCATTACACGCGTGCACTACATATAGGTCACTACCTATATGTGGCTTCACAATGGTAACTCCGAATATGGCCATGTAACATGTCTATGATCATGGAATTGCCCCCTCTATGCCATCCTGGCATAGTTGGCACAATCCCATGATCCCAGTGGTCTGTAGCACAGACCCTGGTACTGCCAAACTGCCTTTCCTGGGGTTTCACTGCAGCTGCTGCTGCTGCCAACCCCCCAGACAGGTTTCTGCCCCCCTGGGGTCAAGCCAGGCTTGTCCCAGGATGGCAGAACAAAGGACTTCCTGTGAGAGAGGGTGTTACACCCTCTCCCTTTGGAAAATGGTGTGAAGGCAGGGGAGGACTAGCCTCCCCCAGCCTCTGGAAATGCTTTCTTGGGCACAGATGTGCCCAATTCTGCATAAGCCAGTCTACACCGGTTCAGGGGACCCCTTAGCCCTGCTCTGGCGCGAAACTGGACAAAGGAAAGGGGAGTGACCACTCCCCTGACCTGCACCTCCCCTGGGAGGTGTCCAGAGCTCCTCCAGTGTGCTCCAGACCTCTGCCATCTTGGAAACAGAGGTGCTGCTGGCACACTGGACTGCTCTGAGTGGCCAGTGCCACCAGGTGACGTCAGAGACTCCTTCTGATAGGCTCCTTCAGGTGTTAGTAGCCTATCCTCTCTCCTAGGTAGCCAAACCCTCTTTTCTGGCTATTTAGGGTCTCTGTCTCTGGGGAAACTTTAGATAACGAATGCAAGAGCTCATCCGAGTTCCTCTGCATCTCTCTCTTCACCTTCTGCCAAGGAATCGACTCCTGACCGCGCTGGAAGCCTGCAAACCTGCAACATAGTAGCAAAGACGACTACTGCAACTCTGTAACGCTGATCCTGCCGCCTTCTCGACTGTTTTCCTGGTGGTGCATGCTGTGGGGGTAGTCTGCCTCCTCTCTGCACTAGAAGCTCCGAAGAAATCTCCTGTGGGTCGACGGAATCTTCCCCCTGCAACCGCAGGCACCAAAAATCTGCATTACCGGTCCCTTGGGTCTCCTCTCAGCACGACGAGCGAGGTCCCTCGAATCCAGCAACTCTGTCCAAGTGACTCCCACAGTCCAGTGACTCTTCAATCCAAGTTTGGTGGAGGTAAGTCCTTGCCTCACCTCGCTAGACTGCATTGCTGGGAACCGCGACTTTTGCAGCTACTCCGGCCCCTGTGCACTTCCGGCGGAAATCCTTTGTGCACAGCCAAGCCTGGGTCCACGGCACTCTAACCTGCATTGCACGACTTTCTAAGTTGGTCTCCGGCGACGTGGGACTCCTTTGTGTAACTTTGGGTGAGCACCCTTTCACGCATCCTCGTAGTGCCTATTTCTGGCACTTCTCTGGGTGCT
This sequence comes from Pleurodeles waltl, assembly GCF_031143425.1. Classification (NCBI taxonomy): domain Eukaryota; kingdom Metazoa; phylum Chordata; class Amphibia; order Caudata; family Salamandridae; genus Pleurodeles; species Pleurodeles waltl. Next base: position 438,981,166 of record NC_090446.1, on the reverse strand, counting down.
ACCTGCTGATAAGAGGGCTCCTTGTCTTGCTCGATGTCCCCTCTACCTCCTGGTCCAATTTGCGACCTCCTGGTCCCTCCTGGGCCACAGCAGCGTCCAAAAACGGTAACCGCACGATTTGCGGCTAGTAAGGCTTGTTGGTAGTCTTTTGGCGGGAAAACACTTCTACACAACTCCACAAGGCGAGAAAGATCCGTCCACCGAAGGGGAAGTCTCTAGCCCTTTGCGTTCCTGCAGAAACCACAGCTTCTTCTGTCCTGTAGAAGCTTCTTTGCACCCGCAGCTGGCATTTCCTGGGCATCTGCCCATCTCCGACTTGCTTGGGACTTTTGGACTTGGTCCCCTTGTTCTACAGGTACCCCAGATTGGAAATCCAGCGTTGTTGCATTGTTGGTTTGTGTCTTTCCTGCCTTATTCCCCTAACACGACTTCTTTGTCCTTTGGGGAACTTTGGTGCACTTTGCACTCACTTTTCAGGGTCTTGGGGTGGGCTATTTTTCTAACCCTCACTATTTTCTAATAGTCCCAGCGACCCCCTACAAGGTCACATAGGTTTGGGGTCCATTCGTGGTTCGCATTCCACTTTTGGAGTATATGGTTTGTGTTGCCCCTATCCCTATGTGTCCCCATTGCATCCTATTGTAACTATACATTGTTTGCACTGTTTTCTAAGACTATTACTGCATATTTTGGTATTGTGTATATATATCTTGTGTATATTTCCTATCCTCTCACTGAGGGTACACTCTGAGATACTTTGGCATATTGTCATAAAAATAAAGTACCTTTATTTTTAGTATAACTGTGTATTGTGTTTTCTTATGATATTGTGCATATGACACTAAGTGGTACTGTAGTAGCTACACACGTCTCCTAGTTCAGCCTAAGCTGCTCTGCTAAGCTACCATCATCTATCAGCCTAAGCTGCTAGACACCCTATACACTAATAAGGGATAACTGGGCCTGGTGCAAGGTGCAAGTACCCCTAGGTACTCACTACAAGCCAGTCCAGCCTCCTACATTGGTTGTGCAGCGGTGGGATAAGTGCTTTGAGACTACTTACCACTCTTGTCATTGTACTTTTCATAAGAGAAAAATATACAAAACAAGTTCAGTGTATATACACATAGCCAAAAAGTTTTGCATTTCCTCTTTTCACTCTTTTCTAAGTGCTGAAAAGTACTTCTAAACTTTCTAAAAAGTTCTAAAAAGTTCTAAAAAGTTTAAAAAGTTTTTTTCTCTGTCTTTCTAAAAGCTCTGACAAACTTTTTTTCTCTTTTTCTATCACTTTAACTCTCTCTAAAAATGTCTGGCACAGGCCAAAATGTTGATCTGTCCAAACTTGCATATGATCACCTTAGCTGGAAAGGAGCAAGGAGTCTCTGCATAGAGAGAGGTTTGAGTGTAGGGAAGAATCCTTCCTTGGAATTGTTACTTAACATGCTTAGAGAACAGGATAAGGCTAGAAGTGCCCCATCTGTTGAAAAAGTAGCTAATGGTTCCCAATCTGATCCAGGGACTCCCCCAGGAAAAGATTCAGGAAATAAACTTCCTAGCCTGCCCATTACTAGACAGTCTAGCATAGTTGGTAATGATGAAGAGCCACACCATACAAATAGTGTTGTCTCACATCATAGCAAAAGCATTTACTCACACCACAGTGGTACTGATGTTTCTGTTAGCCAAGCTGTTAGGGTGCCCTCTGTCAGGGACAGGTCTCCTTCTGTCCATTCTCACCATACTTCTGTTTCAAGGCATGTCCCTCCCACCCACCCTGATGACAGATTGTTAGAAAGGGAGCTCAATAGATTGAGAGTGGAACAAACCAGACTGAAGCTCAAGAAGCAACAGCTGGATTTGGATAGACAGACTTTAGAAGTAGAGAAGGAGAGACAGAAACTGGGTTTAGAAACCCATGGTGGCAGCAGCAGTATTCCCCATAGTCATCCTGCAAAAGAGCATGATTCCAGGAATCTGCATAAGATAGTTCCCCCTTATAAGTAGGGGGATGACATTAACAAGTGGTTTGCTGCACTTGAGAGGGCCTGTGTTGTACAGGATGTCCCTCAAAGGCAGTGGGCTGCTATCCTATGGCTATCATTTAGTGGAAAAGGTAGGGATAGGCTCCTTACTGTGAAAGAAAGTGATGCCAATAATTTTACAGTTCTTAAGAATGCACTCCTGGATGGTTATGGCTTAACCACTGAACAATACAGGATAAAGTTCAGAGAGACCAAAAAGGAGTCTTCACAAGACTGGGTTGATTTCATTGACCATTCAGTGAAGGCCTTGGAGGGGTGGTTACATGGCAGTAAAGTTACTGATTATGACAGCCTGTATAACTTGATCCTGAGAGAGCATATTCTTAATAATTGTGTGTCTGATTTGTTGCACCAGTACTTGGTGGACTCTGATCTGACCTCTCCCCAAGAATTGGGAAAGAAGGCAGACAAATGGGTCAGAACAAGGGTGAACAGAAAAGTTCATACAGGTGGTGACAAAGAGAACATTACGAAGAAAGATGGTGAAAAATCTCAAGATAAGCATGGGGATAAGGGTAAAACCAAAGATCCCACTTCAAATCTTAAACACTCTTCAGGGGGTGGGGATAAAACAAATTCTTCCTCTTCTTCTCAACCTACACAATTTAAAAAGCCTTGGTGCTTTGTGTGTAAAAACAGAGGCCATAGGCCAGGGGATAAGTCCTGTCCAGGTAAACCCCCTGAGCCTACCACCACTAATACATCAAGCTCTAGTGCCCCTAGCAGTAGTGGTACTAGTGGTGGGACTGCTGGCAACAGTCAAGTTAAGGGTGTAGTTGGGTTCACTTATGGGTCCATAGTAGAAACTGGGGTAGTCAGTCCCAAGACAGTTTCTGTCACACCTAGTGGCATTGGCCTTGCCACACTGGCTGCTTGTCCCCTTACAATGGATAAGTACAGGCAGACAGTTTCAATAAATGGTGTTGAGTCCTTGGCCTACAGGGACACAGGTGCCAGTATCACTTTGGTGACTGAAAACCTAGTGCACCCTGATCAACACATCATTGGACAACAGTATAAGATTATTGATGTCCATAACTCCACTAAGTTTCTTCCCTTAGCTATAATTCAGTTTAGTTGGGGTGGAGTTACTGGCCCTAAGCAGGTGGTGGTATCACCTAGCTTACCTGTAGACTGTCTCTTAGGTAATGACCTAGAGGCCTCAGGTTGGGCTGATGTAGAGTTTTATGCCCATGCAGCCATGCTGGGCATCCCAGAGGAATTGTTCCCTCTCATTTCTACTGAAATGAAAAAGCAAAGGAGAGAAGGCCTGAAAACTCAGGATCCCTCTCCATCAACAGGTAAAAAGGGTATCACAGTATCCCCTAACCACCCTGCCATTCAGGATACCATTCCTGTGGTGGGAGAAACCTCTCCTGGGGTGGCACCTGTTCCAAGGGAATCATCAGCTGGCGAAGCTGGACTCCCTGAGGTAGAAGTACCTCTCTGTGGGATAACTAACATTGGTGAGAAAAATAGCACCATTTTAGTTAACATGGAGCATCCCTCCAACCCTCCCAGAGAAACTTTAGTGCAGAAACCCTGCACTGCCTCACAACACTTAGGACAGCATCCCTGCCCTAGTGTGGAGCTCATAGGACAGCATCCCTGTCCTGCTGCAACTCAAGAGAAACAGCATCCCTGTTCTCTCTTCCAGCCATATGGACAAAGTTTTTGCCCAGCTATGGCTTTTCTGAGACAGCATCACTGTCTGGCATTTCCATCGCTACAAATAGGTTCAGTGGACAATTCCCACTGCTCTAAACTAAAACTTACTGATAGAAACTCTGAAAATACATCTTCACATTGTTGCTTAGCTAAAAAACTTCAAACAGGGTGGTTTACATCCCCACAGGGAAGTAACCATATAGTGGATGATAAAGGGAGTAACCAGTCTATTGCAGAGCTACTCTCTACTTATCACCACTTAGACAATAAAGTCTCAACTGGCCAAGGTTAGCCTTATTGTCCTTCGTTTGGGGGGGGGGTTGTGTGAGAAAGTAGCCTCTTTCTAGCCTTGTTACCCCCACTTTTGGCCTGTTTGTGAGTGTATGTCAGGGTGTTTTCACTGTCTCACTGGTACCCTGCCAGCCAGGGCCCAGTGCTCATAGTGAAAACCCTATGTTTTCAGTATGTTGTTATGTGTCACTGGGACCCTGCTAGTCAGGACCCCAGTGCTCATAAGTTTGTGGCCTATATGTATGGGTTCCCTGTGTAGTGCCTAACTGTCTCACTGAGGCTCTGCTAACCAGAACCTCAGTGGTTATGCTCTCTCATTTCTTTCAAATTGTCACTAACAGGCTAGTGACCAATTTTACCAATTTACATTGGCTTACTGGAACACCCTTATAATTCCCTAGTATATGGTACTGAGGTACCCAGGGTATTGGGGTTCCAGGAGATCCCTATGGGCTGCAGCATTTCTTTTGCCACCCATAGGGAGCTCTGACAATTCTTACACAGGCCTGCCACTGCAGCCTGAGTGAAATAACGTCCACGTTATTTCACAGCCATTTTACACTGCACTTAAGTAACTTATAAGTCACCTATATGTCTAACCTTTACCTGGTAAAGGTTAGGTGCAAAGTTACTTAGTGTGAGGGCACCCTGGCACTAGCCAAGGTGCCCCCACATTGTTCAGGGCCAATTCCCTGACTTTGTGAGTGCGGGGACACCATTACACGCGTGTACTACATATAGGTCACTACCTATATGTGGCTTCACAATGGTAACTCCGAATATGGCCATGTAACATGTCTATGATCATGGAATTGCCCCCTCTATGCCATCCTGGCATAGTTGGCACAATCCCATGATCCCAGTGGTCTGTAGCACAGACCCTGGTACTGCCAAACTGCCTTTCCTGGGGTTTCACTGCAGCTGCTGCTGCTGCCAACCCCCCAGACAGGTTTCTGCCCCCCTGGGGTCAAGCCAGGCTTGTCCCAGGATGGCAGAACAAAGGACTTCCTCTGAGAGAGGGTGTTACACCCTCTCCCTTTGGAAAATGGTGTGAAGGCAGGGGAGGAGTAGCCTCCCCCAAGCCTCTGGAAATGCTTTCATGGGCACATTTGGTGCCCAATTCTGCATAAGCCAGTCTACACCGGTTCAGGGGACCCCTTAGCCCTGCTCTGGCGCGAAACTGGACAAAGGAAAGGGGAGTGACCACTCCCCTGACCTGCACCTCCCCTGGGAGGTGTCCAGAGCTCCTCCAGTGTGCTCCAGACCTCTGCCATCTTGGAAACAGAGGTGCTGCTGGCACACTGGACTACTCTGAGTGGCCAGTGCCACCAGGTGACGTCAGAGACTCCTTCTGATAGGCTCCTTCAGGTGTTAGTAGCCTATCCTCTCTCCTAGGTAGCCAAACCCTCTTTTCTGGCTATTTAGGGTCTCTGTCTCTGGGGAAACTTTAGATAACGAATGCAAGAGCTCATCCGAGTTCCTCTGCATCTCTCTCTTCACCTTCTGCCAAGGAATCGACTGCTGACCGCGCTGGAAGCCTGCAAACCTGCAACATAGTAGCAAAGACGACTACTGCAACTCTGTAACGCTGATCCTGCCGCCTTCTTGACTGTTTTCCTGGTGGTGCATGCTGTGGGGGTAGTCTGCCTCCTCTCTGCACTAGAAGCTCCGAAGAAATCTCCCGTGGGTTGACGGAATCTTCCCCCTGCAACCGCAGGCACCAAAAAGCTGCATTACCGGTCCCTTGGGTCTCCTCTCAGCACAACGAGCGAGGTCCCTCGAATCCAGCAACTCTGTCCAAGTGACTCCCACAGTCCAGTGACTCTTCAGTCCAAGTTTGGTGGAGGTAAGTCCTTGCCTCACCTCGCTAGACTGCATTGCTGGGAACAAAGACTTTTGCAGCTACTCCGGCCCCTGTGCACTTTCGGCGGAAATCCTTTGTGCACAGCCAAGCCTGGGTCCACGGCACTCTAACCTGCATTGCACGACTTTCTAAGTTGGTCTCCGGCGACGTGGGACTCCTTTGTGTAACTTTGGGTGAGCACTGTTTCATGCATCCTCGTAGTGCCTATTTCTGGCACTTCTCCGGGTGCTACCTGCTGCTAAGAGGGCTCCTTGTCTTGCTCGACGTCCCCTCTACCTCCTGGTCCAATTTGCGACCTCCTGGTCCCTCCTGGGCCACAGCAGCGTCCAAAAACGCTAACCGCACAATTTGCAGCTAGCAAGGCTTGTTGGCGTTCTTTTGGCGGAAAAACACTTCTGCACAACTCTACAAAGTGAGAGGGATCTGTCCTCAAAGGGGAAGTCTCTAGCCCTTTGCGTTCCTGCAGAAACCGCAGCTTCTTCTGTCCAGTAGAAGCTTCTTTGCACCCGCAGCTGGCATTTCCTGGGCATCTGCCCATCTCCAACTTGCTTGTGACTTTTGGACTTGGTCCCCTTGTTCCACAGGTACCCCAGATTGGAAATCCAGCGTTGTTGCATTGTTGGTTTGTGTCTTTCCTGCCTTATTCCCCTAACACGACTTCTTTGTCCTTTGGGGAACTTTGGTGCACTTTGCACTCACTTTTCAGGGTCTTGGGGTGGGCTATTTTTCTAACCCTCACTATTTTCTAATAGTCCAGCCACCCTCTACAAGGTCACATAGGTTTGGGGTCCATTCGTGGTGCGCATTCCACTTTTGGAGTATATGGTTTGTGTTGCCCCTATCCCTATGTGTCCCCATTGCATCCTATTGTAACTATACATTGTTTGCACTGTTTTCTAAGACTATTACTGCATATTTTGGTATTGTGTATATATATCTTGTGTATATTTCCTATCCTCTCACTGAGGGTACACTCTGAGATACTTTGGCATATTGTCATAAAAATAAAGTACCTTTATTTTTAGTATAACTGTGTATTGTGTTTTCTTATGATATTGTGCATATGACACTAAGTGGTACTGTAGTAGCTTCACACATCTCCTAGTTCAGCCTAAACTGCTCTGCTAAGCTACCATTATCTATCAGCCTAAGCTGCTAGACACCCTATACACTAATAAGGGATAACTGGGCCTGGTGCAAGGTGCAAGTACCCCTAGGTACTCACTACAAGCCAGTCCAGCCTCCTACAGGCCTGTCCCAAAGTTCAGAGATCCTTCAATACGGGCAATCCTTTGTTCCTAAGAAACAAACAACAAAACATATGCAGATGACACTAAAGAGAATCTGCTGGGGGGCTGTGGGGGAGGGGGTTGTGGATAAGCCGAGGTGGTGTGTGGGAGGGGGAATAAGCAGCATATCGGTGAAAGGGGAGGGGTGAAAAGTGGAAAAAGTGGGTGGTAGCCAGAAGGCGTGAACAGAGAGGCCTATTGCTGTAAAGGAGTCTTTCATGCAGTTCAATGCAAGTAGTGAATTTCAAAACAGAAAGATACACCATAATAGGCAATAGCATCTGGTGAGGAAGATGCTGCTCTTATTTGAGCCATGGTGTGATTGACCAAGCCTTAACCCAATGGCTGGAGAAGGGTGGTTAAAAAGGCAATGGTTGAAGGCACAAAGCCCACTCTCAGTATATTGTAAGCAAAATATCTGTTTGAGAGCTGCACATTAGCATAGCAAAGGTGCTATTGGCCCTTTTGCAAATACAAATAGGCCCCTTACCTGCTTTTAGGTAGTAAAATCCAGCAATAATTAGGATTCAGTGGGCCCCTCAGGTCTCTGAACCCTGGTACAACTGCACCAATGATAGCTACATCCTTGGAGCAGTGCCTTGGAGCAGTGCTGTCGACCCAGATCTAAATAGGCAGTGTTTCGGCCATTTAAAACAAATGCGTTTCTGGGAAGTAACCCACTACATCCAAACCCCTGTGCCTGCTAATGGTTGCCTAGTGTAATATGAGGCTGGTGTTGCAAACATTTTCAAAGCTGTTTTTGTTCCACAGTCCAGCTTGGAAATTATCAATGAAATACCACAAAAATATATTGGCAGCCAGGGGGCTAACTAAACCACACCTCTAAATCCCCTAGCCATGCCCAGGGTCTTGTAGATTTGCCTTTCTCTGAAGTCTGGAGCACAAAAGGCAAAGATTATATAGAAGCGAAGAAACAAAGAGGCGCAGTCTGGGATAATAAGGAGCCATAATCTGGCATTCTCACACAATATTAACCCATACCTCAAAATATACATTTAATACAGTGTACATGATCTAGTTGGACATGTTGTTATCATGAAACTAGGCCGGGGCAGAGATTTAAATTCCGCTGGTGGAATCAAAGGAATTTTGTAATTCTACGTTACTCTTGTAATCCGCAATTACAGATAAATTCCACTGCTGCCCTGGCTGAATTAAACTGCAGTAAATTGTTTCTAAACAGGGCTGTAAGACGGAGCAGACCCTCTATGTTTGAAAAGTCACTGCAGACTATACAGTAGTTTAATCTGCAGGGGTTTTTAAAAATAGATGTACTGCTTCCTGTAGGAGGCTGGTCTGGCTTATAGTGGGTACTTGATGGTACTTACACCGTGTGCCAGGTCCAGTTATCCCTTAATAGTAGATTAGTAGTGTTATAGCAGCTTAGGCTGATAGAGGTAGCTATAGCAGAGCAGCTTAGGCTGAACTAGGAGACATGCAAAGCTTCTACTATACCACTTATATCATGTAGGTACTATATCATAAGAAACACAATACTCAGAGTTACTAAAAATAAAGATACTTTATTTTAGTGACAATGTGCCAAAAATATCTCAGAGGATATACTCCCTTAGGAGGTAAGTAAAATACACAAAATATACACACAAACCAAAATCAGGTAAGTAGAACAGGCAGAAAGTAGTGCGAACACTGTAGAATACAATGGGATGCAATAGACCTAGGGGCAACACAAACCATATACTAAGAAAGTGGAATGCGAATCACAAATGGACCCCTAGGCTAGTGTAGTGTGTAGAGGGTCGCTGGGAGTGTAAGAAAACACTAAGGGTCTCCAAGATACCCCACCCCAAGACCCTGGAAAGTAGGAGTAAAGTACTACTATTTCTCCAGAAACACACTAAACTCGTGGTAGAGGATTTTGCAAAGACCACAACAGACTGCAAAGCACTGAAGACGGATTCCTGGACCTGAGGACCTGCAAAGGAAAGGGACCAAGTCCAAGAGTCATGAAAGTGTCCAGGGGGGACAGGAGCCCACTAAACCCCGGATGAAGGTGCAAAATGGCTGCCTCTGGATGGAAGAAGCTGGAGATTCTGCAACAACGAAAGGAGCTAGGAACTTTTCCTTCATGCAGAAGATGTCCCACTGAGTGTTGGAGGATGCAGAGTTGTTTCTTTGGCAAAATCCCACAAACAAGCCTTGCTAGCTGCTAAGGTTGCTGTTAAAGAAAAAGGGTGCTGGCCAGGCCCAGGAAGGACCAGGATGTTGCCACTTGAGAGAGGAGACTGAGGGGGTCCTCAGCAATGTAGAGAACCCATGCACAAGAAAGTAGCACCCGCAGAACTCCTTCAACACGGGTTCAAGAAGACTGATCATGGTGGTAGTCTCGACGCTGCAAAAGAGGGTCCCACAAAGCCGGAGGTCAACTCAGGGAGTTGAGCAATGCAGGACAGAGTGCTGGGGACCAGGGCTTGGCTGTGCATGACGGATGTCGTGGAAACGTGCACAGAAGCCCTAGCAGCTGCAGTTCACACAGTGCACAGGATTACTGTCTGGAGAGGGGAGGCAAGGACTTACCTCCTCCAAATTTGGACAGTTGGACCACTGGACAGACTGAAGCACTTAGGTCCACCACCTGTGTTCCAGGGGCCATGCTCCTCAGGATGAGAGGGGTCCCAGAGTACTGGTGACGCTGAAGTTTGGTGCCTGCTGGAGCAGGGGGAAGATTCTGTGAACTCACAGGAGATTTCTTCATGGCTTCCAGTGCAGGATGAAGGCAGGCAGCCCCCAAAGGATGCACCACCAGGAAACAGTCAAGAAAGCCAGCAGGATTAGGCGCTACAATGTCGCTGGTAGTCTTCTTGCTACTTTGTTGTAGTTTTGCAGGCATCCTGGAGCAGTTAGCGGTCGATCCTTGGCAGAAGTCGAAGAGAGAGGTGCAGAGGAAGTCTGGTGAATTCTTGCAAGTCGTGATCTGAGGAAAAGCCCACAGGAGAGACCGTAAATAGCCCTCAGAGGAGGATTGGCCACCTAATGAGGTAAGCACCTATCAGGAGGGGTTTCTGACGTCACCTGCTGGCACTGGCCACTCAGAGGCCTCCAGAATGCCCTCACACCTCTGGAGTCAAGATGGCAGAGGTCTTGGACACTCTGGAGGAGCTCTGGGCACAACCTCTGGGGTGGTGATGGACAGGGGAGTGGTCACTCCCCTTTCCTTTGTCCAATTTTGTGCCAGAGCAGGGACTGGGGGTTCTCTGAACCGGTGTAGACTGGCTTATGCAAGGAGGGCACCATCTGTGCCCTTCAAAGCATTTGCAGAGGCCGGGGGAGGCTACTCCTCTCCAGCCCTTAACAACTATTTCCAAAGGGAGAGGGTGTAACTCCCTCTCTCAGAGGAAATTCTTTGTTCTGCCTTCCTGGAACTGGGCTGCCTGGACCTGAGGAGGGCAGAACCCTGTCTGTGGGGTGGCAGCAGCGGTAGCTGCAGAGAAAACCCCAGTGAGCTGGTTTGACAGTATCCTGGGTCCATAGTGGAGCCCCGGAGATGCATGGGATTGGCACCCCAATACCACATTTGGCATGGGGGGACAATTCCATGATCTTAGACATGTTACATGGCCATATTCAGAGTTACCATTGTGAAGCGACATATAGGTATTGATCTATATGTAGTGCACAAGTTTAATGGTGTCCCCGCACTCACAAAGTCTAGGGAAATTGCCCTGAACTATGTGGGAGCACCTTTGCTAGTGCAAGAGTGCCCTCACACTTAGTAACTTTGCACCTAACCTTCACCAAGTGAAGGTTAGACATATACGTGACTTATAAGTTACTTAAGTGCAGTGAAAAATGGCTGTGAAATCACATGTGCGTTATTTCACTCAGGCTGCAGTGGCAGTTCTGTGTAAGATTTGTCTTAGCTCCCTATGGGTGGCAAAAGAAATGCTTCAGCCCATAGGGATGTCTTGGAACCCCAAAACCCTGGGTACCTAGGTACCATATACTAGGGAATTATAAGGGTGATCCAGTGTGCCAATTAGAATTGGTAAAAATGGTCACTAGCCTATAGTGACAATGTTAAATGCAGAGAGAGCAACAGCACTGAGGTTCTGGTTAGCAGAGCCTCAGTGACACAGTTAGTCACCACACAGGTACACACATTCAGGCCACAAACTATAAGCACTGGGGTCCTGGCTAGCAGGATCCCAGTGAGACAGGCAAAAACAAACTTACATACATGTAGAAAATGGGGGTAACATGTCAGGCAAGATGGTACTTTCCTACACAACCCCCCCCCCCCCCCCCAAACGAGGGACAATAAGGCTAAACTTGCCCAGATGAGTCTTCATTGTCTAAGTGGAAATATCTGGAGAGTCCATCTGCATTGGAGTGGGTACTTCCAGGTCTATGTTCCACTGTATAGTACATTCCCTGTAGGGAGATGGAAAGCCTCAACAATTTAGGGTTTTCAACTTTCATTTGTTTGAGCCATAATAGAGGTTTGTGGTCTGTCTGAACAATAAAGTGAGTACCAAAAAGATATGGTCTCAACTTTTTCAGGGCCCAGACCACAGCAAAGGCCTCCTTCTCTATAGCAGACCAACGCTTTTCTCTAGCGGTCAACCTCCTGCTGATAAAAGCAACAGGTTGATCCTGGCCCTCAGTGTTAAGCTGTGATAGAACTGCCCCTACCCCTAATTCAGAAGCATCAGTCTGGACTATTAATTTTTGGGAGTAACAAGGACTTTTTAGGACAGGTGCAGAGCACATGGCCTGTTTGAGCTCCTCAAAAGCCTTTTGACAGCTAGCTTTCCATAATACCTTTGTAGGCATCTTTTTGGATGTGAGGTCATTAAGAGGGGCAGCTATACTGCCATAATTCTTTATGAACCTCCTATAGTACCCTGTGAGGCCTAAGAAGGCTCTTACCTGGGTTTGAGTTGTAAGGGGAGCCCATTCCATAATGGTTTGGATCTTCCCCTGCAGTGGTGCAATTTGGTCCCCACCAACCAGGTGGCCCAGATAAATCACTTTTCCCTGCCCTATCTGTCACTTTGAAGCCTTGATAGTGAAGCCTGCCTTTTGCAGGGCCTCCAAATCTTTCCACAGGTGGACCAGGTGATCATCTCAGGTGGAGCTAAAGACATCTATATCATCTAGATATGCTGCACTAAAGGCTTCCAATCCTTGCAGGACTGTGTTCACCAACATCTGAAAAGTGGCAGGTGCATTTTTCAATCCAATGGGCATAACAGTGAATTGATAGTACCCGCCAATAGTTAAAAATGCTGTTTTAGGTTTAGCATCTTCTGACAACTTAATCTGCCAATACCCTGCAGTTAAGTTAAAAGTGCTTAGATACTTGGCAGAAGCCAGTGTATCTATCAGCTCATCTGTCCTGGGTATAAGGTAAGCATCAGTTTTGGTTACTTGATTGAGACATCTGTAGTCAACACCAAACCTAATTTCCTTTTTACCATCTTTACTATGAAGTTTGGGGACAAGTACCATTGGGCTAGCCCAGGGACTTTTAGAAGGCTCAATCACTCCCAGAGCCAACATTTTCTGTACCTCTTGTTTAATACTATCCCTGACATGGTCAGGCTGCCTATAAATCTTACTTTTGACAGGCAAACTGTCTCCAGTGTCGATTGTGTGCTCACACCAGGTAGTTGTACCTGGGATCAGTGAGAAGAGGTCAGAGAATTGATCTAAGAGATTTATGCAGTTGTCCTTCTGCTCAGCAGTAAGGCAATCTGCAAGCACCACTCCCTCCACTAAGCCATCAGCTTCAGCGGTGGAGAAGAGGTCAGGGAGAGGGTCACTGTAGGAGGCTGGACTGGCTTGTAGTGAGTACCAAGGGGTACTTGCACCTTGCACCAGGCCCAGTTATCCCTTATTAGTGTAATAGGGTGTCTAGCAGCTTAGGCTGACAGATAATGGTAGCTTAGCAGAGCAGCTTCGGCTGAACTAGGAGACGTGTGAAGCTACTACAGTACCACTTAGTGTCATATGCACAATATCATAAGAAAACACAATACACAGTTATACTGAAAATAAAGGTACTTTATTTTTATGACAATATGCCAAAGTATCTCAGAGTGTACCCTCAGTGAGAGGATAGGAAATATACACAAGATATATATACACAATAGCAAAAATATGCAGTATAGTCTTAGAAAACAGTGCAAACAATGTATAGTTACAATAGGATGCAATAGGGACACATAGGGATAGGGGCAACACAAACCATATACTCCAAAAGTGGAATGCGAACCACGAATGGACCCCAAACCTATGTGACCTTGTAGAGGGTCGCTGGGACTATTAGAAAATAGTGAGAGTTAGAAAAATAACCCTCCCCAAGACCCTGAAAAGTGAGTGCAAAGTGCACTAAAGTTCCCCTAAGGACAAAGAAGTCGTGTTAGAGGAATAATGCAGGAAAGACACAAACCAACAATGCAACAACGATGGATTTCCAATCTTGGGTACCTGTGGAACAAGGGGACCAAGTCCAAAAGTCACAAGCAAGTCAGAGATGGGCAGATGCCCAGGAAATGCCAGCTGTGGGTGCAAAGAAGCTTCTACTGGACAGAAGAAGCTGAGGTTTCTGCAGGAATGAAAAGGGCTAGAGACTTCCCCTTTGGTGGATGAATCCCTCTCGCCGTGGAGAGTCGTGCAAAAGTATTTACTCGCCAAAAGAACGCCAACAAGCCTTGCTAGCTGCAAATCGTGTGGTTAGTGTTTTTGGACGCTTCTGTGGCCCAGGAGGGACCAGGAGATCGCAAATTGGACCAGGAGGTAGAAGGGACGTCGAGCAAGACAAGGAGCCCTCTTAGCAGCAGGTAGCACCCGGAGAAGTGCCAGAAACAGGCACTACGAGGATGCGTGAAACAGTGCTCACCCGAAGTTACACAAAGGAGTCCCACGTCGCCGGAGACCAACTTAGAAAGTCGTGCAATGCAGGTTAGAGTGCCGTGGACCCAGGCTTGGCTGTGCACAAAGGATTTCCGCCGGAAGTGCACAGGGGCCGGAGTAGCTGCAAAAGTCACGGTTCCCAGCAATGCAGTCTAGCGAGGTGAGGCAAGGACTTACCTCCACCAAACTTGGACTGAAGAGTCACTGGACTGTGGGGGTCACTTGGACAGAGTTGCTGGATTCGAGGGACCTCGCTCGCCGTGCTGAGAGGAGACCCAAGGGACCGGTAATGCAGCTTTTTGGTGCCTGCGGTTGCAGGGGGAAGATTCCGTCGACCCACGGGAGATTTCTTCGGAGCTTCTAGTGCAGAGAGGAGGCAGACTACGCCCACAGCATGCACCACCAGGAAAACAGTCGAGAAGGCGGCAGGATCAGCGTTGCAGAGTTGCAGTAGTCGTCTTTGCTACTATGTTGCAGGTTTGCAGGCTTCCAGCGCGGTCAGCAGTCGATTCCTTATCAGAAGGTGAAGAGAGAGATGCAGAGGAACTCGGATGAGCTCTTGCATTCGTAATCTAAAGTTTCCCCAGAGACAGAGACCCTAAATAGCCAGAAAAGAGGGTTTGGCTACCTAGGAGAGAGGATAGGCTAGCAACACCTGAAGGAGCCTATCACAAGGAGTCTCTGACGTCACCTGGTGGCACTGGCCACTCAGAGCAGTCCAGTGTGCCAGCAGCACCTCTGTTTCCAAGATGGCAGAGGTCTGGAGCACACTGGAGGAGCTCTGGACACCTCCCAAGGGAGGTACAGGTCAGGGGAGTGGTCACTCCCCTTTCCTTTGCCCAGTTTCACGCCAGAGCAGGGCTAAGGGGTCCCTGAACCGGTGTAGACTGGCTTATGCAGAATTGGGCACCAAATGTGCCCATGAAAGCATTTCCAGAGGCTGGGGGAGGCTACTCCTCCCCTGCCTTCACACCATTTTCCGAAGGGAGAGGGTGTAACACCCTCTCTCAGAGGAAGTCCTTTGTTCTGCCATCCTGGGCCAGGCCTGGCTGGACCCCAGGGGGGCAGATGCCTGTCTGAGGGGTTGGCAGCAGCAGCAGCTGCAGTGAAACCCCAGGAAGGGCAGTTTGGCAGTACCGGGGTCTGTGCTACAGACCACTGGGATCATGGGATTGTGCCAACTATGCCAGGATGGCATAGAGGGGGCAATTCCATGATCATAGACATGTTACATGGCCATATTCGGAGTTACCATTGTGAAGCTACATATAGGTAGTGACCTATATGTAGTGCACGCGTGTAATGGTGTCCCCGCACTCACAAAGTCCGGGGAATTGGCCCTGAACAATGTGGGGGCACCTTGGCTAGTGCCAGGGTGCCCTCACACTAAGTAACTTTGCACCTAACCTTTACCAGGTAAAGGTTAGACATATAGGTGACTTATAAGTTACTTAAGTGCAGTGTAAAATGGCTGTGAAATAACGTGGACGTTATTTCACTCAGGCTGCAGTGGCAGGCCTGTGTAAGAATTGTCAGGGCTCCCTATGGGTGGCAAAAGAAATGCTGCAGCCCATAGGGATCTCCTGGAACCCCAATACCCTGGGTACCTCAGTACCATATACTAGGGAATTATAAGGGTGTTCCAGTAAGCCAATGTAAATTGGTAAAATTGGTCACTAGCCTGTTAGTGACAATTTGAAAGAAATGAGAGAGCATAACCACTGAGGTTCTGATTAGCAGAGCCTCAGTGAGACAGTTAGTCACTACACAGGTAACACCTTCAGGCACACTTATGTGCACTGGGGCCCTGGAGAACAGGGTCCCAATGACACATACAACTAAAACAACATATATACAGTGAAAAATGGGGGAAACATGCCAGGCAAGATGGTGCTTTCCTACAGTCACTCTCTTCTTCCTGCCCCTCATCAGTTGCCATGAGCAGGGTTAAGTTAGCCCTGTCATAACAGGGTTTCTGGCGACTGACATGAAGCACCCCAAGGGGACTTCTGGCAGTGCCTAGGTCTGCCAGATAGGTGACCACATCTTTTTTCTCAACAATGAGATGGGGTCCACTCCATTTGTCCTGGAGTGCTCTTGGGGTCACAGGCTCCAATACCCACACCTTCTGTCCTGGGTGGCACTGGGTCAGGACAGCCTTCTGGTCATGCCATTGCTTTTGGAGCTCTTGGAAGGCCTGAAGGTTTTTACTGGCCTTTTTCATGTACTCAGCCATTCTAGATCGTAGGCCAAGTACATAATCCACAATGTCTTGCTTCGGAGCTTTTAAAGGCTGTTCACAACCCTCCTTTACAAGAGCAAGGGGACTTCTTACAGGGTGCCTAAAAAGGAGTTCAAAGGGGCTGAAGCCCACTCCTTTCTGGGGTACCTCCCTATGAGCAAAAATGAGGCATGGCAACAGGACATCCCATCTCCTTCTGAGTTTTTCCAGGAGTCCCATGATCATGCCTTTGAGAGTTTTATTAAACCTCTCAACCAATCAATCAATCAATCAATGAATCAAAAAATGTATAAAACGAACTACTCACCTGTGAGGGTCTCAAGGCGCTGGGGGGGGGAGGAGGGTTATGGTTCGAACAGCCACGTCTTGAGGTTTTTTCTGAAGAGCAGGAGGTCCTGGGTCTTGCGGAAGTTGGTGGGGAGGGAGTTCCAGGCCTTGGTGGCGAGGTAGGAGAAGGATCTGCCTCCTGTGGTGGTGCGTTGGATACAGGGGACTGTGGCGAGTGCGAGGCTGATGGCGCGGAGGTGGCGAGTGGGAGTGTGGAAGTTCACTCTTTCATTGAGATAGGTTGGTCCGGTGTTGTGGATGAGGATTTTGAAGGTTATCCTCTTGTCGATGGGGAGCCAGTGAAGGGATTTGAGGTGTGACGAGATGTGTTCATGGCGAGGGAGGTCCAGGATGAGGCCGGCGGCTATGTTCTGGATTCTCTTGGGTTTGCGTTTGAGTTTGAGTGTGGTGCCGGCGTAGAGGGCGTTTCCGTAGTCCAGCCTGCTGCTGATGAGTGCGTGGGTGACGGTCTTTCTGGTCTCTATGGGAATCCATTTGAAGGTTTTTCGCAGCATGCAGAGTGTGTTCAAACAGGAGGAGGTGACGGCATTGATTTGCTGGGTCATGGAGAGGAAGGGGTCCAGGATGATGCCGAGGTTGCGTGCGTGGTTTGCGGGGGTAGGTGCGGGGCCTAGGGCAGTGGGCCACCAGGAGTTTTGTTGGGGCTGAAAATTATTATTTTGGTTTTGTTGGAGTTCAGCTTGAGGTGGTTTGCTGTCATTCATGTGGCGGTGTCAAGGAGGGCAGCCTGGTGGTTGGTTTTTGCGGTGGTAGAATTATGGCTGAGGGAGATGATGAGACCATTTGTCTGTGGATGATAAGGAGTAGTGAACTTGTAAGTTACACCACACTCCTTCCACATAGCTTTGAGGTATGCACACATTAAGTTACTACCTCTGTCTGACACCACTTCCTTAGGGAAACCCACTCTGGAAAACATTCCCAGGAGGGCTTTTGCCACTGCAGGAGCTGTAGTGGTCCTTAAGGGGAGAGCTTCAGGATACCTAGTGGCATGGTCAACTACCACAAGGATAAACCTATTGCCTAAAGCTGTTGGAGGGTCAAGGGGGCCAACTATGTCAACCCCTACCTTTTCAAAGGGCACCCCAACCACTGCAAGTGGAATTAAGGGGGCCTTAGGTGTGCCACCAGTCTTGCCACTGGCTTGGCAGGTCACACAGGAGCGACAAAACTCCTTGGTATCCTCTGACATATGAGGCCAGTGAAACAATGGAACAAGTCTGTCCCAAGTTTTACTCTGGCCCAAATGCCGAGCCAAAGGAATATCATGTGCCAAAGTCGGAAGAAACTCCCTATACTGCAAAGGGATGAGCAATCTCCTGGCAGTTCGAGGTTTAGGGTCCCTTGACTCAGTGTAGAGACTTTATGGCTATCAGAGATATCCCCATTCTGCTGTTTGACAGCTTGCTGTCTTAAACCTAGTGTGGGACAGGTCTGCTGTGCCACACTCAGCTCTTCCCTAGCAGGCCCTCCTGTACCCAAAAGCTCAGCAATGTCTGCTGCCAGCTCCTCTGGTGTAGGTTCTGCACAGGGAGAGGATTCCTCTTCCTCAAAAGGGGAATCTTCTAGAGAGGGAGGGATAGTGGGCAAGGATTTACCCTTTCTACCCCTAGCTTTTGGGAGCACTTGGTCCATTTTTCTAGGATCCAAGTTTCCCTGTCCTCCTTGCTTCTGGGCCTGAGCCCTTGTGAGAGCAAATATATTCCCTGGAATGCCCAGCATTGCTGCATGAGCCTCCAACTCCAATTCAGCCCAAGCTGATGTCTCCAAATCATTGCCTAGTAAGGAGTCTACAGGTAAATCAGTAGCTACCACAACTTTCTTTGGACCAGTAACCCCCTCCCCAGTTGAGATTCACAACAGCCATGGGGTGGCTAAAAGTGTTGTTATGAGCATCAGTAACTTGGTACTGCTGACCAAGTAGGTGTTGATCAGGGTGAACCAGTTTCTCAATCACCATAGTTACACTGACTTGTGTATCCCTGTAGGCCTCAACCTCAACACCATTTATTAGGGGAAGTTGTTTGTACTTACCCATATTAAGGAGACAAGCAACCAAGGAGGCAAATTCAATACCACCATCAGAGACTAAAACAGCCTCTGTGGTCTCCCTAACAATAACAACCCCAACTACATTACCAATGGTGAGCCTAGCTTCACCCTTTGATTGGGTATTTGTAGTATTTTTCCCACCACCACTGCTATCACTAGGGGCACTAGAGGATGTAGTTGGGGTTGTGGTAGTGGGAGCCTTGGTTTTTTTCTTTGGACCAGTGGAATCACTTGCCCAATAGCCTTAACCTTTACATAAATAACACCATGGCTTCTTTTGAATGTAAGAAGAGGATTTGGACCCACATCCCTCAGAGGATTTTTTTGGGGCCTGATGAAGACTCAGAATTATTTTTATCTTTGTCCCCACCCTTGTCAGAAGACTTGCCATCCTTCTTCTTGCCACCCTTGTCACCACCTGTAAGAGCTTTTACGCTCACTCTTGTTATGACCCATTTGTCTGCCTTCTTTCCCAATTCTTGGGGAGAGGTCAGATCTGAGTCAACCAAGTACTGATGCAACAAGTCAGACACACAATTATTCAAAATATGCTCTCTCAAAATAAGATTATATAGGCTTTCATAGTCAGTCACCTTACGGCCATGGAACCATCCCTCCAAGGCCTTCACTGAACAGTCTACAAAGTCTGTCCAGTCTTGAGAGGACTCTTTTGTGGTATCTCTGAACTATATCCTGTATTGTTTAGTGGTTAAGCCAAATCCATCTAAGAGTGCATCTTTTAAAACTTTGTAGTTGTTGTCATCACTCTCCCTGACAGTAGGGAGTCTATCCCTACCTTTGCCAGTGAAAGATAGCCACAAGATAGCAGCCCACTGCCTTTGAGGGACCAACTATACCATACGGGCCCGCTCAAGTGCAGAAAACCACTTGTTTATGTCACCCCCCTTCTTGTAAGGGGGGACAATCTTATGCAGGTTTCTTGAATCTGTTTCTCTAACAGGATGACTATCAAGAATACTGTTGCTGCCACCATGGGGAACTAACCCCAACTTCTGTCTTTCCCTCTCTATATCTAGAGACTCCCTGTCTAAGGCCAACTGCTGCTGTCTCAGCTTCAGTCTGGCCTCTTCCAACCTCAACTTTCTGAGTTCCCTGTCTAGGGTGCTGACCTCAGGGTGGGAGGCTTGGGAATTCTCTGACACAGAGGTGATGTGAGAATGGGCAGAAGTGGACCTATCTCTAACTACCTGAACTCTGGTTACCTGGCCTTTTGGAGTGAAAGGTATCCTACTAGTGTGTGACCCCCTCCCACTACCAGCCTCACTAGATGGCCTGTTATTATAAAGGTCTTTGGAACAACCCTCCCCAGGGTACTCAGGGCCCTCCCCTGATTCTACCTGGGTACCCTCCTCCTCTACCTCCTGGTCTTGGGTGGGACCAGACTGGTTCTGGTCACTTTCAAGCAAAAGACTAAGGAGAAGATCTTTGGTAGGGTTCTTACCAGTTCCTAAACTTCTTTCTATGCAGAGACCCTTCAAACTTTTAAAGTTTAAATTGTCATACATTGTCTCTAACAACTTTGGGAGTGGCCTCTACTACATACATAGTTGCAAGAAAGAGTTTAGGATAGAGAGGAAAAAGTTGAGAATCTTTTAAAGAAAAGATAAAAACTTTTTCAAACCTTTAAAAACTTTTAGAAACTTTCTAGAAACTTTTTAGAAAGAGAGTTAGACTGTTTAGGTTGACTGTGTACATTTCTAAGTATTTGGAATATGTTTTTCTTATGAAAAGCACCAAGGTCTAAGTCTCCGCTCTCCCGGAGCCTTGTCTCTTGCCCCTACCTCTGAGGAGCTGTTATCGCCGGCTCCTGCTCGTGGGATCCTACCCGACCACCATCTGTACTGAGGCGGCAAATGGGCATTCTTCTGCGTCCCTGATCCTGCTGCCGGGCTGCCGGCGTGTGCTGCCTTTCCCGAACAGTTTGGGTCTAAGGCAGGACCGGACTCCCTCCTTCCGAAGCCTCATCTCTGGCTGCAACTGGTTAGGAGTCACCTCCCCCGACTCTGACCTGCGAGGAGCCGCCTGACTACACCGTCCCTAGAGGCCCCTAACCTGGGTTGGTCTACTGGAGCCCCTTCTCTGGCCCCAGCCTTGGAGGAGGCCCCATCTCCGGCTTTCACCTGTGAGGAGCTGCCCGTCAGCCATCTTTGCCGACGCTGAAGACCCCTAACCTGGGGTAGTCTACTGGAGCTAATCTTGGGCCGACTTAGGCACTAGTCTCCTCGTTGTAAAGGTTGTCTTGCGCCGCCTGCAGCTCGCGAGGAGCTTCTTACCCAGGAGGCGCTGCTTCGCCATCCCTGACTCGCTATTGGGGACGTTTAGTTTCACTGCTTGCACTACGGGAGGAGCTATACTTCTAGGAGGTGCTGCTTCATGTAGGAGGCTGGACTGGCTTGTAGTGAGTACCAAGGGGTACTTGCACCTTGCACCAGGCCCAGTTATCCCTTATTAGTGTATAGGGTTTCTAGCAGCTTAGGCTGATAGATAATGGTAGCTTAGCAGAGCAGCTTAGGCTGAACTAGGAGACGTGTGAAGCTACTACAGTACCACTTAGTGTCATATGCACAATATCATAAGAAAACACAATACCACAGTTATACTAAAAATAAAGGTACTTTATTTTTATGACAATATGCCAAAGTATCTTAGAGTGTACCCTCAGTGAGAGGATAGGTAATATACACAAGATATATATACACAATAGCAAAAATATGCAGTATAGTCTTAGAAAACAGTGCAAACAATGTATAGTTACAATAGGATGCAATGGGGAAACATAGGGATAGGGGCAACACCAACCATATACTCCAAAAGTGGAATGCGAACCACGAATGGACCCCAAACCTATGTGACCTTGTAGAGGGTCGTTGGGACTATTAGAAAATAGTGAGAGTTAGAAAAATAACCCTCCCCAAGACCCTGAAAAGTGAGTGCAAAGTGCACTAAAGTTCCCCTAAGGACAAAGAAGTCGTGTTAGAGGAATAATGCAGGAAAGACACAAACCAACAATGCAACAACTGTGGATTTCCAATCTAGGGTACCTGTGGAACAAGGAAACCAAGTCCAAAAGTCACAAGCAAGTCGGAGATGGGCAAATGCCCAGGAAATGCCAGCTGCGGGTGCAAAGAAGCTTCTACTGGACAGAAGAAGCTGAGGTTTCTGCAGAAACGAAAAGGGCTAGAGACTTCCCCTTTGGTGTACGGATCCGTCTCGCCGTGGAGAGTCGTGCAGAAGTATTTTCCCGCCGAAAGAACGCCAACAAGCCTTGCTAGCTGCATATCATGCGGTTAGCGTTTTTGGACGCTGCTGTAGCCCTGGAGGGACCAGGAGGTTGCAAATTGGACCAGGAGAGAGAGGGGACGTCGAGCAAGACAAGGAGCCCTCTCAACAGCAGGTAGCACCCGGAAAAGTGCCAGAAACAGGCACTACAAGGATGTGTTGAACGGTGCTCACCCGAAGTCGCACAAAGGAGTCCCACGTCGCCGGAGACCAACTTAGAAAGTCGTGCAATGCAGGTTAGAGTGCCGTGGACCCAGGCTTGGCTGTGCACAAAGGATTTCCGCCGGAAGTGCACAGGGGCCGGAGTAGCTGCAAAAGTCGCGGTTCCCAGCAATGCAGCCCAGCGAGGTGAGGCAAGGACTTACCTCCACCAAACTTGGACTAAAGAGTCACTGGACTGTGGGGGTCACTTGGACAGAGTCGCTGGATTCAAGGGACCTCGCTTGTCATGCTGAGAGGAGACCCAAGGGACCGGTAATGCAGCTTTTTGGTGCATGCGGTTGCAGGGGGAAGATTCCGTCGACCCACGGGAGATTTCTTCGGAGCTTCTGGTGCAGAGAGGAGGCAGACTACCCCCACAGCATGCACAAGCAGGAAAACAGTCGAGAAGGCGGCAGGATCAGCGTTACAGTGTTGCAGTAGTCGTCTTTGCTACTATGTTGCAGGTTTGCAGGCTTCCAGCGCGGTCAGCAGTCGATTCCTTGGCAGAAGGTGAAGAGAGAGATGCAGAGGAACTCGGATGAGCTCTTGCATTCGTTATCTAAAGTTTCCCCAGAGATCCTAAATAGCCAGAAAAGAGGGTTTGGCTACCTAGGAGAGAGGATAGGCTACTAACACCTGAAGGAGCCTATCAGAAGGAGTCTCTGACGTCACCTGGTGGCACTGGCCACTCAGAGCAGTCCAGTGTGCCAGCAGCACCTCTGTTTCCAAGATGGCAGAGGTCTGGAGCACACTGGAGGAGCTCTGGACACCTCCCAGGGGAGGTGCAGGTCAGGGGAGTGGTCACTCCCCTTTCCTTTGTCCAGTTTCGCGCCAGAGCAGGGCTAAGGGGTCCCCTGAACCGGTGTAGACTGGCTTATGCAGAATTGGGCACATCTGTGCCCAAGAAAGCATTTCCAGAGACTGGGGGAGGCTACTCCTCCCCTGCCTTCACACCATTTTCCAAAGGGAGAGGGTGTAACACCCTCTCTCAGAGGAAGTCCTTTGTTCTGCCATCCTGGGCCAGGCCTGGCTGGACCCCAGGAGGGCAGATGCCTGTCTGAGGGGTTGGCAGCAGCAGCAGCTGCAGTGAAACCCCAGGAAGGGCAGTTTGGCAGTACCAGGGTCTGTGCTACAGACCACTGGGATCATGGGATTGTGCCAACTATGCCAGGATGGTATAGAGGGGGCAATTCCATGATCATAGACATGTTACATGGCCATATTCGGAGTTACCATTGTGAAGCTACATATAGGTAGTGACCTATATGTAGTGCACGCGTGTAATGGTGTCCCCGCACTCACAAAGTTCAGGGAATTGGCTCTGAACAATGTGGGGGCACCTTGGCTAGTGCCAGGGTGCCCTCACACTAAGTAACTTTGCACCTAACCTTTACCAGGTAAAGGTTAGACATATAGGTGACTTATAAGTTACTTAAGTGCAGTGTAAAATGGCTGTGAAATAACGTGGACGTTATTTCACTCAAGCTGCAGTGGCAGGCCTGTGTAAGAATTGTCAGAGCTCCCTATGGGTGGCAAAAGAAATGCTGCAGCCCATAGGGATCTCCTGGAACCCCAATACCCTGGGTACCTCAGTACCATATACTTGGGAATTATAAGGGTGTTCCAGTAAGCCAATGTAATTGGTAAAAATGGTCACTAGCCTGTTAGTGACAATTTGGAAAGAAATGAGAGAGCATAACCACTGAGGTTCTGATTAGCAGAGCCTCAGTGAGACAGTTAGTCACTACACAGGTAACACATTCAGGCACACTTATGAGCACTGGGGCCCTGGGTTACCAGGGTCCCAGTGACACATACAACTAAAACAACATATATACAGTGAAAAATGGGGGTAACATGCCAGGCAAGATGGTACTTTCCTACACTTCACCACCCCTGACTCTAGCTTGGGAGGAATCTTCCATATGGTCCGCCCGTCCGAGATAGGGAGTGTCCTTGAACTTTGATCTGACTGCTGGGCTGACTCCCCGAGGTCCCGGAGGGGCAGGAGCTCCGGGTTCTTCTGTCCTTCCCATGTGTGTCCTTTCTGCGCAGCGTTTTGCGTGAGGCAAGTGAGTTGGCCCCACCCCTTTCTGATGCTTTCCAGTGTTCACCAATGGGCTTAGATCGGGCATCGAGTTCTGCATGTTCCATGTGACCCTTGGATTTGGGTGATCTGCTATTTAACTGATCTTCTCGTCCACCATCTTCATGCGTTCCTCACCCAACTTTTCTACTAGCAGTGAGGCTGCCTATCCTGACCCTGTGTGTTGGTCCTAAGTGATCCCCTGAAGTGGAGCCCCCTACCCCCTTGCCTGCCCCACCTTTCCTTCCTCCTTTAACTAGTGGTCTCCCTCCCACCCTTCCCCACTTTGTGTCCACCCATCTCCCTACAAGTCCACTCCTTTCTAGGTCTCCCCTCTTTCCCTCCTTGTCGCTATCTGCGGAGCTTCTCTACCTCAGTTCGAGCCCCCTACCCTTGATTTTCCTCCTGTCAACACCCCCAGATCCTTGGCCTCCTTCTTGACCCCTCCCGCCTTATCCCCTTCCCCTTTTCCACCCTACCCTGAGTCCCCTTTTTAACCCCCTCACGAGCATTAGCCTCACCTCGTCCTCCTGATGTCGCCCCCCACAGGATACAGCTCCTCCCCCATTTCCCCCTTCCTTAAACCCCATGGGCCCAACTCCTTCTCCATTTCTCCCCCTAATCACCTCTCCCCCTCTGCGCTGAAAAACCTCAAACGCAAACTTTCCAGGCAACATCCGGAGCTACTTCTTGTGGACACCTACTTCACTGCCCATAAAGGCCCGAAAAAGACTGATCTCATCTTCTTCACTAAACGCCCAGCTAAATGGAACACCCTCCTCACTACTCACCTCCACCCCTTTAAGACTACTAATATCCCTTACGGTTGCAAACTCTCTATCTCCTGCTCCCCGGCTTTCCAGGGAAATGTCATCATCTCTATCTTCAGAAATGGAACCATCATGATTCAAGCTAATGACTCCAACCTCCGTACCTTTGAATCCTTATTCCCCTCCCTTAAGTCTACACTCCCTCCCCCCCATCCACCCCCAGGCCATTGACACCCCACCCCACCCCCATTATCCCCCCCACCACCACCCCCTGCCCCCCCCGTTCCCAGTGCCGACAACCCCATCCTGTCTGACCCACTCATCCCCATTTTCCCCTCTCACCTCAATCATGCCTCTTACTCCCTTAACCTCAATACCCCCTGTCACTACGCCCTCTCTGTCTCCTCCTCCCAAATTCCCTTGATCCTCCCCCACAACACCTCTCCTTTCCCCGAACCCCCCCTCGACTCCCCCCCCTCCATCGCCCCTCATTCCCCCCCTCTCCCCCGGATCCCCTCTAGACCCAACTTGTTGCCCTGTAGAGACTTTCATATCAAGCCTGCCCCCCCTTTCTCCCCTAACTCTGACTCTAACCCCTCCCACCCTCCGACAGCCTCCTTTAACCTTCTGCCCAATGATCCTATATCCCATCCGAATCAATCTCCCCAGCCCTTACCTAAGAAGAACTTTTCCTCCCACTCCTCCACCCCTAATTCCTCTCCCTCCACTAATATTAATTCACGGCTCTCCAACCTTGAATCCCAACTAAAACTCATCATTCAAGGCATTAACAAATTAGCGAAAAGCCTCGACTCACTGTTTCCCCCAGTGCCGACCCAGACACTCACGCTTATGTCGGCCAACAACTCTTCTCAGAGTATCCACTGGCCCTCTAGACCCCTTCCTCGTAACACCTCGAGACCTAGAAGAACCATCCCTCCTTTATCCCACAAGGAAGCCACCATACTCTCTCTCTCCTATAACCCGTCCCTCCCCACCCCGATCCCCCCTTCTAACATACAAGTCATCACCGGTTTCAGGAGACAACGCATACAACCTCCCTCTCCCAGACCCCCTGCCCACCTCGTTAATAT
The DNA here is from genome assembly GCF_031143425.1 of Pleurodeles waltl. Taxonomy (NCBI): domain Eukaryota; kingdom Metazoa; phylum Chordata; class Amphibia; order Caudata; family Salamandridae; genus Pleurodeles; species Pleurodeles waltl. The sequence goes on along the minus strand of NC_090446.1, from coordinate 438,955,019 downwards.
CCCCCCTCTCCCTTCCAAACCTGAGCCTAAGATCCATCCTCGCACCAACTGCATGCTCATTAACTGTAGATCAGCAGTCAAACACGCTACGGATCTTGCTGACGCTATCCTCAACCATAACATTGACATTGCCTTCATCACAGAGACCTGGCTAACCGAACTCTCTCAACCAATCTTGGACACCCTTGTCCCTCCCGGCTACTCTATCTACAACAAAGAGAGAAAGAACCGACCGGGGGGAGGTATTGCCATCATCCACAAAAATACCATAGAACTTGATTTCAAAGAAGCTCTCATTTTCAATTCCTGTGAACACTTGAACGCCTCATTGAAGACCTGCGTCAACTCTAATGTGACCTTCCACCTTCTCTACCACCCCCGGGTAATAACCAACCTTTTGCGGATCACCTAGCTGACCTAATAACTCACTGCTCCCTCTCTGACCCCAACTTTATCATCTTGGGCGATCTCAACCTTCGCTGGAATGATGAGAACAATGCACTCATTCAATCCCTACATGACCTCCTTCACAGCAACAACCTTTCCCAACACTGCAAGGGCCAAACCCACAGCAAAGGCGCTACACTAGATGCGATTATAGCACATAAAGATTCCCTCAAGGTCGTTGATATCCTTCCTGTCGACTGGTCAGATTATCATATCATCCTTTTCCATCTCAACTATATCCCCCAACTCACTCCCCATCCCCAAAAATCCTTTAGTTGGAAAAGAAATGTCAGCTAAATCCCCCTATCTACCTTTGAAGAAAAAATCACCTCTCTTCTTCCCCCCCCTTCGGCCATCCTCTCCACGACGGACTTAACCACCCACTACAACTCGACTATAACTACCATATTGGATCAGCTTGCCCCTCTAAAACTGAAAAGACTGCGAAACATCCCATCCAGAGCTTGGTTCAACAATGACCTCAACTCAGAGAGAAGACAACTCAGAGCCATGGAAAGACTTTGGAGATCTGACCCCTCCTCTACCCACTTACATCAGCTTAGAAGTGCACGGAGAAGTTACAAAAAACACATATATAATGAAAAAAGATCCTTCTTCCAAAATACCCTTGACAGAGCCATAAACCGCCTGAAAGAGCTCTTTAACATCATTAAACAACAAACGACCAATCCTGCTCCCAACCCCTTACCCACTACTGAGGCCACCTGCGTTAACTTTGCCAATTTCTTCAACGATAAAATCACTGAGATTGAATGTTCCTTAGTAAGGGACTCTCCCCCCAACATTGTGCCCCTCCTCCCATCCACTGTCAATCTTATCCCCGCTCTATACCTCCCCGACAACCCTTCCCCCCTAACTGAAATCACTATCCCCGCCCAGACGCATCGGCCAGCCTCCGCTAACTGGAGTTCTTTCCAACCCCTCCTGGTATCGGACATCTCCAAACTCATGTCCTCCTCCAAAACCTCCTCCCACCTAGCTCACCCCCTCCCTTCCTCCTTGGCAACAAAACTCCACCAGTCCCTCTCCCCTACTTGGACAATGATCATCAATAGCTCCCTTCAGACGGGCGTATTCCCAGACTGCCTAAAACTAGGCCAAATCACGCCAATTTTAAAGAAACCAGGAGCAGACCCGAACAACCTCCACAACTACAGACCTGTCTCCAACCTTCCCTTCCTGGCCAAAGTTCTTGAAAAATGTGCTCTCCAACAATTGACTCAACATATAGATTCCAACAGCCTCCTAAACCCTCTTCAATCTGGTTTCCGGAAAGGCTGCAGCACTGAATCAGCCATCCTCAACATTGTAGATGACCTCCTCATCTCTCTTGACTCTGACAGACCCTGCCTACTCATTCTCCTTGATCTTACAGCAGCCTTTGACACTGTCGACCACAAACTCCTTCTCGACTCCCTCCAAAAGAGAGTAGGCATTGAAGGCACTGTCCTCCGCTGGTTTTCCTCCTTCCTACAAAACCGTACACAGCTAGTAAAACTTCTTAACTCAACCTCGCCCACCTCCCCCATTACCAGAGGGGTCCCCCAGGGTTCTGTCCTCTCTCCAACTGTGAGAAAGTAGCCTCTTTCTAGCCTTGTTACCCCCACTTTTGGCCTGTTTGTGAGTGTATGTCAGGGTGTTTTCACTGTCTCACTGGGATCCTGCTAGCCAGGGCCCAGTGCTCATAGTGAAAACCCTATGTTTGTTATGTGTCACTGGGACCAGAACCTCAGTGGTTATGCTCTCTCTGTACAAATTGCTAACAGGCTAGTGACCAATTTTACCAATTTACATTGGCTTACTGGAACACCCTTATAATTCCCTAGTACATGGTACTAAGGTACCCAGGGTATTGGGGTTCCAGGAGATCCCTATGGGCTGCAGCATTTCTTTTGCCACCCATAGGGAGCTCTGACAATTCTTACACAGGCCTGCCACTGCAGCCTGAGTGAAATAACGTCCATGTTATTTCACAGCCATTTTACACTGCACTTAAGTAACTTATACGTCACCTATATGTCTAACCTTTACCTGGTAAAGGTTGGGTGCTAAGTTACTTAGTGTGAGGGCACCCTGGCACTAGCCAAGGTGCCCCCACATTGTTCAGGGCCAATTCCCCGGACTTTGTGAGTGCGGGGACTCCATTACACGCGTGCACTACATATAGCTTCACAATGGTAACTCCGAATATGGCCATGTAATATGTCTATGATCATGGAATTGCCCCCTCTATGCCATCCTGGCATAGTTGGCACAATCCCATGATCCCAGTGGTCTGTAGCACAGACCCTGGTACTGCCAAACTGCCTTTCCCGGGGTTTCACTGCAGCTGCTGCTGCTGCCAACCCCTCAGACAGGCATCTGCCCTCCTGGGGTCCAGCCAGGCCTGGCCCAGGATGGCAGAACAAAGGACTTCCTCTGAGAGAGGGTGTTACACCCTCTCCCTTTGGAAAATGGTGTGAAGGCAGGGGAGGAGTAGCCTCCCCCAGCCTCTGGAAATGCTTTCATGGGCACACATTGTGCCCATTTCTGCATAAGCCAGTCTACACCGGTTCAGGGACCCCTTAGCCCTGCTCTGGCGCGAAACTGGACAAAGGAAAGGGGAGTGACCACTCCCCTGACCTGCACCTCCCCTGGGAGGTGTCCAGAGCTCCTCCAGTGTGCTCCAGACCTCTGCCATCTTGGAAACAGAGGTGCTGCTGGCACACTGGACTGCTCTGAGTGGCCAGTGCCATCAGGTGACGTCAGAGACTCCTCCTGATAGGCTCCTTCAGGTGTTGCTAGCCTATCCTCTCTCCTAGGTAGCCAAACCCTCTTTTCTGGCTATTTAGGGTCTCTGTCTCTTGGGATTCCTTAGATAACGAATGCAAGAGCTCATCCGAGTTCCTCTGCATCTCTCTCTTCACCTTCTGCCAAGGAATCGACTGCTGACCGCGCTGGAAGCCTGCAAAACTGCAACATAGTAGCAAAGACGACTACTGCAACTCTGTAACGCTGATCCTGCCGCCTTCTCGACTGTTTTCCTGGTGGTGCATGCTGTGGGGGTAGTCTGCCTCCTCTCTGCACTAGAAGCTCCGAAGAAATCTCCCGTGGGTCGACGGAATCGTCCCCCTGCAACCGCAGGCACCAAAGAACTGCATCACCGGTACCTTGGGTCTCCTCTCAGCACGACGAGCGAGGTCCCTTGAATCCAGCAACTCTGTCCAAGTGACTCCCACAGTCCAGTGACTCTTCAGTCCTAGTTTGGTGGAGGTAAGTCCTTGCCTCCCCACGCCAGACTGCATTGTTGGAAACTGCAACTTTTGCAGCTACTCCAGCCTCCGTGCACTTCTGGTGGAAATCCTTTGTGCACAGTCCATCCTGGGTCCACGGCACTCTAACCTGCATTGCACGACCTCCTAAGTTGTTCTCCGACGACGTGGGACTCCTTTGTTCGACTTCGGGTGAGCACCACTTCACGCATCCTCTAGTGCCTGTTTCTGGCACTTCTGCGGGTGCTGCCTGCTGTTGAGAGGGCTCCTTGTCTTGCTCGACGTCCCCTCTGTCCCCTGACGCAATTTGCGACATCCTGGTCCCTCCTGGGCCACAGCAGCATCCAAAAACCCTTACCGCATGATTTGCAGCTAGCAAGGCTTGTTGGCGGTCTTTCGGCGGGAAAACACTTCTGCACAACTCTCCACGGCGTGAGAGATCCATCCTCCAACGGGGAAGTCTCTAGCCCTTGTCGTTCTTGCAGAAACCTATGCTTCTACTGTCCAGTAGCAGCATCTTTGCACCCACAGCTGGCATTTCCTGGGCATTTGCCCATCTCCGACTTGCTTGTGACTTTTGGACTTGGTCCCCTTGTTCCACAGGTACCCTCGACTGGAAATCCATCGTTGTTGCATTGTTGGTTTGTGTCTTTCCTGCAGAATTCCCCTATCACGACTTCTATGTCCTTTGGGGAACTTTAGTGCACTTTGCACTCACTTTTCAGGGTCTTGGGGTGGGCTATTTTTCTAACCCTTACTATTTTCTAATAGTCCCAGCGACCCTCTACAAGGTCACATAGGTTTGGGGTCCATTCTTGGTTCGCATTCCACTTTTGGAGTATATGGTTGGTGTTGCCCCATCCCTATGTGTCTCCATTGCATCCTATTGTAACTATACATTGTTTGCACTGTTTTCTAATACTATTACTGCATATTTTGGTATTGTGTACATATATCTTGTGTATATTTGCTATCCTCATACTGAGGGTACTCACTGAGATACTTTTGGCATATTGTCATAAAAATAAAGTACCTTTATTTTTAGTACATCTGTGTATTGTGTTTTCTTATGATAGTGTGCATATGACACTAAGTGGTACTGTAGGAGCTTCACTCGTCTTCTAGTTCAGCCTAAGCTGCTCTGCTAAGCTACCATTATCTATCAGCCTATGCTGCTAGACACCCTATACACTAATAAGGGATAACTGGGCCTGGTGCAAGGTGCAAGTACCCCTAGGTACTCACTACAAGCCAGTCCAGCCTCCTACACCAACCCTCTTCAATATCTACATGGACCCTCTTACCACTATCCTCACTCGAGCTAATATCCCCTTCCACCTCTATGCTGATGACACGCAACTCTATATTGAACTATCTTCCTTAGATGACATCCACCGTCTGAACAATACCCTTAAAGAAGCCCTATGCTGGCTCTCACATAACCACCTCAAACTCAATCACGAGAAGACGGAAATACTCCTCCTCTCGAAATCTAACCAGCTTCCTCAACTGCAAGAATGGCTAAAATCTATTGACGCCCTCAAATGTACTCTCTCCCCATCTACCACGGTCAAATCCCTGGGAATCTCTCTGGACTCCAACCTGACCTTGCAAGACCATATTAAGTCAAACGCTAATAATGCCTTCCGCAGCCTTAAACTTCTTCACAAAATCAAATCCTTCATTCCCCAAGATGACCTCAAACAGGCCACTCAAGCACTGGCACTCTCAAGACTAGACTATGGGATCTCTATCCTCACTGGCACGGCCAAATCCCGACTCGCCCCTATGAGGTCCACTCTTCATGCAGCAGCTAGACTAGTGACAGGAACTAAAAAATTTGACCACATCTCCCCAGCCCTGAAGAATCTGAAATGGCTCTCGATTGAGGGCCGCTGCCTGTTCCGCACTGCCTGCCTGACACACAAAGCCCTTCACACTGGGAAACCTGAATACCTCGCTAACAAGCTAGTGAAAGCTGGTCAAACCAGATCTTTGAGAAGCACAAACTCTCTCCTCCTCCTCCTTCCGAAACCCAACAAGCAAAAAACTCGATCATGCTCCTTCTCAAACAACGCTCCGAGAATATGGAACTCCTTACCCATCCACATCAGATCTAACACCTCCCACATGACCTTTAAGAAACTACTGAAAGAATTCCTCCTAAACCAACCCTCTCATTAATAAGGGTCTCTCCCTCACCACCCCCCCTTCCTCGTATTGCCACCCTTCTATTCATGAGAACCCATATATATCCTCATTGTACAAAGTGACTCTTGACTCGTGTGTTTCTTATGTTTATTTCCTGTTCTGTTGTAAAGCCCTCTGATACCCTCTCGGTCTTGCTAGCGCTATAGAAAACTCTTATAAAAAAAATAAAAAAAAATAAAAAATGACAAAGTGGTAAAGCAGTTACAAGTAATTATCCCACCGCTGCACCACCAATGTAGGAGACTGGCCTGGCTTATAGTGGGTACCTGATGGTACTTACACCTTGTGCCAGGTCCAGTTATCCCTTATTAGTAGATTAGTAGTGTTCTAGTGTTCTAGCAGCTTAGGCTGAGAGAGCTAGCTATCGCAGAGCAGCTTAGGCTGAACTAGGGGACCTGCAAAGCTCCTACTAGACCACTTATACCATATAGGTACTATATCATAAGAAACACAATACTCAGAGTTACTAAAAATAAAGACACTTTATTTTAGTGACAATGTGCCAAAAATATCTCAGAGGATATATGTAGGAAAGTACCATCTTGCCCCATTTTTACTTGTGTGTCAGTTTGTTTTTGCCTGTCTCACTGGGATCCTGCTAGCCTGGGCCCCAGTGCTCATAGTTTGTGGCCTGAATATGTTCCCTGTGTGGTGCCTAACTGTGTCACTGAGGCTCTGCTAACCAGAACCTCAGTGCTTATGCTCTCTCTGTCTTTAAAATTGTCACTGCAGGCTAGTGACCATTTTTACCAATTCACATTGGCACACTGGAACACCCTTATAATTCCCTAGTATATGGTACCTAGGTACCCAGGGTATTGGGGTTCCAGGAGATCTCTATGGGCTGCAGCATTTCTTTTGCCACCCATAGGTAGCTCAGACAATTCTTACACAGGACTGCCACTGCAGCCTGAGTAAAATAACGTCCACGTTATTTCACAGCCATTTTCCACTGCACTCAAGTAACTTATAAGTCACCTATATGTCTAACCCTCACTTAGTGAAGGTTAGGTGCAGATTTACTAAGGGGCATATTTATCCTCCGTCTGCGCCGAATGTGCGTCAAAATGTTTTACGCACATTCAGCGCAAACATTGCCCCATATTTAAACTTTGACGCCCGAGCCCGCTGACGAAAAAAGTCCACCGTTTGCGTCATTGTTTGGATGCGGCAACCCGCCCTGCGTTAATGATATGCAAAGTAGGCGTTCCCGTCAAAAAAATGACTTAAACGGGCGTGCGTTGTATTTATGCTTTTGGGCAAAAATGACGCACGGCCGGGAGGCGGAGATGGAAAATGACCCACAGCCCGATTTGGTCAAAATGTAACACCTGGGTCAGGGCAGGCATTAAAATGGGGAAAACACACCTGGATTAAATCAGAACACACAGAAGCAACAGCAGAGCAGCAAAAGGGAGACATGGAGGTTATTCTTATCCAGCGTGCACGCAGACGCAGAGACCAGCAGCTACCACAACACCAGCAGGGACCCCAAAGGCAGTGCAGAAGGTAGGAGAGGATATTCCGCCCCAGAACAACCCTTCATGGCCTCAGGGAACACAACATCATCCAGGGGTACAAGTTCAACTGGCAGGCCATTCAGCAACTGCTGTGAAACATTGAGCCGCAGTTGGCACCCACTTTGCTGACACCCCGCACCATCCCAACAGAAACCAAGCTGCTTGCCGTACTTCACATGCTGGCAAGTGGCTCTTTTCAAACAACTGGTGCCCTGGTTGGCAGAATATCACAACCATCATTCTCTGCCTTTTTGCACAAAGTACTGGATGCCATCATTGGACTTACACCCCGCCACATCTGCTTCCCTAACACACTGCAGAAGCAGCAGGGAACAAAACAGGGGTTCTACCTCAGTAGTGGCTTCCCACAAGTCCTTGTTGCAATCGACTGCACACATGTACGCCTTGTGCCACCTGCTGCAACTGAACACCTCTACCGCGACAGGAAGCACACACACTCCATCAATGTGCAAGCCATTGTCGATCACCAAGGCTTGATCACCAACATCGTGGCTAAATATCCTGGGAGTGTCCATGACTCATTCATCTTCCGTCACTGCACCATCAATGAACACTTCCAGGATGGACGGTATGGCAATGGACTACTTGTTGGTAAGTACAAAAACCTACTTATATACACACTGCTTAGCAATCCTCGAGGACACACAACACATACACCACAACAGCAACATGTGAACAGGAACACACTGAGGTCGTGACATCTCTAGCCATGTTTCTTAGGTCACCATTGAACCTGTCACACATCGGAAATTAGTGTACAGTCTAATGTTAAGACGTCAAAGATCACAACGTGTGGAGTGGGTTGCCTAAATATCACCTTGCAAATCGTAAGTGTCCCAATGACGTTTACATTAATCCATTGTATAAGTCTAAAGGTATGGGATGTCCAGGGTACATTGATATGAACATGTTAACATCACTGTCAAAATGAATCTGTGTATGGAACTATCATCTCACCCCCAGTGAAGACACATGGACACCTGTATCACAAGTCACAATGCTAGGGAGGGCACACTGTACTGCAAATCCCAAAACATACTACTGACAAACGGTCAGCAGCCAAACACTCGTTCAGCCAAGCAAACAACACGATGCAGATGGTACATCCTACAAGCCTAGGATGCGACATAATAACACAAAAGAGTCACAGACAACACAAGACAACTACTGCCATGAAAGGTGATTTCAATGGGGCAGCTACATCAACATGATCCCATTCATTTTCTCTTGCAGCTGATCAGGGGTATGGCATCCAACCACGGATAATGACACCTATCGGCAACCCGAGTACTGCAGCAGAGCGTGCCTACAATGACGCACATACATGCACCATAGTCGAGAGGACCTTCGGCATCCTCAAGTCAAAGTTCCGGTGCCTCGACATCACTGGTGGTAGCCTCCTATATACCCCAGAGATGGTCTGTAAGATCATCCTAACATGGGCTATTCTGCACAACATTTGCATCAAAAGGAACATTCCCCTCCTGGAACCAGAGCCACACATGCCTGAAGAGGAGGAAGAGGAGGATGGTGGCCTACAACATGAGGGGGAACTACAGAACACGGCCACTGGTATACGCAGGCAGCAACATATCGTGAACATTTGTTTTAAATATAATCACCATCACCACTTTAATGAACTAATTTAAATAAACACCTATAATAATCACCATATCATGGTCTGGCTAATCATTTTTGCACACCTTCATCTCTAACTATCAGAATAAGAGTGTTGCCTCATGGAGCATTGTTGATATACCAATTAGGACACTGAAAATCCCAGAGCTAATGTGATGCGTAACATACAATGGTCACACATTCACTGTAATGACATATATCATGTACATTTCTCCTTTCAAGGCCAATAGCAGAGGACCACACCTATTGCACACATACATGTTGAAATCAAGGTCCAACGCAGCATATGGCACACAACTAAGACACCACTCAATAAGTGAAAAACAAGCCTCATACATGAGGCAGTTGATGTGCTTTTGCATCAGTAACAGGAATGTCTGACCAGAGTAGTCAGGGTAGATTAGGGTAGGTAAGACTTTTCCCTCAGTTTCCTCTTCTGTGATTAGCATTTAATAAATATTTGGCTAACCCTTAACAGTATGTGTGAAATGGTACTTGATCCTGGGCTTGGAATCAGTGTACCTGAATGTTGTTCTATTACATTTGTGTCCTATGCTATAAACAAATCCCAACTGAGCTGTAAGATTGGCAGCTACCCCAGAGCTACCTTGCAAAGTTTCCACCCTTCGTTGCAACCACCAATCACAGTTAATATGGATCACAATGTGTTTCTGTTGATAAGTGTGTCTTCTACGTCACAAACAGTGCTTCCAGACTTGGTATTGGGGGAACAGTTTTAGGTCTGACTGCAGTGTGATGATCAAGGACACCCTTATAAGATGAGTTTTCGTAGGCACTCTAGTATTCTTGTCTTCATGACTCACATACATCATTTGTGACACAGTTCAGTATGATTACCTATTTGTACGTAAACTCAGATAGCTTCATTCATGCAGTTTTTGTAGTGTTTGCTTAGATTAGTGTGCACTGTTATATGTGTTAGTATTGCATGGTGACAACATTTTGCGGCCACTATTTTATGACTTAGATATCACTTGAGGAAGCATTATTCTGTCCAACACAGCATGATGGTGTATGGTTTCTCACTTCATCAGATATGTCCCTCAGGATGGGCAGAGTATGATGCAATCATGGGCACTGTGCAGATTTATCTGACTACAGAATATCAGGACAGTTGTGTTGACAAGCTACGTAATTTGACAGTAGGCACATTTCAGTTATCTACTGCACAGTTGATATGTCACATTACCCAGAGACAGATTTGTTGTGTAAGTGCTTTTTATTGAAAAGTGCTGTAGTGCTATCTGTACATTGTCCATGATTGTGAGCCCATTAGAGTGACATCTTACATTGTGATCCTTCACAAGGGGTTACGGAAATGCTTTTGACATGCTGGGGTGATGTTTCAGACAGTGCAGAGGGACAGGATTTGCCAATGAGTAGGAGAGAGACAATCACTGGGCAGGCTGACAAAATATACAGTGGTAAGCAGAACAGTCATTAAGTAGAGTTGTTGCAAGACTGGCATGTAACAAAGTGCAGGACCTTGGTAATTGTTGGCCATGTGGCAGGGACTAGTGCTTCCGGGTACTTTTCCATGTGAAGGTGATCTGTTCCATGTCTTCTTCTTCTGATGTGTGTGTTGCCTCCTATGTTCTTGGTGGTGGTGGTTGTGAAGGGGCAACACACACCTCAGTGTTAGAAGACATGGAGTCAGACATCCCGGTCGCTGCTACCTGTGAAGGTCTTAAGGGAAGTACTGCAGCAAGGAGAATCTGCTGGTTCTTGAGAATAGCAGCCACATCACGATGGTAGGCAGCCAGGCCGGCCCTGAGGGGTTCAATGTTGCATTCGTGCACATGTTGACAGGATTGCTGTTGTAGGTGTTGGGTCAACTGTATTACAGCTGTGCTGATTTCCTTCTGGTTTTTTGCTGTTCCTGCTTGCATAGCTGCTGCCTGATCTGCAGATGACATCATGCACAAACGCACCCCCTCTAGGCTGGCTGCCATAGTTTGCATCCCCACCCGCACCTCCTTGGCCAGCTCCCACTGTACCCCAACTACAGTTCTCTCAAAGCTGGTGCCTATGTCGTCTGAGTCCTCAGCTGTATTGGAGCTGGCAGGTCTTACAAGTGGGGTGGTGGGTGGATCCTCTGAAATGGCTGCTTGTTCTGTGCTCCTCCTTGTGACTGAAGGTGGGGTCTGGAGGGTTTCAAGGACCTTTTGGATAGTCTCCTGGGGAATGTTTATCAGCTTGTCATCCATGTCAGCAGGGTAATCTGGGACAGGCATATCCACAGGAGATCCATCTTCCTCTGCAATGAAACAGCGTACAATTAGTGTGTCTGTGTTGTGGCATGAGTGATGTGACATGCCTGCCTTGTGATGAATTCACATTGTGATCTTGTTTTGTGTTTATTGGTCCAGTCTTTCAGATGGCCGTTCTCCCAGGCCTATGGCCCACCTGCATGTCACATGTATGCTATTAAGTTATTAGACTTGTCGGCATCATCTCTTCTAGGTGTTGGTTTTGGCCAAATAGTGAATTGCCACCTTCTTATCCTACTCAACCCTCCGTCTACATCCATTCTCATGGTGAGACCTTTCACTGGCTGTGGGTGTTCTGATGGCACTGGCAGCACACTTAGCAATCTGGACCTGCCCCAGTCTCTGGTCTTTCACATCCACTTAAATGTATTTGACATGTAGCTTATCCTATGCATAACAATGTGATCACACAATATGGATGTTGACATTGGTAATGTGTACAGCTGATGTTGGGAATGTGTTGTACATTGGATGGCCCTGATAATCGTATCAGTGTCTTATTTCCTCCTCTGACTGTGCAGGTGTATTTCAGTGACCAGTTACATGTGTTCCCCCTCAATGCTGTTGTCTGAGCAGTATGACATATGGGATGTTACATTGTGACCCAGGCACAGGATGGACCCTGACATATGCAGCATGGGTATGTCCTTAGTGCTGTGTAGCTCCTATTGTTGTTTACATTGGCTGATGTTTGCAACAACAATGGGCATTGACATTTGACAGTACTGGGACCTTTGTCTTTTTTCAGGGGATTGTTGAAGTTGTCATCCTCAACCCTCTAATTTAGGGGTGTATGATCCATGGGGAGGTTACTGCCATTGGCTACTTGAGCTGCACACAGAGCGGAGGTGGTAGTGCCAACTGTTGTCGCAGTTACATTCCAGTTGTCAGTATGGCTAGAGGTTGTAAAGAGGGCGCTAGTTAATGTGGTGGGTATGGTGGCTGACATGTGCCGGGATGTCAGTTTGACGTTGTGCCCTTCCCTCCTGGCGTGGCTTTCCCTTTGCTCCATCGTTGGCATGGCAGCATGACCCCATGGGACTGTTGTTGGTGTAGTGTAATGGTGTGCCCCAGCTTCTGTCTGTGCAGGCCATGCCCCCATGCCGTGCCCCTTTACCCATGCCACTCCATGTATATGAGTACTTACATGCAATGTGTAGTAGGTATTCACCCCCCGGTTGCAGTTGACATTTGTGCATTTCAATTCCCCATGCGACTTACCTTGCATGTGCATTTTCTCCTGGTAGTCTGCGCTGTCCTGTCCTTGAATCCCTGTGACGATCTCCTCAGGGATGACGGCTGCGACCATCTCCTCCATGTGATCCAGGGCATCCTGGTGTGCTGGTCTCCCACCTCCAGTCTACAGTGCTGTCTTCCTGTTCCTGGCCATCTTTTCCTTGGTCCTGCGCTTGCAGTCATGCCAGCGTTTCTTGCACTCGATGACAGTCCTGCGTACGTCTGCCACATTGTTAATCTTGTCAACAATTTGTTGCCATATAGCCTCTCTTTTACTGATTGGCAACTTTGAGGTGACAAACAGTAGGTGCTGGTGTTCCGTCACCTCTTTAATCAGAATTTCCTGCTCCTCTGCACTGAAGCGACACTTTCTTTTCTTCTTATAAGTGTCCTGGTTCTTGTGTGGGTCCTCCTGGCTGGTTCCTGGTTTGTTGTCATCTTCCTGGGGTCTGTAGTGGCATCTGGGATCCATTTTGTCTCTCCTCTGGTAAAATGGCAGTGCTCGTGTTTTTTTTTTATGCTATTGCGTCAAAAAACAGCGCATATCCGGTTTGCGGGGTCGTAAATCGACCCACAGTCATTTCCGTCGTGTTAACGTCGTTTTGCTTTACGACTTGACGCTGCGGTGTGCGCAAAATAAATGACTCCCACCTGTGGTTTGCGCCGCAGTGCGTCAAAGTATAAATTTGACGCCCGCATGGCGCACCAAAATGGCGTTAGCCGGCGGTAATATTTTTGACGCAAAACTGCGCCGGAGCAGTTTTCCGTCAAAAAGTATAAATATGTTCCTAAGTCTGTGGGCACCCTGGCACTAGCCAAGGTGCCCCCACATCGCTCAGGGCAAATTCCCCGAACTTTGTGAGTGCGGGGACACCATTACACGCGTGCACTGCACATAGGTCACTACCTATGTGTAGCGTCACAATGGTAACTCTGAACATGGCCATGTAACATGTCTAAGATCATGGAATTGTCACCCCAATACCATTCTGGTATTGGGGGGACAATTCCATGATCCCCCGGGTCTCTAGGACAGAACCCAGTTACTGCCAAACTGCCTTTCCGGGGTTTCCACTGCTGCTGCCAACCCCTCAGACAGGATTCTGCCCTCCTGGGGTCTCGGCAGCCCCGGGCCAGGAAGGCAGAACAAATGATTTCCTCTGAGAGAGGGTGTCACACCCTCTCCCTTTGGAAATAGGTGTGAAGGGCTGGGGAGGAGTAGCCTCCCCCAGCATCTGGAAATGCTTTGATGGGCACAGATGGTGCCCATTTCTGCATAAGCCAGTCTACACCAGTTCAGGGATCCCCCAGCCCTGCTCTGGCGTGAAACTGGACAAAGGAAAGGGGAGAGACCACTCCCCTGACCAGTACCTCCCAGGGGAGGTGCCCAGAGCTCCTCCAGTGTGCCCCAGACCTCTGCCATCTTGGAATCAGAGGTGTTGGGGGCACACAGGACTGCTCTGAGTGGCCAGTGCCAGCAGGTGATGTCAGAGACCCCTTCTGATAGGCTCTTACCTCTCTTGGTAGCCAAACCTCCTTTCTTGGTAGCCAAACCTCCTTTTCTGGCTATTTAGGGTCCCTCCTCTGGGGTATTCTTCAGATAACAAATGCAAGAGCTCATCAGAGTTCCTCTGCACTTCCTTCTTCGACTTCTGCCAAGGATCGACCGCTGACTGCTCCAGGACGCCTCCAAAACTGCAACAAAGTAGCAAGACGACTACCAGCAACATTGTAGCGCCTCATCCTGCCGGCTTTCTCGATTGTTTCCTGGTGGTGCATGCTCTGAGGGCTGTCTGTCTTCACCCTGCACTGGAAGCCAAGAAGAAATCTCCAGTGGGTCGACGGAGTCTTCCCCCTGCTAACGCAGGCACCAAAAGACTGCATCACTAGTCCTCTGGGTCCCCTCTCATCCTGACGAGCGTGGTCCCTGGAACACAGGAGCTAGATCCAAGTGACCCCCAGAGTCCAGTGATCCTTCAGTCCAGACCTGTGTACAGTGTGATTTGCAGCTGCTCCGGCTTTTGTGCACTACTCCAAGGATTCCTTTGTGCAAAGCCTGGGTCCCCAGCACTCTGTCCTATGGTGCTCAACCCTCTGAGTTGGACTCCGACGTCATGGGACCCTTCTTTTGTGACTCTGGTTACACCAATCTTCTAAGTGCCTGCTCTGGTACTTCTGCGGGTGCTGCCTGCTTCTGCAGGGGCTCTCTGAGTTGCTGAGCAACCCCTCTGTCTCCTCCTCCAAGGGGCGACATCTTGGTCCTTCCTGGTCCCCAGCAGCACCCAAAAACCTCTACTGTGACCCTTGCAGCTAGCAAGGCTTGTTTGCGGTATTTCTGCGTGGAAATACGTCTGCAACATCCAGCACACCGTGAGACATCTTCCATCCAAAGGAGAAGTTCCTAGCCCTTTTCGTTCTTTGGCTTCTTCCACCCGGAGGTAGCCCTTTTGCACCTTCATCCAGGGTTTCCTGGGCTCCTGCCCCCCTGGACACTATTGTGACTCTTGGACATGGTCCCCTTGCCTTGCAAGGCCTCACGTCCAGGAATTTGTCTTCAGTGTTTTGCTGGTGCTTGTGGTTCTTGCAGAATCCCCCATCACGACTATTGTGTCTTTCTGCGGTAGTAGGGCAACTTTACTCCTACTTTCCAGGGTCTTGGGATGGGGTATCTTGGACACCCTGACTGTTTTCCTACAGTCCCAGCAACCCTCTACAAGCTCCCATAGGTCTAGGGGCCATTCGTGATTCGCATTCCACTTCTGGAGAATATGGTTTGTGTTGCCCCTAGACCTATGTTAGCCTATTGAATCCTATTGTGATCCTACATTGTTTGCACTACTTTTCTTACTGTTACGTACCTGTTTTGGGTTTGTGTACATATAACTTGTGTATATTACTTACCTTCTAAGTGAGGGTACTCTCTGAGATACTTTTGGCATATTGTCATAAAAATAAAGTACCTTTATTTTTAAAAACTCTGAGTATTGTGTTTTCTTATGATATTGTGCAATATGATATAAGTGGTATAGTAGGAGCTTTGCATGTCTCCTAGTTCAGCCTAAGCTGCTTTGCCATAGCTACCTTCTATCAGCCTCAGCTGCTAGAAACACCTCTATTCTACTAATAAGGGACAACTGGACCTGGCACAGGGTGTAAGTACCACAAGGTACCCACTATAAGCCAGGCCAGCCTCCTACTTTGGTGGTGCAGCGGTGGGATAAGTACTTGTAACTGCTATACCACTTTGTCATTTGGTGCTTTTCATAAGAAAATCTTATACCAAATAGTTCAGTATTTGTACACTTAACCAAAAAAGTTTACTTTTCTATTCCAAAACTTTTAACAAAGTTCTGAAAAGTTTTTTGAAAACTTCTAAAGGTTTTCCCAAAGTTGTAAAAAGTTTTTTCTCTGTGCTTTCTAAAAGTTCTAAAACTTTTTCTCTCACTATCCTTAAACCTTTTTCTATCATGTCTATTGTAGACCCCACTCCCAAAACTGTTAATGCAACATATGAGAGTTTGAACTATAAAAGTTTGAGGGGTCTCTGCCTGGATAGAGGTTTGAGCATAGGTAAGAATCCTACAAAAGAGTTTCTCTTTAACATGCTCATTGTAGATGACCAGAACCAGTCTGGCCCATCTCAGGAGACGTTAGAAAATGGGGAAGCTTCCCAGTCCGACTCAGAGGAGTTCCATGAGGAAGCAGGGCACCTAGTGACACTGGTAGTGTTAGAGGGTCCCACACCAGTATGGCATCTTTCACCCCTAGAGGCCAGGTTACTAGGGTCTAGACAGTTAGGGACAGGCCTCCCTCTGTAACTTCCCACATTCCCTCTGTGTCTAAACACTCCCAACCCACCCACCCTGAGGATAACTTGATGGAAAGGGAACTCAGAAAGTTGAGGGTAGAAGAGACCAGACTGAAGCTTAAACAGCAACAGCTGGCATTAGATAGGGAATCCCTAGACATAGAGAGGGAAAGACATAGGTTGGGGTTAGTTCCCCATGGTGGCAGCAGCAGTATTTCTGATAGCAATCCTGTTAGAGAGCAAGATTACAGGAATCTGCACAAGATAGTCCCCCCTTACAAGGTGGGGGATGACATTAATAAGTGCTGTGCTGCACTTGAGATGGCCTGTATGGTACAGTTGGTCCCTCAAAGGCAGTAGGCTGCTATCTTGTGGCTATCTTTCACTGGAAAGGGTAGGGATTGGCTCCTTACTGTCAGAGAAAGTGATGCCAATAATTACAAAGTTTTGAAAGATGCACTCTTGGATGGATTTGGCTTAACCACTGAACAATACAGGATTAAGTTCAGAGACACCAGAAAAGAGTTCTCTCAAGAATGGACAGATTTTGTGGACTGCTCAGTGAAGGCCTTGGAAGGTTGGTTGCATGGCGGTAGAGTTTCTGACTATGAAAGCCTGTATAATCTTATTCCGAGAGAGCATATTCTTAACAATTGTGTGTCTGACTTGTTGCACCAGTACCTAGTGGACTCTGATCTGACCTCTCCCCAAGAATTGGGAAAAAAGGCAGACAAATGGGTCAGAACAAGGTTGAACAGAAAAGTTCATACACGGGATGACAAGGATGGCAAGAAGAAGGATGGTAAGTCTTCTGAGAAGGATGGGGACAAAAGTAAGCATTCTGAGTCTTCATCAGTGTAGGAGGCTGGACTGGCTTGTAGTGAGTACCAAGGGGTACTTGCACCTTGCACCAGGCCCAGTTATCCCTTATTAGTGTATAGGGTGTCTAGCAGCTTAGGCTGATAGATAATGGTAGCTTAGCAGAGCAGCTTAGGCTGAACTAGGAGACGTGTGAAGCTACTACAGTACCACCTAGTGTCATATGCATAATATCATAAGAAAACACAATACACAGTTATACTAAAAATAAAGGTACTTTATTTTTATGACAATATGCCAAAGTATCTTAGAGTGTACCCTCAGTGAGAGGATAGGAAATATACACAAGATATATATACACAATAGCAAAAATATGCAGTATAGTCTTAGAAAACAGTGCAAACAATGTATAGTTACAATAGGATGCAATGGGGAAACATAGGGATAGGGGCAACACAAACCATATACTCCAAAAGTGGAATGCGAACCACGAATGGACCCCAAACCTATGTGACCTTGTAGAGGGTCGCTAGGACTATTAGAAAATAGTGAGAGTTAGAAAAATAACCCTCCCCAAGACCCTGAAAAGTGAGTGCAAAGTGCACTAAAGTTCCCCTAAGGACAAAGTAGTCGTGTTAGAGGAATAATGCAGGAAAGACACAAACCAGCAATGCAACAACTGTGGATTTCCAATCTAGGGTACCTGTGGAACAAGGGGACCAAGTCCAAAAGTCACAAGCAAGTCGAAGATGGGCAGATGCCCAGGAAATGCCAGCTGCGGGTGCAAAGAAGCTTCTACTGGACAGAAGAAGCTGAGGTTTCTGTAGGACTGAAAAGGGCTAGAGACTTCCCCTTTGGTGGACGGATCCCACTCGCCTTGGAGAGTCGTGCAGAAGTGTTTTCCCGCCGAAAGGACGCCAACAAGCCTTGCTACACGCAAATCGTGCGTTTGGCATTTTTGGACGCTGCTGGGGTCCAGGAGGGACCAGGAGGTCGCAAATTGGACCTGAAGAGAGAGGGGACGTCGAGCAAGACAAAGAGCCCTCACTGAAGCAGGTAGCACCCAGAGAAGTGCCAGAAACAGGCACTACGAGGATGCGTGAAACGGTGCTTGCCGAAGTTGCACAAAGGGGTCCGACGTCGCCGGAGACCAACTTAGAAAGTCGTGCAATGCAGGTTAGAGTGCCGTGGACCCAGGCTTGGCTGTGCACGAAGGATTTCCGCCGGAAGTGCACAGGGGCCGGAGTAGCTGCAAAGTTGCGGTTCCCAGCAATGCAGCCCAGCGAGGTGAGGCAAGGACTTACCTCCACCAAACTTGGGCTGAAGAGTCACTGGACTGTGGGGGTCACTTGGACAGAGTTGCTGGATTCGAGGGACCTCGCTCGTCGTGCTGAGAGGAGACCCAAGGGACCGGTGATGCAGCTTTTTGGTGCCTGCGGTTGCAGGGGGAAGATTCCGTCGACCCACGGGAGATTTCTTCGGAGCTTCTGGTGCAGAGAGGAGGCAGGCTACCCCCACAGCATGCACAAGCAGGAAAACAGTTGAGAAGGCGGCAGGATCAGCGTTACAGAGTTGCAGTAGTCGTCTTTGCTACTATGTTGCAGGTTTGCAGGCTTCCAGCGCGGTCAGCGGTCGTTTCCTTATCAGAAGGTGAAGAGAGAGATGCAGAGGAACTCGGCTGAGCTCATGCATTCGTTGTAGGAGGCTGGACTGGCTTGTAGTGAGTACCAAGGGGTACTTGCACCTTGCACCAGGCCCAGTTATCCCTTATTAGTGTATAGGGTGTCTAGCAGCTTAGGCTGATAGATAATGGTAGCTTAGCAAAGCAGCTCAGGCTGAACTAGGAGACGTGTGAAGCTACTACAGTACCACTTAGTGTCATATGCACAATATCATAAGAAAACACAATACACAGTTATACTAAAAAATAAAGGTACTTTATTTTTATGACAATATGCCAAAGTATCTTAGAGTGTACCCTCAGTGAGAGGATAGGAAATATACACAAGATATATATACACAATAGCAAAAATATGCAGTATAGTCTTAGAAAACAGTGCAAACAATGTATAGTTACAATAGGATGCAATGGGGAAACATAGGGATAGGGGCAACACAAACCATATACTCTAGAAGTGGAATGCGAACCACGAATGGACCCCAAACCTATGTGACCTTGTAGAGGGTCGCTGGGACTATTAGAAAATAGTGAGAGTTAGCAAAATAACCCTCCCCAAGACCCTGAAAAGTGAGTGCAAAGTGCACTAAAGTTCCCCTAAGGACAAAATAGTCGTGTTAGAGGGAGAATGCAAGGAAAACACAAATCAGCAATGCAACCACGATGGATTCCTGTCTGAGGGTACCTGTGGAACAAGGGGACCAAGTCCAAAAGTCACAAGCAGCTCGTAGCTGGGCAGATGCCCAAGAAATGCCAACGGTTGGTGCAAAGAAGCTCTTACTAGGCTGAAGAGCTGTGAATACTGCAGGAACGACAAGGGCTAGAGACTTCCCCTTTGGAGGATGGATCCCCCACGCCTTGGAGAGTCGTGCAGAAGTGTTTTCCCGCCGGATGGATGCGAACAAGCCTTGCTACACGCAAATCATGCGTTTGGCGTTTTTGGACGCTGCTGGGGCCCAGGAGGGACCAGAAGGTCGCAAATTGGACCTGCAGAGAGAGGGGACATCGAGCAAGACAAAGAGCCCTCACTGAAGCAGGTAGCACCCGGAGAAGTGCCAGAAACAGGCACTACAAGGATGCATGAAACGGTGCTCGCCGAAGTTGCACAAAGGAGTCCCACGTCGCCGGAGACCAACTTAGAAAGTCGTGCAATGCAGGTTAGAGTGCCGTGGACCCAGGCTTGGCTGTGCACACAGGATTTCCGCCGGAAGTGCACAGGGGCCGGGGAAGCTTGCAAAGTCGCGGTTCCCAGCAATGCAGCCCAGCGAGGTGAGGCAAGGACTTACCTCCACCAAACTTGGGCTGAAGAGTCACTGGACTGCGGGGGTCACTTGGACGGTGTCGCTGGATTCGAGGGACCTCGCTCGTCGTGCTGAGAGGAGACCCAAGGGACCGGTAATGCAGCTTTTTGGTGCCTGCGGTTGCAGGGGGAAGATTCCGTCGACCCACGGGAGATTTCTTCGGAGCTTCTGGTGCAGAGAGGAGGCAGACTACCCCCACAGCATGCACAAGCAGGAAAACAGTCGAGAAGGCGGCAGGATCAGCGTTACAGAGTTGCAGTAGTCGTCATTGCTACTATGTTGCAGGTTTGCAGGCTTCCAGCGCGGTCAGCGGTCGTTTCCTTATCAGAAGGTGAAGAGGGAGATGCAGAGGAACTCGGATGAGCTCTTGCATTCGTTATCTGAAGTTTCCACAGAGACAGAGACCCTAAATAGCCAGAAAAGAGGGTTTGGCTACCTAGGAGAGAGGAAAGGCTACTAACACCTGAAGGAGCCTATCACAAGGAGTCTCTGACGTCACCTGGTGGCACTGGCCACTCAGAGCAGTCCAGTGTGCCAGCAGCACCTCTGTTTCCAAGATGGCAGAGGTCTGGAGCACACTGGAGGAGCTCTGGACACCTCCCACGGGAGGTGCAGGTCAGGGGAGTGGTCACTCCCCTTTCCTTTGTCCAGTTTCGCGCCAGAGCAGGGGCTAAGGGGTCCCTGAACCGGTGTAGACTGGCTTATGCAGAATTGGGCACATCTGTGCCCAACAAAGCATTTCCAGAGGCTGGGGGAGGCTACTCCTCCCCTGCCTTCACACCATTTTCCAAAGGGAGAGGGTGTCACACCCTCTCTCAGAGGAAGTTCTTTGTTCTGCCATCCTGGGCCAGGCCTGGCTGGACCCCAGGAGGGCAGCTGCCTGTTTGAGGGGTTGGCAGCAGCAGCAACTGCAGTGAAACCCCAGGAAGGGCAGTCTGGCAGTACCAGGGTCTGTGCTACAGACCACTGGGATCATGGAATTGTACCAACAATGCCAGGATGGCATAGAGGGGGCAATTCCATGATCATAGACATGTTACATGGCCATATTCGGAGTTACCATGGTGAAGCTACATATAGGTAGTGACCTATATGTAGTGCACGCGTGTAATGGTGTCCCCGCACTCACAAAGTTCAGGGAATTGGCTCTGAACAATGTGGGGGCACCTTGGCTAGTGCCAGGGTGCCCTCACACTAAGTAACTTTGCACCTAACCTTTACCAGGTAAAGGTTAGACATATAGGTGACTTATAAGTTACTTAAGTGTAGTGTAAAATGGCTGTGAAATAACGTGGACGTTATTTCACTCAGGCTGCAGTGGCAGGCCTGTGTAAGAATTGTCAGAGCTCCCTATGGGTGGCAAAAGAAATGCTGCAGCCCATAGGGATCTCCTGGAACCCCAATACCCTGGGTACCTCAGTACCATATACTAGGGAATTATAAGGGTGTTCCAGTAAGCCAATGTAAATTGGTAAAATTGGTCACTAGCCTGTTAGTGACAATTTGAAAGTAATGAGAGAGCATAACCACTGAGGTTCTGGTTAGCAGAGCCTCAGTGAGACAGTTAGGCACCACACAGGGAACATATACATGCACACCTATGAGCACTGGGGCCCTGTGTGACAGGGTCCCAGTGACACATACATATAGGCCACAAACCTATGAGCACTGGGGTCCTGACCAGCAGGATCCCAGTGACACATAACAACCATACTGAAAACATAGGGCCTGATTCTAACTTTGGAGGACGGTGTTAAACCGTCCCAAAAGTGGCGGATATACCACCTACCGTATTACGAGTCCATTATATCCTATGGAACTCGTAATACGGTAGGTGGTATATCCGCCACTTTTGGGACGGTTTAACACCGTCCTCCAAAGTTAGAATCAGGCCCATAGTGTTTTCACTATGAGCACTGAGGCCTGGCTCTCAGGATCCCAGTGAGACAGTGAAAACAGTGACAAACACCCTGACATACACTCACAAACAGGCCAAAAGTGGGGGTAACAAGGCTAGAAAGAGGCTACCTTCTCACACAACCCCCCCCCAAACGAAGGACAATAAGGCTAACCTTGGCCAGTTGAGACTTTATTGTCTAAGTGGTGATAAGTAGAGAGTAGCTCTGCAATAGACTGGTTACTCCCTTTATCATCCACTGTATGGTTACTTCCCTGTGGGGATGTAAACCACCCTGTTTGAAGTTTTTTAGCTAACCAACAATGTGAAGATGTATTTTCAGAGTTTCTATCAGTAAGTTTTAGTTTAGAGCAGTGGGAATTATCCACTGAACCTATTTGTAATGATGGAAATGCCAGACAGGGATGCTGTCTCAGTAAAGCCATAGCTGGGCAAAAACTTTGTCCATTTGGCTGGAAGAGAGAACAGGGATGCTGTTTCTCTTGAGTTGGAGCAGGGCAGGGATGCTGTCCTATGAGCTCCACACTAGGGCAGGGATGCTGTCCTAAGTGTTGTGAGGTAGTGCAGGGTTTCTGCACTAAAGTTTCTCTGGGAGGGTTGGAGGGATGCTCCATGTTAACTAAAATGGTGCTGTTTTTCTCACCAATGTTAGTTATCCCACAGAGAGGTACTTCCACCTCAGGGAGTCCAGCTTTGCCAGCTGATGATTCCCTTGGAACAGGTGCCACCCCAGGAGAGGTTTCTCCCACCACAGGAATGGTATCCTGAATGGTAGGGTGGTTAGGGGATACTGTGATACCCTTTTTACCTGTTGATGGAGAGGGATCCTGAGTTTTCAGGCCTTCTCTCCTTTGCTTTTTCATTTCACTTGAAATGAGAGGGAACAATTCCTCAGGGATGCCCAGCATGGCTGCATGGGCATAAAACTCTACATCAGCCCAACCTGAGGCCTCTAGGTCATTACCTAAGAGACAGTCTACAGGTAAGCTAGGTGATACCACCACCTGCTTAGGGCCAGTAACTCCACCCCAACTAAACTGAATTATAGCTAAGGGAAGAAACTTAGTGGAGTTATGGACATCAATAATCTTATACTGTTGTCCAATGATGTGTTGTTCAGGAGGCACTAGGTTTTCAGTCACCAAAGTGAAACTGGCACCTGTGTCCCTGTAGGCCAAGGCCTCAACACCATTTATTGAAACTGTCTGCCTGTACTTATCCATTGTAAGGGGACAAGCAGCCAGTGTGGCAAGGCCAATGCCACTAGGTGTGACAGAAACTGTCTTGGGACTGATTACATCAGTTTCCACTATGGACCCATAAGTGAACCCAACTACACCCTTTGCTTGACTGTTGCCAGCAGTCCCACCACTAGTACCACTACTGCTAGGGGCACTAGAGCTTGATGTATTAGTGGTGGTAGGCTCAGGGGGTTTACCTGGACAGGACTTATCCCCTGGCCTATGGCCTCTGTTTTTACACACAAAGCACCAAGGCTTTTTAATGTGTGCAGGTTGGGAAGAAGAGGAAGAATTTGTTTTATCCCCACCCTCTGAAGAGTGTTTAAGATTTGAAGTGGGATCTTTGGTTTTACCCTTATCCCCATGCTTATCTTGAGATTTTTCACCATCTTTCTTCTTATTGCCATCTTTGTCACCCCCTGTATGAACTTTTCTGTTCACCCTTGTTCTGACCCATTTGTCTGCCTTCTTTCCCAATTCTTGGGGAGAGGTCAGATCAGAGTCTACCAGGTACTGGTGCAACAAATCAGACACACAATTATTAAGTATATGCTCTCTCAGGATTGTGTTATACAGGCTTTCATAATCAGTAACTTTACTGCCATGTAACCACCCCTCCAAGGCCTTCACTGCCTGGTCAATGAAATCAACCCAGTCTTGTGAAGACTCCTTTTTGGTATCTCTGAACTTTATCCTGTACTGTTCAGTGGTTAAGCCATAACTATCCAGGAGTGCATTCTTAAGAACTTGGAAATTGTTAGCATCATTTTCTTTCACTGTAAGGAGCCTATCCCTACCTTTTCCAGTAAATGATAGCCATAGGATAGCAGCCCACTGCTTTTGAGGGACATCCTGTACAGCACAGGCCCTCTCAAGTGCAGCAAACCACTTGTTAATGTCATCCCCCTCCTTGTAAGGGGGAACTATCTTATGCAGATTCCTGGAATCATGCTCTTTTGCAGGATGACTATGGGGAATACTGCTGCTGCCACCATGGGTATCTAAACCCATTTTCTGTCTTTCCCTCTCTATTTCTAAAGACTGTCTATCCAAATCCAGCTGTTGCTTCTTGAGCTTCAGTCTGGTTTGCTCCACTCTCAATCTATTGAGCTCCCTTTCTAACAATCTGTCATCAGGGTGGGTGGGAGGGACATTTCTAGATACAGAGGTATGATGGGAATGAACAGAAGGAGACCTGTCCCTTACAAGGGGCACCCTAACAGCTTGGCTACCAGCATAATGTGAGAGCACATCATCAGTATGATGTGATTCAACCTCTGTACCAACTATGCTAGACTGTCTAGTAATGGGCAGGCTGAGAAGTTTCTTTCCTGAACCTTTTCCTGGGGGAGTCCCTGGATCAGATTGAGAACCATTAGCTACTTTTTCTACAGATTGGGCACTTATGGCCTTATCCTGTACTCTAAGCATATTAATTAACAGTTCTAAGGAAGGATTCTTCCCTACACTCAAACCTCTCTCTATGCAGAGACTCCTTGCTCCTTTCCAGCTAAGGTGATCATATGCAAGTTTGGACAGTTCAACTTTTTGGCCTGTGCCAGACATTTTGTAGAGAGAGTTAAAGTGATAGCAAAAGAGAAAAAAGTTTTCAGAACTTTTTGGAAAGACAGAAAAAACTTTTTAAACTTTTAAGAACTTTTTGAAAGTTTAGAAGTACTTTTCAGCACTTAGAAAAGAGTGAAAAGAGGAAATGCAAAACTTTTTGGCTATGTGTATATACACTGACCTTGTTTTGTATATTTTTCTCTTATGAAAAGTACAATGACAAGAGTGGTAAGTAGTCTCAAAGCACTTATCCCACCGCTGCACAACCAATGTAGGAGGCTGGACTGGCTTGTAGTGAGTACCAAGGGGTACTTGCACCTTGCACCAGGCCCAGTTATCCCTTATTAGTGTATAGGGTGTCTAGCAGCTTAGGCTGATAGATAATGGTAGCTTAGCAAAGCAGCTCAGGCTGAACTAGGAGACGTGTGAAGCTACTACAGTACCACTTAGTGTCATATGCACAATATCATAAGAAAACACAATACACAGTTATACTAAAAAATAAAGGTACTTTATTTTTATGACAATATGCCAAAGTATCTTAGAGTGTACCCTCAGTGAGAGGATAGGAAATATACACAAGATATATATACACAATAGCAAAAATATGCAGTATAGTCTTAGAAAACAGTGCAAACAATGTATAGTTACAATAGGATGCAATGGGGAAACATAGGGATAGGAGCAACACAAACCATATACTCTAGAAGTGGAATGCGAACCACGAATGGACCCCAAACCTATGTGACCTTGTAGAGGGTCTCTGGGACTATTAGAAAATAGTGAGAGTTAGCAAAATAACCCTCCCCAAGACCCTGAAAAGTGAGTGCAAAGTGCACTAAAGTTCCCCTAAGGACAAATAGTCGTGTTAGAGGGAGAATGCAAGGAAAACACAAATCAGCAATGCAACCACGATGGATTCCTGTCTGAGGGTACCTGTGGAACAAGGGGACCAAGTCCAAAAGTCACAAGCAGCTCGTAGCTGGGCAGATGCCCAAGAAATGCCAACGGTTGGTGCAAAGAAGCTCTTACTAGGCTGAAGAGCTGTGAATACTGCAGGAACGACAAGGGCTAGAGACTTCCCCTTTGGAGGATGGATCCCCCACGCCTTGGAGAGTCGTGCAGAAGTGTTTTCCCGCCGGATGGACGCCAACAAGCCTTGCTACACGCAAATCGTGCGTTTGGCGTTTTTGGACGCTGCTGGGGCCCAGGAGGGACCAGAAGGTCGCAAATTGGACCTGCAGAGAGAGGGGACGTCGAGCAAGACAAAGAGCCCTCACTGAAGCAGGTAGCACCCAGAGAAGTGCCAGAAACAGGCACTACGAGGATGCGTGAAACGGTGCTCGCCGAAGTTGCACAAAGGAGTCCCACGTCGCCGGAGACCAACTTAGAAAGTCGTGCAATGCAGGTTAGAGTGCCGTGGACCCAGGCTTGGCTGTGCACAAAGGATTTCCGCCGGAAGTGCACAGGGGCAGGAGTACCTGCAAAGTCGCGGTTCCCAGCAATGCAGCCCAGCGAGGTGAGGCAAGGACTTACCTCCACCAAACTTGGGCTGAAGAGTCACTGGACTGTGGGGGTCACTTGGACGGTGTCGCTGGATTCGAGGGACCTCGCTCGTCGTGCTGAGAGGAGACCCAAGGGACCGGTAATGCAGCTTTTTGGTGCCTGCGGTTGCAGGGGGAAGATTCCGTCGACCCACGGGAGATTTCTTCGGAGCTTCTGGTGCAGAGAGGAAGCAGACTACCCCCACAGCATGCACAAGCAGGAAAACAGTCGAGAAGGCGGCAGGATCAGCGTTACAGAGTTGCAGTAGTCGTCTTTGCTACTATGTTGCAGGTTTGCAGGCTTCCAGCGCGGTCAGCGGTCGTTTCCTTATCAGAAGGTGAAGAGGGAGATGCAGAGGAACTCGGATGAGCTCTTGCATTCGTTATCTGAAGTTTCCCCAGAGACAGAGACCCTAAATAGCCAGAAAAGAGGGTTTGGCTACCTAGGAGAGAGGAAAGGCTACTAACACCTGAAGGAGCCTATCACAAGGAGTCTCTGACGTCACCTGGTGGCACTGGCCACTCAGAGCAGTCCAGTGTGCCAGCAGCACCTCTGTTTCCAAGATGGCAGAGGTCTGGAGCACACTGGAGGAGCTCTGGACACCTCCCAGGGGAGGTGCAGGTCAGGGGAGTGGTCACTCCCCTTTCCTTTGTCCAGTTTCGCGCCAGAGCAGGGGCTAAGGGGTCCCTGAACCGGTGTAGACTGGCTTATGCAGAATTGGGCACATCTGTGCCCAACAAAGCATTTCCAGAGGCTGGGGGAGGCTACTCCTCCCCTGCCTTCACACCATTTTCCAAAGGGAGAGGGTGTCACACCCTCTCTCAGAGGAAGTTCTTTGTTCTGCCATCCTGGGCCAGGCCTGGCTGGACCCCAGGAGGGCAGCTGCCTGTCTGAGGGGTTGGCAGCAGCAGCAGCTGCAGTGAAACCCCAGGAAGGGCAGTCTGGCAGTACCAGGGTCTGTGCTACAGACCACTGGGATCATGGAATTGTACCAACAATGCCAGGATGGCATAGAGGGGGCAATTCCATGATCATAGACATGTTACATGGCCATATTCGGAGTTACCATGGTGAAGCTACATATAGGTAGTGACCTATATGTAGTGCACGCGTGTAATGGTGTCCCCGCACTCACAAAGTTCAGGGAATTGGCTCTGAACAATGTGGGGGCACCTTGGCTAGTGCCAGGGTGCCCTCACACTAAGTAACTTTGCACCTAACCTTTACCAGGTAAAGGTTAGACATATAGGTGACTTATAAGTTACTTAAGTGTAGTGTAAAATGGCTGTGAAATAACGTGGACGTTATTTCACTCAGGCTGCAGTGGCAGGCCTGTGTAAGAATTGTCAGAGCTCCCTATGGGTGGCAAAAGAAATGCGGCAGCCCATAGGGATCTCCTGGAACCCCAATACCCTGGGTACCTCAGTACCATATACTAGGGAATTATAAGGGTGTTCCAGTAAGCCAATGTAAATTGGTAAAATTGGTCACTAGCCTGTTAGTGACAATTTGAAAGTAATGAGAGAGCATAACCACTGAGGTTCTGGTTAGCAGAGCCTCAGTGAGACAGTTAGGCACCACACAGGGAACATATACATGCACACCTATGAGCACTGGGGCCCTGTGTGACAGGGTCCCAGTGACACATACATATAGGCCACAAACCTATGAGCACTGGGGTCCTGACCAGCAGGATCCCAGTGACACATAACAACCATACTGAAAACATAGTGTTTTCACTATGAGCACTGAGGCCTGGCTCTCAGGATCCCAGTGAGACAGTGAAAACAGTGACAAACACCCTGACATACACTCACAAACAGGCCAAAAGTGGGGGTAACAAGGCTAGAAAGAGGCTACCTTCTCACATTCGTTATCTAAAGTTTCCCCAGAGACAGAGACCCTAAATAGCCAGAAAAGAGGGCTTGGCTACCTAGGAGAGAGGATAGGCTACTAACACCTGAAGGAGCCTATCAGCAGGAGTCTCTGACGTCACCTGGTGGCACTGGCCACTCAGAGCAGTCCAGTGTGCCAGCAGCACCTCTGTTTCCAAGATGGCAGAGGTCTGGAGCACACTGGAGGAGCTCTGGACACCTCCCAGGGGAGGTGCAGGTCAGGGGAGTGGTCACTCCCCTTTCCTTTGTCCAGTTTCGCGCCAGAGCAGGGGCTAAGGGGTCCCTGAACCGGTGTAGACTGGCTTATGCAGAATTGGGCACATCTGTGCCCAACAAAGCATTTCCAGAGGCTGGGGGAGGCTACTCCTCCCCTGCCTTCACACCATTTTCCAAAGGGAGAGGGTGTCACACCCTCTCTCAGAGGAAGTTCTTTGTTCTGCCATCCTGGGCCAGGCCTGGCTGGACCCCAGGAGGGCAGATGCCTGTCTGAGGGGTTGGCAGCAGCAGCTGCAGTGAAACCCCAGGAAGGGCAGTTTGGCAGTACCAGGGTCTGTGCTACAGACCACTGGGATCATGGGATTGTGCCAATCATGCCAGGATGGCATAGAGGGGGCAATTCCATGATCATAGACATGTTATATGGCCATATTCGGAGTTACCTTTGTGAAGCTACATATAGGTAGTGACCTATATGTAGTGCACGCGTGTAATGGTGTCCCCGCACTCACAAAGTTCAGGGAATTGGCTCTGAACAATGTGGGGGCACCTTGGCTAGTGCCAGGGTGCCCTCACACTAAGTAACTTTGCACCTAACCTTTACCAGGTAAAGGTTAGACATATAGGTGACTTATAAGTTACTTAAGTGCAGTGTAAAATGGCTGTGAAATAACGTGGACGTTATTTCACTCAGGCTGCAGTGGCAGGCCTGTGTAAGAATTGTCAGAGCTCCCTATGGGTGGCAAAAGAAATGCTGCAGCCCATAGGGATCTCCTGGAACCCCAATACCCTGGGTACCTCAGTACCATATACTAGGGAATTATAAGGGTGTTCCAGTAAGCCAATGTAAATTGGTAAAAATGGTCACTAGCCTGTTAGTGACAATTTGAAAGTAATGAGAGAGCATAACCACTGAGGTTCTGGTTAGCAGAGCCTCAGTGAGACAGTTAGGCACCACACAGGGAACATATACATGCACACCTATGAGCACTGGGGCCCTGTGTGACAGGGTCCCAGTGACACATACATATAGGCCACAAACCTATGAGCACTGGGGTCCTGACCAGCAGGATCCCAGTGACCCATAACAATTATACTGAAAACATAGGCCCTCATTCTGACCTTGGCGGTCGGCGGAGAGGCGGCGGTCGGACCGCGAACAGACCGGCGGTATTAAAAATGGCATTCTGACCGCGGCGGTCACCGCCGCGACCGACCGCCACTTCCCCACTCCGACAGCCACGGCGGTCATGACCGACGGGCTGGAGTCTGCGCACTCCGGTCCGGCGGTCGACCCAAGACCGCCAACGGTATCATGACCCTGCTTACCGCCGCGGTTTCTGGCGTTCGGGAACCGCCATGCGAACCATGGCGGTAGGCACTATCGGGGCCAGGGAATTCCTTCCCTGGCACTGATAGGGGTCTCCCCCACCCCCCACTGCCCCCCCGAGTCCTCCCCCCACACCCTCCACCCCCCTGCCACCCCCCAGAGGTGGTACGAACCCCCTCCCCACCCCCACCCCGACATGCACATACACGCACCCCGACATGCACACACCCCCAACATGCACATATACACACCCCCTACACACACACATACACAACGGGGACACATACCCGCACACATACATGCCGACATGCGCACCCGCCGAACTAAACACATTGCCCATAGGCACAGCAGCACTCCCCGCCCGCATGCACGCACTCACACACCCTCTCTACACACTCACACGCACACCCCCATGCACGCACACATCACACAACACCCCCCCCACCCCCTCCCCTCATGGACGATCAACTTACCTTGTGCGTTGGTCCTCCGGGAGGTGACAGGAGCCATGGGGAGGTGACCGCCAACAGAAGACCGCCAACAGAAGACCGCCACACAGAAATGTGGGTCGTAATTCTGTGGGCGGTGTTCTGCTGGCGTGGCGGTGGAGGTTGACCAGTCTCCACTTTCCCGCCGACCGCCAGTGTGGCTGCTGGCGGTTTTCCGGCGGAACGCTCCCAGCGGTCAGAATGCGCACAGCGGCATACCGCCGCGGTCGGCGGTCTTCACCGCGGCGGTAACTCGGCGGTCTTGCGAAAAGACCGCCAAGGTCAGAATGAGGGCCATAGTGTTTTCACTATGAGCACTGAGGCCTGGCTATCAGGATCCCAGTGAAACAGTGAAAACAGTGACAAACACCCTGACATACACTCACAAACAGGCCAAAAGTGGGGGTAACAAGGCTAGAAAGAGGCTACCTTCTCACACAACCCCCCCCCAAACGAAGGACAATAAGGCTAACCTTGGCCAGTTGAGACTTTATTGTCTAAGTGGTGA